>NC_142284.1:3597878-4249596 GCF_965620075.1 Prunus avium | reverse complement strand
AACGACGACAATTTCTCCCTCTACCAACTCCACCTTATTCTCTTCTCTCTTTACATTGACGACATGGTGCAGAAGAAAAAAGTACAAAATTTGCTGACTTGGTGTCTGTCTTCAGTGGAAGGAAATGATGAAGCTATCCTATCATGGAGTTTCTATGGCCTTGCCAATAACAAGGTTCGGTTTTTAGGCCCCAATCTCAAATTTTGACTATTTATTTCTGGTTTGTTTAAGCAATAGATTGTTTGGTTTGGTTCTTCTTGCTTGAAACTTGATAAATCTTTTTGCATTTAATATTCATCCATTGCTGGTTCTTCTTGGTTGGACTGCTTTTCATTCTTTGGATATTGCATTTCTGTTATAGATTTTGACATTTGATCATGCCCTCTTGTTTGCTGAGAGAAAAAAAAATAAAAGATTTGTGTCCTCCTCCTGTTGCATAGGAACCCAAAACCAACCCACCAAAGAACAAAAAAAAAAATTGAAATATTACACCACCTCAAGTGAAAAATCTAATTCATTTAAGCTTTTATATTTGTTCTTGTATCAGCATCTGTGTTTCTGTTATTTGAACTCCACCTTAACTCCAAAGAAAACAAAAAACAAAAAATAAAAAATTAGAGGGTGCATTTGCTAACACATGGGTTGGGAATCTCTTAATGATATTTAACTTTTCAAACTGACTTCAAAAGCACCAGATTAACACACCAACATGAAATTTCGTTTATTGAGCCTCCATTAGTGTAAAAGGACTATGACTTCATTAGTTGAATATGCTTTAGAAGAAGGATTGACTTCCAGTTCATTGAGATCCCTTTCACTATAAAAACCAGGTTTTTGACGTTGAGGCAATGACCTTCACCACTCAGCATTACAACTGCAACTGGCATGCTCGGCCTATCTGCCGGGTTATGCTGCACACTTAAAAGACCTACATGATGAAGATAGAGGAGCCCCCAAGGAATTCCATTAATAATGTCAAAGCTCTTGGGCCAATCTAGCATCATGCTTTTTCTTGCAATTTCTAGTCTTGTGATTTTATGTTTCCACTTGTAGGATGAAAGTGAAGTTTTCTTCAGGATCAAAAGAAGTACAAAGCTACAGAAACTGGTTGATGCTTTGTGTACCACCGTTACCTGGATCCTGAATCATTAATAATTTTGTTTGAGAACGACCACATGTTGGATAATTTGGTTTAGGGATGCTACTTTTCCTGCAAAACACCACATAAATAATTATTAGAAAATTGTAATTTATATTGATATAGTAAATTAAATAAAATTAATGAAATTACAACAAGATACTTATCTTTTGGGATGTAGAAGATCGTTCTCCCTTATACTTGAGTAGAATAATAGTTTTAGGTTGAGGCGTGTCATTCACTGTCCTTAAGAGTAGATTTCGCCCCTCGGAGACAATGTCTCGGTGTAACAAGGTTGTATGGCGCCCTACCCTCCAGGATACAACAACCTATGACCCTCATAAGCGTACACTCGCAATACTTGGGTCGGATGAACAACTCGAATCTTTCCCTTGATAAAAGAAAACAAATTGGAACACAAAATCAAGAACGCAGAGAAGAAAATAATGAAGAAATGTGTCAATCTGATTTCTCTTCTCTCCTTTAACATATAGCTCGAATGGTTTATTATATGGGAGATTACTAACTCCAAGTGAATGTTGGGTTTTTAACCAAGCAATTAAACCACATAAAACACTTGCACGTTAAGAACAAAATTTGATCCCAACTAAGCAATTAACTCACGCAATAAAGATTGGAATCAAAACCTTCAACAACTATTGTAAACCAAATACATTTAACTTATTTAAATGATAAAATAAATTGATATAAAAAGTAACGGTAATAACTCAATTAAAACCAAGAGGAGATATCAAAACCGACAAAGCTAACAATTAATATAAAAGTATCATGTCATAGATTTTATAAATATATAAAATAATTGCAGTTTTAAAGAAGTAATCAAACCACTCAAAAATCTGGAAATATAAGTTCAACATAAAATAAGTAATAAAATAATTTTGTATTTTGAAATACTTACAAAAATTCCAACACCACATTCACAAGCAGAAGACTGCTGAGGAGGTAAGACTTCATCAAAACCACTGTATATAATGTTACTTATAAAAGTAATTTTATTGTTGCTTAAATGATTTGTTACCTTATTATAGATGATGCCCCTAAACTTATATATTTCTTCTTCTCATGATCAAATCCTTGTTACTTCATGACTTTGTGCAGCATCAAATGGAAGACGGTGATGAAATCGATTAAAAACACAAAACGGGGAGTAAGGAGAAGCTTAAATAAGGATGATTATTTCTTTACCAAAACAAATAAGGATGATTTTTTTGGTGATAGGGCAATTATGGCCTTGCTTGCTTTGGTAATTCCTTCTTAGCTATAGCTTAGCAGATGGTGCCAAAGTGGAAATGTGTGCACGTGTCCTGGCCTTGTTGACTTCGAGTTTACCAGTAAATTTATTGGACAGCAAACACACGAACCTAGAGCTGATTGGCAAGTGGAAAAATTTGGAGGTGTTATCATTGGGTTCATGCTTCAATTTGGCAAAAATACTTGCAATTATACAAACACATTGCAAGAATTTTTATGGTTTAGATTTGTCTAAAGGCTCTGTTCATGGGCGTGAGGCATCGTCAATTGTAAAGTTGGTGCCTAACATCAAGTACTTAAATTTGAAGGGTGCAAAAGTTAATCGGGATGGTCCTGTCACGTTGCTGCGCAAATGCAAAGATCTGGTGATGTTGGACGCCAGAGATTGTTCTGGTTTCGATGAGAACGACGATGACATATCAAAGCAATTGTGTCTCATATTAGTAAATTTATGTGCGAGGGTTCTGAATTTCCTGAATTTCTTCGTGGTATGGACAATTTTGTTCTTCTTGTTGATGGATACTCATTTCATCTACATGTGGAGGAGACGTGGGATGAAATGCTAATGATTTGTGCAATGCGTTCAATGATTTGGGCGACGATGAATGAAGAACTATTTGATTGTAATAAGCGATATCTCATCTTTTTTATATTTACAACACTAAAGAGCAATTATGTGTGTTGAGTGTGGTGTGGTGTGGTGTGGTGTTCATCTTGTGTTTTTGGACGTTGTACTCTAATGAGGGCTTGTTATAAGTTCCTATCTTGATTTCATTATAAGACGTGTACTTAATTTGGAAAATGACCATTCTAAATTTCTTCACTACATTTTCTGTAATATCACATGTGCTTGCAATTGTTCTTCAGCCTTGCCTCTGCCTCTATTTCTATCTTAACTTTCCCTTCCCACCAAAGGTTTTCCTAGCTAAATTTCTTTGAGGTTCAGGAAAAATTTCTTGGTGAAAGAATGTTGGTTGCACCAACTTAACAACAAGCATAACCAGTAGACAAATGAAATAATATGTTATATTTAAGAATGAGATGCTACTACTCATCTAACACATGTTGTTTGAATTCTCATTTAGAATAGTTCATATATCAATGTCATATGACCTCTGATACCTTCAACAAATTTCAAAACAGAGCTGTGAACTTCTCTTCGTTGTCTCGTTAGACTGTTTTATATCCAATTTTTCTTCTAGAAAGTAAATTGCAATACAAGCAATTTTATACTATGAAATTCAACATTCTTTGATCCACAAAATGTTGGCGGATCCCTTTTTTGTGGGTTTTTTGTGTGTTTGTATTTATGGGTTTAACCTGTATTATTTGTTGTAAATAGAATTCATTTTTTATTCTTGCCCAATGGGCTAATAGTTGGAAATCATTAGAATGTGAGGTATCAAAAAGAATTTAAATTCTCATTCCCTAATATCGCTTGTATAAATAAAATAATTGAAGAAATAACTCTAGCCCAAAGGGCTAGAGTGGTATTTTAGCCCTAAACCCTAAAATGATATGACAAAATTGTATATTTAAAAGGTATAGCCGTTGGGCCATACTCTTTAAATATTAATATATTCGAATATTTTAACAGTATGGCCGATCGGCTACTCCTTTAATAAACACGAAGCTGCACTCGCAGAGGACGGAGCTTGCAGACGCAGTCACAGCCATTTCGCTTCTCTATCAACTGAACCTTCGATTTGTTTTCTTCGGTTTCGGCTGCTTCGTCCTCCTTGTTTGGCACCGAAAAAAGACCCAACCCGCCTAGGAGGCCCGCCCAGCCGCCTGGTGCCCGCCTAGGCGGATTTTTGGAACACTGCGATTGACTGAAACAAGGTTCGATTTTTAGGCCCCAATCTCAAATTCTGACTATTTATTTCTGGTTTGGTTAAGCAATAGATTGATTGGTTTCGTTCTTCTTGCTTGAAACTTGATAAATCTTTATGCATTCAATATTCATCCATTGATGGTTCTTCTGTTATAGATTTTGACATTTGATCATGCCCTCTTGTTTGCTGATAGAGAAAAAAAAGAAAGATTTGTCTCCTCCTCCTCTTGCATAGGAACACAAAACCAACCCACGAATGAACAGAAAAAAAAAATTGAAATATTACACCACCTAAGTCCTGACCCAAATGACATGTGGAAGCTGTCAAGCTAACTGTAGGGAGGACTATATTTGATTTTACCTTAAAGACTGATCCGAAACCACCTTCTCCAAGTTTAATGGTAATTCCAGATCTTCCTTTTGGCCGGGCTTCAGTTCTCCTGTGAAGTATGTAGTGAAGTAAATAATGTAGCATGGAACCTTAGCTTAGAAACCAGAGAGGCAACAGCAAAATTTTTCTATAGAACTGAACCTATCTATCTTAGAAAGTGGAGGGGCAGAAGAGTACAAAATCAAATAGCTTACCATATTTTTGTTGCTGGTTCTTCCTCACATATAATAGCAGGGTTAGGCCCAGGATCAGCAGTCCAGTAGACAACACAGTACTGGTTACTATGATCTTTGTATTGTGTCCTTGATCTCGGAATGAAGTATTTGAAAGCAGAAGATTGAGGAGTCAGAAATTCATAAAGAAGAAAATGTTTACTTTTTATCATCCAACGAACAATTAATACTAGTTTCTGAGACAATTCTAAAGAAATATTTTTCTAATAATATCAAAAGTTTTCTGGCTCTATCTTGTTGCTAATCATATCACTGTTGGAAGATTTCTTCCTTCTTCTTTCCTTGGTGGCTTTTATTTTTCTTTCAAACTTTGTTTTAAACAGCAAGATGATTCCATAACTAGTTCTGATGAAGCCATTCTTATGTAAATATCTTGCCCATTTATATTGGAATATCTTATATCAATCAGATCGCTGAACCACAGCAAGCACCCCCTTCCTCGATCTCGGATATCCAAATTTGAAAAAGCGGTGCAGGAGCAGTTGTTCATGCACATCATCTCACATTCCTTGAGGTTCATACTTGTGTTATACCAGGATTGTTCTGTACTTGGAAATTTCACCCCAGAGTACTTCTTAAAGATGTCTCCACTGCAATTCAGTTGGCTCTTTCTCACACAGCTATATGACCAATCCACCAAGTCCCAGTCTGGTTGAAAGGTCGGTATAAATCCTTTCAAGCCGCTACATACTGGGGACTTGTCAATACTACGTGCACCATTTGGACCACATATTCCATATTTGTCACAGATATCAGTCGTTGCTATTAGATAAACGACCCAACCTTGGTTTCCATCACTCCCGATGTAGCTCAGCCCAAATCCATCTTGAGTTGACGCCAGCCTGAAAAGAGCTGAGCTGTTGAGAAGCTTATAACCATAATATACTTCATCATCATTATCCAACACAAAATCATATGTTGGATTTAAATTATGCATCCCACTAAATTGGATTCCATTCCATGGTGCTGTCCGATATTTAATAACAGAACCCTCCGTCAGAATTAATTCATGGTATCCATAAGGACCAAGTTGATATGCATAATGTCCTTGAGAAGGATCCTGGGGGTTTTTCCAGGGTGTAAGATGCCAATTAAAACCTGTGATTTTATTCCTAACAAGCCTCATACCTGGTATTAATGTATCACCTGGGTAATCAAAACTCTGCCATAAAATATTATCAGGGTCATTATGACCATTGCCATCTATCACAACAAGATTTCCGGAATCCCAAACCTGTGCCACTGGATTCTTTGCAGAACTTGATGTGTCGGAAGACATGTAGTGTTCTTATAGTCGACAGGGACAAGAATTTCAGGGCTGCTCAACTTGAGTACACTGATTAACCAGTGAGGGGTGTGTTTCTTTTAGTCTGCACTATATATGGAGAGTCTGACTCTAATTAGAAGATAATTATATTAATTTGGTAAAGCTTTGTCCGTAACTGTCTCTCACCTTAATAAATTTCACAATTAGCAGCATTGGCAATACTTGATTAGAAAGTAGAAACCCTACAGTATATAGTTAAGTTGAGTAGCTGGGAAGACAATTAGTAAGCTTTCAATACTAAAGTTGAATAGTGGGGAGACAAATTACTAAAGTTTCAAGGACAGATAAATAGGATGAATTTCTCATAAGGGATCCCCTTTCACTGTAGCTTGGAGTAGAATTTGTTTTGACACAATATCAATTATCAATGTAAACACGTTACTGATGCATTATCGACAATATCGATGCACGTCATACCAAATTTAGATGCGTAATTGAATGCAAAAGTGGGCTTACTTCAAATTTAGTTCAAGAATGATGGTGTTGCCTGACAATTGACAATTAGGAGCATTCCTCTAGTAGAAAAATCTAAATCATTTGTGGTCATCCACTCATTTGGTCAGTCTTCCAGAATCAAATACCAAATCAACTCAAGGGAAGCTACAATTTTCTGAATTGTATGCTTGTTTTAATTCTTCACATCTTTTTCTCTCTTTCAGTTTTTTTTTCTCCCTCAAGTTAATACTTAAGTGAGTTGACAAATGGGGGAAAAAAAGAGTAGAAGAGATGAACCCTACATTTGACTTTAATAGACAAATGCCCAAGAGAAGTACCGATAAGAGCATCTCCAATTGGGAGTTGCTATCCTATAATTTGACACACATTTCTTATTTTTTTCAATTCTAACATCATGTCATCTATATTGCAATAGTCCATTGTAGTTAAATTTTCAAATAACCAAGTTGCTCTCTATATCCTATTGGAAACTGAAGGGGTAGAAGACTAGAAAACAACTTACTATCTATCTGTTGCTGCTTCTTCCAAACATTAGAAAAAACAGAGCTACACCCAGGAGGAGCCCAGTAGATGACACAATACTGCCTACTATGATTCTTACTTTCTTCACATTCAATGAGACTAAAATATAACCCAAGTGGTCTAACCCCCCGGGCGGAAATTGGGTTTAGCACTGATTGTTGTATAGTCTTCATGATCTAGGCAGGAAATATATTTGAAAGCAAAAAAAGTGAGAAGTTAGATATTGATAAAGAAAAAAAAAACTTCTGAAATGTCTATCATCCATTGATCTTAACAGACGAATTTTGAAAGTAGAGTTTGATAATTGTGTCCAAATCCAAAATTATAGAGTAACAACCTTTGGGTTTGATATGTTTTGACTTTACTTTTTGTACATGATCATGAAGAGATGGATAACTCCCAATTGACTGTTCCATATCCAAAGACCTTTTTTTTTTTTTTTTTCTCTTGTTTTCTTTAAAATTTGCATTAACTCACTGACTTTTGAGAATACCTAGTTCTGATGCTGCCATTCTAAAATAAATATCTTGCCCTTTTTCAGTGAAATTTCTTACATCAATCAGCTCACTAAACCACAGCAGGCACCCACTTCCTCCATCCCTGTTATCCAAATTTGCAAAAGCTGTGCAGGAGCAGTTCTTCTTGCACAACATCTCACATTGCTTGAGTTCCATACTTCTGTTAAACCCGGATACATCATTTGCAGTCTGTTTTGTTCACTCTTAAGGTTTGTTTCCCGTTTCAGCTTCAAGTCTTCAGCTTTCAAGTATATGCCAAATTGAAAGCAAGTATATAATATTTGGTTGCATTTGTATGTCACAGAGAGACTCATTGGCTACTGATGAGAGGCTTAATGCTCTAAAAGAAGAGGTTCACATCTTTTTCAATTTATTTTTTGAAATTTTCAATTCAATGAAAAAGTAGCAGAAAGGGTTTGTTGGATTTGAGAAATGGGCTTTGCAATGCTTTTTAGGTACGGCCTCTGTGTGCTGCATCAAGAAAGTACAACTTCGATCTTCATGTTTTAGAGTCTAAAGCACAAGATGCTGAGGATAGACTCGAAACGGTTGCCTCTCAGGCTCAAAAGGTCATGCACTGATGTACTCAATCCATCTTTGGTCTATGGCTATGAGTGTGTGATGTTGTTAGTGTGAGGTTCATTTTTCCATTGGCGTCTTTCTCTTTGCTTTCAGATGGCTGACATTTTTTTTGGACGAAACAGATGGCTGACATTGTTACAGAACAATGGATTCAAATTCAGCGGCTTGAGCTGGCTCTTCATATTACACAAGTAAGTTTTTTTCTGCTTGAAACTGGCTTCAGATTCTTTATTTGCTAAATTCATAAGTTTTGGTGAATTAGTGGGGCACAACGTGGCATGAGCACGGATATTAGTGGGCTGTGCCGGGATAAAAAAATTAGTATAATCACTGTGATATGAATTGATCTTTGACCTTCTCTAAAGATAGATGACGTGTGACTGAACATAACATTAGGTTCCGTAGAGAGTAGAAAGGCCGAGCAAGATTTATGTAGCCAACTTAAAGTAGTTGAATTCAGCTGATTGTGATGTCAAGTATTGTCGACCAACTGAAATTTTCTTTTGCTGTAACTTCTGCAAGATGGAATCTGTGTATTGACTATTTCAAGATTTTAGATTGGTATATAGTATACACTTGTTTGTAGTATAGCAGAGATGATTCTCTTAGAATTTGCTTTCTCCAGTTTTTGTTTGGGGCAAAGATTCATGAAGTTCCCAAATTGCATGAGGAAGGATCTCCTAAAATGCCACTGCAAGGTGCTCATGTTATAAGGTACGCAATTACAGTCACTTCAATCATACTCACTTTGCCAGTTTGTGATTGGTGTGACCAGTCTAGAATTTTCAGATTATTTAGAGGGCATGTGTTTAGTGTCGTTTTTTACCATTGTGTGGTGTTCTGAGTGAACTGTTTCCTCAGGTTCTAATTCTGCTGTGATATTTATTATGTGTAGGATGGTCCGAGATGGCTATTTTGGCTTTAAAGACTATTTTGAATCTCTATGTGATACTGTGGATGGTGGTAAAGACTTCTATTTGCTTGGTTCTGATTTTGAGAGCTATTTAGGGGCTCAAGTAATTATTTCTGTTTACTTGGCAGTCCCAACCCGAAGGATATATATGCAGTTTGAGTTTGGTGTTGTATAACTTACTATGGTGCTTGGGATTTGAATCTATATGACTACAGGCTGCAGCTGATAAAGCATTTGCGGATCCAAATAAGTGGACTCAGATGAGCATCCTTAGCACAGTCGGGTAGGGGAGATTTAGCAGCGATAGAACAATCCTTGACTACGCGGAGAAGACGTGGGGAATTGAACCATGCAAATACCCTTCTGATGGCTAGCTCACCCTCAAGCTTACCCTCATCCACACCCCAGTAGCAACATTTTACATATTTGAATGGAAGGTGTTGGAAAGAATTTAAATTCTCATTCCCCAATATCGCTTGTATAAATAAAATAATTGAAGAAATAACTCTAGCCCAATGGGCTAAAGTGGTATTTTAGCCCTAAACCCTAAAATTATAGGGTTTTTTTTTTTTTTTTTTGCGAATGGTTGTTGAGGTTAACGAAACTATCACCTTCCGTCCTTAATGTTTTTTTGTGACATTAATGGTCCTTAAGGTTACTCTCTATACATCAAATTGGTCCCCACAGTTAGCTTCTGTCAAATTTTCTATTAGAGTGCTGACTTGACACATATGTAGAGTTCACGCATCCAATTATATAAAACCAAGTGGATTTTATTAAAAGATATCATAAAAATTAAAATCCATAAAAAATTTGGCTAAAACATTTAAGAAAAAGGAGACTAAAACTTCAATAAATAAATAAAATTGAACCCATCCCTCCCCCTCCCCTCTCTCTCTCTCTCTCTTCCAAGAAAGAATCAAGAAAAGAAGATGGCAGCAAATACAAAATTAGTCACGGGAATTGATTTGAGTGAGAGAAGAAGAAAGGGCTCGATTACATTGCCAATGGTTTCCCTACAACAAAAAATTAATAATTTAAAACTTCAATTTAAGAAACTTGGGTATGGGGTTTGGGATTTGGGGTGGGTTGCGAGCGGGGTTGCGGTTTGGGGTTGGTTTGGGTCATGGAAAAGAGAGAGATGGCTGCAAATTTTTTTATTTTTTACTTATTGAAGTTTTAATCTTCTTTAATTTTTATGATATCTTTTATTCAAAATCCACTTAGCTTTATATAATTGGATGTGTGGACTCCTTATATGTGCCATGTCAGCACTTTAATAGAAAATTTGACGAAAGCTAACGGTAGGGACCAATTTTTTGTATAGAAAGTAACCTTAATGACCATTAATGTCACCAAAAAATAAAAATAAAGAGGAAAGGTGATAATTTCGCTAACCTCAGGGACTATTTGCGATAAAAAGCCAAAATTATATGACAAAATTGTATATTAAAAGAGTATAACCGCAGTATATTCGAATATTTTAACAGTATAGCCACGTGACTATACTGTTTAAATATATAATTTTGGACTTCCAATTGTGGTTGGCGTATGGTATTATCTTGTAAACTCTATAGTTAATCCATACACCATTATGCTTATTCTTGCAATTATATTATGTCTCCTGTGCATAATCCTCTCCGAAATGATGACACAACAAAAGAAAAACGGGCATTTGGAAATCTGCAAGGCAGTCTTTTGTACTTAAATGAGTTTTTGGCTTCTTTTTTGCCATTTCAAAAGTACAGTCTTTGGTCTTCTTGATGAGAAAATGTTTAGCAATTTGACCGTTAATTACCATTTGATTTGAGAGCATCTGCAGGAGACTCTCTACTCTCTCATCCCTAACGATTTTAGCGAAAAGGAAGGAAAAACAACGCTCCAGCAGCTTCGCTACCTCTCTCGCCATTTTGGAGAACGCCATTTTGGCTCGCTACATTTAGCAAGGAGGAGAGAGAAATTCAAGGCTCGCCAAATCTGAAAGTTGCACAAGAGAGAGAGAGAGAGAGAGAGAGAGAGAGAGAAGAAAAAGAAAGGTTCGGTGGTGAGCTACTTTTCATTTTGAGTTCTTTCTTTTAAATTTTTTAATGAATTTAAAATAATAGAATATTTGAGGTTAGCTAAAATAGAGAGCATTACTGGAGGAACCACTTTTTAAGTGGTTAGCTATTTTAACTAGAATTTGGGTAAAATTTGGAGGCCCTCCTGGAGATGCTCTGACAGAGTATCCGAATGGTAAACCTGGCGATTGTATACTCCCATACTGTGAATGGTGTTTCCAAGGTACATTCAGAATTGCTAAAAGCAAAATTATTCAATATTTTAAAAGTATAGCCGAACAGCTATCCCCTTTAAATACATTCGAATATTTTAAAAGTATAGCCGCGCGGACTGATATATCTCATAGCAAAAGAGTAGGGTTGTCAAGTCCAACAAAAGAGTAGGGTTGTCAAGTCCAATGAGAAAAAGACTGTAATTGGGTTTAGTTTATAATTACGATGGGTACAATTTAGAAAGTAAATTCCTATACAAACAATTTTATACTATGAAATTCAACCCTAAAATCATATGACAAAATTGTATATTTAAAGATTATAGCCATAGTCTTTAAATAAATTCGAACATTTTAACAGTATAGCCGGGCGGCTATTTAAAAATTAAAAAAATTAAAAAATAGTATAGCCGAGCGGCTACTCTTTAAAAATATTCAGAGTTTAGGGACAGAGAATCGAACACGAAACATGCAGTTGGAGTCACAGCCATTTCGTTTCCAAGCTTCAAAGACTGGGTCTTGAGCCTCTCTCAACTCAAGCTTCGAAATTTTTTTTTTCTTCAGTTTTGGCTGTTGCGTTGATTCGATTGGATTTGGCTCTCTCAATGTCTGCCAAGGCAGAGACTTTGTACTCCGGGTTCCGCACCGAAAAGAGACCTAACCCACCTAGCCGCCTAGTGCCCGCCTAGCCGCTTAGCGCCCGCCTAGGCCAATTTTTCGAACACTACAATTGACTGAAAGTCTGAAACCCCAAATTGAAAAATAAAATACCGACATGTAAAAGCTGTCAAATTGTTGGAGTTCCACGACAGCTAGGAAACCAACAATTCAATGACCAAAAAAAGATCATGGAGTTGTACAGAAAATTCAAAGTTCCAAAATAAGCTGGATTAAATCACTACTAATATAATGTCCACTTTAATCTAACAGATGAGTGAAAGAAACAAATGAAATTGACATTTTCAAACTCAGAAAGTATAGAACGAACTTGGAGAAATCCTTGAACTGATGTGAAACGGAGACCTTCATTGCATCTCATAGAACTTGAACATGGCAACTCTCTGAACCACATTCAAACATTGAAATTTCCTTGTATATCTCCTCTTTTGGGCGGGGGGGAGTGACAACACCAGCAGCAGTAGCAGTAGAAACAGTCATTTTCTTCATAACCAAACCGAACTCAACAATACTTAGTCGCATCCATCTCATCATGTTTTCCTTGGAATCCCTTCATGGAGATTATCCTAATGTGTGAAGACAAAACAAGTAGGCACAAACGCCGGTGGATGGAAAGGGTTGTTTTCTGTGTTCAACATACGATCAAGGTCTAGGATAAGAGATTCTAGATTAGGTGATCGGTTCAGATATTCTATATGAGCAATGTCCAGTAACTGGAATGAATGAGTCCTAGCTCCAACTGTTTCAAATGTTTAAAGATAGCAGGCAGAAATAAACCATCCAAACTAGAACCTAGAAGAGAATGATACGTGACACTGGAAATTCCTATAGTAAACGGAGGCACAAGGTAATCACAGGCTAGACTTTAACCTACTGGAAGCCTATAGGGACGAATTTTGGCTGCAGATTCTGGAAGACATAAGCTGGCATATGAGTCCAACTGACGATGTCGACAATCAGGTTTTCAAGCTTTGGGGAATTGATGAAGAGTTGGAACGTACGATTATTTCTAGTATTTGTGATGCTTGTCTTCAATTCAGGAGCAGAGATTTTGAATCAACTCTAAAATTCACGAGTATAGTCAAATCTTCAAGTACGGGGCACTTAGAAAAAAGTTTCTCCGTTGAGGCACCATCTCCCCCATCAAATCTAACACAGAGGTACTTGAGATTCGGGAGATTATCCTACATGTAATGCCAGTGTACATAAGAATGGTTTCTTCCCCTATTCTTGTTTTAAGTATCCCTATGTGCCCTTTTGATGTATGATAGTATCTCTTTACAGATCGAATACGACTTGAGAGACTTCTCGGTGTGGAAGCGATGATGCCTTCACCACAAGATCCTGAGCGCTTCAGCTTATGGGTAACTTTATATTTCTCTTTATTAAAATGGAGTATATTTTGGGCTGTGATTGCCGATATTAATGTATGATTGATGCAGCTTGCTTCTTTATGAAACCGACGTCCTCATGAAAGGTTGGATCTCCTACACTTGCGAGATACAAGGGAGGTATTGCACTTTTCTCCCCTCTTTATATTGGGAATTTCATATGCACATGGGTATGATATATGTAAGAATGAGATGCTACTTCTCATCTAGCACATGTTGTTTGAATTCTCATTTAGAATACTTTGTATATCAATGCCATATGACCTCTGATACCTTCGATTTATTTCAAAACAGAGCTGCAAACTTCTCTTCGTTGCCTCGTTAGACTGTTTTGTATCCAATTTTTCATCTGCATAGAATACAACGCGGACTAATATATCTAATTGCAGAAGAGCAGGGTTGTCAAGTGCATTGAGAAAAGGCAGTAATTGGGTTTAGTTCATAATTACGATGGACATTTTAGAAAGTAAATTCCTATACAAGCAATTTTATACTATGAAATTCAACAGTCTCTGATCCCCAAAATGTTGGCGGATCCTTATTTTTTGTTGTTGTATATATGGGTTTAACCCGTGTTATTTGTTATAAATAAAATCCATTTTTTTTTATTCTTGCCCAGTAGGCTAATAGTTAGAAATCATTAGAATGGGAGGTATTGGAAAGAATTAAAATTCTCATTCCCCAATATCGCTTATACAAATAAAAGAATTTAAGAAATAACTCTAGCCCAATGGACTAAAGTGGTATTTTAACCCCAAACCCTAAAATGATATAACAAAATTGTATATTTAAAGAGCCGCCCGGCTATACTCGCCAAATGTATTAGAATATTTTACAAGTATAGCCGTTCGGCTATAAGCTTGAAATATTAATCTATTCGAATATTTTAAAAGTATAGCCGCGCGGATATTTTAAAAGTGTGGCCAGTGGGCTATACTCTTCAAAATATTAATATATTCGAATGTAAGAGTATAGCCGCGCGGCTATACGCTTTAAATACAGAGTACGGAACTTGCAGACGCAGTCACAGCCATTTCGCTTCTCTATCAACTCAAGCTTCGATCTGTTTTCTTCGGTTTCGGCTGCTTCGTCCTCCTTGTTCGGCACCAAAAAAAGACCCAACCCGCCTAGGAGGCCCGCCCAGCCGCCTAGGCGGATATTTGGAACACTGCGATTGACTGAAACAAGGTTCGGTTTTTAGGCCCCAATCTCAAATTCTGACTATTTATTTCTGGTTTGGTTAAGCAATAGATTGATTGGTTTCGTTCTTCTTGCTTGAAACTTGATAAATCTTTATGAATTTAATATTCATCCATTGATGGTTCTTCTTGGTTGGACTGCTTTTCATTCTTTGGATATTGCATTTCTGTTATAGATTTTGACATTTGATCATGCCCTCTTGTTTGCTGATAGAGGAAAAAAAGAAAGATTTGTCTCCTCCTCCCTTGCATAGGAACACAAAACCAACCCACGAATGAACAGAAAAAAAAAATTGAAATATTTCACCACCTAAGTCCTGACCCAAATGACATGTGGAAGCTGTCAAGCTAACTGTAGGGAGGACTATATTTGATTTTACCTTAAAGACTGATCCGAAACCACCTTCTCCAAGTTTATTGTTGTTTGAAAAGTTTTTGGTTGCACAAACAACAGCGGCCAAGTCAAATAATGGTAATTCCAGATCCTCCTTTTGGCCGGGCTTCAGTTCTCCTGTGAAGTACGTAGTGAAGTAAATAATGTAGCATGGAACCTTAGCTTAGAAACCAGAAAGGCAACAGCAAAAATTTTCTATAGAACTGAACCTACCTATCTTAGAAAATGGAGGGGCAGAAGAGTACAAAATCAAATAGCTTACCATATTTTTGTTGCTGGTTCTTCCTCACATATAAGCAGGGTTAGGCCCAGGATCAGCAGTCCAGTAGACAACACAGTACTGGTTACTATGATCTTTGTATTGTGTCCTTGATCTCGGAATGAAGTATTTGAAAGCAGAAGATTGAGGGGTCAGAAATTCATAAAGAAGAATGTTTACTTTCTATCATCCAACGAACAATTAATGCTAGTTTCTGAGACAATTCTAAAGAAATATTTTTCTAATGATATCAAAAGTTTTCTGGCTCAATCTTGTTTCTAATCATGTCACTGTTGGAAGATTTCTTTCTTCTTTTTTCCTTGGTGGCTTTTATTTTTCTTTCAAACTTTGTTTTAAACAGCAAGATGATTCCATACCTAGTTCTGATGAAGCCATTCTTATGTAAATATCTTGCCCATTTATATTGGAATATCTTATATCAATCAGATCGCTGAACCACAGCAAGCACCCCCTTCCCCGATCTTGGATATCCAAATTTGAAAAAGAGGTGCAGGAGCAGTTGTTCATGCACATCATCTCACATTCCTTGAGGTTCATACTTGTGTTATACCAGGATTGTTCTGTACTTGGAAATTTCACCCCAGAGTACTTCTTAAAGATGTCTCCACTGCAATTCAGTTGGCTCTTTCTCATACAGCTATATGATCAATCCACCAAGTCCCAGTCTTGTTGAAAGGTCGGTATAAATACTTTCAAGCAGCTACATACTGTGGACTTGTCAATACTACTTGCACCATTTGGACCACATATTCCATATTTGTCACAGATATCAGTTGTTGCTATTAGATAAACGACCCAACCTTGGTTTCCATCACTCCCGATGTAGCTCAGCCCAAATCCATCTTGAGTTGACGCCAGCCTGAAAAGAGCTGAGCTGTTGAGAAGCTTATAACCATAATATACTTCATCATCATTATCCAACACAAAATCATATGTTGGATTTAAATTATGCATCCCACTAAATTGGATTCCATTCCATGGTGCTGTCCGATATTTTATAATACAGAACCCTCCCTCAGAATTAATTCATGGTATCCATAAGGACCAAGTTGACATGCATAATGTCCTTGAGAAGGATCCTGGGGGTTTTTCCAGGGTGTAAGATGCCAATTAAAACCTATGATTTTATTCCTATCAAAACTCTGCCATAAAATATTATCAGGGTCATTATAACCATTGCCATCTATCACAACAAGATTTCCGGAATCCAAAAGCTGTGCCACTGGATTCTTTGCAGAACTTGATGTGTTGGAAGACCTGTAGTGTTCTTATGGTTGACAGGGACAAGAATTCCAGGGCTGCTCAACTTGAGTACACCTGATGAACCAGTGAGGGGTGTGTTTCTTTTAGTCTGCACTATATAACTGTATTAGAAGATAATTGTATTAATTTGGTAAAGCTTTGTCCGTAACTGTCTCTCACCTTAAAAAATTTCACAATTAGCAGCATTGGCAATACTTTATTATAAAGTAGAAACCCTACAGTATATAGTTAAGTTGAGTAGCTGGGAAGACAATTAGTAAGCTTTCAATACTAAAGTTGAATAGTGGGGAGACAAATTACTAAAGTTTCAAGGACAGATAAATAGGATGAATTTCTCATAAGGGATCCCCTTTCACTGTAGCTTGGAGTAGAATTCGTTTATATTACATGTAAAGAGCCGCCCGGCTATACTCGCCAAATATATTAGAATATTTTAAAAGTATAGCCGTCCGGCTATAGGCTTGAAATATTAATATATTCGAATATTTTAAAACTATAGCCACGCGGCTATACTCTTTAAATATATTCGAGAACACGGAGCTTGCACTCGCAGAGGACGGAGGTTGCAGTCGAAGTCACAGCCATATCGCTTCTCTGTCAACTCAAGCTTAGATTTGTTTTCTTCAGTTTCGGCTGCTTCCTCCTTCGTGTTTGGCACCCAAAAATGACCCAACCCGCCTAGGAGGCCCGCCCAGCTGCTTAGCCCACCCGGCTAGGCCGATTTTTCGAACACTGCGATTGAGTGAAAGTCTGATTCTCTTCTCTTGGCTCTCTCCCAAACGATATGTTCACCTCACCACACCAATGACAACGACGACAATTCCTCCCTCTGCCAACTCCGCCTTATTCTCTACTCTCTTCGCATTGACGGCATGGCGCAGAAGAAAAAAATACAAAATTTGCTGACAATGTGTCTGTCTTCAGTGGAAGGAAATGATGATGCTATCCTATCATGAAGTTTCTATGGTCTTGCCAATAACAAGGTTTGGTTTTTAGGCCCCAATCTCAAATTCTGACTATTTATTTCTAGTTTGGTTAAGCAATAGATTGATTGGTTTGGTTCTTCTTGCTTGAAACTTGATAAATCTTTTTGAATTCAATATTCATCCATTGATGGTTCTTCTTGGTTGGAGCACTTTTCATTCTTTGTAAATTGCATTTCTGTTATAGATTTTGACATTTGATCAAGCCCTCTTGTTTGTTGATAGAAAAAAAAAATGAAAGATTTGTCTCCTCCTCTTGCATAGGAACACAAAACCAACCCACCAAAGAACAGAAAAAAAAAATTGAAATATTACACCGCCTCAAGTGAAAAATCTAATTCATTTAAGCTTTTATATTAGTTCTTGTATCAACATCTGTGTTGATTTTTGGTTATTGACACGTCAATGTTAAATATAAATATTGGAGATATATATATATATATATAAGATAAAAAATTATTAAAGATGTATGGCTGTTTGAATTTTGGGTACTTTTATTTTCACCCATTAATATTTTATAACTCCCAAAATTATTGAACAATTTCCCAACTTTCCAATTTATTTTTTATTATTTTTTATACAAGCAATAGTAAGGGACGTGACTTTTTCACACACCATGGAGTTTGAACCTGAGATCATTCGTCTGCAAGTCAAGACCATTTTTCACTAGGCTAGACTCGTTGACCCATTTTATTTTTAAAGTTAGAAAAGTTTTAAGTTTAAAAATAATAATAAAAAATGAGTCAGTCGGTCTGACTGGTGAAGGGGTAATAATGAGGGAGTCGTTTTATGGTGAGGGTGTCATATATGAATCATAGATGTGGACCTTCATGTTAGCCACATGATTCATCTGATAATAACTTCACTTAACTTTAATGAAATGATCTTATGGCTAATATAAAGGTCCACATGAGGGGTCCATATATGACACCCTCACTATAGAATTTCGCTATAATGAGGCGCCCTTATAATGAGTTGGGTAGAGAAGGGAGTGGACTGTTTAAATGGGCTGGAACCAGAAACATGAGCCAGACCCTACTCGTTAAAAATAGGGCCTAATCTAAGGGCCTCACTATAGAATTCTTGATGAAAGATATGAATCAAGAATCCTTTTTTGTCAATAAAATAAATAAACTTACCAAGAACGAGAGGACTTCTTTTTTGGTTTGAAGAACGAAAAGATTTCTTTTGTTCACTTGACCACTAGCTATATACTCTCTCTCTTTTTTTCAATTAAAAACATTACATATGTAATATTAAGCAAGCAAATATCTTGGTTTGTTATAAATTAAGAGGACGCCAAGATTAATTGTGAATAAACAGGGAGAAAATCAAGTTGCTAATAATGGAGGTGATTAAGGCATGAGGGATGGTGATAAAGGTAATTATAATCAAAGGGTTGATGAAGGTTTGAAAGAGTTGGTAATGTTTACGGAGTGAATTGAGGGCAAGTACTTTATGTAGGTGATCAAGGCACGAGGATGCAAATGATGGAGTTTATTATGTTAATGGAGAAAATTGACTGCAAAAATTAACCATATGTTCTCAGCAAATTCCCATAATCCTGCAAATCAATCAAGCACTATACCATATGTGAGGCCATATGGAACCTGCCGAACAACTATAAAAGTAAGAAAAATATATGATGCATGATATTCGTACCATTGTGTTTTAATTTCCATCAACAAAAAATTTCTTCAATGGCTTCCTTCTTTAGAAATGCAGTTTTGCTAATGCTGCTTTTGGTGTTCTCAGCGTCCATTTGTGATGCTCGGAAGAGAAGATTTGTTCGAGTGGAAAATAATTTGGCTTTGGATGGAGACTTGAGCCTTACCGTTCACTGCAAATCCAGAGACGATGATCTTGGTGTCAAAGTGCTCCCAATTAATGGCACATTTGAATTCAGTTTCAAGCCTAACTTTATTCACACAACACAATTCTACTGCAGTTTTCAGTGGCCGGGTAGATTCGAGTGGTTCGACATATATAAAGATTCGACAGACAAATGCAGTTTGTGTTACTGGAAAGTATTTCCTAGCGCGGTATGCAGGTTGAGCTGGGAGTTCGACTCGATTAACGGTGCTTACACCGATTGCTATCCGTGGAATGATCATGCTACTCATATTATCAAGTCTTAATTGTTTTTATCTTCAATAAATAATTACGGCTCCATTGTTGCTTTTATTTTTTAGATATAAGTGTTTTTTTTTATTTTTTGGCAAGGACTTGTGGCTCAAGTAGTTAAGAGTATTTACTCATACACCCAAGGTTCTAGTCTCGATTTCCCCCCTTCTTCCAATATCGCTTGTCTCATAAAGAAAAATATATATATATACGTTTTTTTTTTTGTTAAATGAGTCTAATTGTTGTTGGAGGACGTGATATCATCATGATTGATCACTTTTAATAGGATCCGTTATAGCACAATCCCTCTTTTTGGTTGCTAGGATCTGGACTGGAGAGAGTGCGCAATAGAGAAAGAATGTTTATGTTAATTTATTGAAAGAACAAAACATAATAAAATAATTAATCGTTGGATTTAAAATGAATGGTCGCGATTATAAGTTTAGGTCATATTTGGATTAGAGACAAGGGATCTGGATTTGCAATTTCTTTTGTGATAATGGGGTAGAGGGAATTTGGATTTAATAATATTTAAAAGATAAAGCAATAGGATCGTTAACATTACTATTAAAGTCGGTCTCCATTCTCATACAAAAATAAATAAAATTCTCTGGCAAACGACCCATTAGTGTAGTGGTTTGAAGCAATTACTTCCCCAGATAAGGTCATGAATTTGAGTCCTAACATCCATATAGTGTGTGTAAGTTTAGTATATTATCGTCCATCTCAATGAAAAGGTCCTAAAAATAAAATAGAATAAAATTCTCTCTATCCAAATGAACCCGAGAGGAATATATTGCTATAACTTGATTATAACCAAACATAACCAATCAAAGAATAATACAAGGTTTTCTGTAAAAGGAATATTCAAAATCAAACGGTATTCTTTAAATAATAAGAAAATTACCAAGAGAGGATTTTTATTTGTATGTATATAAAGACGATAGATTACATTTATAATTCAAGCACAAAGGTCGTCAGTCACAAGAGCCCGTACAAATACAGATAACCACATAAGGTTATTACAAAATACGGAAGCGCATTAATTACAAAGTGTTAATCCAAATACGGCAACATCAGGCGCACAAGTGTACCTCTATACATAGCCATAAGGGGTCAAAGAAATTCCTACATAAAAGTCGCAAGCTTGCAAAACTCAAGCAAAGACCACAACGCACCTCAAACATAACTACAAACTACAATCTTTACTTTCACTTAAGAAGGGAGGGGAGGGGAGGTGGGGTGGGAAGGAGATAAGAGAACAAGTGAGGGAAAAGTAGGAGAGGGGTGGGGGGTCTGGCCTCAAAGCAAAAAGGATCTCCTCCTCTCTCAAGGTCTGTGCCGCTAGAGAGGTGTTTTTTATGAGGGGACTATATTTGTATGTATACTTCGGTTATGTGACAATTATGAACTCTTTTACGTTTCAAATTAAATCTCTTTCGTCACCCACCCAAGCTGATCCAATGCCCACTCATATTCTCACGCTACGGTGCCACCCAATATAAATGTCACACATGAATTGGAGGATAGAAATATTACATTAATTAATGCTTAAAAAAATATTGGTCCTCACTGGCAATTACACGATAACTACTCTTTTTGTGTTTAATTAAAAGCATTATCCATAGAATTTTAACCCAGCTAGCACAACAATTCTACAATCCTTGCTTTTTTGCTTGATTCTACATATATTCCCAGAAAACTATTACTGGCGCACTAGGTTCTATGAACCTCATTAACATTCTAAATCAGGTTCCACAAAATGCAAGACCACAAGATTCCTAACTCTCGCAACTATAAAAGAACATGATGCATCTTTATCCTAGTGTACTATCAATTCCTTCAACAACAACAAAAAACAGTAATATGGCTTCGTTCATTAGAAATGCAGTGCTCGTAATGCTGCTGTTTTTGTTCACAATGACCCCGTATTGTGTAGGAATTGGTTCAAGAAGACATATGAGAGTCACAAATGATTTGGATGGAGCCGGCCAGTTGCTGTTGCAGTACAACCCAGTTTACAAGAAGGTGCCAGTGCTTGTCCATGGTGGCAGCAGCCGGTTGCTGAGACCCTCATCATCCTCGAATACATCGAAGGAACATGGCCAGAGAAGCCACCAAAAGATCCTCATTAAAAAGCCACTACTTTCTTAATGAAAATTACCTAATGAGCAAAATAAACATGAAACTAACTAGATTGGATTGGATTCTCACAAGTAAATCTGTCATCCGATCCAATCATATCGGTTTTGGAAATATGGATCTAATCCAATCCGCATAATCATCGAAACCAATTAAAATTGAATTGAATTAGATTGGATCGGTCAATTTAGACGGATTGAATTGGATCTTACATACTCATAAAAGATTCTTCAAATTAATAAAATTCCTTTTATGAAATAATAAATTACCAAAAACGTAACGAGAGGGTTTCATTTGTATATATAATTCGGTAAAATGAGAAACATATACACTTTTACGTTTTTATTAGACAAATCTTTGCTCGTCTCTCCATATTATTATTCCCATCAAATTCAAACTAGGTTCAAAGAACCCTATCCATATATATATATATATATATATATATATATACCGACAGGGCACTAGCAAATTGCAACTGGTATGTTTTTTCCACAAAGATAAAACTGATTTCTTCAAACAACCTAGAGTTAGAATTAATATGGCTTGTTTGAATGGAAGTTCAGTGGTGCTGCTAATCACCATGACACTTTTCTTGCTCACCATGACTCCCACGTGTGGTGCAGTGAAGACAAGGCATGTGAGAGTCACAAGTGAGTTAGAGGGAGGCTTGACCCTCACCGTTCACTGTAAATCCAAGGACGATGATCTCGGCATCCATGTGCTCCAACCTAAGGGTTCATATGAATTCAGCTTTAAACCTAATATCTTCATCACATCGACATTATTCTACTGCAGTTTTGAATGGCCAGGTGCATTTCATTGGTTCGATATATATGTTGACGCAAGAGATAACAAAATTTGTAGCAAATGTCATTGGGTAGTATATGAAGATGGGCCATGCATGTATAACTGGAGTGACCAACAGCATAATATATGCCATACCTGGAATTAATAGTGAATGAGAATTTAGTATTCAATCTCTTCTTTGGTCTGGTGCTTGTTATGTGAAACGAAAAATCAACTTGTATCCTCCTCATGTTTTAATAAAAGTTCGATTGTTTTGAAGGCCCTGATAAAAAATGATTCATTTGATTTGATTGTTTGAAATTACTAGCTCACCATTCTGTATTTCTTTACTGGAAATTTTGAAAGGAATGGAAACTTTTAGTTTGGGCTTTAACTTTTTAGCAGGCGGAAAGATTGCAAGTTTTTGGTAGCCACGAATATTGCACGCATACCCTGCACAGCTTAAGTAATTTTTTTTGTACAACACAACATTTTGCACGTCATAAAGAGCATGGCTTGGCTCCTTAAAATTGACGAGGATGAGCTCCTCCTTAAAACTAATGGAGTTTTAATACTTCCAATTTTCAACAAAAAATAAAATTTTAAAATTTTAAAAATTGACAAGTGTCAAAATCACATTGGATGTAAGGATGAGCTCCTCCTCTGTAACATCCCACATCGACCAACGGAGAGGGGGTGATGTGCCTTATATGTATATGCCCACCTCCATCTAGCACGATGCCTTTTAGGAGCTCGCTGGCTTTGGATTCCATGGGAACTCCGAAGTTAAGCGAGTTTGGCCTAGAGCAATCCCAAGATGGGTGATCCACTGAGAAGTTGCTCGTGAGTTCCCAAAAACAAAACCATGAGGGCAAGGGGCCCAAAGCGAACAATATCGTGCTACGGTGGAGCCGATCCGAGATGTGACATCCTCAGTTTTAAGGAGCCAGGCTTTTTGCCGTCATAAAAGTCAACAAACACTAAACTCATAAATAACACGTATTTACACTAGAAATTTATTATTCCTAAAATCTCACTTTTGGTGTAATTTGCATTTTGAGAGTTTGTTCACATTGAAAATAGGAAGCCTTGTATGGTAGTTTAAACAATTCTGAACTTGTCCCATTACCAATTGGGTTTCAGTTGAATGTCAATACCCAAAAAAAAACAAAAAATATTATGGATAGTAATTAGAAATGTTCAAAGATAAGACCCACAAAGGTGATTAATTAACTACTCATGAAAAGCTATAAGGTCAGGTGAGCACATAATTTAATATCATCAAAATGAAGACATTTTAAAGATCTTGTTAATGGACAAGTTTCTGGTTACTTTTCTTGTGGGCGTGGAGTTCGCCAAGGTGATCCTTTGTCTCCGCTATATTTTGTATGGCAGAAGAGGTGCTTAGTCATGGTATTTCGGATTTGGTTAATTATGGTAAGCTCATCCCAATATCTTTGCCTCGCGAGGTGCAAACAATTTCCCATGTTCTTTTTGCAGATGATATCATTGTGTTCTATAGAGGCTCCAAGAAAAATCTCACAATCCTTATGGATTTCTTAAAGAATATGAGCTTAATTCTAGCCAAGTTATCAACAAAAAAAAGTCTAATGTTTTTCTGGGTAAGACTCTCCATCACCGCCATCGTTTGATTTCGAATGTTCTGGGCATCAAGGTGGGGTCGTATCCCTTTAATTATTTGGGTGTTCCCATTTTCAAGGGCAAGCCTCGTGCAATATATTTTCAGGGCATTGCAGACAAAATCAGATCTCAGCTTTCTTCATGGAAAGGGTCTCAGCTTTCTGTGGCGGGTAGACTTAAGCTACTTAAGTCTGTTGTAGCTAGTATGCTTGTTTATAGTTTTCAGATCTATGAGTGGCCAATGTCTCTGCTTCGGAAAATTGAGACTTGGTGTCGAAATTTCCTTTGGTTTGGCTCCTTTGACAAATGTGGGGTTCCTCTAGTTTCTTGGCGTCGATGTTGTGCTCCTATGGCAGAAGGTGGTCTTGTTCTTAAGCAACTAGTGGTTTTAAATCAAGCATTTTTGCTCAAAAAAGGATGGGATGCTCTTTCGTCTTCTTCTTTGGGCTGCCAGTTTCTTCGGGATAGGTTTTGGCGAGGGGGTAAGATTCATTCTGCTTATGTCTCATCCTCCATTTGGCCCGGCCTCAAGCGTATTTGGCCAGATGTACTCAGTAATATTCGCTCTCTTCTTGGAGATGGTAAGAGCACTTCTTTTTGGTGGGATAACTTTATTGGTCAACCTCTGTCTAATTATTTTGGTCTTCACCCTTCTCTACGGCCGTGCATGAGGGAATTGGTTTCTCAGTATCGTGTAAATGGTGTCTGGCACCTTCCATCTCTACTAACTCTGCACTTTCCAGGTATTTGTGAGCATATTATGGATATTTCTTCTTTTCATGATCCTGCTGCAGGTGATTTGTTAGTTTGGGCGCCATCCTCATCTGGCACCCTCTTTGCTAAGGATGCTTATGAATTCACATGGCCTAAGTTTGCCAAGGTTCCTTGGTGTAAGTTTATTTGGAAACCTTTTATTGAGCCACGGAAATCGTTCTTAGTGTGGAAAGTTATGCATGGCAGGCTTCTCATAGAGGATTTTCTTCAAAAACGTGGTATTGCTCTTGCTTCTATGTGCTTATTTTGCAGGATGGCTCCGGAGAATATTAATCATTTAATTTCTGAGTGCCCCTTTACTTGTTCCATATGGAGTTCTATGTTCATGTTTTTTGGTCTGCACTTTACTCCGGGGCCTTTAGCAGTTATTCTTTCTTCCGGCCCATCTACTCATTTTAGCCCTCAGCTCATGGATCTATGGCTTCTTATGTTCGGAACTACTGTGTGGTTAATTTGGGATTTAAGGAATAATTTGCGGTTTGAGGAGAAGGCTTCTACGGTTTCTTATGCTTGTTGTACCATTATTAATCATGTGCGTGCCTCTAGTCCTCTGGCCAGGGGTCATATGTCGAATAAAATGCGTGATCTATGTACTATTCATTCCATTGGGGTGAGCTGTCATCCTTGCCCCAATCCCAAAATTGTTGAGGTTATGTGGCATCCCCCTTGTTTTGGCTCTGTCAAAATTAATACTGATGGAGCTCGCAAAAGCGACTCTGGTAAAGCAGGTAGTGGTGGTGTGTTTCATGATTATTAGGGCCATGTTCTTGGGGCATTTTCGGCCAATTTAGATGTTCCTAGTGCAGTTCATGCTGAAGTTTTAGCGGTCATAAAGGCCATTGAGCTTGCTTGCCTACATGCTTGGCATAATGTTTGGATTGAAACTGATTCGTTGTTAGTTACTAAATTCTTTCACTCTCCACATTTGGTCCATTGGCTTCTACGAGTTGATTGGAAAAATTGCTTGCATCGTCTCCAACACATGTCATTTAAGATTTCTCATATCTTTCGTGAGGGTAATCATGCTGCTGATGCTTTGGTGAATCATGGTGCTTTGGGCTCTAGTTTAATTTGGTGGGATACTGCACCTTCTTTTATTTTGCCTTTTTGTCAGCGGGACCGGCTAGGCATGCCTAATGACCGATTCTCCTAGGTTCTTTTGTTTACTCTTTCAGAGTTTTGGTCTCTTAGGTCAGCATGTTGTTGTGCTTTTCTGTCATTGTCTTTCTCTTCTGCAGGGTTTGGTTCGGTCCCCCCTATTGTTCTTTTATGTTTTTGTTTCTTATTAATAAATTATGATCAAGGGGACGGGCGGGGGGCTTCCATAGTGTTGGTCCCCTCTTTGAGGGTGGTGGATGTTGAAGATAAATGTGGACCTCCCAACATAATTTCACCATCACTAATTAAATAATGGGGTTTTATTATTTTAGGTTTGACCCATTCGAGACGCAAGTCTCTTAATTACAATCCCTTGCTTCAAGGGAAAACCCTTTGATTCCATCATAAAGAAACAAAACGTGTGTGTTTGGTTTTGCAGCTACCCCTAAGTCGAACCTCAGGATGCCTACGTATCCCTTGCGAGAATCAAGCCACTCGTAGTTCAAAGATTCGCAATGAATAAATGACTCATTGCAAAAAATGGAATTTGAATGAATTTGATTGAAAAAACGTTTGAGTGAATTTAGCTGAATAAACCAGGGATTCGATTTTGATGTGTGTTTGGGATGAATTTGGTTAAAAAATGAACCAAGGATTCAATTTGGATTTGAGATTTGGATGGTTGCATCTAGATTGAGTCTCTAGATTGCCTACGTACCCTTTCAAAGGGATCAAACCAACGTAGTTCGGAATTGATTTGAAAATTAATGGGTAAGTGTGGCCCACTAATTAAGAATTTGTGTCTTTGAGACAGTCTGAAGATTTTGAGATTTTCATAGGTAAATAACCCGTGAGAAAAATTGAAAATTAATGGGTAAGTGTGGCCCACTAATTGAGAATTTGTGTTTGAGAGATTTGAATTTAATCTCATTGAAATTTGCATGGGTAGATGACCCATGAGAAAATTTGGAATGGTTTTGTCCCATTTTTCATGGGTAGATGACCCATGGGGAAAACTGGATGGTTTTGTACCATCTTTCTTGTTGTCAATGTCCAAGAAAAATAATGAGCAATTTTGATTAACCCACTAATTTTCTAAAATTGACATTTGCACTTGGAAAAGTGTTTTTTTTGGCGAATTTGGTTAGGATAAACCAGATATTCAAATTTGGTTGCGGTTGCGTCTATTGGAGTGCTAGACTGCCTACGTACCCTTGACGGGATCAAACCGACGTAATTCCAATATGATTTAATTTGCGTTGTTTTGTACCACTTGGGCCTTTGATGTGGTTTTGTACCACTTGGGCTTCAATTTGTTGATTTGGGAATTAATGGGCATTTTAGAATTTAAGCCCATTAATCCATCTTTTGTGGACTTGAGACTTTGCACCAACTGTTCGCCAACTGGATCTTTTAATGGATAAGTCCGTTGAGCTTGAGACTTGCAAAGGGCCCACTATATTTCAGACCATGAAGTCTTGAAAAAAAATGAGACTTGAGATCATCGGGTTTTGAGATTTGAGACGAGCCCATTGTGAGTATGAGACCATTATATCATGGGCCATCGAATCTTGTAATTTCGTGTTGGGCCTATTGCTGTCAACGATTTGGTAACGAGCTTAAACCTTCGCAAGTCTTTAGCTTTCTTGATCACGTTTTCTAAGCTCGAGGAAACAACCCACATGGTCTTTCCACTTGCAAACTGAGGTCTTTTGTGACCTTTGGCTATTTTGTTTGCTTTTTTTTTTTTTATCTTGAGTCTCATTTTTGTGCAGGTGGCGTTGGAACAAAAGGGAATAAAACCACTTTCTTCTCATTTTCATGAGGAGGGTTCACCACCGCAGGCTTTTATTCTTTTTCCCTTCTGGTTACATTCAGCAAAACATAGTAAATCGAAGGCCTTGCTTTGCTCCAGCGGGGCGCCTAACAGATTGGTGCCATTAACAAGTGCCCTTTAATTTGATTAAGACACCTAAGGATAAGAATCCTTGTCCAAGTAGAGCCTGAATTAAGCTCATTGTTGATTTGGAACTCCTGGATCATCCAGTAAAGTAAACTTCTTGTCCATATAGGATTAGGCTATATGTGTTTTTCTTATAAAAAACACATGAGCACCAGCAAACAGCAACAAAACGAAAGACTTAATATTATTTTTCGTTTGCTTCTCCAGACCAGCACATAGCTTTGCTCAAGCCACCTGTTGCACCATCAAAAAGAAGAAACAGATTGTTTCTTCTCCTCTGAGACACTACTACAAAAAAGGCAAAAGACAACGGGAATTCACTGTTGTGTATCGGGTTTTCAAACCATCGTGAAATCGACCGACATCTTTTCCAAAGTAAAATCACGACGGTAAATCACCATCGTTGTTATAACAAACAACGTCATTAACAAAAAACAACCGACGTCTGTATACTGAAAAATGAGCCAAAAAATTGTCAAGGATAAGAATAGACGACCTATTTTATACAAAAAAACGTCGTGTAAATAAATACAATACGTCTTTAAATAAATAAAATACGACGTTATTAAAACATACTACGTCTCATCTATTTATATCACCGTCGTGAAATGATTTTTCCACTTCGTTTTTTCCATTAATATTGACGTGGAAATAGCGGTTAGGGTAATTACTTACGACACATGTATTTCTATAAACGACGTTATATTGAATAAACAACGTCGTCCACAACTAAAAGACAACCGTGTTTCAGAATTTATACGTCATCTTTAAACACAAAACCGTCGCCTAATATTTTTGAAACGGCACAAATTTTCAGTCGATCGCCGTATAAATTTATATTAACAACATGATCTGAAAATAAACGACGTGGAAAATATGTTAGGCTCATGACTTACGACATATTTATTTATATAAACGACGTATTATTTTATATACAACGTCGTCATCACGTAAAAGACAGCCGTGTTTCTAAAAAATATATTTAACGACATAAGAATAAAAAAGAGACGCGGATATTCCCATATAACGTTGTTTTTGTAAAAGAACGACGTCCAAATATCATTTTACGTCGACAAATCTACCTCTGGATTTCAAATAACGTCGTGAATTGTTAATTTTTCACTTCGTTTATGACATAACAAGCGACGTGGTAAAATTTTAAGACGACGATTTTTGAGTTGTTACGGACGAGTTCATGATCTAAGATATCGTCTTTTGTAACGTTCAAGTTCGATATCTCGCCTTTTAGACGTCGGTATTATGGTACTGGAGTCATGTTACTTGTAATTATATGTCGGCTCTTTATGCTTCTCCGACATGATATCGTTAATAACTGTTTCACAATACCGTCATCTTTCTTCAATTTTACTTCGCTTTCAGACGTCTGTTTCCATAATCTTCCTTTTCTTCTATTATATATATATATATATATATATATATATATATATATATATATATATATATATATATACTTTGTTTCCATGTAGCTGACGTCTCTCTTTGAATATGCAGGTTGAGAAAGTGCTTTGCTGTAGGCCACGTTGAGAGCTTTAGGAGCAGTTTGTCTTCTTGCTTCATAAAGACAAATTTGGGTTGAGTATTTGCTTTGTCTTCTTCAATATTGAGAGCTTTTTCTTTACTCATTTTTCCAATCAAAGCTGACCGCTAATTTTGATTCAAGAGGGGGAGGGGCTGTGCGACACAGCCCCCTTCTTTTATTTCATCACCCTTCTTCTTCTTTTTTTTTTACATTGCCCCTTATTTTGTCTCTTTGCACAAAAAACAGGACCAGCCACCATATTTCTTTTACTTCTTTACTCCCCTTTTTAATCAAAGCAGATCAAAAGAGGATGGCTGTGCGAACAACCCCCTTTTATTTTTTTTAAGCTCCTCTTTGTTTTGTTTCTTTGCAAACCCACCATTTTTATTTTGTTCCATTATCTCTTCTTCTGCTGGCTCTCTGCATTTGGAACCATTTAATCGGAGCTTTTTCTAAACCCTTGAAATCATCATGGAAGACAATCTTCCCTGCTGGTGGTGGACTGAAAACATTGATGGAATTATTTGAACGGAGCCAAGCCTTGGAGAGATTCTTAACTTTGTTTATGATGATTGAAATCATCATAGCCAAGAATCTCTGTGGATTGATCAAACAAACTGCTGGAATTATTTGAGCGGAGCCAAGCCTTGGAGAGATTCTTAACTTTGTTTATGATGATTAAAATCATCATAGCCAAGAATCTCTGTGTATTGATCAAACAAACTGGTTCAGATCGTATCCTCGGAAATACTTGAGCAGAGCTGTCCCTTTGAGAGATTCCTGGCCCTTTTCATGATGATAGAAATCGTCATAGCCAGGAACCCTTGAGTTGAATGAAACCTGCAGTCTTGAGCAAAAAAACCAGAAAATTGTGCCATGAAACTAATTTCTTTTACCTTGAAATGGATCTTCCCTTTCTGAAGTGTGCTTGCTAATTTTTCCTTCCTGCGGCTGTTCTCCTCTTTGCCTTATGTCCTCCTTTTTTTATCATAGGCATGACTCTTTTATAGACCACGAGATTTGAGGAGTTTGAGTTGAAGTGAATAGCCACTTCTCGGCTGGGATGCTTATCTTTCAGTGTTTGATACTTGACAAACACTTATATTTTTTTGATAAACTTGCAGGGAAGAATATTTCAGTCCCATTCAAATACAAGTTTACGGCTTACATTTTATTTTATTTTATTTTAAATGGGTTGCCACCCCTTTTTTTTTCGTGAAAAATTCACGTCCAACAGACGTAAAAATTATCGTTTCAATAGTAGATGTTTGTGCATCCGATGACCGATACGGAGGAGCTAATCTCGCCTAATCCTTTGGTTTATTTTTTAAATTAAAAAAAAAAAGATTTTGGTTTGTTTATTCCATTTTCAACTTTGAAACTTATCGCAAACCTTATGGATAATAATAATTAGAAATGTTCAAAGATAAGACCCAGAAAGGTGATTAATTAACTACTCATGAAAAGCTATAAGGTCAGGTGAGCACATAATTTAATATCATCAAAATGAAGACATTTTAAAGATTTTGGTTTGTTTATTCCATTTTCAACTTTGAAACTTATCGTCCAAGCATAGGAGATTGCGACATATTTCTATATATGTATAACTGAATTTATCTGGCACCAAGAGAGGAGAGACTCTAAACCCATTTGTTTCAAATTAACATCTCACCACAAAACAATGGCAGAAGTGAAGCTGCTGGGATTTTGGCCAAGCTTTTTTGTTCACAGGGTGATATGGGCTCTAAAGCTCAAGGGTGTGAGCTATGAGTACATAGAGGAAGACCTTTCAAACAAGAGCCAGTTGCTCTTGCAGTCCAACCCAGTTTACAAGAAGGTGCCAGTGCTTGTCCATGGAGGCAAGACGATTGCTGAGTCCCTCATCATCCTCGAATACATCGAAGAAACATGGCCAGAGAAGCCATTGCTTCCAAAAGATCCTCATGAAAAAGCCCTTGCTCGATTTTGGATACAATTTGGAGTAGAGAAGGTAATTAATTACATTTTACGCGTAGGAGACTCTGAATTTGAAAACATATTGACATCGATCTCTTCTTTTTTTGTTCTCCTTTCCAGATAAGGCCCAGCCTTGGTGCATATTTTCGAGCTGTTGGAGACGAAGAACAAGAAAAGGCAACAAAAGAGTTGCATGAAGCTCTAAAAATCTTGGAAGAACAAGTCCTTGGAGACAAAATATTCTTCGGCGGCGACACTATTGGTCTGGGGGACATTGCCTGTGGAGCTCTGAGTTACTGGTTTGAATGCGTGGAAGAAGCAGTAGGGAAAAAAGTGCTAGAACCAGGCACTCTGCCTCGCTTGCATGCATGGGCTCAGAATTTTAAGCAAGTGCCTGTGATCAAAGAGAGCCTGCCTGATCATGGAAGACTGCTTGACTATGTGAAACATACAAGAGAGAAGTTTGTCTTGGCCAAAAGCACTGCCCAGTAGTCATATTGGCTCTAGCTTTTTGCATAGGGTCATGGCTCATATATGTATGTGTGTAATATTATTGTGTGCTTATTTTATCCAATTTCAACTTCATGTACCAAATTATTCTTTTCAAAAGGGAGTAGTGCCCTTGGAATAAAAATGAATATTTTATTTTTATTTTTATAAATAAATATCCTTGAATGCAAAGTAAATATCCTTAATCACTTGAGCTACAAGATCCTTGCCCTTGGAGTGAAAAAAGAAGTTTTAATGGCCAGTTCCTATATGGTAATTCTACTTATGATATGTTTACCTCTCAGGAAGGAATGGTGCAAACCATAAATTAAGGAACTTAAATAGGAAAATAAAGGAATTAGAATCGGGGAACTTGGTTAATGGTAATTTTACTTATAGCATGTTTACCATATGGCACGTGTACTGTTACTCTGCCGGTACCACACCCATGCCAAGGTTGTTACTAATTTTGCCTCTCGTACAGATCCCAGCATCACCGGCCGACGAAGAATGACAACGACTGCGAGCATGCCTACTTTATAATTGACTCTATTTTTTGGACATCAACATAACATAATAAAAATAATTAACGAAAACGAAAGGCAATGACCATTTGACCCAGTTGATGTCTGGCCCTCTACTTTATTGGATAAGGTCCTGACCATGTCTGGCCCTCTACTTTATTGGATAAGGTCTTGACCTCAAATATCACTGTCAAAATAATTTCAAATTTTCCATTCGGTGGATGTAGAACTTTTAAAAAGATAGAAATTTGAGAAAGAAAAAAGAGATACATATCCCAAGGGGTTTCTTTCCTCCTAATGTTATAAAAAAGAAAAAAACGAAAAAGAAAAGAAGGGCATGTCACTTTCATTCATTTTCCAAGCAGGACTAACATTTCATTTTGTCTTACCACTAAAGCCAAGTCAAAATTCAGAGAGTATTATATTAGCAACCAAAATTTAGACTGCTATAATATATATACGACGGAGCCGATTCGGGATGTGACATCCTCAATTTTAAGGAGTCAAGCTTTTTTCTGTCATAAAAATCAACAAACACTAAACTCATAAATAACACGTATTTACACCAGAAATCTATTATTCCTAAAATCTCACTTTTGGTGTAATTTGCATTTTGAGAGTTTGTTCGCATTGAAAATAGGAAGCCTTGTATAATAGTTTAAACAATTCTGAACTTGTCCCATATGGATAGTAATTAGAAATGTTCAAAGATAAGACCCACAAAGGTCATTAATTAACTAGTCATGAAAAGCTATAAGGTCAGGTGAGCACATAATTTAATATCATCAAAATGAAGACATTTTAAAGATTTTGGTTTGTTTATTCCATTTTCAACTTTGAAACTTATCGCAAACCTATGGATAATAATAATTAGAAATGTTCAAAGATAAGACCCACAGAGGTGATTAATTGACTACTCAGGAAAAGCTATAAGGTTTAGGTGAGCACATAATTTAATATCATCAAAATGAAGACATTTTAAAGATTTTGGTTTGTTTATTCCCATTTTCAACTTTGAAACTTATCGCCCAAGCATAGGAGATTGCGACATATTTCTATATATATATATAACTGAATTTATCTGGCACCAAGAGAGGAGAGACTCTAAACCCATTTGTTTCAAACATCTCACCACAACACAATGGCAGAAGTGAAGCTGCTGGGATTTTGGCCAAGCATTTTTGTTCACAGAGTGATATGGGCTCTAAAGCTCAAGGGTGTGAGCTATGAGTACATAGAAGAAGATCTTTCAAACAAGAGCCAGTTGCTCTTGCAGTCCAACCCAGTTTACAAGAAGGTGCCAGTGCTTGTCCATGGCGGCAAGACGATTGCTGAGTCCTTCATCATCCTCGAATACATCGAAGAAACATGGCCAGAGAAGCCATTGCTTCCAAAAGATCCTCATGAAAAAGCCCTTGCTCGATTTTGGATACAATTTGGAGTAGAGAAGGTAATTAATTACATTTTACGTGTAGGAGGTTCTGAATTTGAAAACATATTGACATCGATCTCTTCTTTTTTTTTGTTCTCCTTTCCAGATACCGCCCCGCCTTAGTGCATATTTTCGAGCTGTTGGAGACGAAGAACAAGAAAAGGCAACAAAAGAGTTGCATGAAGCTCTAAAAATCTTGGAAGAACAAGGCCTTGGAGACAAAATATTCTTCGGCGGCGATACTATTGGTCTGGTGGACATTGCCCTTGGAGCTCTGAGCTACTGGTTTGAATGCGTGGAAGAAGCAGTAGGGAAAAAAGTGATAGAACCAGGCACTCTGCCTCGCTTGCACGCATGGGCTCAGAATTTTAAGCAAGTGCCTGTGATCAAAGAGAACCTGCCTGATCATGGAAGACTGCTTGACTATCAGAAACATAAAAGAGAGAAGTTTGTCTTGGCCAAAAGCACTGCCCAGTAGTCATATTGGCTCTAGCTTTTTGCATAGGGTCATGGCTCATATATATATGTGTATAATATTGTTGTGTGCTTATTTTATCCAATTTCAACTTCATGTACCAAATTATTCTGTTTCAAAAGGGCGTAGTGCCCTTGGAATAAAGATGAATATTTTATTTTTATTTTTATAAATAAATATCCTTGAGTGCAAAGTAAATATCCTTAACTACTTGAGCTACAGGGTCCTTGCCCTCGGAGTGAAAAAAGAAGTTTTAATGCCCGGTTCCTATAGGGTAATTCTACTTATGACATATTTACCTATCAGGAAGAAATGGTGCAAACCATGAATTAGGGAACTTAAATAGGAAAATCAAGGAATTAGAATCGGGGAACTTTGGTAATTTTACTTATAGTATGTTTACCATATGGCACGTGTACTATTACTCTGCCGATACCACACCCGTGCCAAGATTGTTACTAATTTTGCCTCTCGTACAGATCCCAGCATCACCGACCGACGAAGAATGACAACGACTGCGAGCAGTGGCGGATCCACATAGGGGCAAGAGGGGTCAATTGACCCCTGCAAACCCAGAATCTACCATAGGAGGCCAAGAACTTGACCCCTGAAAATTGCCCAGAAGGTGTTTGATGAAATGCCACAAAGAGGAAGCAGCCACAGCACCACAGGCAGTAAGCAGCAAGCAGCACGCAGAGCTCAACAGAGTCGTCTTTTTTTTCTCCCTATGTCAAAACGACGTCGTTCCACTTAAGAGTTTTTATATATAAAAAAAAAAACCCTTGCCAAAACGACGTCGTTTTGGCTAAGGTGTTTTTAAAAAAAAATTAAACTGCTGCCCGATAAAACCTACGAGTGCAGCTTGGAGAGGTACATGTTTCTCTCTCCTCCCTCTCTTTCTTTTTTATTGCTTTTCCTTCTCTCTTTTTATTTTTTCTTTTCTTTCTCTCTTCTCCCTTCTCCTCTTTGATGAAAAACCCTTTTTTATAATATTCATAATATTTTTCTTTATTTTCCTTATTTTATAATTAATACTCACAAATTCCTCAAATCCTGAGTGACAACTTCGTCTATAAAAGAAAATAAGAGGAAAACACAAAATAACAACTCAGGGGGAAAAAAAACTTGAAGAAAAATCCACCAATTTTCTTACCATGACTTATTTCAATCTAAAAAAAAATCAAAATGAAGCTCCCTTCGATTCTTGAAAGCTCATCAGATTTGAATTTATCTCTTGCTCCTCCTTTTTAACCTAGGAAACATCACTCGTAGGGTATCACATATTTTTGTCCTACAGCCGCAATATTTATAAATTTTCTTAGTGTCGTAATAAATTTAAAGTTGCTTACTCTATGCATTGAATCTTTGTAAGATTGTTTAATAATAATATGGTCTTAAATTTTTGTAGATTGGTTAATAATAATATGGTGCATTCTAGATTTGTCTAAAAAAATTTGTGAGCTTTTATACGTTGACCCCCGAAGAGGAAATTCCTGAATCTGCCACTAACTGCGAGCATGCCTACTTTATAATTTACTCTATTTTTTGGACATCAACATAACATAATAAAAATAATTAACGAGAACCAAAGGCAATGACCATATGACCCAGTTGATGTCTGGCCCTCTACTTTATTGGATAAGGTCCTGACCATGTCTGGCCCTCTACTTTATTGGATATGGTCCTGACCTCAAATATCACTGTCAAAATAATTTCAAAATTTCCATTCGGTGGATGTAGAACTTTTAAAAAGATAGAAATTTGAGAAAGAAAAAAGAGATGCATATCCCAAGGGGTTTCTTTCCTCCTAATGTTATAAAAAAAGAAAAAAACAAAAAAGAAAAGAAGGGCATGTCACTTTCATTCATTTTCCAAGCAGGACTAACATTTCATTTTGTCTTACCACTAAAGCCAAGTCAAAATTCAGAGAGTATTTTGTCTTACATATGCTACTCAGACGGTTTTCAAATTTTTTTTTTCTTTTTCAATGTTGAGTCTGTTTTTTTTTTTTTTGGTCAATAATTTAATTTTCAGTTTGTTAACAAGCATATGACGAAATTTCGGATTTAATTTTGATATTGATGTATGTTGATGCCGATTAAGACAATAGAATCACAATCACACACACATAAACATATGTTTTAGTGGTTCACCCATAATTGGGTTACTTCTACTGTATTTATAGTTTCTGTCTTTGTAGTTGGTATAATGAAAATGTTATTGCAAAGGGAAAAAAGAGACTTGAGTCCCTTGAGAGCAGGGACTCTGCCATTGGACCTGAAAATAGTGAGGCCTAAGACCTGGTGTCAAATTCATCAACATAGCAGAGTCATTCTGTAGTGAGGACCTTATATATGGCCTTTACGTGAGGTCCTATGTCCTAATCATTGGATCATGCTAACCAATTTGATCCAACAACTAACAAATTTAATCCAACGGTTAAGGGATAGGGCCTCACCTAAGGGCCATATATAAGGCCTTCATTATAGAATTCTTGTGACATAGCAATAGGTCCCGTCACTATAGAATGACTCCTCATTGTAAATGTAACATTTGATCATTGTGACTCACACATATATGTTAAAAAGCTAAGCCATAAGTAATGCCGACTTGTAAAACAAAGGATAGAGAACCAAATTTGCTCACCAAATGATTTGTTGGTATCTTATTTTTAAGAATTAAACGAGGTTTAAAGTAAGTTTATAGTTAAATATATAAATGAAATACTAACACAACATATAGTGAACATATAATTTGATAAATAAGTTTGTCCACGACGAGACCATATCAAATAGCTATATATATCATCAGTTTAAAATTTTAATAATTTGCATTACAAAATCAATACAAGTGCTTATATACTTTGAATTGTTATAAAACTAAGGGGAAATTGTAGAGAGAATTGGAAAGTAGAGGAAGACAATAGAAATTGTTCAATCAACTTGTATTTCTCATCTTGATAAGACCTCTTATTTATAGGCTTACAATGGTAAGAAGACATTAACAACTCATAAGTTACAAGCCCATAACTACGGTATTTAGTGTATAGGTTACATAGAATTAGAAAGGGTGAATGCTAAGAGGTATGGTGGTCATCCACCAACTCATGCATTTACAACACTCCCCCTTGGATGTCCACCATACAATTGACATAGTTGCCTCATTAAAAACCTTGCTAGAAAAACCCAGTGGGACAAAACCTAAGCAAAGGAAAAAAGAGTGCAACATTCTTCTGGATCATTGATATGGTGTTGGACGTGCTTATGCTGCCTCGTTAAAACCTTGATAGGAAAAACCCAGTGGGACAAAACCTAGTCCAAGGGAAAAGAGTACAGCGCATATATGTCCTATATGTAGAAAATTGTTGAATCCTCCCCCTGATGAATTACTCCCCTTGATGAGGACAAACTTGAATTATTTGAAGATACAACACAAATGATATTGATATCTCATTTTCCTCCAACAAAGCAAGCTTTGGTAATGCTTTATATAAAAACTTCTTCAATATCATCACTGGATGATGTATGTGTGTCATTCCTTTTAATCCCTGTTGAGGTTAGAGTAATACCAAAAATATCTAGACTATTTTCACAAATCCTTTCACATTAACAATTCTTAAAATAACATCATATTCTATAATATCATAGTAATATAAGCAAACTCATACGTTACCTTTACGAGGACAAGAGTATAAAATTGCATGATGTAATAAGCTATTCATATAAATTTTTGTATACTATGCTAGCATGTCATAGGCTCTTCAAGAGACCTAAATATTCTGATAACTTCTTTAAAAATCTGAATACGTTGCAACGATATTGAACTTGGTCTTGAACTCATAATTCAATCAAAGTACTCGCTGAGGCAATTAGATCACTTTCATTTCATGAAAATTGAGTATAGACATTGAGCTTCAAGCTCCTTAACTTCTTAGAGATTTTCTTTCAATAATTTATATAATGTATGACATTTTACATCTCTCAGAATTTATTCATATGTATTCTTCAAGAGATCGCTTCTGGCGATATGCTTAACTTCATAATCTTTTTAGATTTTTCATCTCAAATTCCTTTATCAAATCAGGAGAAGCCTTTGTAAACTCTTCAAGAGTTCTAACAAAATTCTTCATATATATACTGCAATGATGGTAAACTCATTTCCAAATTATTTATATATCATTTTTGTAATAGATATTCATTAAGACGATTATACCATATTCTTCCACAATACTTTAATCCACACAATGATCATTACAAACCATTATATTTTAAATCATTTGCTTCAGGCATTCTGAATCCTTCAGGAATTTTTATACACATAAATTTTTCATAAAAATGCATAACATAGCTGCATATGTTTACCATCATAATCCCATGTCTTTATTGGGAAACGTTGTGCCATATCATCAAGTGATTTATTTCACTTCATCTCAAACACCAGTTTGTAACATATACATTTTTATATCCTTTTGGTGTTTTAACTATAGGTTCAATAATTGCACTTTTTTCGGAAATATTCAACTTTACTGGACTGCCTCTTCCAATTGGCCAATCTTTGTTTACATTTGTCGACAATTATAACAAGTGGTGCAATATCATCATGTATAGCCCTTGATAACTTTAGTACGTACTATAAACCAATATATCATCAATTCATGATCCCACAATTCTCATGTGCATGCGCATGCATAATTTATAAGCATTTCATTGCTTTCATTATTTCTGGTACCAGTGCCACTTCAGAGGCTTTCATTGTCACTTCATGGACAAATATCTCTTCTAAGATGTATAATTTATAGAATGTGGATCATAACCTCTTCTAGAGTGTTATTTTGAGTAGGGCTTAAACTTTACAATTAATCTCCTCTTCTGAGGAATTAAGTCTTTGGAACCTATAGATCTGTCATGCTTCAGGTATCCAACAGCTTTTATGGGGAGTTCAATTTTTGCAATCTATAAATCTGTCATGCTTCAAGCATGCAACAACTTGGTTATTAGTAGTCACTAACTTTGTGTCTGTATTTGCTTCTAGTCATTTGACTTACAATCCTTTTTGTGTTTGAATATACTTCTAGCATTTATCTTTTATACCAATTTGTTTGATGAGACAATAATAAATATATTTCATAATCATTCACGTCGTTCTTTGTTCTTTCAGGAACAACCAAATCTCCCCCTAACGACGGGAATTTTGGTCTCATCAAAATAATACCAAGAATGTCATAAGTATTGTCATTCGGGGACCTTATTTCATGTCATAAGTATTGTCCTTCAAGAACCTTAATGCATTCAGCGTGCATCATATTAATATTGACATGTTAATGGGTTGTCCTTCTGGAACTTTAATCTATCCAATGTATTATCAATGTATTCAACTTGCAATCTTCAGAATTTGCATTGTATTTAATCATTTAGAAATAGATACATATCAGGATGATTCAAGCCTTTCCTCTATAATGGTCTTTTGTATATAATCCAAGTCATTCTTCTATAACGATATTTTGTACATAATGCAAGTCGTTCTTCTAGAACACTCTTTTGTACATAAAACATGTCGTTCTTATGGAACGATTTCTTGCATGCCATTCTTCCGGAATGGTCTTATCTTCTCATTTTGTGCTTTGAACTACAGGTTCAAATTAAATATAAAAATAATTAAAATTAAGAAGCAAGGAACTTGAAAGTTCCAATTAGAATTTGGTTACAATATTTTGATTCCATTGTGGAAAACATGATAAAGATAAAAGAAACAACGTTTGATTCTGAACTTCAGGTTCAATTAACATCTTATATATGTTATACCAGAACTGCAGGTTCTTGACAGGATATGAACTACAGGTTCATATTAATATTAATCTCAATAAAAATGATGAACTTTGGATATATATTAACATATATCTGGAACTGCAGGTTCGAGTACATATATCAAATTTAAAAAGAATTTTTGGTTTTGAACTTCATGTCCAAATTTGTATCAATATGATATTTTTCAAGGCAATAAAATAAAACGATAATAATAAAAATTTTAGAAAACATGAAATCCAAATAATGTCGAAACTTCAAGTTCTTGACATGATGTATATTTTTCAACCCATATTCATAATACATATGCACTTGTTGAAATATCAATTTGGAGGTTGACACAATTAGAACTTTAGGTTCTAGAATTTCCCTTTTTTTTTAATGCACATGTGGCCAAAACTTATAGTTTGGATTAGAGATAATAAGAACTTCGGGTTCTAAGATATTTGAACTTCGGGTCATATGAGGAACTTCACGTCCTTAAATATAAATTATTGAAATGAAAACAAATAACTAAATATAACAAGAAAAATAAAATAATAATTAAAATACTGTAATAAAATAAACTATTGGAACTTCTGGTTCCAGTTAAAGAAAATCAAAGAACTCCAAGTCTTGATTTGGTCTCTAAGAATTGCAAAACTCCAATTCCTTGTATAGATATTATATGGATTGATAACTAAGGGCTCGTTTGGTACGCGGGATTGTCATGGACTAGACTAAATATTGGGACTGTCTTGGACTGGATTGGCTTGGCATAAGCTGGATAAGACTTGTACTGTGTTTGGTGCACGATTGGACTAGGACTAAATTTTTTAACTTTGTTATTTTTAATTTTTTAAAAAAAGGCAAGTGGATTTATTTGTTTTGTTTTTTTAACTTCTCTTCTTTCTTTCTCTGTTGTTTTATCTTCTTCCAACCTGCGACTTCTTCAACTTCTTCTTCTCCCTCCTCTCTCCTTCTGCTCTTCTTCTCAATATCTATCTCTCTGCTTCTTAATTCAAAATTTTATACTCTCTCAATTTCCTATTTCACTATTTCTCTCTTCACCCTCCTCTCTCTTCAATAGCCGCATGCCCAAACCCCACAATCTAAATTTGGGAATTTGATTCTTTGAGGAAGCTTCTGCCGGGGTGGGTTTTTTGATGATGAATTGCTTGATGGTTAGCTATTGTTTTGTGAGGTTCTTCTCCTAATTTCATAAAAAGAAAAAGCGATTTGAATTAATTAATTTATTTCCTCCATTTGGGTTTTGTAGCAGAGAGAGAGAGAGAGAGAGAGAGAGAGAGCGCGCAGCTGACATGGATGAGGGTTGGAGGCCATGGCTGTGACGAGGTGTGTGCTTAGGTGGGAGGTGATGGCTGTGACAAGGTGTGTGGTGGGGTGAGAACTGATGGAAGAGATGAAGCATGAAGGCGTGGAGAAGGGAGGAAGTCGTGAGCGATGAGGAGGGGATTAGTTTGTCCCCACTTCACACACGGGTCTCACTAAGCCCAGTTAAGGAGGTGTTTTTGGTGGGCCCCAGATTATTAGTCCCATTTAAAACTAGAACCATATGACAACAAACATGGGATAATTTTTTATCCAAGCCAGTCCAAGTTAGGGAGGCATACCAAACGAGCCCTAAGAGACTTCGGGTCTTTCTTTAATTATATAATTTAGAGACTTCGGGTCCTTGCATAAAATAAAAATAACACTAAAGAAAAGAACTAAGTAAAAATAAAATACATCAAAAATTAAAATATTGCCATAAAATAAATTGTTGAAACTTCTGGTTCCAATGAAAAATAAATCAAAGAGCTTCAGGTCTTCATTTGCCTTTTAAGAATTGGGGAACTTCAAGTCCACAAATATTTATATTATAAGTATTGTCTTTTAAGAACTGGTCCTTACATTGCCGTAAAATAAATAGTTGAAACTTCTGGTTTCAATAAAAGTGATTGAAGAACTTCTGGTCTTTTATGCCTTTTGAGAAAAATGAGGAACTTCAAGTTCACAAATAGTTATTTTACAAGTATTGATATGGGAGATCTTCTTGTCCCAATTAATTGAAAATGAATTTAGGAATATGTAAACCTTAATTGACTATAAATAATATAGTATGCACCAATAATTTCCTCATATCACTTAGAACTTTTGGTTCTATAATTATCACATTGTTCAATATTTAAACTTCAAGTTTAAATTATTATGATATGGACTTCGGGTTCCAATATCTGAATTAACGAAATCCCTTTTTCATTCATGGTGCTAAAGTTGTTCACAATAAATTGAACACATTACTGTACAGTAAGATTTACAACTCAAACGAGACTACACACAGCTTATGAGTGTCTTCAAATTTATAAACCATAACAATGAGATAACCAACTAATATTTGGTATTGATCAACGTGGTTCACGTTAACATTTAATCACCTTTTCACTTTGTGAACCATAAAATTATATATGTACATACACATATATAAAAGGATTTTCTTGCCTTTTTAGATGTATAGAAATTGTAGCTTCTGGCTCATTCCTTTACATGTATAGAATTTAGGATTTTCAAGTCCTTCATTAAATATATTGAGGATCAAGATCTTCAGGTCTTAATTTCCCCCCCCCCTTTTTTTTTCTTTTTCAACTCCATCATAATACACATAGAGTGTAACCTATATTATCTTTTCGTTTCGTATAAATGGGCATTGATTGCTTCTGGAAATTATGATTTCAGTTATATTATATATATAACTGTAAGTATCAATATTATATTACCATTGTAAAACGAAATTAACTAATAACCCAACATAAATAAAATAAAACAAAATGAGTAAAGTGGTATAAACGAGGAATAAAATAAATAAATTAAAGACTATGAAATTCCAAGTTAATCTAATATTAATGTGGATTCAATATGTAGATAAAACTACAAGTTTAAGAATTGGATTTCCAACCAATTCAGGTTCATATAGGCACAAATAAGTAATGAACTTCAGGTTCATATATAGTATTAAGATCCATGAAAAACTATGAACTTCAGGTTCATATCAACATATATTCGAAACTTCAAGTTCGAATACATAGATCTAAATAAATTGAATTAATAGTTGTGCTTTGAACTTCATACTCAAATCGATGTATATGCATTCGAAACTTCTGGTTCGGGTTCTTGACATATGTAGACCTCATGGAATTCTGATTTTGATTAATACAAAATCAAGGAGTTTCATGTCCTTATGTGCTCTTTACGGAACTTAACAACCTCAATTATTTGGAATCAAAGAACTTCAGGTTTTGATTCAATCTAAAGGACTCTAGGTCCTAATCAAGTTATATGATGAGGATCGAGGAACTTCGGGTCCTGATCTTTTGTATAATACAAACTCATTATAATAATTAAGATCATACTTAAGATCAAATAAACAAACAAATAAAAAAAACATGGCATTATATTCATGTGTAATAAGAATAAGGATTTTTTTTCTTAAATGAGCATGATGAAGTCTGATGGTGAGTACAAAGAAACTCTATACTATGTGATGACTCTAGCTCATATAAAAAGAAAGAAAATTCAGAGAAAGAATACATACCAAGAGCAATGTCGTGCTGATAACGTGTTATAAAACTAAGGGAAAATTGTAGAGAGAATTGGGAAGTAGAGGAAGACAATATAAATTGTTCAATCAACTTGTATTTCTCATCTTGATAAGACCTCTTATTTATAGGCTTACAATGGTAAGAAGACATTAACAACTCATAAGTTACAAGCCCATAACTATGGTATTTAGTGTATAGGTTACATAGAATTAGAAAGGGTGAATGCTAGGAGGTATGGTGGTCATCCACCAACTCATGCATTTACAACATGAATTTATTTATCAGGCTCCCATTTTTGGTGCATTCTTCGAATTAACTGCCGGGGAAGAGCGAGAAAAGACAATAAAAGCAGTATTGGAAACCCTGAAAATATTGGAAGAGCAAGGCCTCGGAGACAAGAAGTTTTTTGGGGGTGAAACTATAAGCTTGGTAGACACATAACACATGGTTGGTTGCCTCACTGGTTTGAGGCCATTGAAGAAATGGTTGGTGTCAAGGTTCTGGAGGCAAGCACTTTGCCTCGGCTGCATGCATGGGTTCAGAATTTCAAGCAAGTTCCTGTGATCAAAGACAACCTTCCTGACTACCAAAAATTGCTGGCCCATATGACACGCCTGAGGAAATCTCGTGTCCCTGATCAAGTCTGAAACCTACCAAGTCATATGTATATTTTGTATGCTCTATGAATTCCTTTGTTTTCAATTTGTATGCTCAGTATGGACCAATGTTTATCATGATGAAGCAATGTCATAAAACAATTTTTTAACTAAACTTCATCATGTATCACATCATCAAAAAATTACACTTGCGGGAAATTGAGCTCCACTAGCCGAAGGTTTCTATATCGCAGTCAAATAAATAATAAGAATGTTCGGTTTATTTTTAATATCAATTTTTTGTTTTGTTTTGTTGTGTGACATAAGTGATAATGAGAGGACACATGTTCTTAGCGGTAAGGGTTACTGCCACTTAAGCTACAAGCCCCTTGTTGTTAATCAATATCTCGAGTCAAATTTGATACGATAAATTCATAAATTTGGACCCTATGCTATAACACTTAGAAATTATAATATTTTTGAAAACAAAGTCCTGAAATTTGGTAATACAAAAAATTCAAGAATCAATTTTTTTTTATTTAAATATTTTCACCAAAGAAAAAACCCTTGAGGCATCAAAAATTACACTAACACCTCTTTCAAATTGTTTTCACAAAACCCCTTTTAGTAATTTTTGATATCCACAACTAAGTTACTATTGTCTGTAATCATACAGCAGACAAATTTCATCATCTATAAATAAGTAAGTCTCACACATGTTATAACTAAATTTTTGACAATTGCATAGTGAAAACACAGTGCACTAATGTTAGTAATTATTCTAGTGCGTCTTATTGATGAGTCCATATATATGAGAGAGAGTTCAAACACACAACACCAATCATGCGTTGGTTGTTATTGTGTTTTGGAGTCCTATTGTAATAAGGAGGTCGTTGTATCCAGGGAGGGAGAGACGTTTGACATTGGAAACTTGAAGCACCAATAAGAGACAATTTCATCTTAAGGAGATATAACCAAGTTCTAAACTTGACCGTATTCTGATTTTTCTAAACTTATCTTTGTACTATTGTATGATTTATTTTAAGCTTTAGTTTTAGAATTTATTTATATGGTTAAATTCTGATTTAGACTGCTATAATATATGAGCCTCCTGCCTTGACCTCAACACATCAACCATGGAAGAAGAAGTGAAGCTAATAGGGTTTTGGCCGAGCCCATATGTTTACAGAGTGATATGGGCTCTAAAGCTCAAGGGTGTGAAATATGAGTACATAGAAGAAGACGTTTCAAACAAGAGTGAATTGCTTTTGCAGCTCAACCCAATTCACAAGAAGGTCCCGGTGCTTGTTCATCGCGGCAAACCGATTGCTGAGTCCCCTGTCATCCTTGAATACATTGAAGAAACTTGGCCGGGGAATTATCTTCTGCTGCCTCAAGATGCTCACGAAAGAGCCTCCGCGCGGTTTTGGATCCAATGTTATGTGTATCAAGTGAGTAGTTTCCATTTTCATTTCATCACTTTTTGTATCATCTACTTCTTCTTTTTTCTTTCTGTTTGTTATAGTTCAATTTTTGAGACAGTCTACTGGGTTGAAATCTATTATGTTGATCGAGACGGTTTTCAATTTTTTGATGTTGAGTCTTTTTTTTTGGTCAATAATTTAATTTTCAGTTTGTTAACAAGCATATGACGAAATTTCGGATTGAATTTTTATATTGATGTCTGTTGATTCCGATCACAGACACATAAACATATGTTTTGAGTGATTCACCCCTATGTTTGATGCACCTGCTGGGAGATCATGTCAGAGAACCAACTCTCATCCATTTTTGGAACTGGAAACACCATAAAGTGAAAGAGCATTTACCACTAAAATTCTACCTTGACCCTTAGATAAAAGTCACAGCATCACCAGCACCACACACGATCCCACACCACCATAAGATAGTAGATCCCACCAGATGCTTCAACTCCACCTCCACAGAAGATAGATCAAAGGAGATCTACACCCAGAGCCCAAAAAATCAAGAACACAACCATCAGGGGGCCAAAAGTGGCAAATCACCTTAGATTTAGCCAAGATCAGCCAAAAAGGCTGAGAAGAAGTGATGGGATGCTAAGGGTGTTTCAGTCTTTTGCATTAGCAATTAACCGACTATATTAGGAGTTGTATTGTAAGTATGTTGAATTGTATTGTGTTTTGAGTAATAAAAATAGTATATTCTCTGTACATTGGGTCAAGATTGAATGGGGTCTAACAAGAAGCCCCTAAACACCTAGGGGTGAGACAAAACTTGCCTGAGGTAAGAAAATCAAAAGCCCAGCAAAAGCTAAGGGGGCGGGGGGAACTCTCTACAACTTGATGGGGGAGAGAGATGCCCGGTTTATTAGCCGAAGGAGTTAGTTCCAGGGAAGCCCCTAGAACTAAAAGGGGTGTTTTATAGAGGAAGAAGAAAATGAGAGAGAGAGAGAAAGAGAGCCCCCTTTTTCTGTCTTTGTAGTTCGTAATGAAAATGCTATGGCAATTTTCAACCCAAAAAAAAAAAAAAAAAGTTATGGCAAAGGGACAAAAGAGACTGAGTTCCTTGAGGGGGGAACTCTGCCATTGGACCTGAAAATAGTGAGGCCCAAGACCTGGTGTCAAATACATAAACATAGCAATAGGTCTCATTATAAATGTAACATTGGATCATTGTGACTCACAAAAGCTAGGTCATAAGTAAAGTGGACTTATAAAACAAAGGATAAAGCACCAAATTTGTTCACCAAATGATATATTGATATTTATTTTTAAGAATTAAATGCGGTTTAAAGTGAGTTTATAGTTGAATATATAAATGAAATACTGACACATCATTTGGTGAACATATATAATTTGATAAATAAGTCTGTTTGCTACGAGACCAGATCAAATAGCTATATAGGATTAGTTTACAAATTCAATTTGCATTACAAAATCAATACAAGTGCTTATATACTTTGAATTTATTTATCAGGCTCCCATTTTTGGTCCGTTCTTTGAATTAACTGCCGGGGAAGAGCGAGAAAAGACAATACAAGCAGTATTGGAAAACCTGAAAATATTGGAAGAGCAAGGCCTCGGAGACAAGAAGTTTTTTGGGGGTGAAACTATAAGCTTGGTAGACATAACACATGGTTGGTTGCCTCACTGGTTTGAGGCCATTGAAGAAATGGTTGGTGTCAAGGTTCTGGGGGCAAGCACTTTGCCTCGGCTGCATGCATGGGTTCAGAATTTCAAGCAAGTTCCTGTGATCAAAGACAACCTTCCTGACTACCAAAAATTGCTGGCCCATATGACATGCCTGAGGAAATCGCGTGTCCCTGATCAAGTCTGAAACTACCAAGTCATATATATATTTTGTATGCTCTATGAATTCCTTTGTTTTCAATTTGTATGCTCAGTATGGACCAATGTTTATCATGATGAAGCAATGTCATAAAACAATTTTTTAACTAAAGTTCATCATGTATCACATCATCAAAAAATTACACTTGCGGGAAATTGAGCTCCCCTTTATCTAGTAAATGCTTTTTATTTCGACCTCTTTGGACCTGCTTGCCCAAAAGGATTTGGGTTGTAATTTTATTTTTTCTTATAAAAAAAAATCAGAAAATTACGAAGTATGTGTACACTAGCCGAAGGTTTCTATATCGCAGTCAAATAAATAATAAGAATGTTTGGTTTATTTGTAATATCAATTTTTTGTTTTATTTTGTTGTGTGACATAAAATGAGAGGTGGGGGATTCGAACACATGTTCTTAGCTGTACGGATTATTGTCACTTGAGCTACAAGCCCCTTACTGTTAATTGGGATTTCTTGAGTCAAATTTAATAAGACCCTATGCTATAACACCTAGAAATTAATATTTTTGTAACAAAGTCCCAAAATTTGGTATACAATTCATGGGTACGTTACCAACCATTTAATAGCATTGTCACAAATCACAATCCCGAAAGGGCCTTTTGGTCGCCAATTCAAATTATGTAGCCACAATCAATCATCTCTTCGACGCCGCCCCCAACAAAAAACACCAAAAAACAAATAAATAATTAAACGAATAAAAAAAAAACCTACAAAAAGCCCAAATTGAAAATCCCTTATTACCGTGCCACTCATAATTGGGGCCTATCAGGACTACCTCGTGATTCAGATCAAAAAAAAAAAAAATTCCCTTATTACCGCCACGTAATATCATCATCCACGCAAAAATTTTAAAAAAATGTAAATTGAGAAAACAAAACGCACAGAAAAAAAGAGAGAGAGAAAGGAGGAGAGGGAGAGAGCAAAGGGGGAGATCTGCCAGAACCGAAGAATTTCACAGAGCTCTCCATCTCTCCGATCAGATCGGGCTCTTTGTCCCTACAGAAATTAGGGCTTTATACATATTTTCTGATTTCTCTACGAAGATTCGATTTTTACGTTTTGAATTCGAAATTGAAACCGACCGTTGATCGAATTTGAATTGCGCGTCATTGCTCAATTCCTTGATCCGGGTATCTCTGTGGTTTTGTAGGGTTTTGTTTTGTTTGTTTCGTAGGGTTTTCGTTCGTTAGGGGTTTGCGGGGGAGGTGGTGGGAATTGTGCATTCATATGTTTGAAACTGTTTGAGTTTTGGAGATTAAATGGCTTCAGCTCAAGTATTGCCCAACTCGCGAAAACTAAAGGATTTGGAAGCTGGAAAGCGCAAGGTATTTTTTCTATTCGATTACTATCCAGTTCCGTTCAAATTGTTCAAATGGAATTTTACATAAGTCTGCATGTTTTTGTATAATATATGTATCTGCAATTGTTTATTTGGAAATATGAAATGATTGACTCTTCGCATTGAATTTTAATCCAATTGTCTGGTTTGCACTTGTACGGTCGGAATCTATACTTGGTTGCTGTCATAGTGAAGATATTGTGTTTCCTACTATTGACATATGATTTAAAACACATTTTTTTGGGTTCAGGAAATCGTTTTGTTTGGCTTATAATGCTTAGAGACAGTACAGGAACTGCGATAAATATTGAATCTTGATGTTTTTGAGTGTGTATGTTCAACCTTTACATCTTGTTTTGAGCTAGCAGGAACAAAATGATTTAGCAGTATTTTTGTTATATCGAACAAGCTTTAGACGTACAACAGATGAGATTGCATGCTACCCCACTTGTTATTTTGAAAAAGAAAATGCAGATGGGACTAGGTTGTCATAGTTATGTGGCAAGCATTGTTCGTGTATGGATGCCTTATGGTAAGAAAAAGAAAGAGAAAGAAGAGCATAATCAATTTAAAACGTCATGGTCACCCATACTTTGACAAAGAATTGTTTAACCAACAAAGTCTCTTGATAAACAGATCAACATTTAGTTCTCGGTCTGTGTAGTTCAGTATTTTTTGTTAATAAATACGCATGTGGCTAATTTTAGTCAATTCTGATATAGTAACTTATCAAAAATTTCATTATTTGTTTGTCGAATTTCACATATATTTGGTTTTTTCCCCCACTCTTGCAGTTGGAGGAGTTCCGTAAGAAAAAAGCAGCAGAGCGAGCTAAGAAGGCTTCATCCACTAGCCAAACCAATGCCCCTGAAGTTAGCTCAAATGAGAAACAACCTCTAGAAACTGAACTTGTACGAGTTACAGTCTCAGATGGTGCCGGTACATCTGATGGACCTAGTGGTGCTTATACTGAAACTTCATCTGTATCATCCAACAACGATTACAAAGCAGTTGATTTTTCCCAAAAAAAGGAACAAGCTCCCCTGAATAATTCCCACAGTAGTCCTTCAACAAATGATTTTAATGATCAAGTGCATAAACATGCAAGTGATCAAGAATTTAAGAGCTATGGCGGTTTTGGGTTTGCTGGATCACTAGACGTTAATCATAGCAATGGGACAAAAGGGATGAATAATGATTTTGAAAAATATACTGGTAACTCAGGTGAGACCACATCTGATCAGTCTATTGCTCTACGACCACAAGCAAGTCAAGATTTTGATAGCAGTACAAGTCATTCCAGTTATCATGGAAGGAATGAATTTCAGTTCAAAGAACATAATATATCTTTGATGGATTCTGTAAGTAACTCTGGTTCTTCTCATCCTTCTGTTACAAAAATATCACCTCAGAACTCTGTCGGCGCATTGCTACAAAGTGAGGCCAGCACAGTGTCTGGTGGCCCTACTCCATCTTCACTTTATGAAGGTAATTATACATTTTTGGATTTTGATTTCCTGTGTTTTGATCTAATGATCACAGTGTAGGCTTATGCAATTTCTTTGAATCTTCTCTTCCAAGGAAGATGCTCACTGTAATTATGTTTTGGGACCTCATGGCAGGCTTGGCTGAGCCCAGTACCAGCATAAGAGGGTTTGCTCATGAAGTTGGGAAAAACATGCGTGGTAGTAGTGTGGACTTAAGTGATCCTATAACTTTCAGATTTGGAGAAGGAAAGCTTACTAGCTCTGCTAGTGGGTTTCATAATTTGCAGAGTACAGCAGTGCAGACATCTGAATCCATGGGTTTTGAATCTGATGCCAGAAGTTCATCACTATATTCAGTTACACCTGAAACTAATTCTAGGAGATCTCGCTCATCTTTCCTGGATTCTATTAATGTGTCTAAAGCTTCTTCAGGGACTGTTTTTCAACACGGTGAGCCTGAGGAATCACTTATGTCCAACAGTTATAAATCAAATGGCATGAGTTTTCTAGGTTCGTCGCCTTTTCGTAAGCCATCTATGGATGATGATACTGTGAGATCCTTTTCAAAGTTTGAAACTGGTGCACCTCATGCATTTGAGAATTCTGCGAAGTCTTTATTTCCTCCTAATGCTGGAATGGACCAGCAGAGGCCAATAGTTGAGGGGAATAGCGTGGAGAGAAAACATGAATTTTATTCTCCTAATCAGAATGAAGATTTTTCTGCTCTGGAACAGGTACCATTTACCCCTAATTTTCTGATGGGGAATGATTACACATATGTCCACTGGTGATATTTCTTTTGCATATATTTAGTAATTTTAGCATAAAAAATTCCTTAATCAATTAAATATTGAGGTCCTTTGTTCAATACACATGAAGGGTGACACAAGTAGTCCATTGAGTTGCAGTTTGATATTCGGAGCTTCCTTTTGGATGGAAATATGGGTTGATTACTAAGATCTTCATCACAATTTATTTTGTAGCTGTGACTTTCGAGGGGTTAGTGAGAGGAGGGCTAGAGTTATAATGAAGAGATGTTGATGATAACAAAGTATCCAACATGGAAATACTGAGGATACATTGTATTGAAGAATGGAAATACCTGTCTTTTCAAGTGCATCTGAGAATATACCAATGTAGGATATGGGTGAATTGAGAATTTAGGTAGTTTAGCAGAAGCGAAAACAATGGAAAACAGAAAATAGAACGAACAAGGATAGGTCTGGAATCACTCCAGGGGTTTGGCTTCACACCAAGTAGTCTCCATTCTCTGGAAAATAAACTTTTCTTTATATCTCAGCAACTCAACTCCGTAATGAATTACATAGAAGGGGTATTTATAATAATCTAACCCTAGAGTGAAAAGGAAAATTAAACCTATTCTAGGAAAGAAATCCTAATCCAAATAAAATAGGAAACTTAGAAATCCTACTGAAATCTGGAAAAACCAAAAATCCTAATGAAATCTGGAAAACTTAGAGAACCTAGGAACTAACAAATAAATTAGGAAACTAATTAATAATTCCCTCTTCCATCTCTTTATGTCCACATCATATACGTTGCATCACTGGGATATCGTGTGCTCCTAGTTTTAATCTCAAAAGTTGCCTTCCTTCTTTGAGTACAATAATTAACTTTAGCATAGCAGAGAAAAATACATATAATAAGCCAACGTGTATGCAGTTTCCTTCTTTCTATGAATGATTGACTTTAACAATTACATGCTAAGTTTGTTTAGTATATCTAATAATAACTAAGTTTTATTTTCCATTTTGTCATAGATCTTAGGTTGTATACTTCCAAACTGTGATGTCACTCATCTGAGCACGTTGCTTTGAAAGAATTCTTTTGTTGATTGCTTTTTTGTATTTCTCTTGTTGTTATGCAGCATATTGAAGATTTGACACAAGAAAAGTTTTCTTTGCAACGAGCACTTGATGCTTCTCGTGCTTTAGCAGAGTCCTTGGCTACTGAAAATTCTTCTTTGACGGAGAGTTATAACCAACAGGTGTACCTGTGTAGCGTGATATTGCATCATTACTTTTATGTAACATTTAGTGTGTTGATGCATTATGAATTTATGAATTAAGCATGCCTGACATCTTTGCATTACTTTCTGTTCTCCTTTAGTATCCTAGCAAGAAGACAGCTATGCTAACTTCACTGTATAGTGATGCTGCCGTCTATATCTCCCTAAAAAGGTCATTCATAGTGCCATGAATTCATCCTAACTGTTTTCTATTTGCTTTTTCTACAGAGAAGCGTTGTTGACCAGCTAAAATCTGACTTGGAAAATATACAGGAGGAAATCAAGGCCCAGCTGGTTAGAGTCCATTTATCCCCTTTCCACCGATCATTTCGGAACTCATTTATATCTCAAGGGACCATACATATATATTAGATATTTAATATGTGTGTGTGTGTTCAGATGTTTCACATTCTGCACAAAGATATGTTTGTGCATCCACTCCAACTTGCATGTCTGTATTTCTGTATTACATTCTAATGACCTTTTGTGGATGAATGAAAATCTAGTTTGGCTTGTTTGAGACACAAGTGCAGTGTATATTTACACTATAGTTTATAGTTAAGATATTTGATTGTGTGGATGTGTATTTTAGGACTAATGGTACTTTGGAAAATGTGGTAATAACTTTTAGATTTGATGCCTAGAGAGAGTGCCTAGACCGGTGCAGTAGGAAACTATTACAATGCCAAGGATGGTTGTGACTTGAGGATGTCATTTATGTTTTATGGAAAAAATACTCTTAAGTCTGAACCGTCCACCATCTATAAACAATCTAGTCTTCCCCATCCCTGGTATTGTAATGATATCCTTAATGGGTGAAATACTATTTTGAACTAAATTTAAAAAAAATAGAATGAAGGATGTACCTTCTAGCTTGTATGAGGCTGTCATGTGTGTTTACACTGAGATAATAAACTCTTAGGGTTTTGCTGTGATTGAGCATTTGTTGATGTATAAGATCTAGTCACTCTTTGATGTTTCCATGTCTAATTATATTTTGAGTTTTGCACATTCGTCTTTATCTAGTTTATGTTTTCATTAATTTCAATTTATATCTTGTAATTCTTGATGTCAATAGGTGGAACTTGATGCTGTCAGAAATGAATATGCAAATGCACATCTAGAATGTAATGCAGCCGATGAACGTGCCAAGCTTTTGGCATCCGAAGTTATTGGATTAGAGGAGAAGGTAGTGATTTTTCTTGGTATGTTTGGGTTTTAGGCACTGCTTTGTAGAAACAACTTTGTAATTCTATGGGGACAAAACATTTTTTATTTTATGTTGCTCTTTTGTGTGAAGAAGGGGACACGAGGGAATGGCAAATTGTAGTGGAGGTGGTAGGCAGAAACTTTGGTCATATGTTTTCCTTGGATGTGACCTATGAAACGAGTTATGTTTGTACTTTTGGCCAACATAAAAGTTTGCCCGAGCTTTTGTGTATATGCGTGTATGTGTGTATGTGTGTATGTGTGTATGTACACATAGTGATATGGGTTAGGTACAAAATTGCTCATGTTTGATGGTGCTGCTTTAAAAAATATATTCTAATTGCTATATTAATTTTCCCAGGCACTGAGATTAAGGTCCAGTGAGCTAAAGTTGGAAAGGCAATTGGAGAACACACAAGCTGAAATCTCTTCATACAAGTAAGTTATCCTTTTACATTTGCAGTAAAATAAAAATTTGTGAACATATTCTGAATCACTTGTATTATGGGGGTTTCACTAAAACACCCGAAATGGGGGCTGAAATTATAAAAAAACCCAACACCCAAAACACTTTATAAACACACTCAAAATCCATCATTACACACACTCAAAACCCATTTATAAACACATCCAAAAAATATACAATTGTTGATTTTGGGTGTGTTTCTATGTTTAAATAGTGTGTGGGTTTTTTTATAAATACCTGTCTAGGATTGGGTTTATTTATAATAATCTATTGTATTATTTTTTTATCACTCCCCTGTCTCTTGCATGGAAAATGTTATATTTGTTTTGGAAAAAAAATCTGAAATTTTTGAGTGTTACTGAATGTGAAAAATTAGAGTTGTGAGCTAAAGAATGTGGTAGATGCATATCCTAAATGACTATCCTAAAGAATGTTGTACACTTTCAGTTTTAGACTTATTACCAATGTCTCTGAAAATGACTATCCTAAATCAATCTGTGCAGGAAAAGACTGTCTAGCCTAGAAAAGGATCGTTCGGATTTGCAGTCAACTATCAATGCTCTTCAGGAAGGTAAGGCTTATATGATCTACAATAGAATTTGATTAAGGGGTATATTATATTTATTTATAAAAAAAAGACAGAAGGTTGAAAAGTTGTGAGGGTAGAGTCCTCTGATATGAAATCCCTTGTGTTGAATTTTAAGAATACTTCTCTGTATAGTAGAACCTCTCTAGGTTTGCTATTGCTCATGACCGACCTTTCAATGTAGAATTCTACCTTTAGTGACTTTTCTCAGAGGGAACAAATTGCTGCTGGCGTGCCTCTTTAATTTTTATGGTCTAGCCTTTCTAGTGCCCTTGTCACCAATTTAAGCTAATAAGAGCTTAATCAAGCTACTTATCTTAGCACGGTTATTTTACTGCTTGAGTGTATGAAGTCCCTCCACACCACACAACTAGGTCTATAATCATTGGTGAGATTGAGGTTGTTCAAATATTACCAGACTGTATCTCACAATCCTCCCTTTGAATGAAGCGATCATTTATTTACATAAAAAAATTTATTCCATTGAGGTTTGTTAAGTTTCAGAACCTTTGTTTTTTGTTATGTTAATATGAAAATGAACACAAGAGAAGAATGCTGGGAGTTGCATGTAGCAAAGGCCCCTGATTGAATTGATGGGGTTGGAGAAGACTGGGCTTGTTGAAGTCATGCCATGCCAACAAGGCGGGTTGTGAAATTATTGACTAGTCTCTTAAGCCCTCACTAATGTGAATGTAGTCTTCTATAGTTTTATTTATGCCTCCAAATCTTGCTCCTTATTCATTGTTATTATCTGGTACAGAGAAGAAGCTGTTGCAGTCTATGTTACGGAAAGCTTCCACAAGTGGAAAGAATGTTGATGTTAGCAAGAATACTAATAACAAAGATGTGTCTACTTCTACAGAAGATCTAGGTAAATTTTAAATGCCATAATAATTACTGAATTTCTTAGTGAATCCAGTTAATTGGTTTGTGGCCATGGCTCTGTTTGTGCTTGTGTTTGTTATTTGGTAATTAGTGTTTGCATGTATTGTTATTGGTTGAACATATGTCATTCTTAAAATCTTTATGATTGTATTCATGTTAGAATCGACACACTCATTTCTATCAACCTATGAGTGAATTCTCCTCCAAGCACGTCATACATAAAATAAAGATATAACTACATAAAAACCGTTACTACTTTGGTGAGTCTTTGTGATAATTGACAACATTTAATGCTATGTAATGATATTAATGTGGTTATGCCTCTATTTTATGAATGAAACATGTGTCTGTGATTGCAACTATAACTTAGAAAGGCAATGGTATGCATGCATGGTACAAGTAAAGACCTAGTTTACTTTCTTTGGGTGGCCAAGATAATCATTCCAAGAATCTAACAAAAAAATGGCTGCATCTATTACTGTATTCTATTTGTATTATTTTATTTTTCTATTATTCTCAGAATTCCTGTAGTGCTTCGCTCCTATTTAACTATTGGTTTTAGTTTATAACTTGGCTATTAAATTTTTACGATTCACAAGTGTTGGATATATTGATTGATGCTGATTATCCTAAGATACATTTACAAACAATCAATGTAAGCCAAATAAAGCAATAACTTTCAACAACCACCATGCATGTTGGGAATATCGAATGAGAACCTACCCTAACAAATACTCATTATTTTCATTAGTTATTCCTGATCAAGTTTTTGTTTAAATTAATAGAAGTCTTTTTATTATTGCAGAGAAGGTTATGTTTGTTGTCATTGTATGAGAAGTTTATTACTTAATTCTGTCCATATTAATTCCAATGAACAATGTGCATAGATAAAAATATTCACCAATAAGATTTCTGCTGATGAATGAATGTATTTATGATGACTAATTTCTTCATTGGTTTTATTTTTTATTTTTTGTTTAAATTTTATAATTGAAGCAAATGAAGATGCTATTCCTGACACCTTAGGCCAGGAAAGGGATGATGCCTCAAGTTTCCTGATTCTGCCTGCAAGTGGACAGCCAACTTTTGATGTTTCATCTGTGAATCTACCTCATGACCAGATGCGAACAATTGAAAACATCCATACGCTAATTTCTGAGGTACCATCTCTCAGTGGTTAACTTTTGATGTTTCAGTTGTCTTGTTAAATCTAGCCCATTAAATTGAATTCTAATCTCTCTCTCTCTCTCCCTCTCTCCCACCTTATATGATTTACTAGTTGAACTAGATAAAGTGAGATGGCAAAAAACAGTCCTACTGGAGCTTTCTTGTTGCAGTTTAAATTATTATTATTATTTTTTTAATAGAAACTTTATATATTCAAAATATTCAAAAATAGAAAAGGAGAAAACAAGTGGTTGCAGTTTAAATGATTTACTAGTATGCAAAGATGATAACTATTGAAGCTTTCTTGTTTCAGTTAGCATTGGAGAAAGAAGAGTTAATGCAATCTTTGGCATCCGAGTCATCTAATTGTTCCAAGTTGAAGGTAGCATAATTCTAAATTTTCAACTCAATGTAGTAGTCTGCTCCTGCTTTTGACTTCTTAGTATCTGGTCTACTTTAAGGAAGAAGGAAGCTTTCTTCAGGATTGATACATATATTTAAGGGTTATGAAATATTGTGACTGAAAGAGGCCTACGCATTTCTTATGTTACTTCGAACTTGCGGACTTGGATTGGGAACAAGCTAGTATTGTTTTTGTTTTACTTGGTTTTTGATCCAATGGAACAAGCTTAGTTCAAGCACAAAATACATTCCAATGGGAATGCTTTTTTCATCATAGCAGGCTACATTTCCTATTTATCTGATGGGTTTTGACCTTGACTCTTGGACTGGCCGCCTCTGTACTTAGTTTACTTTTGTTGTAAGTTTGGTGAAAGTCGTTACACATGGAATTGACTTCTCTCTTGTTACCGAGAGTGACATCACTACCATCAATGGGTCATACTCTAGTGGAAAATGTGGTTTGAAGTTACATCGTTAATAGTAGCATTGATTCAATTTTGATATATGGATTTGTGTCTGGCTCATAATTATTTTGTTAGTCCACAGATCATAATTACAATGTTGACCGTATTGTTTTTCATGAATGAAGGAGCTGAACAATGAATTGTCCCGGAAACTTGAAGCTCAAACTCAGAGATTAGAGCTCCTAACTGCCCAAAGTATGGCTAACGAGAATATTATTGTTAGACAATCTAGTCCTGTTGATATTCCCGACAATACTCCATATGCAGACGAAGGCGATGAGGTACTGTGTTTTCTTTTGATATAATTTTATTTATAGTTGGCTGCTCAGGTACATCATTCCTCAACGAACCAATTAGTTCTTTTGGTTCCTTTAATATTTTATTTTGTCTCTAATTAGAAATGTATTTTCTGGTCCAAGCTGTTAATTAAGCCAGAGTGCAAATAATGTTTCTTGGAACGTTAATTGTAGTTTCTGCAATCATGGAGTGGAATATATAGAAATATCATCTTTCTCTATAATTCTCATGTGTAGGTAGTGGAAAGAGTCTTGGGATGGATTATGAAGCTTTTTCCGGGAGGGCCATCAAGACGAAGAACTAGTAAACTTCTGTGAGATTCAAGTCAGTATAGCTTCTCAACAATCCTCATGCTCCGATCCGGTTTTGCTTTCCTTCACTCCCTTGGCGTAATGAAGGGCGTAATTTGTATATTTTTTTGAGTCAATTTTACAGTCCATTCTTTTTTAATAGGAGAAATATGATCTTGTACTAAGAGGCCTTCCCATTGATTGAGATATCTGATTATCATTTCTTTGGAACATGACAATAAAGTCCCTCGTTACTGTTACTGTTTTAGATCATTATATTGTAGGAGGGTATTCGGTGGATACCGAAAGAGGGGATTACAAGTGGTATACAGACGTAAGAAATTGTAACAGTGTTTTTTTTTTTTTTCATTTTTCGGCAGGTCTTTGTTACCCACATCCATTGTACACTTTGGGGCTTAAGCCCCCAAGAAATGAAAGAAACGATTTGGCTTCTCAGGTGTCATTTTCTTTTAAATGGTGCATATTGTCCAATGTGTTTGAGGGCATTTTCTTGGGAAAGATTTCATTTGAGGGTGGGGCGTATCATTTCAGATATAAAGGCAGGATTCAGATACACACGATAATTTCTCAGTTTAGTTTTATGAATTTCGCTAATTTTATTGTGTCTACTTTTATGAATTTGAATTGAGATTGATTTGGAAGTTGGATCAAATTGGGTTTGTTGAGATTGATTTGGAAGTTGGGTCAAATTGGGTTTTGTTGGACAAGCCTATTGTACTTGTCATTTTTGCTGTACAACTCTCCTTCATCTTATGAATGATAATCCTTTAAAAGGGCAACTGATTTTCGATTTGGTTGATTTTGCATGTTGGCATAATCCTTTTAAAAATGAACATTTCAAATAATGTGGTTCTATTGTGAATTGAGCTCTAACAAATAGACTTTCTTTATGGTTCTAAATTTATTTTTATTTTTCATATTATATAAATAGACCAACAAAAAAAAAAAAAAAAACTTCACCACGTTTATTGTGGTTTAATTGAGAATAGCATTGGTGGTGCAACCTACAAGACTAGCGTACGACCCCAACATGAATTTGGCAATTTAGATTTTGAGATTCTCAACTCAATTTTAGTTCTGAGAAAAAGAAACAAAGAAACATCCATTCTACTATCTCTTCAAAAATCAAGCCAAAAAGAAACAACAAGAAAAAAAAATCTATTGCAAATGAACTTAAAACTTAATTGACATTGGTTAACAACAGTAAACTATGTATTCGAATCTACCAATCTCAATATACCTTGTATTTCTTTGGCAAAAAATATACCTTGTATTTAAATAATTCAAAAGGATTATTTACTCAAATGGTCCTCAAACTTATACCCGAGTTGCATTTTGGTTCATCAACTAAATTTGTAGTTCAAATGGTTCATCAACTTTTTATTAATTGTCACATTGGTCCTACTGTTACATTTTTTTTGTTAAATTTAGTCATGTGAGCCTATATTTGTGGGGGTAAATAAGACTTTTGACACTCCAATCCCAACCCCCATCCCCTAGCCACATCCACCTCAACAGACCCTAGACTTGAACCCATCACCCCATCTAGGCAAACCCACTCTATCCCTGTCTCTTCCTCTCTCTCTCTCTCTCTCTCTCTCTCTCTCTCTCTCCACCTTCAGTTTCCTAAATAAAGAATTTTTAGTCATCATCTCCATCAAAACTGTCGGCGGGAAAACCACCATGGCCAGCTGACCTGACGAGATCTTGAAATCGTCGGTCTACAATGGCCTCTCATCAGGGAAGAGAGAGATAGAGGGAGAGGAGGGGGCATGGAGGGAGGGGAAGAGAGGGTGAGGTGCAGGGCGGACAAGATGGGGCACTGGGCGATGGTTGTGGGAGAGACCAAATAACAAATTCTTTCAAGAATCTCATATAGTCATTGGATTGGGGTGGAGAAAAGGAGGAGGTGTTGGAGTGATATCGGAATGAACACGTTAAGCCTCGTTTACCATTTTGTTTTCAATTTTTTTTTTAGGGAGATTCACTATTATACCCAATATAGGAGCTCAAATTATAAAAAAAATCATATATGAAATGGACTTTAAAAACACACTCGAAGCTCATTTACAACATAACAAAAAAGCTTTTAACTTCTTTTAAATTACAAAACTGCTATTGATTTCTTAAAACAAACCTAACCCCAAAACCTCATAAAAAAGCCCAAAACACTTAATAGGTCATTAAAGTAATTTAATAATCAAAATTAAATTAAATAGGGTCAGCTATCATTTTTTGGGTTTTTTTTGAGTTTGTTTATAGAAATTAAATGGTGTATGGTTTATTTATAGTTTTAATGCTAAGAATGGGTGTATAACTAAATATCTCTTTTTTAATATATATATATATACCCCCTTTTACACTGTTCTTCATTTCCACATAGCTACAAAGGGATTGTACCCAAAAATTATACAATATGATGAAAATCGAATCACGGTTTCAATCTTCAAGGGTCCCCAAAAAAAAATTATTGATTTCTTTTTTTTTTCATTACATTGGGAGGAAAGAAAACCCCTTGAGGTTTCGAACCTGGGTTGTCAAGTAGGGGGGAGGGGGAGGCCAATATCATGAGGTCCAAATGCACCGGTTCAAACAAAAAAAATGTTAAAGAAAAAGGAAGTGGGAAAGGGAGAGATGTTTTTTTTCTTTTAATTTTTAGTTTTTAATTTATTTAGTATTTTATTTAATTGGACTGTTTTATCCTTATATTTTGACAGCAACATTGACAGAAAATATAATGGTAGAAGCAATGCGCCGATTAATAAAGAATTGGTGAATTATTTGAACGAATAATTTTGTTGAAGGACCAAAATGCAAAACAGACTATTTGAGTAAATAACCCAATTAAAAAAAACTTACTGAAAAATACGAGGAAAGAGACTAATTTGGGTTGGCTTCGAACCAGGTGCACCCGGTCACACGAGTGACCAAATCTTATAAAGCACCATGGCAGATTGTTAGAAAGAAATATGTGGCTCACACAGCCTCAGCACATTGTAGTCTCTCTCACTCTGTTTCAGTTGCATTATTGTTGGCTTGGGGTTTCTCTCAGCTGCAATGTGTTCTCTAATTGCCAAGCTCTCTTCCCTTCCTCTCTCACTCTCCGTTGTTTCCTCATCTTCGTCTTCGTCTTCCTCTAAAGGTACCCCCCAAAACTCTCTGTGTGTGCCTCTGTTTGTGTATCTGTGTGTTTGTTTCACAGCAAAGTTTGTGTTGTGTTATGTGGTGGAACAGATGGAAAACCCAACTCAAAGTCAGTGAAGCTGAGAGAGGACTGGAGGCAACGCTCCAGACCCATTCCTCCTGGTGGCACTTACCCGGCTAAAGACCACTGCAGGTTCATATTTGAAGCTCTTTCACTTCCCTTCATTACCCCACTTTTACTTTTTATAAATTTAAAATTTTGCATTTAAAGTTTGAATTTTTATTTATTTCTTTATTTGCTGAATCTTGTCTTTTGGTAGTCGTTGCGGGTTGTGCGACACATATTACATTGCCCATGTCAAGGAAGCCTGTGCTTTCTTAGGAGATGGAATGTCTAAGATTGAAGTAAGTTCTTGTTCCTCTCCCAATTTTTCATACTTTCATTGAATTTTTACTCTTAAATAGTAGATGGAAGTTGGTGTCATTTCTTGAAATCCTGAAACTGATTTGGAGCACAGTAAATGCTCGAGTTCTCTAATATCACGTACCAAACACCGAATGGGGACATTTGAAGTGCTTATATGAAGTGCAGTGGAGTGATAGAACTTCAATTTGGGTTCAAAATCTAATTTTTCTAATGATCCATTGCCATGCATGATTTCCATTTTATTCATCAGTCTTGATTCTTGAAATTCAAGTTAGAGGTGCTGCCAGACCAAATTTTTACTTCAACCAATGTTGTCTCTTTGTGGAACTACAACCAATGTTGTCATTAGAATTCATTTTATTATTACTATTAGTTTTCTCTTCATATTTAACTAAATCATCATCTAGACTTGTGGAACTACATAGCTTTGGATTTTTATACTTTATAGTAACCTAGCCTTGTTGGTTAATTCAATAAAACTCAAGTTGTTTATTTGATATTCCAGCATTCATGTACTCTTTTGTTCTCCCATTCAGGGCTTGGAACCTGTAGTTCATGGTAGAGGGAGAAAAACAGGTTCCTCAGATGAAATGTACTTGGGTGTCTATGAGGAGTTGTTGTATGCTCGTAAAGTGATGCCTGTTGAAGGTAATTTTGTTTTACCAGTCATTCAGCGTCGCTATAGTTTTAGTCTACTGTCAAAGGAGATTGGTAGCGTTAGTTTGTAGAACCCCATCTGAGGCATCTAAGTCATCCCATTTTTCATTACTAGGAATTCTACCTACTTTTCCAGTTTAAGTTTGAGTTTTATTTATTTAACTTTTAAAATTTTGAACTTTATGAATTCTCATAATAAATTGCAATTTGTGTAAATAATTTCTTTATCTTGTGTCAGAATTTCTTGAGTCAAATGCTTTGTAGTGCATCTTTTGTGTCTGGTTTGATTTTTCTTGTCACTGTAATATGAAATTTTTGCATTGCTTTCTTTGATGGCAGGAGCTCAGTGGACAGGAATAGTAACAACTATTGCAATAGAAATGCTAAAATCAGGCATGGTAGAAGCCGTGATTTGTGTACAGAGGTCCTGCCCTGAATTTACTGGAGTAGATAACATTATAGACGCTTCTATCCTATTCAATCCTTTTACCTTTTCCCCCTTTTGGAATGTTAATTATCATATGGTTTTAATAATTACAGTGACCCAAACGACAGATTTACTCCACGGCCTGTATTAGCAAGGTTTGTATCGAGTTCATTTTCTTTGAGACAAAATTCTTCTACCATTTTATGACAATTTTTGTTTCTGGTTATTGTTATTCCATCCTCATTATGTCATTTCTCTTTACCCCCTTTTCAACAGGACACCAGAGGAAGTTCTAGCTGCTAAAGGTGTCAAGCCGACGTTATCTCCTAATCTTAATACCCTTGCCCTAGTTGAGGTGGCTGGTGTTTTTTTTCATTAGTGACTCAAATCTTAATTTACTAGTTCCTGTGCTATTTAATGAACATGCTTTGTGGTTGAGTCAACTTTGATAAGAGCATAGCATCCTTTGTGGTTGGGGTTTCTAGTTTAGGACTTTTCTGTCCTGTAAATGATGGACCATCCTTTTGTGGAGCTTAAATCTCAATTGTTGGTATTGCTTTAAGTGATGGACCATCCTTGACAAAACATAAGTTGTATGTCTATCATGTATATGGCTTTTTAGCGTTCCTAACTTGTGGGTTCACTTGTTGGAGGGTTTGTTCTTTACCTTTCAGATTTTGTTTCTTGTTTATAGATTTTAGGCATAATAACTCCTGTTCTGGTTTCACTTTTCAGAAGTTCATTTTGTTTGGTCTATGTATGTGTGTGTGCAGGCACACATTTGTTTATTCTACACTGCCCCTTTGTTGTCAGAAAATTGCACGTTTCTTATGAGTTTTAGTGACACAAGTGTTTGCCTTTCCTGTAAAACAGGCTGCAGGTGTAAAGAAACTTCTATTCTGTGGTGTGGGTTGCCAGGTGCAAGGTAGCATTTATAATATAATCAAGTTCTACTTTCAATCCTTCTCTGTTGTGACTTGTACTATCGTAATGCAGAGTAATTTCTTAAACTGCAGCATTACGATCTGTGGAGCACCATTTAAATTTGGACAAGCTCTATGTGTTAGGCACAAATTGCGGTTAGTAAAAGCCTTATGCATTATTTTTATTTTTATTTTTATGTTTCTTGATTTTGATGAGTAGTCTAGCCATCAAGTTTACTTATGTCTATTACTAAAGGCCCCAGAGGAAAAAATATATATAGTTGCCATGATATCATGTTAAACATGGCATAGATGAACTACTATAATAAACTGTATCTTACTATCTCTGTAATCATAATCATCATATCATCAACCGCAGCATCATTATTTATTAAATATGTATGTAGTCAACAACTATATAATGCCCTCGTTCTAGTAAATGACATCAGTAACAAGTAATAGAATTTGTATCAGTACTGATGCTCTTGTTTGACAGTGGACAATGGGACTCGAGAAGGGCTTGATAAGTTTTTAAAGGCTGCAAGTAGTGAACCAGAGACAGTTCTTCATTATGAGTTTATGCAAGATTACAAGGTTTGCACTAAGAAATTCTTTTTGTAGATTTTGTGGCAATTGAGTATTTGGTCTCTATATAGTACAGGATTTAGGTGAGTTATCATAAAAGGTACTTATTTCATTTATTAGAAGAGCCCAAGGTCTGAGCAAAGTTTCAAGGTGGTCATGTGTGCCATTGCACACCCTTTGTTTAACACTTCTAGCAATATTCTTGTTTCGAAAAAGGGGATTAACCTCGGATGAGGGCTGTGGGATTGGGCTTTTCACAATTTTTCTGAAAGATTTGTTTTATCTTTTCTTATATGCCAACTATTCCTGGTGTGAGCATTTCTTAACAGGCTAGTTGGCTATATTGTTTCTTAAATTTTATTCCTGTACTCTTGATAGGTTCACTTGAAGCATTTGGATGGTCATATTGAAGAGGTAAAGGTGGCCCTTGTATGTTCAATTTGGTATTTACTCTCCCATTCATGCTACTTCATCTCATTTCATATTTTAACCAAAGCAGGTTCCGTATTTCTCTCTGCCAGCAAATGAATTGGTTGATGTAATTGCTCCTTCTTGTTATAGGTAATGTTTGTCCTCTTCTCATTCTAATTGTACCTGATGTCCCCGAAGCTATAGTCAATAAGATTCAGGGACTATGCTTGATATTGGAAACGCAGTAGTATCATTGTCATCACCACCTGTACTGCTACAAATTTATTAACTTTTCATTTGTGAATTCCCTCAGATCGATTCAACAAGTAACTTACAATTAGATGACGTATTTCACAAACAGAAATGCCACATATATCAAATACTATAGTTTATATCTGTCATATATTTTCCTTACCTGTCCCATTTTTATTGTCTTGCAGTTGTTTCGACTATACAAATGGTTTAGCGGTGAGTTTTCATCTTTACATGGATACGGGAATGCTATTTTCTTATTTTCGGAGTTTGTGTAGTTTTGATTGCATCTCATTGTTCCCATGCATTTTTTACTTAGACAGTGCGTAAGTAACACTTTCTGTTGAAAATAGTTCATTTTTTACTAACTTCTAGAATTAAACATGTATTTTGATACTAAATTTCTTCTTAAGTTTATTGCTTTTGCATGTTTTTTTTTTTTTTTTTTCTTTTTTGGCCAGGGAGAGGGAAAGAGGGAGAGTGATTAGACTTTGTACTGTCTCAATTCAGCAATTGGTTTATGTCAAGGATAGATGAAAGTCTTTGAAACTGGGTATTTGTACATGAAATTGGACTACGTTTGATGATCAAATTAAATCTTGGAAGCTCATTTACACATGAAAAATGCAATTCAACAAAAACAAGGAATTTTCAATTGTTTGGAATCAACTGCTACTATCCTCCTCTCTCTCTCTCTCTCTCTCTCTCTCTCTCTCTCTCTCTGCATATAACCTCTGTGAAAATTAATTAAAGTTAGTCTATTGCAAGAATCATGGTTACATTTTGTCACCATCACCTTGGTCTGACATATTATACAAAGCTTTTATTATCTACTGAAACAAGCATAACTTAGAGTTAGTAGTATAAAGGTTCTCACATGTCTCTCTCCTATTTCAGGATTTAGTTGTGGGATACATGGGTGTGCCAAAATATTCTGGAATCAGCATGACTCAACATCCACAGTATGTTACGGTAAGGTAATATCGTTGCTCAGACTCTGTGTGCAGCTTTTCGTTGTGCTTATTGATTATCATTGTGCTATTGCAATAGTTTATTCCACTTTGGTGGTAAAGGAAAGAAATAAATAAAGATTTCTATTTTTTTCTTGCCTTCAAATGGTAGAAATGAACGTGGAAGAGAGATGCTCGGTCTCGTTGATAATCTTTTGGAGGTTACTCCAACAACTAGCAGTGTAAAACCCTTGATCCTATCCTTTTTCTTTTTCTCTGTATTTCTGCGATTTGAAATTTAATGTTTATAGGACATAGTTTCCTTTGCATGAAGTATTCTAAGCATGGCCAATTACAGGGCAATCGCCAACCATTTGTCATGGAGACTGTTAAGGCAGATGATAATGCTAAGTTGGGTATGTGCTGTACCTTCTTTGTGATATAGGCTATAGCTCATCAAATTCTGGAGGACTCGCAAAATATATGCTGCTTATCATTGTTTTTACAATCTTGTTTCTCAGGAAAGGGTCCTGAACCTGCCCCAAAGTTTGTTGGCAATGTGATTGCTTTCTTTCTGAACTTGGTAAGGACTCTGAGTGATGTATTTAGGAATTATAAAATTATATGCAAACTTTTATTTTATGACTTGGTTCTTGTTGAACAGATTGGCCCAAAGGGTCTGGAATTTGCTCGTTATTCGCTCGATTACCATACCATCAGGAACTACCTGTATGTAAACCGAATATGGGGAAAACAAAGGTGCAACTTTCAATGTGTTACCTGATAGTAGAACTGTGATGCTGGTTTCTTATATTTGAAACATGAAAACATGCAATTTACCAAAAGAAAACATGAACCATGCAGAGCTGATCAGCATATGCCTTCATATGCAAAGAAGATTGTGGATACCTACAATAAGAATGGTGAAATCGATCGGATTCTTTCCAACAAGTGACTGCATTAGCTGGTGAAATGCAGATGATAAAGAGGGCACTTCAATGTACACCGAATGTTGTCCTTAATCTTTTCTGTAAATATATATAGAACCAATTACGTATCGATCAATTCTTTGGTCTTCTCAGGTTGACATATATGTTTGCAGTGATCATAGATAATTGATTCCAAGCCAAGAATTCTTCTGTTGAAGTCAAATTGATGATGGAAAGCTTCTGCTCCACTAAGGAGAAAAGTCAAGATCAGACAAAATGAAGTCAAGAAAAATTGAATTGTAAATTGTAACACCATTTTTGTAACGTCAAAACTTTGGCTGAGACTAAATTTTGGAAACACTTTAGTGTACAGTTTTTCTTGGAGGTAGGAATTATTAGACTTGTTATTTTTCACGTCATTATATACTCATTTATTTATTTCTAAAACTCTTCAAATTGATTCAAATAACTTGTTTAAATACTCATTTATTTTATTTCGACCAAAAAAACTCATTTATTTTAGTTACAAAGTGCCAAAAAAATAATGCATGATGCCTTTAAAAAGATTTTTAAACTCCAAATAATAAAAATTTCTCAAACTTTCAACGTCAAACCTTGTTTGAATAAAGTTACAAGTCCACTGCAAGAATCATGGTTATATTTTTCCACCATCACCTTGGTCTGACATATTATACAAAGCTTTTTATTATCTACTGAAACAAGCATAACTTACTGTTGGAAGAAGTATAAAGGTTCTCACATATTGGCCCAAAGGGTCTTGAATTTGCTCATTATTCACTCGATTACCATACCATCAGGAACTACCTGTATGTAAACCGAATATGGGGAAAAACAAAGGTGCAACTTTCAATGTGTTTAACATAGAAGGAGGAGCAACATGATCGGTGGCTCCACTGTCAAGTATCCAAGATGTTGTGGATGGTGATGACTTATTGGCGCTGGCGCAAAAAGGAGATACTGTACCATTGTGAATACGAGACTTAAGTTGACTGTATTCTTCAGTTGTGAACTTGGGGGCTTCGTTGTCAGAAGCTGATGTTTGATATGTGCTTGATTTGTCGTCACCAAGTTCTAAAATATCGATGGTATTGGAAATATCGGTAGTTCAAAAACATAGAAATTTCGATGGAAATATCGGAATATTATCAATATCGATAAAAATTGAATAAAAACCACGGAAATTGTAAGAAAAACTTGAAAATTTTTATTGAAACCTTGAAGGATGTTTATTTAGTCAATTATCTATTAGTATATCACAAAAAATTGGAAGGAAATGCATTGTATGATGGGTTTAACTGATTTAAGTTGATTATATAGCGAGCTGACAAACATTTTGAGTGTAGAAAATATGTAGTAATTAATGAAAGAAGATTCAACACACCATAATCATTTATATATAATGATTTACTATAATACTTTACACTTTATGCATTGCATGGTAAGATACATGAGTGACTTAGTACCACATAGAGTTCCCCTTTGCATTTTATCACAAAAACATAAGCAACATGGTGGTTAAGGAGTTGGAGGAGTGAAATGGCAGGGGTTCGAATCCCCTTTGTGTGTTTGCTTTGTGTGTTTTTTTTTTTCCTTTTTTCCATTACATCGATATTTTTTATATTATAACGATATTATAGCGATATTTTGACAAAATATTGCAAAAGTGTGAGCGAAATTATCGACATCGATATTTTCCGATATTATTGTCAATATTATCGATATTTATACGATATATGTATGGATATGTTCCGAAATATCCGTGATCCGAAAAAATGATAATATCCTCGATATTTTGTCGATATTATCGATATTTTAGACTATGGTCGTCACCCATGATTGGGTGTTGTGGCTAGGATTGTGAAAAACCCTAGGTGATAAAAGGAGTGTGTAAAAAAGTATTCAAGAGACACCCTAAAACCGGTGCTCTGATACCATGTTAAAATTTTATGGTGATATTCAAATATCATACTTTAGTTGAGATGAATCAATCGAATAATATGTTTCTTTCAGCCTATTTCATGTATGAATGATCTTTATATGAATAACTGCAGGGATAGCTATTTATTTCAAGAGATTCAGTGCCCTCCACTATTGAATTTGTTAAAAATAATTGCAGATTTGTGTTTATATAAAATGGATTAAAAACGTCAAACAATCACAATTAACAATAGGTAGATTAAAGGAGAAGGAAAGTCTGGCCTGTGAACCCAAGAGAGGCACGATAAACGTTGTCCTAAAGCCGTAGATGCGCCTTCCTACGTGCAGGTTATGGCGGTGTCTACAACTCCAAGATACAACCCAAAAGCCTCACAGGATGTCTGGTCCGTTATGCACGCCAACGGCAGACGGGTATGCCAAGTGTTGATCGATTGCCCAGGAAATAGATAAAGAGAATTGTAGGAGATGGAGTGATGAGTGTGATTCAGATATGGAGTATGAGAGTAGCAGAGAATTGTTCGTACTCTGTTATGAATGAGGAGTTCTTTATTTATATAGTAAATTGAGCTTAGACCCATAAAATTCATTTTAAATCACCTACAACCCTTTCCTTTAGTTTTCTATTTAAAATACCCAATTTTTTCAAATAATACCCGATGACTAGGATCCAACTAAGCAAGTTACCTAATATAACTAAAAATCTGATTTATTGTATTTTTCGGATTCCAAAACTACCCATATTTATGACTTAATGTGTTATTGGGGGTGTAATTAATGACACACGTTGAATTTGGAAAGATCACCAAATGATTGTAATGGATGTAGGAATTAATTTGGAAACTTATTTGAAATTAAATATTAAATTCAACATTAACGTATTAGTAATGTATTTTACCACTAGTAATCTATTTTTGAATTAATGTTGTTTTCCTTTTATGAATTATGACTAGTAATCTATTTAACATATTAGTAATGTATTTTACGACTAGTAATCTATTTTTGAATTAATGTTGTTTTCCTTTTATGAATTACGACTAGTAATCTATTTAACGTATTAGTAATTTAAATTCAATGTTGAATTTAGAAATTAATGTTGTTTTCCTTTTATGAATTATACGACTAGTAATCCATTTTATTATAGTTTTATGAATAATAGTGTACATTTTAATTATGTTGAAAAATAATTTGATAATCTATTTATTGTTTGTTTTTTGAAAAACATTTTTTTAAAATGAACCTATTTTTTCTCTAAATAATGTACTCTTTTTTTCTCTAAATAAAGCACCTATTACTTGTTTTATGAAAAATAATTTGATCATCTTTTTATTGTTTGTTTTATGAAAACAATTTTTTTAAAAAAATGAACCTATTTTTTCTCTCCAAATAATGTATCTATTTTTTTTTCTCTAATAATGTACCTAGTAAAACAATTTACCTAGTATATAGAACCTATTTTTTCGCTAAATTTTGTATATATTTTTTTCTCTAAATAATGTACCTATTTTTTTTTCTCTAATAATGTATACCTAGTAAAACAATTTACCTGTATATAATGAACTTATTTTTTTTCTTCTAAATAATGTACCTATTTTTAATTTATAAAAAATGTGCATAAATTTCAATTATACAACGCAACTACCTAGTAAAACAATTTACCTAGTATAATGTACCTATTTTTAATTTATAAAAAAATGTGTATAAATTTCAATTATACAACGCACCTATTTTCTATAAATTATTGTGTATCTATTTTTAATTTATGAAAAATGTACGGAAATATCAATTACAAAGTAACTGACCTATTTTTTTTAAAAAAATTTGGTAAATAATATACCTATATATTTATATTTATATTTTTCATATGTACATTATTAGACATGTAATTTACATATATATATTTTTGGTTTGCAATTTTAGGGGGCGATATGTTAGAGGGAATGGCAACCAAAAGAAATGGGGTGATTGATATGCTATTAATAGGGAGTTTTAATTACAATTGTAGCAGTTAATGAAATGCTTGGAATTAATTATAAATAAAATATGAAATATGATGGCAAGATGTAAAAACATAGGAATACTACGACCTCTTATATCTTACTGGTCATTTAAGTTTGAAATTGGGTTTTACACATAGATTTATAGAATGATGGGTATATGTCTAGGAAATAGAAATTGTAGGGACCTATATTGGACAAGCCCTTATTTATAAGACTCCACACACCCTTTTATAAAGTCACGTCTATTGGGTCAACAAATATGACTCTTAAAATAAATAATTATTACTATTAAATATATAACAACAATAATAAGTTTTGAACTTTAATAAAATAAAATAAAATAATAAACAACTAACAATCCCCACAAGATTCAAAACTTCATAAGGAATAGTCAAAATGAAAAACAAGTAAAGATGAGGAAATTTGGGCAATTTGTATACCGTGCAATGGGTGTAGGTGTCTTCCGGACTTGAACCTACACTTAGTGTGAATAGTTTTCATTTGAAGGAATCATAGTGACCTATGTCTTGAACTAGACCCCTTTGATTCAAATTACATTACACACACGGTAACGATCCATAACTTGGCGCGAGTTAGCGCTATTAATGGCCATGCACTTAATCTTGATTCTCATGAAAGTTATTAGAGAACAACCCAATTCTCATAGTCGCGGCCTCACGACTACTTTCACTTCACTTAGGTGAGTCCTCCAAGAGTACATGTGACCCGTACCCTGCAAGAGTATGCTCGCCTCGAAACTCATTCAGGATAATATCCTTCCTTAATGTCACATCCATGAGCACTAATGTCATAGGGATGAGCAGAAGATTTTAATTGATATCTTCTATTTTAGAGTGCTGGAATCTAAGTCATGCAATATGAATTGTTACAACCCATTGAACCTTCTTCATGGTGTCACTACGCCTCACCACTGTATGTTATTCCATTTTGAGCAAGTAATTATTGTAAGGATTTGTTTAGTAAATAATCTAGATCTTTCACACCAACATGTAATACGTATAAAGACATGGAAGACATACCTGGAGCCATCTTCCTTGAGTACACAGCTTCTGAACTCATCCTATCTGTTGCACAGCAATCCTAGCAATTTATCAGGGACGGCTCAAGAACTTCTGCTCTCTCTCAGAATCTGTTTCAGCTCTCTCTTTATGATGAGAATAGGTTTAGAGAACGTGTCTGATGAGAGCAGGGCCTTAAGCTTATATAGGGCTAGGTCAAGTCGTCTTTACTCATCACCGAGGGCCGACTTGACTAATCTTCCAAGTCCACTTAATCGGTTCACGCAAAAAGGAAACAAAATAGGACTCCTTAATAGGCCCTAAAACCTTTCCTTATTTCACAAGGTTTTGGGCCTCAAGGTACAACTTAATTTAAACCCTTATCAAACCTGATGTGACTTAGTATCTAGTGCACCGATCTAATTAGGAAAACATAACATTCTCCCACTAGATCAAGCACTAGAATACTAAGCTTCTGTATTCCGAAAGGTTTGATAATCTTTATTGGCCATGAGTTTAAAACAGTTAAGTCCTTCCCCTCAAGCTACCGTGAAGAGTGATTAGACAAAACGAACTATAGACAAACACTGCTCTCTTTATTAAAAACAGCCCATCTATAATCACATAATGCAATCTCAAAACACATGAAGCACCTACAACGTGAACCTTAATATGTACTGATCTTTAATGTGAATCTTTATGCAATTTCAGTACAAGTACCCCTTTACGACTTAGCAAGAGTCAATCCGCAATGTTAATTAAAACAACAGTATCTCAAAAGAGACCATAAACTCACATGCATAAACAAAATTGCATAATAAGTTTAAACAGCTAAATAGTCAAAATGGTAGAATTTAATAAAACTGTCAACCAAATTAACAACCATAAATGCAAATCCCTCAATCCAGAAAACAGCAAAATGAACAACAACAAACAAACTAGTAAAATATCATAATGGGAACAAGACTCCCACTAGATTGCAGCATCAAAGCTAGGAAAAATTCCCATACTCTCAACATGTCTCAGAAAAGCTTCTGAAGGCAAAAACTTTGTGAACGGATCTGCAATCATGTCTTGAGTTCTGATATGATCAAACCTGACTAGTTTGTCCGCTACCTTCTCCCTCACTATTAAATATTTCTTGTCAATATGCTGAAGTCCAGACGACATCTTGTTGTTTTCATGCAGTGGAAAACAGCCGCTGTGTTGTCATTAAATATCTATATTGGTCTAGAGATCGAGTCCACCACCTTAATGTCTTTAATAAAATTCCTTAGCCATACTGCATGAGAAGGGGCTTCATAGCAAGCTATGTATTCTGAAAACATGGTTGAACTCGAAACACCTGCTTGTTTAGCACTCTTCCAAGCAACAGCTGCTCCTGCCATCTTGAAAAGAAAACCTGAAGTAGAGATGTAATCATCCTCTCTTTTCCAAGATTTGTATCAGCATAACCAACAAGCTCTAAATTTTCTGTGCGTCTGTAAATCAACATATAAGCCTTTGTTCTCTGTAGGTACCTTAGAACCTTCTTTCCAGCTATCCAATGTTGCATTCCCGGATTTGACTGAAATCTCCCCATCTTGCTAATGCACAAGGCTAGGTTTGGCCTTGTACACACTTGTGCATACATAATGCTTCCAACTAGAGAAGCGTATGGCTTGTTCCTTATCTCATTTTCTTCTTCTTTATTCTTAGGGCAATGCTCTTTCTTTAAATCTCCTTTAGCTAACGGAACTTTCTGTCCAGAACACATACTCATGTCAAAACGCTTGAGTACCCTCTCAATGTATGTTTTCTGTGATAGTCCCAGAAGGCCTCGAGCTCGGTCTCTCTGAATCTCAATGCCCAAAACAAAAACAGCTTCTCCCAAATCCTTCATCTCAAAATTATTTGAAAGTAGTTCCTTAGTATCCTTTAGTAAATTATGATAATTTGTAGCCAAGAGTATGTCGTCGACATACAGCACTAGAAAAATAAATCGACTCCCACACTTCTTCAAATAAATGCACTAGTCAGCTATGTTCTCTTCAAAACCATAAGATGAAATAGTTTGGTGAAATTTGAAATACCACCTCCTGCTTGCTTGCTTCAGTCCATAAATTGCCTTACCAAGTTTGCAAACCATATGCTCTTTTCCCTCCTTTGCAAACCCTTCAGGTTGCCTCATATAATTTTCTTCTTCGAGTTCACCATTCAGGAAGGCAGTTTTGACATCCATTTGATGCAAAAGTAGGTCATAATGCGCCACCAAAACCATAATGATGCGGGAAGAATCTTTGCTGGAAACTGTAGAAAACGTCTCAGTGTAGTCAATTCCCTCCCTTTGGGTAAATCCTTTGGCTACCAATCTAGCCTTAAATCTTTCGATTCTTCCATCTTTATCCTTCTTTATCTTAATACCCATTTCGAGCCTACCAATTTCTGGCTCTTATGAGGTTCAACTAATTCCCATACTTGATTATTCTTCATGCTTTCAACTTCATTCAACATCGCTTCCCTCCATTTGTCTGCATTCTAACTCTCTATTGCCTTTTAAAACTTGTACAATCAGTCTCAACAATTCGGGTACCATAATTTGGATAATAAAATCTAAAACCCTTTGACCTTGCGGGATAACCTATAAAAAGACAGCTAATCGTTTTAGGATCAAGCTTCTTCTCCTGAGGGATATAGATTCTAGTTTCAGTCTTGCAACCCTATACATGAAGATGTCTTAGGCTAGGCTTTCTGGTAGTCCAAATTTCGAAAAAGTGTCTTAGGTACGGAGTTACTAGGCACTCTATAGTTTGTTGTTTTGATTGCCTCTCTCAAAAAACGTTGGCAAATCAGATTTAGAAATCTCGCTAAGAACCATGTCCTTCAAAGTTCGATTTCTTCTCTTAGCCACGCCATTCTGTTGCGGAATCCTTGGCGTTGTGTACTGAGCAACTATTCCATTTTCCTTGTAAATACCTTGCAAAAAGTCCAGCACGTCGTCCTCCTTCATCAAAACGTCCATAATATTCACCCCCTCTGTCCGACCTCACAATCTTAATCTTTTTCTCAAGCTGCCTTTCTACTTCAGTTTGGAAAACCTTAAACATTTCAAAAGCTTGAGACTTTTCTGCTATGAGATACAGATAACCAAAACGAGAGTGATCATCTATAAAGGTGATGAAATAACGATTTCCATCAATTGTTTGATGAGGGAACGGTCCACAAAAAGTCTGTGTGAATGATTTCTAAGAGATCATTACTACGAGTTGCACATTTCTTCTTAGTTTTAGTGAGCTTTCCTTTAACACATTCAATACAAATTTCATCATCACCAAAAGTCAATGATGGCAAGATTTGTTCCTTAACCAGAATTTTCATTCTCTCTTTTGAAATGTGCCCTAAACGTCTATGCCATAACTTAGTGGATATTCCTTCACTTCTATTCTTTTCTCACTCGATTTAGCTATTAAAACTTCAACCTCTTTATTGTAATTACGACAATATAATCCTCCTTTATTGTCCTTGAATTCTGAGATGAAACCATTTTTAATTGAATCCAAAATAAAACCAAGTCTTAATAATCTTGAAATAGAAAATAAATTTCTCTTTATTTAGGGTATATAAACTGCATCATTCAACTCTAAAATAAATCTACTACACCTAATCAACTATTCAATTAAAACAATAGGCAGCTGTCTAATCCTCCTTGTCACAACGTGCCGCCGCCGCCATGAAAGTGTTGTTCTCCTTAGCAGGGAATGGGTCAAGTATCGCTATCTCCCTATTAGTGGTGGCATCAAAAAACTCAACATATGATTCAGGTTGGGCGCAGGTTTCACTGAATGCACTAGAAGATTCTTGTATCGAAGTAGCTTATTGATATTTCTTCCTCTCCCATAAGCGCATACACCAAGCTTCATAGCGATCCTAAGACTTCTGAGATTGTCCTTTGTAGCCGTGTATATCCTTATGGGTCCTCCATATGGTCGACGATTTCACTGCGCCTTAACCCTTTTCCGCTCCAGCTCATCTTCGTGCTGCTTCTTAATTAGCTATACTATATTCTTTACTAGAATACCATTCGTGACAAGTTGACACGAGTGACACCTATCAAAAGCCAAATGTTTCTCCTTTTTCCCAAACTTTTGGAGTTGTTCTACAAGATATATAAACGAACAAAACATGAGTGAAATCATAATTGATCTCATTCATTCCGAGAATATCCTTAAAATCAAACTTCCATCTTTTGAAGGTTTGACTAGTGAGTGTTTCAATTTCGCGAGAAATTGATCGAGGGAGTGTTCATAACTGTAAGGATTTGCAAACAAAAGCATTTTACATATTACTTTCCTAGAAACCGATTCTCAATTTGTTAAGAGAAAACAGTTTAACTTCATTCACAAAACTAACAAATAATACATGCAAGCGTCTTTAGTTAAGTATCACACCTTTGTGGCAAGAGATTACTTATAGCTTACACAAATTACATGTTATCTTGTGCCATCACAAATAAATTACTAGATAGATTCTATTTGTTGAAGAATCTTACCAAGCAATTCATGTATAATGCAATTTCCGGTTATTTTCTTTAGGGTTTGAGTATTTAGGTTTGGTTTTGTTATGAAAAATTTGTTGATTCTCAGAACAAAAAACAAACATATATCTGGCTCAGAAAAATAACCAAACAAAACATAGTTCAATAAGGAAAAATCCTAAAATTGCAGTGAATAGTGTTTCTACGTGAACAGTATTTCCACATTGAACAATATTTCTGTGTGAACAGTAAACTGCCGTGAACAGTACTTTAGGGGTTCTTAGTGTCCGTTTTTGACCCAAAACACCTTTCTGAATAGGGAATAACATAATTAACACAACCCACAGCTAAGCTGTGATATATGGGCATTTTTAGGGTTTTAAGGTGATCTGCTAGGTCAGAAACGTGTTTAAAGTTTTGAAAATATGAAAACCGAATCAAAACATGCTTTTTCCAGATTCTTTAATATTCTCAATATTTCAGAAAACATGTTCAATCAATTTTCAAAAATTAAACATAACAAAAAATAATATAGCATAACCAAATATGTAAACAGATATGTAAACAGATTAGGCATGCTTAAACAACGATTACAGATATGTGTGAACAACCTAAAGCTCTGATACCAACTGTAAGGATTTGTTTAGTAAATAATCTAGATCTTTCACACCAACATGTAATACGTATAAAGACATGGAAGACATACCTGGAGCCATCTTACTTGAGTACACAGCTTCTGAACTCATCCTATCTGTTGCACAGCAATCCTAGCAATATATCAGGGACGGCTCAAGAACTTCTGCTCTCTCTCAGAATCTGTTTCAGCTCTCTCTTTATGATGAGAATAGGTTTAGAGAACGTGTCTGATGAGAGCAGGGCCTTAAGCTTATATAGGGCTAGGTCAAGTCGTCTCTACTCATCACCGAGGGCCGACTTGACTAATCTTCCAACCCCACTTAATCGGTTCACGCAAAAAGGAAACAAAATAGGACTCCTTAATAGGCCCTAAAACCTTTCCTTATTTCACAAGGTTTTGGGCCTCAAGGTACAACTTAATTTAAACCCTTATCAAACCTGATGTGACTTAGGGCTCGTTTGGGAGTGCTTTTGGAGCAGCGAAAAGCGCTTCTAAATGGGTGAAAGCGCTTCTGTCTTTTAAAAATGGTGTTTGGCAAAAATTGCCAAAGCGCTTTGGGTGAGATCCAAAAGCACTTGGAGTGGTTTTGGAAGAAGCACTTGAGAGGTGCTTCTTCATAAAAGCGCTGCAGGACAAAAACACGGGAAGCACTTGGCTCTCTTTAATGAAACTTTTAAAATGCCGAAAATACCCATATTTAATTTTTTTAAATGCCAAAACACCCTTTTTTTCTTTTTTTCTTTTTTCTATTTTTCTCTCCTATTAAACCAAAACTACCCGCGAAAAGCCCAGACTCCAAAACCTATCACCCATCTTCTATTATCTCTCTCGTACAATCTGCTCTGGTCGGCAGCAAAGCTTCAGCGTCAATTCTTGCTTTAGCAACACCCTTCTTCTTCTGCCTTCACATCCACGAAGTCACAGCACACACCAACTCTTTAGATTTTTTGGACTTCATATTGCAGGGGAATTCCAAATCCTAGTGGACTTTTCATCTGTCATATTTCTGCTTATTCTGAAAAAGAGGTAATCATCAATTCTTGTTAACTTGTCTTGCTTAAATCCCATGTTTCTATTCTGTTGGTTCTTGTTGTTTCCAAATTTATTGGCTTTTCTGTGTGTTCTCATAAATCCCAGCAATTGAACTTGAAAAGTTCCTGAATTTTTCGTTGACCATTAGCTTGTGATTAATAGTTTGATTTTTCGAAAATTCTTTTTCGTTTTCCTTCTCTACCAGGTGCATATCTCATATTTATTTTTCTTCTACTATTTGTCTTTGATTTGGTCACCGTTTTGTCCTCTTGGATGGATGCATGCAAAAGGAAGTTTTACTTTTGCTATTTGTCTCTGTATTATTGTGTTGATCTCTGATTGAAGAAACTACAAAGATTATGTTTCCTTTCATACTTGTGTATCCAAACTGCTTTGTGTATTAAAATACTGGAAAGGGTTGCTAATGATATAATATATGCAAATAAATGCAAAATACGTGGTACTGGTACTCTGCAATTAATTTCATCTTAGTGTGTGAAGTGGTTAACTGCAAGGAAATTAGATGTTGTCTTTTAAGTTTTACAGTTTTTCTCTTTCGATAAAAAAATAATGGTTGCATAGAAAGTATTTAATTTGTGTTCATTGTACAATGTTTTTAATAAAGTAATGTCTAATAATATGGATAAGCCATCACAAGATGAATGTGGCGAAGAAAGCAAGAAACAAGGAAAGGCTCATTGGGATGATGAGGCTCTTGATGCATTTATAAAAATTTGTGTTGTTGAGACAATAGCTGGAAATCGACTAGGTGGCCATTTTAGTAAGCAAGGATGGAAAAATGTTATAAAGAAATTTAGTGAGTTGACTCAAAGGACCTACACTCAAAAGCAACTCAAGAACAAATGGACTGGACTTAAGAAAGATTGGCAATTGTGGACATCTTTGGTTGGAAAAGAGACTGGTCTAGGATGGGATCCTGTGAAGAAAACCATCAATGCTAGCAATGAATGGTGGGACAAGAAAGTGAAGGTGAATTTCTTGTCATACAGTTGAGTTATATTTTCTTACACCTGAAGCTAGATACATAGTTTTGTTAGAACTTTTTCATTTAAGTTGATATTATTGTAGGAGACTCCTGAAGCAGCAAAATTTCGAACATGTGGATTGAAACATGCTGATCAATTAGACATTTTATTTAAGGATATTGCTGTGACGGGTGATGGAGCTTGGGCACCATCACAAGGTTTTGTCCATGATGTTGAGAATGAACTAACTCGTCCAACTGAAAATAGTCCTGAAGATGTGGTGTATGACTTGGAGAATGGTCTGGAGTTTAATGAAGGGCTTGATAACATAGATGATGTTGATACTTCTCCTAATATTGAAACTTCCATACAAGATAAAGCAAAAAGAAAAAGGGATGGTAAAAAACCTGCAGTTGGGGAGAAGGTGATAAAGCGATTAGATTCTATTTTAGAGTCAGTAGCAAATCGAAGTTCTAGAAACAACGACAAGCCTAGTTGTAGCATTGAAGAAGTGATGCAAGTTGTAGAAGGCATACCTGAAATTGTTGAGGATGATGAGCTTTTCGTGAAAGCTGCAGATGTCTTGACAGAAAGAAAGAATAGAGAGATGTTTGTTGCATTGAGGCAAGCCAACCGACAAATTATGTGGCTTAGGAGCAAGAAAGTTTAAATTTAGCCTTGGTTACTTTCTTATTTGTCTTATTATCACTACCCAAAATGTTATGGCTGTATGTGATTTTAATATGTGCTTTACTTTTGTGTGGGCTGGATGGGAAGGTGCTGCTCACGATGCACGGATATTCATGGAAGCCTTACGAAGACCAATTTTAAAGTTTCCTCATCCACCTACAGGTAACTAAATACATATATTTTTTCTCCAATTCAAATATGTTTTAATTTGTGATATAGTAAATAATGCTCACGTTGTTCTTTGTTTTTATAGGTAAATATTATCTAGTGGATGCAGGCTATCCACAAATCAAAGGATATTTAGGGCCATATAGGGGTGAGCGATATCATCTTCCTGATTTTCGACGTGGAAGTCAACCAAGAGGAAAGAAAGAAATATTTAACCACATGCATTCTTCCCTAAGATGCACAATCGAAAGAACTTTTGGTGTTTGGAAAAATCGTTGGAGAATGATACGACAGATGCATAACTTTCCTATTGAAAAACAAATACAAATAGTTGTTGCTTCAATGGCTCTTCACAACTTTATAAGATGTCATTCAATGACAGATCAAGAATTCCAACCGTATGATGATGATGATGATCTACTTCCCTCTGGCGGGGCGGGAGTTACTATAGGGGAAGAGATGGTTGAAGAACAAAATCTAACCCATGGGCGTGAGATGGCTGACGAACGTGAGAGAATTGCAAATCTTCTTATGTCTGGTTAATTCCTTTTTTATTTTCAAAAAATGATTAAAAATTATACTTTGTGAAGTTCATACTTTTTTAAGTCGTGTTTTTATTTTGGGATCCTGTGAATTTTTATTTCCTATGTTTATTATAATATTTTTGGATTCTTTAAATTTTTGTAAAGTACTTTTAAAAGTGCTTTTACTGTGTCAACCAAACACTCAACAAAATATCAAAAGCGCTTTTATGTAGTGTAAAAGCACTTTCAAATGTGACATCCAAACGACAAATTGCTTCTTTATAGAAGCGCTTATGTCTTAAGCGCTACTGGCATAAGCGCTTCGGAAAGAAGCACTCCCAAACGAGCCCTTAGTATCTAGTGCACCGATCTAATTAGGAAAACATAACAATTATAACACCTAATATAAGCAGCAACTCCTACCCAGTCATCATGGTTAGGGTGGCCATCCTCCTGATTACAACATTTACAAACTAACATAGCTTCGGGGCCAAGTTGTGCGCCCTTAGGGACATAATTGAGGTATGGGCAAAGGTTGAGCGGGTGATCCTTCAAACAAACCGTACAGTGAACAGGATCCCCAGTGTCTGCACAAGCAAGCATTTGGGTTATTTATAGTCAAGCTCAAGCATGGTAATTATTATGACACCCTAACCATGTTCGGATGTTCCAGTTCCTGACATATACTTTTAAAAGACCCAAAAATCCCATCTGAAAATTACAGTTAAGAATTTGAAGGCTAGCTCACTAGTTAAGTCCCAATTTTATAAATTCATCCAACAAAAATACATTTCATTTGAACCCGAAACTATTCTTCTTTAGTTTGTTATGGGGTTGGGGTTTAGGGTTTAGGGTTTTAGAATATTTTTTGGGATGGAGGGTTTCCATAATTTTTTTAATGAAATTTGTCCCAAAAACAAAGAATAAAAGATAAAACAACAAATAATAGTAATACCATACCTTTGACGACACAAAACCATCGCCCCTTTTCACTTGGCTTATTACTGGTTTGCGCTTCCGCTGTTAAATAAATACAGACAAACAAGTAAACATTTTGATTTCAATTTCCGAATTAGTAAACACACCATAAATAATATTCTCGCACATAAATAAACTAAAGGGTTAGGGTTATGGTTAAATACCTTGTTTAGCTTCTTCCGAAAATCCAATTTACGATTTAATTACGAAATTGCGAAATTGAAATAAAAAGATATAATAAAATCAAAATCAAAATAAAAAGCCTCAATTTTTGGGTAATTAATCACCAGTGGTTTCTTGCTTTTCTTAGAGCAATTCTCCTCTAAGACGTCTGTGTATCGCCTTTTCTTCCCGTAGCGCATCCCTTCTGCTATAAAAGTCAGCCTCGAACATATAATACGGGTCCTCACGTTCCTCACTTTCGTCATCACTACTGTCGTAAGCTTCCCATACGAGAGTCCCCTTACCCCACACCTTCTCTGGATCCAGTTTGGGCCTGGACTTTTTGTTGCAGGTGAGAAAGAGTAAGTCACTAAAACCTTAGCTTGATGTATTTGCAGAGATGCCAAACCCGCCAGTAAAAAAGAAACCTGAAAAAAAAAAACGCGATTCAGGTTTTGGAAAAATCGGCCGCCTAGGCGGGCTAGGCGGGTCCTTTTTTCACTTTTTTAAAAAAATAAATAGTACAGCCGCGCGGCTGTACTTCTTTTTAAAATATTTTTCCCTCAGATTTTCCTTTATCGATAAGAGTAGTTTAGAGCATAATCCCTTACTATTAGGCCATTACCCAAGTCTCTATTATCCCCTTTTGATTTTTTACTTATGACCCATATAAAGAATTTAGCATTTTCTCATTTAATACTTGTATTATACACGTAAGTACGTATTTTTCAATAATACTTCCGTTTTCCGTACATGTCTTAAAGACTCGGTAAAATATATATTTTTAAAAAAAGCATACATACAATACACATATTGTACACGTACGTATGTATTTTTCTTGTTTAATACACATGTTTTTTTACAAAATTTTCAATAATACACAAAAAAAAATTGTTTCTCATCCCTCATAGGAAACACATTCAACACCTACATAAAACATAAAATAAAAATAATTATTCTCAATTGTTTTAATTAATGTTTTGGGACAAAACTGTAATTTTTGGAAATTCCAAAACCAGCCCCAAAAATTCGAAATTGCAAGAGAGGTCCCTTGGTGGGATTCTCTTATGATGATTGGTGTGAATTTGTATTTATGGCTAGAACCCTCCTCATTTAGAGGGGCTTAAGTGTTCTGCAAATTCTGTAATCTGCCCCATTTGTTCAATGGAAAATCCCTGTTATCGCAATAAATAAATAAATAAATATGCTCATGTAACTTTTCCATGTTCTCTTCTCTTCTCTATCTCTATTAACTTTTCTATCTTCCCATCAAGTTTTGATGCTTGCCTACCGTCTTTTTTTTTCCGGTTACATTGGGAGGAAAGAAACCCCTTGAGATGTCAAGCAGGGGAAGGGGGAGGCCACCACTGTGGTACCTGCCCTCGACTGCCTACTGTCTCTTTTCTGCCATCAACCTGATGAAAAAACTGAAAAACTTCATTAGGCGGACACACAAACGACTGCGAAGCACATAACAATTTCACAATAGCTTAATTCTCTTAACTCAAATTGGTAACAATCTGATACACTTAATTCTCTTAATTAATCCAAATATTAGTGGGGATGAAGGAAAGTAGTTGGGTTGACTGGCATCTAGCGAATATGAATAACCTTAATAATCAAAGCTCAACAGCAGACGATATTAACCAAATATAACAATAATTCCAACAAAAAGGGCCTGCTGGAAAAATAAGCTACTACACTTGAAACTGCTAACAAAATCAATTCCAGGAAAGGGTCTCTGGATAATTCATCAAAAAAGGCCATGCATCCTATGGTAACTATACATTGATCTTTTTACTTTACAGGAAAATTATTCTAAAAAGAATGCAATTAATAGAAGGCAAAGAGATGACAGACAAATTACTGACACTAAGTATCAGCAGATCTGCTAAGATATAAGCTTAAAAAAATAATAATAATATAAAAAAACATACAAAACAAAAAGGTAGAGCATCAACTACATGCAAAAGTAAACCTGAATATCATTTAACGAGTTACCTTCAAGTTTCTGACTTGATGAGAACAACCAGCAGGAATAAACACAGCATCCACAAATTTTTGGGTTCAATTCCTATTACAGGCAGTCAATGCTCTTGACTTCCAAATGTTTACCATGCTTAGTATGTTGCATCTGACGACAAGCATGCCACATGACCAATGGTTCCCAGCTTAAACCTTTTATGCCACTGAAAATGCTTGAAATTCTCATGTTGGATAACTCCAGCCCTTGGACAGTTCAAATAGTTTTCATCAGAAGCAGCTCTAGAAGCTCCTTTCCTTAATTTAGTGCCGCTTGAGTCAACATCATCCACAGAGTTGAGACATGAAAACCTTTCTGCCGAATTTTCACTTAAACACTTAAGTTTGTAAGCTTCATCTATTTCTCCTGCTTTCTTTACCAACTCCCTGATGTGATTTTCAGAAAACATGCATCTAAATACTAAAATACCATCACCACAACCATTCATGTCCTTTGGGGGGCAACGAATACTTCCATCTTCACTTGGTTTCCACTCAAATGTTCACCTTCCAGAACACTTGGGGCTAGTTTCCGGAAGCAGTTCCATTCCACCCTTTCCTTTCCACCATGCAAATAGTATAGGCCCCGACTGACATTCCATAATCACTTCCTTCCCACCTCCCTGCAAGTGCCCATCTCGGATCTCCCGACAACAGTTGAGCCAGAGGTCATATGAACAACTAGGAAAGCTTCTGTGAAAATGAAAAATAGAAGTTTTGCAGTTGTTGCTGACAAAGTTAATATCAAATGATAATCATACTACAGAATAAATGTAATATAGAATATACTCCTGGTAAAGGCTCTACCAATACACACGCTCATCAGCCTCTAGATCTATATCTGACTTTCTTGTCGTTAGGTCAAAAAGAGTTGAACCTGTCCCAAAGAAAATCCAAAAAGAACAATTTTAAAAATGGTAAAAGCGCATTAATATTTAGTGTGGTAGGAATCAGATGGCGGTGGTCACATCTCTCATTGTACTCATAAAAATCTGATGCGTAAAAACGCAGACGATGAAGAAAGTCATGCCACTGGCATCGGCACCTGCGGCAACATGTCTTGCCTTTAACCACCGAGATGACAGTATAGCCTTGCCTTCTCGAACACTCTGAATATACTAGTTTCTTCTGGTGCTGATGCATATTGGAAACTACAATTACTTTCAGACGTGGCTTCTACTCTAATATGACTTCTGTTATTTTACGACGTCGTTTTGGCCCTGCCGATTTTTGTGTGGGGGTGCTGCTGGGTGGGAAAAACAGAGAAGCAAATTGTTGCAGATTCCAGATGGGAAGGAGTTGAGATCATTGTCAGATACTTACATCCAAATTCACCAGAATGATCTGCACCCCCTTGCCATAAACAAGACTCACCTTGCAGTATATGAAGTGAAAGAACTAGCATGTGTTAACCAGCTCTCTCTCTCTCTCTCTCTCTCTCTCTTGTTGTTTGAGAAGACAGATGATTTAAGTCTTTTGTGTTGTATTTCCAGTGGGTTCCATATTTTTCTGCATGAATTTCCCATGCAACATACTCAGGTGATGGCCAGACGTACGGTATATGGAACTATATACATACTTGATGCTTCAGTTCTTGAACTACATTGTCAAATCAATCCCTCCGCTTAACTTCCTCAGGTGAGTGTGATATTTGGTGGCATGCACATGGGAAACTACAATTACTTTCAGACATGGCTTCAACCCTCAATTTGAGAGTGAATTGTTGGGAAGAGCAAACCTTTACGTGATAAACGGTGAGAAAGAGTAAGTCACTAAAACCTTAGCTTGATGTATTTGCAGAGATGCCAGACCCGCCAGTGAAAAAGAAACCTAAAAAAAAAACGCGATTCAGGTTTTGGAAAAATCGGCCGCCTAGGCGGGCTAGGCGGGTCCTTTTTTTATTTTTAAAAAATAAATAGTACAGCCGGGCGGCTGTACACCTTTTTTAAATATTTTTTCCCCAGATTTTCCTTTATCGATAAGAGTAGTTTAGAGCATAATCCCTTACTATTAGGCCATTACCCAAGTCTCTATTGTCCCCTTTTGATTTTTTACTTATTACCCATATAAAGAATTTAGCATTTTCTCATTTAATACTTGTATTATACACGTAAGTACGTATTTTTCAATAATACTTCCGTTTTCCATACACGTCTTAAAGACTCGGTAAAATACATATTTAAATAAAAAAGCATACATACAATACACATATTGTACACGTATGTATGTATTTTTCTTGTTTAATACACGAGTTTTTTTACAAAATTTTCAATAATACAAAAACAAAAAAAAATTATTCGTGTGAATTCATCTTCTAATCAGCAATTTCCACAGCATACTGGACAAGACTCAGAATTGGCATCCTCTGACGTCTGAGGATACCTATACAGTACAAAACTTGACAATAAATACTCACAAAAACTATGCAAAGAGAGAGTTGGTGTGTCAGTTCAAAATAATTGGAGTCGCAACCATACATACACAGAGACCTCTATGAAAGCCACATTCAATCCTAACGAACACCAGGTTTCATCCATTAAAATTTGATTTTAAGACCTCGAACAAGTATGAGCATCTTACTAAGTAAAAGACAATAGTTTCATGCCAGTACATCTATGTTGCTTGATTTCAGGCTTAGTTAAATGCAAATTATTCACATAGAACTAGAGAGCAGAAATTATTAGCACTCAAGTTAAGCGAGTTATTTAAGTTTTCACAACCTTGGTCAAAGACCTAATAACTTGCCATCCCTCAGTAGACTTGGACCCTACAATTTTTCAAGTATTTACTTCTAAGATATCGAGGATATTATCGTTTTTTCGGGTCTAGGATATTTTGGAACATATCCATACACATTATCGATAATATCAACAATAATATCGGAAAATATCAATGTCGATAACTTCTCTCACACTTCAGTAATATTTGGTCAAAATATCGCTATAATATCAATAATATCGAGATGATGAAGACAATGAATAATTTGAAGAGTTATTTACACTAACACCCCCTAAGGTTTCTTGTATTTTCACAAAACCCCATCAGATCTCAAAAATGACACAAACACCCCTGAGGTTTCAGTTTGTTTTCACAAAACCCCTTTTCGTTGATTGTTTGTCCAAAATTGATGATTTCATCGGGAAAAAAACTTGTGCAAATGAAAAATTAACCTCAATGAAGTATATGCAATCTAATCTCAAAGGCCAACTTTGTCATTTGAAGAATTTTTTTGTATAAAATCATCAATCTTTGGATGAAAAATCAATGAAAATGAGTTTTGTGAAAACAATTTAAAATCTCAAGAGGTGTTCTTATAATTTCTAAAACCTCAAGGAATTTTGTGAAAAAGCCGAAAACCTTAGGAGGTGTTAGTGTAAATAACTCAAATTTGAACCTTATAAGAACTCTATGTGGTAATAAGTCACTTATGTATCTTACCATGCAATATATATCGTTGATTATGGTGTGTTTAATCTTCTTTCATTAATTACTACATATTTTCCACACTCAGAGTGTTTGTCAGCTTGCTATATAATCAACTTAAATCAATTAAACTCATCATGCAATGCATTTCTTTTCAATTTTTTTTGTGATAAAGTAATAGATAATTGACTAAATAAACATCCTCCAAAGTTTGAAGAAAAATTTTCAAGTTTTTCTTATAATTTCCGTGGCTTTTATTCAATTTTTATCAATATCGATAATATCTCGATATTTCTATCTAAATATCCATATTTTTGGACTATCGATATTTCCGAAACCATCGATATATTGTAGTCACTCTCTCACTCTGTTTCAGTTGCATTATTGTTGGCTTGGGGTTTCTCTCAGCTGCAATGTGTTCTCTAATTGCCAAGCTCTCTTCCCTTCCTCTCTCACTCTCCATTGTTTCCTCATCTTCATCTTCCTCTTCCTCTAAAGGTACCCCCCAAAACTCTCTGTGTGCGCCTCTGTTTGTGTATCTGTGTGTTCGTTTCACAGCAAAGTTTGTGTTGTGTTATGTGGTGGAACAGATGGAAAACCCAACTCAAAGTCAGTGAAGCTGAGAGAGGACTGGAGGCAACGCTCCAGACCCATTCCTCCTGGTGGCACTTACCCGGCAAAAGACCACTGCAGGTTCATTTTTGAAGCTCTTTCACTTCCTTTCATTACCCCACTTTTACTTTTTATAAATTTAAATTTTTGCATTTAAAGTTTGAATTTCTATTTATTTCTTTATTTGCTGAATCTTGTCTTTTGGTAGTCGTTGCGGGTTGTGCGACACATATTACATTGCCCATGTCAAGGAAGCCTGTGCTTTCTTAGGAGATGGAATGTCTAAGATTGAAGTAAGTTCTTGTTCCTCTCCCTGTTTTTCGTACTTCCATTGAATTTTGACTCTTAAATACTGATTTAGAGCACAGTAAATGCTCGAGTTCTCTAATATCATGATTTCCAATTTATTCATCAGTCTTGATTCTTGAAATTCAAGTTAGAGGTGCTGCCAGACCAAATGTTTACTTCAACCAATGTTGTTTCTTTGTGGAACTACAACCAATGTTGTTATTAGAATTCATTATTATTATTACTATTAGTTCTCTTTTCATATTTAACTAAATCATCATCTAGACTTGTGGAACTACATAGCTTTGGGTTTTTATTATACTTTATTGTAACCTAGCCTTGTTTGTTAATTCAATAAAACTCAAGTTGTTTCATTGATATTCCAGCATTCATGTACTCTTTTGTTTTCCCATTCAGGGCTTGGAACCTGTAGTTCATGGTAGAGGGAGAAAAACAGGTTCCTCAGATGAAATGTACTTCGGTGTCTATGAGGAGTTGCTGTATGCTCTTAAAGTGATGCCTGTTGAAGGTAATTTTGTTTTATCAGTCATTCAGCATCACTATAGTTTTAGTCTACTGTCAAGGGAGATTGGTAGTATTAGTTTGTAGAACCTCATCTTAGGAATCTAAGTCACCCCATTTTTCATTACTAGGAATTCTACCTACTTTTCCAGTTTAAGTTTGAGTTTTATTTATTTAACTTTTAAAATTTTGAACTTTATGAATTCTCATAATAAATTGCAATTTGTGTCTTGTGTCAGAATTTCTTGAGTCAAATGCTTTGTAGTGCATCTTTTGTGTCTGGTTTGATTTTTCTTGTCACTGTAATATGAAATTTTTGCATTGCTTTCTTTGATGGCAGGAGCTCAGTGGACAGGAATAGTAACAACTATTGCAATAGAAATGCTAAAATCAGGCATGGTAGAAGCTGTGATTTGTGTACAGAGGTCCTGCCCTGAATTTACTGGAGTAGATAACATTATAGACGCATCTATCCTATTCAATCCTTTTACCTTTTTCCCCTTTTGGAATGTTAATTGTCATATGGTTTTAATTATTACAGTGACCCAAACGACAGATTTACTCCACAGCCTGTATTAGCAAGGTTTATATCTAGTTCATTTTCTTTGAGACAAAATTCGTCTACCATTTTATGACAATTTTTGTTTCTGGTTATTGTTATTCCATCCTCATTATGTCATTTTTCTTTACCCCCTTCTCAACAGGACACCAGAGGAAGTTCTAGCTGATAAGAGCATAGCATCCTTTGTGGTCTGGGTTTTTTGTTTAGGACTTTTCTGTCCTTTAAGTGATGGACCATCCCTTTATGGAGCTTAAATCTCAATTGTTGGTATTGCTTTTGAGTGAACAGTTTGTACTTCTTCCTACTCCTTAGTTGTTTATTCTACACTGCCCCTTTGTTGTCACAAAATTGCACGTTTCTTATAATTTCTTAAACTGCAGCATTGCGATCTGTGGAGCACCATTTAAATTTGGACAAGCACTATGTTTTAGGCACAAATTGCGGTTAGTAAAAGCCTTATTTTTATTTTTATTTTTATTTTTTATGTTTCTCGATTTTGATGAGTAGTCTAGCCATCAAGTTTACTTATGTCTATTACTAATGGCCCCAGAGGAAAAAATATATATAATTGCCATGATATCATGTTAACCATGACATAGATGAACTGCTATAATAAATTGTATCTGACTATCTCTATAATCATAACCATCATATCATCAACCGCAGCATCATTATTTATTAAATATGTATGTAGTCAACAACTATATAATGCCCCCGTTCTAGTAAATGACATCAGTACCAAGTAATAGAATTTGTTTCAGTACTGATGCTCTTGTTTGACAGTGGAAAATGGAACTCGAGAAGGGCTTGATAAGTTTTTAAAGGCTGCAAGTAGTGAACCGGAGACAGTTCTTCATTATGAGTTTATGCAAGGTTCCAAGGTTTGCACTATGAAATTCTTTTTGTAGATTTTGTGGCGATTGAGTATTTGGTCTCTATATAGTACAGGATTTAGATGAGTTATCATCAAAGGTACTTATTTCAATTATTAGAAGGGCCCAAGGTCTGAGCAATGTTTCAAGGTGGTCATGTGTGCCATTGCACACCCTTTGTTTAACACTTCTAGCAATATTCTTGTTTTGAAAAAGGGGATCAACCTCGGATGAGTGCTGTTGGATTGGGCTTTTCACAATTTTTCTGAAAGATTTCATGGATAATTTTATTTTACTTTTATAATAATTTAGTGGTACGGTCCGGTAGGCTTATATCTGTTTTAGATTATATGCTTATGATAGTAAAATGGACACTAATTGTTTTATCTTTTCTTATATGCCAACTATTCCTAGTGTGAGCATTTCTTAACAGGCTAGTTGGCTATATTGTTTCTTATATTTTATTCCTGTACTCTTGATAGGTTCACTTGAAGCATTTGGATGGTCATATTGAAGAGGTAAAAGTGGTCCTTGTATGTTCAATTTGGTATTGACTCTCCCATTCATGCTGCTTCATCTCATTTCATATTTTAACCAAAGCAGGTTCCGTATTTCGCTCTGCCAGCAAATGAGTTGGTTGATGTAATTGCTCCTTCTTGTTATAGGTAATGTCTGTCCTTTTCTTTGTAATACTGAGTAGTTTTTGAATTTTTTTTATGTGAATTGGATTCAACATATAGAAGGTATGATTGACAGTTTTGGTCAAGGAAAATTGATTTCTGAAATTGCTGTAGACATACCTTTAGATATTAAGAAAGAACATCAGGAACTAAATAGGACTAGCATCCTTGAGGATAAGATTGCAGTGGATGTACACTTATCATGCTATTGAAAGAAAAGGAAAGATAAACAATTGCTCTCTCTCTCTCTCTCTCTCTCACACACACACACACACACAGACACTCTCATACAATCAACACACGTTGACACTATCAAAAGCATTGTGTGCACATGCGTTGAACTTTATAGATGTTTTTGAGTCTTTAGGAGAGAGTCATTAAATACATGGTAATCTTCTCTTCTCATTCTAATTGTATCAGATGTCCCCAAAGCGATAGTCAATAAGATTCAGGGACTATGCTTGATATTGGAAATGCAGTAGTATCATTGTCACCACCACCTGTACTGCTACAAATTTATTAACTTTTAATTTGTGAATTCCCTCAGATCGATTCAACAAGTGACTTACAATTAGATGACGTATTTTACAAACAGAAATGCCACATATTATCAAATACTATAATTTATATCTGTCATATATTTTCCTAACCTGTCCCATTTTTATTGTCTTGCAGTTGTTTCGACTATACAAATGGTTTAGTGGTGAGTTTTCATCTTTACAAGGATACGGGAATGCTATTTTCTTATTTTCAGAGTTTGTGTAGTTTTGATCGCATCTCATTGTTCCCATGCATTTTTTAGTTAGACAGTGTGTAAGTAACACTTTCTGTTGAAAATAGTTCATTTTTTACTAACTTCTAGAAATAAACATGTATTTTGATACTAAATTTCTTCTTGAGTTTATTGCTTTTGCATGTTTTTGTTTTTGTTTTTGTATTTTTTTTTCCTATTTTGGCCAGGGAGAGGGAAAGAGGGAGAGTTATTAGACTTTGTACTGTCTCGATTCAGCAATTGGTTTATGAAGGATAACGTATTATGGAATGCAGGAAAAAATTTATGTCAAAGATAGATGAAAGTCTTTTGAAACTGGGTATTTGTACATGAAATTGGACTACATTTGATGATCAAATTAAAACTTGGAAGCTCATTTAGACATTAAAAATGCAATTCAACAAAAACAAGGAATTTCCAATTGTTTGGAATCAACTGCTACTATCCTCCTCTCTCTCTCTCTCTCTCTCTCTGTGCATATAACCTTTGTGAAAATGAATTAAAGTTACAAGTCTATTGCAAGAATCATGGTTACGATTTGTCACCATCACCTTGGCCTGACATATTATACAAAGCTTTTATTATCTACTGAAACAAGCATAACTTACTGTTAGTAGTATAAAGGTTCTCACATGTCTCTCACCTATTTCAGGATTTAGTTGTGGGATACGTGGGTGTGCCAAAATATTCTGGAATCAGCATGACTCAACGTTCACAGTATGTTACGGTAAGGTAGTATCATTGCTCAGACTCTCTGTGCAGCTTTTCGTTGTGCTTATTGATTATCATTGTGCTATTGCAATATTTTATTCCACTTTGATGGTAAAGGAAAGAAACAAATAAAGATTTCTATTTTTTTTCTTGCCTTCAAATGGTAGAAATGAACGTGGAAGAGAGATGCTCAGTCTGGTTGATAATCTTTTGGAGGTTACTCCAACAACTAGCAGCGTAAAACCCTTGATCTTATCCTATTTCTCTTTCTCCGTATTTTTGCGATTTGAAATTTAATGTTTATAGGACATAGTTTCCTTTGCATGAAGTATTCTAAGCATGGCCAATTACAGGGCAATCGCCAACCATTTGTCATGGAGACTATTAAGGCAGATGATAATGCTAAGTTGGGCACGTGCTGTATCTTCTTTGTGATACTTTTTATGGGTGTACTCAGGGAATAGGACCTCCCCTTGATGGGATCAAGAATAGAAATGTTTGTCATTTCGCTATATTAGACTGTATCTTCTGAAGAAAATATGCTACATTTTTCTTGAAAATCATTTGGTTTGTAATATAGGCTATAGTTCATCTGAAATTCTGGAGGACGAGGACTCGCAAAATATATGCTGCTTACCATTGTTTTTACAATATTGTTTCTCAGGAAAGGGTCCTGAACCTGCCCCAAAGTTTGTTGGCAATGTGATTGCTTTCTTGCTACACTTGGTAAGGACTCTGAGTAATGCATTTAGGAATTATAAAATTATATGCAAACTTTTAATTTATGACTCGGTTCTTGTTGAACAGATTGTCCCAAAGGGTCTGGAATTTGCTCGTTATTCACTCGATTACCATACCATCAGGAACTACCTGTATGTAAACCGAATATGGGGAAAACAAAGGTGCAACTTTCAATGTGTTACCTGATAGTAGAACTGTGGTGCTGGTTTCTTATATTTGAAACATGAAAACATGCAATTTACCAAAAGAAAACATGAACCATGCAGAGCTGATCAGCATATGCCTTCATATGCAAAGAAGATTGTGGATACCTACAATAAGAATGGTGAAATCGGTCGGATTCTTTCCAACAAGTGACTGCATTTGCTGGTGGAATGCAGATGATAAAGAGGGCACTTCAATGTACACCGAATGTTGTCCTTAATCTTTTCTGTACATATATATAGAACCAATTACATATCGATCAATTCTTTGGTCTTCTCAGGTTGACATATATGTTTGCTGTGATCATAGGTAATTGATTCCAAGCCAAGAATTCTTCTGTTGAAGTCAAATTGATGATGGAAAGCTTCTGCTCAACTAAGGAGAAAAGTCAAGATCAGATATAATGAAGTCAAGCAAAATTGAATTGTAAATTGTAACACCATTTCTGTAACGTCAAAACTTTGGCTGAGACTAAATTTTGGAAGAACAAACAGTTTAATGTTCAGTTTTTCAACAAAAAAAAACTCATTTATTTTAGTTACAAAGGGCCAAAAAAATGATGCATGATGCCTTTAAAAAGATTTTTAAATTCCAAATAATAAAAAATTCTCAAACTTTTAACATCAAACCTTGTTTTGAGGTCGAACACTTCATCAGATGATTCTGAAAATCAAATTTGTGCACAAAAATGACTGGGCCTTAATCTTAAGTAAAAACCTAATGTATGGTAGTCAAAGATCAGTCAAACCGACCGTAGAGGAATGAATTCATTTAGACTTCTCAAACTGAACCTTCAGTACATGCATGGTTGCCATGCGTATATGAATGCAGGGACCTAATTAAGTACGAGGTTATGGTCCAAAAGCAGTAAGACAGTGAGAGGAATGAATCTGCATGAAAACATGAAGGAATGGGCTTTTTTTTCTTTCTTTTAAAAAAATATCTCAGGTGGTGGAAGGGAAGGATATGGATGGTAGCCTCCCCATGTGGTTTTCATTGTGGATAGCACGGTGGGCTAATGAGAACCTTAGAAAACCCAGTGAGAATTGACAAAAGTGCAGTTGTGGAATTCATTTTGTAGGCTCAAAATGCTGCAACTTTAAGCAGACAAGGTTTGCTTCTTTGTGCTTGGAAAGACAGAGCCACGAACAACATGCTCTTGAAGAATTGAATTGGTTTTCTTTCTTTACAATATTTGAGTTTGTGGTGGTGAAGAAACAGCATGGGGACTCATATGGGTTGTCTTTTCCTACTTACAACACATCATTCTGTATTGACAGAAGAAAAAAAAAAAAAAAAAAACCACACACACACATCATTCTGTGAAAAAAGTAATTTTGTCATTTATTATTTTTCCTGGGTATTAAAGGAAGCATATCATGCTAATCAGAGGAGCAAAAGGACTTTTGGCTGATATTAGTTGGATAGAAGTGTAAAGGGGTTAACCCAAATTCTTTTCAATGATTTAGGAAGGGCTGCTAACCCAAAACTACATTTGCATACTAGCCAATGGGTTTTGGCAGTTGGACCTTTTTCTCAAGGGAAAAATACGGGTTGGTTTATGTTTTGAGTTTTGGCGAAATTCTATAATGAGGGCGCCATATATGGATCTTTCATGTGGGCTTTCATATTAGTCATAAAATTATTTCATTAAATTTAAGGGAAGTTACTAATACGAAGGTCCACATCTATAGTGCTTATATTGCACCCTTACTATAGAACGACTCTTGAGTTTTGACCCTAGAGAGATTGTGAGGATTGAAGGAGTATTTAGAAAGCACTTTTCAAAAAAGCTTTGGAAGTAGAGTTGGCTTATACATTAAACTGTCCTATAAACACAGTTTTTCATTTTTGTATTTGGCTATACCTGGTAAAACATTGTTATATGATCATGTTATTTTAAACTTCTGATGCAATAATTCTAGCTGTGAAAATTGTGTTTGATTTGTGCACCAAACAAGTATTTGAAGTTTTATTGAAAACCCCAAGAATTGTATATCCTTCTAGATTCTATCCATGTGCTAGGCAACATGGGGAGGAGACCTATTTTTTTCTGAAAAGTTCAGTCAGAATCCTTTTGAAGAGATTTGTGATGTTGGAAAGTGGTGGACCACGGGCCCACATCATTTATTGGGCCCTTGGTGGGCCAGCTCGGGGTGGGAGAGGAGAGCCCATCAATTATAGTTGTGACTAGTGGGTCAACTTCAACTTTTTGCAATGTAATAGCCAAAAAAACAAAAACAAAAAAGAACTTGTGTGTAATGTATATATATATAGAGAGAAGAGAGAGAGAGAGAGAGAGAGAGAGAATCTCATTCATTAGACTGGGAAATTGAAATATTATTAATAAATTTGAATACAAGATTCCATAGGAAATAAAGAATAAGCCTCATCTTCCTTTGACAAATTTATGTCCAATTATTTTTGATGTGTTGGGTTCACTATAGGAGAGGGCTACCTTTCTGTATTCTACATTATTTTCTACACAAAACTGATCCCAGTTTTGGTGGATCAGTCACCAAATTATACATACAAAAAAAAGAATTAAACTTAAAAATAATTTGGTGACTGCGAAATTTTAGAAATGTGAAATGCATCTGCGATGTCTAGCTGCAACAGATTTCCTCTTCTGCTTGGTTTCTTCTTTCCAGCTCTTGGCAATGTCCTGTGAGACTCCCATGGCATCTAATGAGGCTCCAGATAGTCCTCTCCTTGTGAACCCAACTGCATAAAGCCCACCCTTCCCTTTCCACCCATTTGGGAATGAATTCTTGGGAATTCCTTCTCTTGAAAAGAATTCATTTTCCTGCACAACATTCCTAGGAAAATTTTAGTTTCAAGACCATCCAACTTTAGAAATACCGAGGATACTTTTCCAAACCTTAACTTTTCCATTTAAAGAACATGGTAATAAATACCAAAACAGTATGAAAAAGAAAATTTCAGGTAAAGTGGATAAGAAAATTTCTCCAATAATATAATGTTGGATTTGGATCCTCATTTTAAATAAATAATTCTCTTCTACCAGATCTTGGTAATGAAAAAGACAAAATCATTACAAAAAAAATCTGACAGCCAAGACATCAAATTCTGAAGAAAGAAGCTAAAATAAAAAATAAAAAAACAACAGAGAGAGAGGGAGAGAAACAGAGGAAGAAAAAAAAACTGCCATAACTGTCACATGGATTGAAAAATAGAAGCTTCCAAACCAAACACACTGAGATGGAAATATTGTAATAAAATTTAATTCTGACCTTGAGCCATGAAGGAACATTGCTGCGATACCCAGTTGCCAAAATGACAGAATCAATCTCAAGATTTTGTCCATCAACAAGTTCAACTCTACCATGAGAAAACCTCTTGATTCCAGGGACCACCTTGATCTCACCAGATCTTATTTTCTGTAAGGCACCAATATCCAATACAGGGGTCTTCCCTGAAATGTTCTTGAGTTCCAAAGGCCCTAAGGATGGTCTTCTCAGACCATATTTTTCAAGATTTCCAAATATTAGCCATGCCAGTATCAGCAATATCTTATCAGCAAGCCAAAGTGGTAGCCATTTCATCAACAAAACTGCTAATGCAAATGTTGACTTTCCACAAATTTCCCTTGGCAAGACATGAACCTGTGAGACCAAAAACAGAAGAGAAGAACAGATTAAGTCCAAATTTGAACTTTGAATTTCTACTAATAGATAACATGATACTTTTTCAACAACTATCGTCCATGAGATTTGAATTCATGACAGAATTTGTGAAATTTCTTTACTTACCGAACTCCGAACCACCATTGAAGGGCTTGCATTGTGATTGCAAAGATCAAGAGAGACTTCCATGCCTGAATTTCCACAGCCAACAACTAGTACTTGCTTACCACGGTAAGCCACGCCGGATTTGTAGTCACAAGCATGCATGACATTGCCACCAAACTCTTCCAAGCCTTCGAATTCTGGCACTACTTGCTCTGCATTCTCTCCAGTGGCCACCACGAGCCACCGGCAAATGTACTCAACCTCAGCAGCAGCAGGGTTTGAATTGCTTGTTGAAACAATGGTCTTGACCCTCCACAGACCAAAGGTCTCATCATACTTGGCAGACTGGACTGTCTCATTGAACTGGGGGCTTATGTCAAAATGTTGAGCATAGGACTCTAGGTAGCTGATGAACTGGTTTTTAGTGGGGTATTCTGGGAAGTCCGCTGGGAATGGGAAATTGGGTAATTGGCAGAATTGCTTGGGGAGGTGAAGCTTGAGCCGATCATATGTGCGCTTTTGCCAAAGAGAAGCAATGCAATTGGCTCTTTCTAGGATAATGAAAGGGACACCCTGTTCTTTAAGGCCAGCACCAACAGCTAGGCCTGAAGGACCTGCCCCAACTATAACAGGTCCATTCACCCAAATGCATCTCCTAGCAAAAAGGTCATCTTGGTCAAATGAGTGAGGAACCATTTGGGGTATGTTGTTATGACAGCTACCGTTATACATCATGATGAAGAAGTATGTTTGTCTTTTGGAAAGACAATAGGTGGTGAGAGAGATAGGTTATGGAAAATATTGGTTGCCCAATAGTATTTTGTTGCACAAAACAAAAGCAGTGAGAAAAAAATGGAGATGGTGCTGTCTTGGTTTATGAAGAAAGTGGTGGTGGGAAGAATTGTTTTGAACTATGTGGATCAAAAGATTGGACAAAGAGGAGTTGGAGATAGAGAGAGAAGGAAATGGAAGGTGTTTGAAATGATGTGTGAGAGGTAGAGAGGGATGGAGGGGCTTAAATAAAGGAGGGGGTATTTTTTTTTTTTTTTTTGATGAACAAAGTAGGGGGTATTTGGCCATGAGAGCAAGCATGTGACTGGGATTTGAAAACGATGCTTTTAGCAGTTGAGGGTCATTTCCAAATGATAAGCTTGGAGCCGCCTTCTTTTGTTTATTACATTATTTTATTGAGTTAGAATTTAGAACCCTCCAAAATATATTACTCTACCCAATTATATGTATTTTATGAATTCAAGGACTAGAAACCACATCCCACAACAATCTGCCAAATTCGCCCTTGGAGTTTAATTCAAGTCGAGATAGAGGGTGAAGTAATTAGTTACGATACAGATAAGCTAACGATTCGATTCCCTTTAATGCAATAGAAATAAAAACCTGAGTCATTTAGGTATGAAAATTGTCATATATGTTAATCTCTGTAGAAGTGAGACCCAAAATACGAGGAGTCTCACTCACTATAAAGGGTTGACATATATAGTAATCCTGCAAAAGAATTACATTCTAAACCTTTTTGTGAAAGGGATTTTTTTTGGTTCTAATCCTGTTGTATTATCTCTTCTAACTTATTTAGGAGTGGACAAGCCACCCACTTGAGGTGACCAAGAAATTAACCAGCTACATAGGTACTCTGAACCCCTTGTCAAGGAGCACATGGATGTAGCCTTTTTTTCCAGGGGTGGGTTCCAATAAGATAAGGCCCCCTATAAACTTAGCTCCAATGGCTGAAAAACTGGTTTTTGACTTCTTTGGTTTTAACTCCTTCCAGCAGTCAAAACTCTGGTTTGTCCAATCAAGGACTGAATCCAACTCACAAACCCCACATTGATTAGCACGTCTAAATTCTATTGAACCAACTTTTTGTCAAACCAAGGAGTTGGGCTACTCCTCCAGCAGTCAAAATATTTTCCTCCTTCATAATGCAGAAAAATTTGGCTTCAAAAATAAGGCCTAGTTAGTGGGGCATTGGCTAAACAAACCCTGATTGATGCAAAAACAAAAAAAATTATAAGTACGTACTTGTTTGGGAATATAATTATGCGCACGCAATCTTGAATCTTTTCCTTGATAGAGACTGATCAAATCATGCATTGCCGACTTTGGTTTCTGCAGGAAACATCTGGATGCAATATGCCATAATATGATAATCATTAGCTTGTATATAAACTATATTTTTTCATGCCTTGTGCTTACACATTATCCATCACTTTCCAAAGAAGAAAAAAAAAAGATGAACATGTTGAAAAAGGCCAGTGGAAACAATAGCAGAGCTGTCGTTAAACAATGCATGCCAACAAGCTATAGAGCAATTATATGCCACAAAAGCAACTTTCAAGAATCACATAGTTGCAAATTTGTTGCTTTAATTCTAGAACACTGTCTTCTTTGGACATACTTTAAAATCTAGAATTTGCAACATGAAGTTCTACTCTTGCAACAAATGGGCGAACCAGAATGACTTGCTATCTATGTGCTGTCCATATCAATGTTATTCGTCAATATATATCGACATTGATGGGAATGAAAATCAAACACAACATCTTGGGTGTAAAAGGTAAGTGCTCTCTTAATCATTATAGTGTATATATATTTTGTAAATCTTTATACAAATAATTACAGGACTTTAAGTGTAGGGCAAACGCTCATACAAGCAATACTAAAGTATCAAAAATACTCTTAACTACTTAAATTACAAACCTTTGCGTTTTGAAATTTGTAATCCTTTAATTAATTGAAAAAGATAAATACAATATACATATCACATATATGTGGTTTATATCTATGATAATGAGTTGTTCCCGTAATCTCAGGGTACCTATCTCTAAAATGCACATGCTTTATTGGTTTGTAAGGAATGATGTGTAGGTACTAGTTTAATCAACCAGTCATTGCATATAGTAAAATTTGGCAACTAAATGTTCTATCAATGCAAGCAATATTAGCTATAGCCTACAGATTAGATGGGATTTGACTGAGTAGCATGTCAATGGCTCCACGGAAGTTGGGCGAGGGAACGTACATGTACCTATATGTCTAATGCACACCTCCTACTCCCTTCAAATTGCTTATAATACCAATTTTCATCTTTATTTACCTATTTAATTTTTTGTGCTCTTTCCTTTCTCCTTTCCTCTTTATGGTCTTGTTTGAAATTGCTTCCATACGAAGAACTTCAACTCATAAACACTTTTGCAAAGCACTTATCTAGCAGTACTTCTAAGGTTTTCTGCCAAATGAAATCATAAGTATTTATTGTTTTCCTAAATTGCTTTTAACCCTTTCAGAACTAGTCTCAAACATAACCTAATTAACTCTAGTTTTATTTATTTATTTTATAGTTTATAGCACCAAAAAAATAATAATTTAAGTTCATAAGAAAGGGTGTCATGTGTAATGGATAAAATAAAGTGGTTATAGTATTAAATCCCTTCATTTCTTTACAAAGTGCATACTTTTTTTTTCATTTTTTTTTTTTCAATAATGACCTAATTAATGTGTATGTACATATGTCAAGGTCTTATTTATAGAAATAAATAAAGTTTAATGTGGACTTATAACTAAACAAATTTGACATGCGTAGGACTACTTATTTATAATTCAAAAGGTAGACTTGAACTCTGACTTATGTGAATCATTTGGTGAACAGATTTAATGCTCAATGATAGTACCCATTTATAATTCAAAGACTAGAGTTGAACTTGACTTGTCTGAAGGTACGTTTTTCACCACTGAATATATAAACGCTCACCTAAAGTGCAGATTAGATCAGGATTCATTTCAAAATTCATAAATACATAAGAAGAAGACAAAGGGAGAAAACGTTTTCCAAGCACGTAATGATTTTTGCAGCTTGTGTCAAAACGTTTTCTCTTTTCTCCCTTTCCTATAATTTCATATATAGGAAAGGGAGAAAACGTTTTGTAAGCATTAAACTTTCCTATACATGAAATTTAAAAACAAAAATGTGACTGATAATAATTTTAAAAACGGACTTGTGACTCAAGTGGTTAAGAGTAAATTTTTTTTTTTTTTTAATACTTGGTTAAGAGCAAAAAAAAAAAAAAAAACAATAATTCTAGGCGCACTAAACTTGTTTAGTAGATGTAAAAGGGCCTTACGAATTACTAGTCTTTTTAATATACATTGTAGTGGTGAGGATGTACGTAGGTCATGAAACACAATCTGTCAGAAAAAAATGAAATGAAAATCATATTAACCAAATTAGCTAAATGGTTTACATTATTGAATGAACAAGTTAATAACCAATGATTACACATAATTGCATGATACGGAGGCATCCACTACAAGGAGAAATTATATAATACTATAGTAGTATGGTCACATGGTACATTTTGTACACATGTTATAATATGAGTGGACGACATGGTTTATTTTCCCCCCTTTTAAGGAATAATATTTATAAATATCCACTAATATTATAACACGTGTACAAGATATAACACGTGACCATACTACCGTACTATTCTATAATCGCTCTACTAGAAGAATGGCTGTTTCTGTTTGGTTGTGTTTCCAAACTTGGAAAGAGTTAAGAAAGAGAATTAGAATCTAGGAAAGCGAGTTTAAGCAAACTATGCTCTTCTTGTCGTCACTCCCCATGCATATGTAGCGATCGACGACTTAATTAGATTTGAAATTGAGTTTAGTTTATCAAGACTCTCTCAAGAGCAACTTGAAATTGAAAATGTATACATGGATCTTTGATCCTTCTGGTTCATCGAATGTACACGTTTCTCATCGAGACAGAGCTGACGAGGACATGCATGGTGCGACCACGTGGAGCAGGTGATTTAGGGTCCTAGATTCACACTTGCACCTGGGAGGTCTCACAAAACCTATTGGAAGTTGAAATCACAGCATGCATCTATTCCTTGTTCTTGCATTGAAACTAGTTTTTTATTTGAGACCAAAATTTTCAATTTCATCAACACCGGTGTAATATATTGAATCTACCCAGATTATAACATCGAAAAATCACACGCAGCTGGCGGATCCACTTGAGGGCGAGTGAAGGCTATTGCCCTTATTTGCCTTTTCTGCCATTCATCGAATTCTATTGATGCTCTCTTGAGTAAGGTATGCTACGAGAGCAAACTGTATGATAAAACTCTTGCCAAGGCACGAGAAGCAAAGTTGCGTGAACTGGGACTGTTGGAAAATCTATGCAAGGTATGATACTCTATGAGACTCTGGATTGTACACTTAGGCGTCTGGTACGTATGACTGGACTGGACATGACTAAATTCAAGAACTTGCTTGGATTGGCTTGGCTTAGACTTAGTCTTGTCCTATGTTTGGTGGAATGCTGGACTACAGGGGACTAGGGGCAAAAATAAGAAGAAGGAATTAGAAGCTATCATATTTACATGTGATGACAATGATGAATGAAGTTAAAGATTTGGGAAGTGGTTTCTCATGTTTTAATTTGTATGAGATATTTAGTATAAATTAATTAGGATATATGCAAATTTCTCAATTGTATTCCTATATATCTCTTGACTACTCAAATAAATTAAGTCTCAAACTGATTGCTTTCTTATTGCAATTTGATCTATATCTTGCTCCCATTAAGAAAAGTTCATGGATACGAACTCAACAAACGTTTTACAATTTAAATGAATGATCACATGTTGGAAGTATCTGTATTTACAAAAGCTTTAATTTTCGTGCTTATTTTAATTGTTGGTTCAATTTATGCATGATGAAAAGTAGCGTTGGAATGGTCTTAGCTCTTGAATTGTCATCAAACAATAAATAAATAAAAGTAACAAAGATTGAGATAATTATTGAATTTTCTTTAACAATTCGCAATGGAGGAGTAGCCCAACTTCTTATAAACTCATATCAGGTCCCTTAAATTTTCAATATGAGATAAACACTCTCAACACGCTCGCACATGTGGCAACCTTCGCGTGGACAACACATAAACTTTTCAATGTGGGACAAACATTCTCAACATGCCCCCCGCATGTTTAGCAAACTTTCAAACCTAACACGTGAACAACATATGTTGGGTGATGTAGGAGCACGTACGTTGGGCCCAACACATAAAGCCTTGCTCTTATACTATGAAGGATGTTCCACCTCAAAATCAATTCCTTATAATCTAGGCTAGGTCCTTTAACTTTTCAATGTAAGACAAACACATACAACTTTCTCTGGTCTTGCGTCTAACAAAAGATTATCAAGTTAATTACCTTAGAAATCATTATTGGTTTAACCAAAGAGAAATATTATGGAGGGAAAAGAGGTATCACACGTGCATGTAACCTTGGTTTTATGAAGTGTATTCTTTTCATGCATATTAAGATGATGAGGAGGTTTTTGGTTCTTCATAGGATATTATTCTTAGAGCTTTGGAATAAGTAGAACCCTCGATAATTTCCAAATGTTGATGGTGGCCTCATCTATATATTATCTTAATCTACGAGCAAAAAGCCTTGTGTGTCTTGCTTTGTGTGTTCTTGCATACGTGTGTGGACATGTTTCATCATTCCCAGCTGCCTTGAAAAGTTACATGAGCCTGCTAAAAAAAGAGTGATAATCTACGTTGGTGGAGCTTCTGCAAGGCTGTCAACTATTAAGTGTGTGTAGGATCCATATATATATATATATACATCGATCTCACGAGTGCATGATCAGAAAAGCGTATACTTGATGAGATTGTCCTTGTAGATTATATTATTTCAGCATGATGAGGAAAAGTTGCAACAAAAGCTTCTCTCCCGAGAAGTTGATCAAAATAATAGACATGGATATCTCTAGAAACTTGAGTAATATCTTGACAATGATATACGATGATGATTGTATTGATATCGATCAAAACGTCGTGATCGAGCCTCAATAATATGATATTAATGATAGTATTATGGATAAAGAAATCATTCAATCACTTTAGTTCGAGTGTTGCTTTTGAATTTTAAGATTAAACAAGAGGTTATTATGTTAGGACCATGTTATTATGATTGTGAGAAAAGTTAGCAATTGGGTTTATTGTATATTGTGAAGCCCAATTTTTGTAATTTTTAGCATCTTTCTTTAGGGTTCTAGGTTTTCCCTATTTAAAGGATTTGTGTTTTACGAATTGACACTGCACCACACCACTGTGGTTTTAATAGCATTACATTATAAACTTTTACATGATAATCACTTCTAAATAATTAGTTCACTGTTGGTGGAGGGGCATATATCGTATTCATATTTCTGTGACGCAAATCTCGCTAACTTTATGTTAAATTTGAGTCGCGTTATATTGTGTCTTTCAAAAATTCCCACCACTACGTACATACGCATATATATATATATATATATTTTTTGCATTGACCATCTACTAAATAATTTGAATCTTTGAGAAATCTTTATCTCCTTCTCTTATACCTTATACACACACATAAATCACTCATTGTGTTATTGATTGAGATTTCCAAATGTTTTATGAGAGAGAGAGAGGGAGAAAGAGCTAACCCCTATGGATTTGCTTTGTGATTGTGAGAGGGTTGCAATTGTTTCTTCATATTGAAGTAAGTGTCACATGGAATAACATGAGAAGAAGAAAGAACTAGCAGAGTAAGATAATGAAAAAAATCCACCACCCCCCTCCTCCCAAAAACCTCCATATAGGCATCATTTGCGCAAACACATTGACAAAATATATAGCTTTTCTTCTAATATTCTTCTTATTCTCGTATCGCTTACCGTCCCAAATCTTTCCCTAATTTGACTATGTGATCTCTCATTTGACTCTCTCATAAACATTAGGCATGCGATCATAATTAATGCAAAGGATACTTTGCAAATAAATTATTCCGTGTTTCCATCCAATGGCACATATCTTTATTAGGTAACTAATAATTCCGTCACCAAAAGATAGTGCTATAATTAAAAGAGTATTGTTGATACAAAACCTACATAAAAGATCATGTAGAAAGATGCCACGCAAGACCTACATACGACCCTGCATGTGACCTAATCAAGACTATAATGAGTCGTATATTATATATATACTTTAGCCTTTGTTCATTTCTTTTTTCTTTTTTATTTGTGCACACAAGAACATCCGGACAAATATCATTTGCACTTTTTTATGTGATGGGTTTTGAACTCCTTTCAATTTGTTATTTTATACATTTAATTAATTATTTGATCGTTGGTGGAGTTTGGTCAGAATGAACTTCTCATAACATGAAAAGGCTAGAATCTCATCAAGAGGAACAAAAAATTGGTGCTACTATGGGAATGGAATTAAAGAGAGAATATAAATCAAGCAAAAGCAGCAATTAGAAAGTGAGATATATGAAATCATTAAATTGGGTAAGCTCAATTTCTTGTTAATTATTCTCATCAAATTAATATGACACACCTTTCCCATAATTAGATTCAGTTAATTAGGCTGTTGCAAAGTTTAAATAAATGAATGAATGAAAGTCTAATTCAATTAAACCATCCAAATGATTATATTTGAGTGTGGGGATTGATTTTTAAATAGTGATACATGTAGAGAGCATCTCGCAATCAAGATGGAAGTTTAGCATGTCTCAAAGGATATGAGCATTTTTCACACATTGTCAATTAGTTTTGGATTGAATCATGTCATTCTAATATGGTATCAAAGTCATCTCATCCACATGGCAGACCCACATCACCCAATAAGAATTGTTCACGTGTTAAGGGAGCAGGTGGATAATATCCCACATTGAAGATGGAAGCCTAGCATAAAATGTTGGATCTCTCCATCTGTTGCCAATTAATTTTAGGTTGGATGCTCACATTCTAACAAGGTTTATTTGTTGAAATGCCCCATATGGTTTCCAAATAGTCTCAATTTGCCCCCTGACAATTCAAATGACTCAATCTCCCCACTAAACTTCCATTCCGTGACCAAGGTTGCCCCATTTTACATATTTTAAATAATGGGGCAACCTTGGTCACTAAATGAAAGTTCAAGGGGGAAATTGAGTCATTTGAAACTTCATGGGGCAAACTGAGACTATTTGAAAACCACAGGGGACATTTCAACAAATAAGTCTTCTAACAACATGCACAGAGAAATTTTCTGCTCCCTATTTTCAAAAGATATATACTATCTATTATGTTTACATCTTCTAAGGTTCAATATCTAGTTTTGTGTGGCCTCAAGAGAGACTTACATGATAAACGAGTCGGATAATAAAATTATCATCCACTTGGGAGCACACCAAAGGTCTGAACCAATCCAACTAATACCTCATTGGTCCATATCTACGAGTTGGGTCATGAATGATGGCGTGTGATGTATGTAGCTATTTCATAAACTAAAAATTTCTCAATAATATTTATTAATGGTAAGAAAAGTAATTTTTTCTCCTATATTATAAATTTTTGAATCATTACATGTATGATTGATTTGTTAAGATCTCATCCATTAATTAAGTTGTTCGGCCGATGATGTGAATATATACAAGGAAGTTGAATATCAATTTTCCAAAGTATATATATATATATATATATATTATAGACAGAGAATACAAAACAGTAAGTTTTCAGTGAAATATGGAACGCTACCTAAAATTCTTGTTCCGGTCGCTACATTATTATTATTAGTTTTAAAATCATATGACTAAGAACACATGCAAAGCCTTGTGCAGCTAGTAGAGATGAACATAAAAGAAACCTCCCATATGTCCCTAGATTTGCCTAAAGAGGCTCCAAAATCAATGTTGAGCACTGCTTAAATTTCAAGTTTCCCTCACGAACTTTGACCCTTATAACACGTAATTTGGTCTTCATTAATTAATAACAAAAGTCAAAGACTTGTAAAGAATCAGATATCGTCCTAGTCTAAATTATGAATGATGCCGATTAGGAATATCAATAGATGATATTTTTTAGAATCCATCAATGCCTTGTGAGAAATCAAAATTTGTGAATTTTAGGAGGAATATGGTCACAAAACTGAAGCTTAAAATTCTGGAATTGACGAAATGACACCATCATTTTGATTCTTCAAAACACAGATTTATAGTCTTGCATTTTCCATGGAATGAACAATTATGCGCACATAACGTGATCCTTGAGCATATAAAATTAATGTTATCCCTCCATTGTAGTCTCATTTTATTTTAATGAAGCTTGAGTTTGACCCCCAAAAAATTGAATGAAATAGTACAGCAACAGAATGCTCCAAATCAGAGTGGTATTAACATTAATTCCATATGATTCATGTATAAACCAGAAACGGATCATAATGCATGCTCCATGCCCCTAAGCTAATTTCTAACATATTTTTTAAAATATTATTTAAGAAAATAGTACTATAATATAGATATAAATAAATGCAACTAACTCCATAACTGTAATAACTGAAATGGTATCAGATATTGTATATTTAATTTCGAGTCAAATTGTTCCCCAAGTGGGAGAGAATCTGATGTGAATTACATGGGAACACATGTGATCACATGAAGCTTGGAGCAAAGGGTTCAGCAAGGCTCAGAAAATGGTCAACAATAGCTTTTATTGAAAAAATTCATCCAAGTTCAGGGCTACCATGTGCTGCCTAGCAAAATGATTAACCAGCTGAACCCACACAAAATAATAAAATATTCCAACTGAAAAATAATACAATTCATATCCACAAAAATTGCTGCTTTTTTTTTTCTTCAAGATTTTCACAAAAAAACAAGTTGGGATGCCAAGTGGCTAAGAAATTCAAATTAATTTTGGGGAGACAAAGCTTTAGTTAGAGTCCTAATCAACTTACAAGAGCAGAATGAGAGGATGAATTTTGAGTCGAGGGTTTACACTCAACCCTTTTAAAAAGAAATTTGAAGGTTAGTAAGAATGAATTAAGAGAATTTACCATTCCATTCGAAATCCTGTATTTGATTCTTCTTTTTTTCAATATCACTCGTACAAGATAGAAAATAAAATATATCCGTCATTGGTGACCCGTCATTGGTGACATAGAACTATCAAATACACCCCTATTAGAATAGATATTTTTTTCTTTTTTTCTTTGACAAAATAGTATGGTAATTTGCATTATCCTTCAAGTATACTATTATATAAACTAACATGAGTTGAAATTTAAGCAAAACAAATACACGCCTTCTTAATGCTTGAACGCGATGGGCCATGGTTCTTTCACAATTTGATCATGAATTCAAGTTGAGGATAGAGTAAACTTGCTCATCCACAAACAAAATGTCAAAACATTAAAGGGTGTGCAAAGTGTGTTTGTTGCTTCTGTGTGTGAATCTGTGCATGCATCAAGCGCTTCGTGCAAAGCTTTTCCAACACACATCACATAGCTATAAATGTGAACAACGAAACAGACTATGAAACGACCTTCGAACGATAATATTCGTATTCAAAACGTCTAGAATTTGTGCATACATCAAGTCCACTACAGAAATTCTATAGAAGTTACGGCAGCAGAACCAAAAGAAGAAAAAGGAAAATAAAAAGAAATAACTGATGTGTCTGCAACAGTTTTGCTGAAAACATTAGGCAATTCCACTATATACGTTGTATTGTAATACATTCTACTACTTTGTACAAATGAAGATTTGGGGCTGGAGCGCATTAGTTTTGAGATCAACTCCTCCCACCAAACTGCGTTCACAATATTCTACCCAGCTACCACCCCTATAAAGAATGCTGGCCCCAAGTCCCGTTATAAAAATAAAAGATTAACCAAAAATATGTGAACTCGAACTGCGAAACCTATCCTTGCCCCTCTATCTATATGATCCAGCCTACTATAATTTTACAATTCTAATTGAAAATAAGAATATTAAACCCAGGAAAATGGAAGTTACAATGAAGAAGAGCACCTGAAGAGGGGAGAAATTTGGGGCGGATTTACAGGAGTTGAAAGAGTTGAAGTTGGGTTGAATCCTTGTCAAAAGTGTGCTCCACAAAGAGAAAAAGAGAATTGTAGAGAAATGACAGCCTTACTCCTGTAAAAATTGGAAATCTGGATTCTCCAAAAGCTCTGCAGGAGGTTTTACATCTGAATAGCTCTGGTCTTGCATGGAACTAGAAATATCATCAACCGAGAAAGGAATGCTGCATTCACAAAGCATGATTAGAAGAAGGTTCAAACATCAGCATTAATTAAGGGGAAAAAAAAGAAAAAGAAAAGAGGTTTCCTAACCTGGAATTGTCATCCAACAAAAAGGAGCTGCTATCATCATTGCTGGAGTCATCTGTCATCAGAAAGTTCATGCTGGAAATGACCTACAAAAGAAAAGTAGAAGTTTCACTATGTCCAACAATCATGGATTAAGCAGTTTCAAATCAAGTTTTCAATTTTCTCAACTCACTTCAGGGGCTACACTTTGCGTGTTATAATCATCATCCCAAAATAGTGTGCATACTCTATAGAGCTGCTGAACACTCAAGACCTGATGACAGAAGCATAAATGAGCTAGAGAGAGAGAGTAATCAAGTCTATTTATAAATGCAGAAAAATCTATTAATTCAAGAATCGCCAGCTTCAAGCACATGTTGACTAAAAATTCATTTCATCTGCCAGTTTCACAGAGAGAGACTTACAGGGCAGAGGTCATTTGTAAGTTCATCATATGAGACTCTGGACTTTTGGTGTAGAACCTGCAGAGATCAAACTAGTCTTCAGAGTAGAATTACAGATGAATTTCCAATATGAATTCAGTATCATGCCTATAAATCTATTTAATAATCATTTTTGTACAGGACAAAGTCATCATGAAATTAAGACTGTTTTCTTCCATCATTCGAATATATATGGCAAATTTCGAGAAAAGCACGCCTCCATAATTATTTAAACAAATGATATGTCAGGAATGTTGCTACAAGCTTAATGCAAAATCAAATTGAATACTTTTGCGCAAGGTTAAAAACTTTTGCACAAATTTTTCCTTTTTTCAAGATAAAATCGTTGACTGAGCAGTTGTCAGGCTCTTATCTCGACTTACCCTCCGCAGTGAGACAATGACAATACTGCCTCAATAATATGTAACAGGCCAACTGACCAGCATCATTATAAAGCACTTCACAAATCTTTGATGGGATATAAGTAAGCAAGAGAAATCCATGCTAGTCCCATTAATAATGTCTACTTATCTAGAGTTAACATCATTGCTCCATATGTTGTATCTGTTTATAATGCTGTTAACTGTTGGCATATTCAGTACTATGTCACATTTCTTCCCTATCTGATCTTATATTCCTTTGATGAATAAGAAATCTTTTTAAATCATCAAATTTTTAACACACAAAGTATTAAAAGGTACAGAATAAAAGGTTATTTACATTTTCAGTCTCTGTAACAAATACTATTCAGTCTATGACAAGTTGACAACAGAAATCAATGACAGGATTTATTTATCATAAAAGAGAAAAAGAGTAACTAGCGACAAGAACCATCATAAGCACTCCATTTATTTTCTTGACCGCAACTAAAAACTTACCAAGAACCCTACAGCCTGCCTTACATATTTGAGTTCATCCCATGATGAGCCAGCATACTGCAATGATATGAAACATCAACCAACAATGATCAAAAGAACTAATGAAGGAATAACCAGTGCTATATTCAAGATGGAAGGGAGGGAGGATCCAGGTGATTAAGGAAAGTGAAAATTAGCCTTTCACTGGTGATAAGAATAAAACAGTACCTCTTCGTTTGCTAGGCTACACCACAGCTCCAATTCAGCTAGCCCATTCTTCACATATTGCCCATTGTTAAATGTGCAGCACTCTCGACGAAGAAGAAGGCTGCAGCAGAATCAAGCAACAATGCGGACACAAGTTAACCCCATCATATATATAACTCTCTGCAATATTTGATGACAAAGATAAAACAGCAACTTACCTATTAAAAATCTGTACATTGATATATGAGAAAGTTTGAGTAGATAACTTCTGAACAAGAATTGGAGGAACCTGAAACAAGGTTAATCATTGGATTAGAATGTATCCAAAAGGATACTGATCACTTTAAAAATTGTCAAAAGTAATGCCTTACACAATTTTCTTTCATCGTAGAGAGAAACCCATTAAGACTAGCGATCATGCTATTCCAAGGATTAGCTGAAGGACTATTACTATTTGATCCTTCAGGTGATTTTGAAACACTCCCTTTTGATGTTTTGGGTGCCTGAAATGTCAAGAAAACATGTGACCGGAATTAATTAAATGATACCATGGGATAAAATTAACCGAATTGGTTCATGTAAAAAAGCCCTGTCATATTTCATCCCACAATGTTTCATCAATCAAAGCTACTTCCTGGGAACCAAGGTAGCTAACTTGCATCCACACCAACTTTACATAACAAAATGAATCATAAATCAAACCAAACTGGTATAGAAGACATCCATGTTTACCATAATATGCAAGGGAAAATCCGCATCAAGAAAGGGAAGAAATAGAAAAGAAAGGAAAAGCAAGATGGTAAACTAATTCAGGCCAAATGAAAAAATTTATAAAAATGACTGGATGTAATGTTCACACTAGCATCTTTAGATCACATGCTTACTTCTAGAAGATATGAACCATAGAGTACAGCAAAAATTATCTGGAGAAATTAAAGCTTCAGCAAGCAATAACTCTTCCATCCTAACACCTAAAAGAATGTAAGAACTACGGAAGATTCATGCCAAGTTCCAATGATGAAATTCAAAATTCATAGTACCTGGATGCAAGAAGAAAGCATAAGTGACAATTCCTTCTTCAAATTGTCTCGGACGATTCCATATATCTTTTCTACATATGCTGTAAGTTGCTGCTTAAAGAGCAAAGCCGGATACTTGGCCTCAACTTGACGCACAACATCAGAAGCACCAACGGAAAGATTGGCAGAAGAAGATCGGAAGCCCTAAGAAACAAGAACATATATCGCATCATGTACAAGAAGAAAGATAGAAATCGGATACACTTGGACAAAATCAAACTCATACATAAATAAAATAAATCACATTACTTGGGTCATCCTTCCAAATAAAGATGTTGGGGTAGGAGGCTTTCGCGGGGCAGTTCTTAAACTCTGCTGGAGCAGGAACAACAATGTAGATGTATTGGAAAGCCAATAAGCCATATGACCATTGTTATCCTGATCCTGCAGAGAAACATATGTTATTAATCCCAAGTTCCAATAAGGGTACAGGATAAATATCCCAAATTGCTTTAGGGCTCTGCATTTCTTCAAAACATTTTATTTTTTTCCTTTTCTTTTCTTTTGATAGCTTTAAAAGCTTTTATCTAATTGATTTGGTTATAGCACTTTTGAACCTTTATGCACAGAGAGAGAGAGAGAGAGAGAGAGAGATAAAAGAACATACATATATGTCATTCATATATGAATGTCATAAACGTGAATATATACAGATGCCTAAATGGTTATCAGAAATACGATGTTCGTATATTTATTTGATTACATTTGGATGGTTAAGTGGGTTTAAATTTGTTAATCCTTGGATAAGTACCAAGAAATAGACAGTTCGGATCATTGACAATATTGCAGGGTGGCCCCAACAAGGATGCCGACACTTAAAAAAAATGTCAAAGCCACTTTAGAGAGTTTCCTTATGTACTTTATAAAATTCAACAGTTCATATCGAGATGCAAGTGATCTAATCATGATGGAAAAAAACTCACTGATGACAAGCACCCCTAAACAACTGAAATATATAGAATCCACGATCAAATACAATCAAAAGCTGGTACTAAGATGCAAGTAGTTTTTTTTTTTTTCTCAATAGATGAGAAATCTCATCAAAGCATTCAATAAGAAATTAAGGATTCACGGCAACAGAAGTCATGAAAGCATCTAATGCCTGACCCCTCCCTTCTCCACTTTGATGATTGGTTATTGGCAAAACAAGATTTATAATGGAAATTAATTTACCTCAATTTCAGAACCAATTATCTGAATAAGTCGGTCAAATACACTAGTTTTTTCAGCTTCAAATGATCTCCAGTGGAGAAGACATTTGTATATTGTAATTGCTGCAACTGGCTTTCCTTCAATGAACCCAACATTACTTGTCACACAATTCATAAGAGCATCTACACTCTCCTGCACCACATACAAAAATAGTATAGAAGCAGAATAAGCTTCATGAGAAAAGTAAAGCAAAAATAAAATAGAAAAAAGTAAAACAACATAAATTAAATATAAATGAAAAGGTAAAACAAAATAAATTAAAAAAATAAGTGAATTGGAAAGCATCATTTGCTTCTCAAATACATACATGCTGCCTTTCAATTTGGGATCTCCTCAAAGACTCTGAGCCAAATCTCTTTGATGGTGTAGGTCTCAGTGGTTCCTACATAACATAAATCCAACATTAGGATCATAGAAAGAACAGCAAATAAATGCCAACTATGGTAAACAACACTTGCTTTATATTATTCACTTACATGATGACCATTTCCCAAGGGCTGCAATTATAAGGGGAGAAACAAAAATCAATAAAATGTTCTTAGAAGGACTAATGTGAAAACTAAACATTTCTATGGGATGCCTACCTGAGCTGCTGCTCCTGCTAAATGTTCTGACATTTTCATAGAAGATGAAATCTTCAATGCTTGCTGCCGCAAAATTTGGTCCTCAGTTTCCATGTCAGAAAGTTTTTCTTCAAGCCTGAGGATGATACAGACAGTAATCTATATCAGAATTCAGAATAACAAAACACAATTAAGCATAAAAGTTCCAACTATTCAATTAATTGTCAGAGTAAAGATCAATGATGCATCCAAATTTGACAGAAGTCAAGAAAGAACCTCTGCATGGCAGTCTTCAATTTAATTATCTTTGACTCTGCTTCCGTAGCCTGCTTGAACCGCTCTTCGCTAAGCCTGCTTGTTTCTTCAAACTTTTTCTCTGTTTCATCAATCTTCTTTTCCAGTGAGTCTACCAGAGCCTGCAAAGGATCAGAGCTTAAAATCATAAAATACAATGGCAAAAAAACTCAGCCAATTATATATTTGAATACAGTTGAATGTAATCATGAAATGGTCTTATATACCTGAATTGTTCAAGAGAAACAAATGCATACAAGAGTTTCAGTGCTTTTACCTTGAGCTGCTCATTTTCAGCAGTAAGCTTAGTGACTATGTCATGATCAACAACTGGAAGCTCCTGTATGACAGGAACTTGTTCAGCCGCTTTTGCTGAAGCCTCAGCCGCTTTCGCTGCCTCCTCAGATGCTTTCACTGCAGCCTCACGTTCCTTCATAAGCAGTGATTTGGTTTCTTGAAATTGGAGTTGCATCTCTTGCAAAGTAGACTGCAACTTTGCATTTTCCTTTGTTTTGGCCTCCTCCATGTCAGCCTGCATTTACACTCACGCAAATGGACTACTGAGTTTGGAAAGAAAAGGAAGAAAAAAAAAGGGGAGTCCTAAAGCAGCCCCTCCCTTGTTCTGCATTTTTCTGTAAAGAAAACATGAAATTTTATATCACAAGAGAAACTGTACAGTGAAGTGGACAAGCAATCTACCATGGATATTTTAGAGAAAAACATTAATTCAAGCTACATCTAGTTTAACAAACCAAAACATATTCATGACACTACAGCATTCAAACTTACTATATAAACAGTCAGCATACTTATACTGCTTGTGCTTCTTATCAAACAATGAACCTTAATCAATAAGGAGCCAAATGGATGCATAAATAACAATTTGAACCACAGGTAAATGGTGAACCAATGATAACGTGTTACATGATGGTGATCCTATGATTCTTACAGATGGTAGAAATGTAAGTAAATAAAAGAGGTTTGGAGAAAAAGGAAGTACAAAACAACTTAATATGAGAGAAATTAGCAAGATATGATAGAGAGGAGTAGAGAGAGTAAAGAAATATATTTGTTATTGGCAGACCCTTACATTACGATGGACACTACTCTTTGAACTAAATAGGTCTTACTATTAGACTTGAGCAAATTGGTTTGGAACTTGTCCTTTCAAAGAGTATATTTCTTTTCTAACCAAGAAATTGCTACTGCATCAACAAAACTTCATAGTTCCAAACAGAAAATTAAAAATTAAAAAAAAATTATATATACATATAAACAGAATTTTCTTTTTCATCCTACACACAGAACGCTTTTACAGGCTTACAGTATCAGCTCCTTATATCAAATAAAACAATGGAACCTATACGAGGAAAATCTGTCAAATGGAAAGCTAGCATTCACCCGAAAATCAAAATATCATAATTTATTTTTGTGGGTAGTTGCTATTCAACTGATTGGGTATCCATATAATATTGGTTACATGATTGCAGTCATGGCCACATAGGATATTGTGCCTTAATACATTAGGAGAAGATGGGGATCATTACCCTCATTCGCTTCTCGAGCTGCAAACGCCAGGTTAGTTCTTCAACCTCCTTTTCCAGCTTATTTTTGGCTTCTTGGAGAGCACCAGCATCCTTTGCAGCCTGCAAAATAAAAGACAAGTTAAAATTCAAAAATATGATGCTCATTTCAAATATACACCCATGTGAAACCAAAGTAAATTGGTTTGTAACAAAATTGCAAATATGTTACCACAGAGAGAGAGAGAGAGAGAGAGAGAGAGAGAGAGAGCTGGTAATTTGATGAAGCACAGACTCGGCCATGATAGTTATTATTTGATACTACAGTTTAATTTTGTCTTTTAGACGGTGGAACCCATTACATACACAAGATAAATAAATTCCATAAAACCATATCCGACAATACTTGCTGGATTGCAACATACAGAAACCAAGAATCAAAAAGCATACCAACAAGGCATCAAAGAAGAAGAAGAAATCAAAAGGAACTAAATAAATAAAGAAGACAAGGTTTCAAAAGAAGACAAAATCAAAAGGAGAAAAATTTAAGAGGAAGAAAGAGATCATCACCATCTTAAGCTTCCGCAACTCCTTACGAGCAACTACTCGCCTCCAACCACATTGTGTTGCAATTGCTGCTTTCTTCATCCTTAAATAACGAGTACGGGCCAAGTATTTCCGGCATTGACTCTGTAGTAGACATTAACTCACTCCGGATTAGCGTGTATAAACATTATAAAAAATTAAAAAATTAAAACCAACTTATTCATCTAAGCGCATGGTATTTGCTTCAAAGATTCAACCATCCACGTGATCTTGTTTTCTTTTTTTATAAGAAAAACTTTATTAAGAAGAAATAAGTACAAGCAGCCAATATAATCCTCACCTGTATAACAATTGCACCCCATGTTTGCTTCCTGCACTTAAGCTCCTTACGAGCAGCCAACCCACGCATACCAGTTTGAATAGAAACAGCTGAAGAGCAAGCATTTTTATAAGCATTCCTAGAGATATACGAGCGACCATATTTCTGGATTTTCACAGAAGCAGCTTCCCTTCTCATGTTTTCATATTGATGGCGTCCAACTTGTCCTGCGATCAGTCAAAGAAAAAAAAAATCTTGAGCACCGGGTCTTCGGCTACAAGGTACCTTATCACCAAGAAGCACAAGGTGAAAATACTTGGTACCTCTACATAACGCTTGGATTTGCATGGCAGACAACCGTAACAAGGCAAATTTTTTGCGACATAGGTAGGAGCGGACTTTTTTCTGGATAATGCTTGCTGATCTTCCCAAGACCTCACTTCGATAAGCATCTAGTTCTGCCATCTGACCAGCTCTGAGAAACACTTTTGTTTTGCCAACCTGCAACACAAACCTATCAAAAAGATTGTTCCTTCGAACCCTTCAAAAGATTGTAGGTTAAGCTCAGCAGTACAAAGAGGCTTGATTTCTGAAAATGTAGATTTAAGGCTGTTACAGTTTGAGATCAACGTTTGGCTCGTTTGAGCTCATTTCGTAAGAGAAATGAGCTGAGCTCAAACAAAATATTAGGCTTGTTAGAACAATGAGCCAAACTTGAGCTTTGGTGTACTCGGCTCATAAAGCTTGTACTTTTTATGAGATAGCTTGAGGTTGATTCAAGCTTGGCTCAGTCATCAAAACTTGGCTCATAAAGATGTAGTCATTTTTATTGTATAATTAAAATAGATGTCCAGAAAGATAAATCGATCTATCATATAGTTTTAGTTAAATCCAAAATATTTATTTAAAAAAATTATTTGCTTTTCCTTCTTCAGATTAATGACCAATCTCTCAAAAATGTACATTTCTCCTAGGACATATCCTACTATTGTGTATTTGCTTCATTATTTTTTAGTTTTCATTAATCCAAGAGCTCTTACAAAAATTTTAAAAAAAAAAAATAGAAGAGACGGGCTGAGCCAGGCCAACTATAAGCTTGAGTTTCATTCACAACCGAGCCTAGCCGAGCTTGGGCACCTTGGTATTCGACTTGGCTCGGCTCATTTACACCCCTTCGTAGATTTTCCAATTGTAATATTAGCAGTAACATTATACTGCAATACAGAGCCAAGACCTATGTGACAAGAAACTGCCATCCATTTTAAGCAAATCAATGCAGAAAACCACAAATACAGAAGTGGAAACATAAGTAGTTCCCACTTAATTATTTAAGCAATTAAAAAAAAAAGATAAAAATCTAACTGTAAGTGTGTAAAAGCAGCAGAACTTCTAAATACCTGATATCCCTTGAGGTTGACCTTCTGTAAAAGCTTCTTGCATGCAGCGACCTCATCAACACTGAAAATAGAGAATTAAGAAAGTTACCTGACTTTTTATATAAATACAAACTAAAATTAGAAAAAAAAAAAAAAAAAAAAAAAAACAAGAAGAAATTCTAATGCTACAAGTCTGAGTAATACATGTCATGCACAAGATGTCCACCTTTAACACTACATCAATGAAAACTATACAACAAAACAATAGAATATTTTCCATCAAACAGGACTTAAGCCTAAATTAGAATATCAGAGAACAGTTGCTTTCCAATTAGTGAGACTTTCCAAACAAGATACATCCCAAAATTCAAAAGATAATGAAGCCCAAAGTTATAATTAAAATCTAACTTTATCCTAAACCCTCCTCCTCTATCCCAATATTCGAAAACCCTTCTGTATTTCTCTCCAGCCATAAAACTGCTAGAACACTGCAACCCCACAAAACTGCTATAGTCTGTACTACATGTGTAGTCCATTTCTCTTGCACAACAACCAAAAACATGCAGTGACTGTGACATGCATACAAAAAGAAAAACGAACACGCACATACATATATATTTGTAGCAGCATAGTATATATATATGTTTGTAGTAAATATATAGTCCATTAATCATGTTGAGTTCACTGTGCAGTCAGTGTAATCATTTGTTGCAGGACATCCAAGAAGTTCCATATAGGTAGTGCATATATACTCCATTCATCATGTTGACTACATTGTGTGGTCAATGCAATTGATTGTTGGAGATATCCATGATGTTCTAGATAGATGAATAGGTAGATTGATACTCCACTGGCCATGTTGAATTTAGAGTGCAACACAATTAATTGTTGCATCCAACATTCATGACATTTCACATATTTATATATAGTCTAGTGATTGCACAGTTAATGCAATCAATAGTTTCAGCCTCACAGGTTAGCCATGATGTTCTGCATAGATATAGAAAGAATTCTCTCATGCAGGGATGCGAACTGTGGGATAAATTTATCTGTGAGGTGAGTAGCAATGGATCTTTGACCATATATAGATATAGCAAAAATTCTCTAATGCAGGATGGGACTTGTATGATAAATGCTATAGTCACCGGCGGATCAGCGCTCACACGCATCAATCATTAGAGAAACAAATATAGATAACTTATCTATAGAGAGAGAGAGAGAGAGAGCTCGGTTGATGTTCAGAGAATTTGATGAAACTACCTTCCATTTAGAACCTCGGGTGCTAGGATGCTAAAACGACTTGCAAATTCCGCAAAGGTCTTTCTGGTTGGATATCCAGCACAACTAATCCTAATCGCCTCCATTACTCCCTGGAATTAGATAAATACCAAGCCATGTTGCATTACTACGTAAAAAAATGTAACTGGTAAGATTAACATAAATGAATTGAATACACAATATGCTTACCCCGCAGCAAAGCTGCTGTAAAACAGCACCATTCTCAAAAATGGCTGGCTTAAGTTGATTATTTGGTTTTACACAACGTATGTAGTGAGGTTCAATTGCACTTAGTGTTTCAAGCAAAGATTGCAGTTGTTGCTGTGCAAGAAGACGATAAGAATAAAAACAGAAGGAACATAAACACAAAAATATTTCACTGTGCAATGAGCATATGCTTAATTAGAAATTTAGAACAGAAAGGGACCTTGAATCGAGAGCCTATTGAAGAGAATTTTGATGATTTGGCAGATTCTTCAGGTAAAAGAGGGAACAAGCCTGAAACAAAAGAGCACTCAGAGGCACTAAGGAGTGCTTGATGCTCTGTAACAACATAATCTTTGTTCTTATCCAGGAAGAATTCTGTTTGATAAGTAACCTGAAAACCAAATTTTCCAATGAAATAAATATCAAGTTGATAACTTCTCGTTGGTCGGAGTAGAATTCATTAGTCTGATGTAGTTTACATAAGAAGCTTGAATTCAAAACTTACATCACCGGCATAATGACAAATGGTGAAGTCGGTTGGTGACAATTTAGGCTTGCTAAAACGTTTATGGTCTTTAAAAGTTTGATAAAGCTTCTGTGAAAATGTCTCATGTGTTGATCTTGGGAACATACTACAAAGCGTAACAAGAACTTGTCACCATATCACAAGAACTAAATGAAAATATGTCATAGTCTAAATAATCAACCGGTTTTGGAAAAGCAAAAATAAATTTAACCGGTTGATATCTTAAGAGGAAGGAAGGGAGGGAGAGGGGGAGGTATTGCATTAATGTTTTATGTTCTAGTGCATACCAAGCCTCATCAAGAAGAGCAATGATGCCGCCAGGCTTCTGAAATGATAAAAACATACATCAGAGAAATAACACATGATATCATGAGGCACTGATAACTCTTTCATTCAGATAGACAGGCCCTTCTCTTACAAATAAATGATAATAACAATTCAATGAAGTACAATACATGAAGACAAGCAAATCAATCAACAGAGAACAGGCGAGAAGTTTAAAAGATAGCTTAATTCAAAGAAAGGAAATAAATTTCAAATATATATGGCCTAATTCAAAGGGAAGATAAGCAGACCTTACATAAAAAATATATATGGCATACCTTTTCAATGAGATCGAGAATATCCCGATTATCTATGAACTCTATGTAACTCCAGTCAATTTCTTCTTTAGTATATTCTTCTTGCTCCATCTTGAACACATGCTGTCAAGCAGAATGTTGACACTTAATTGAGTAAATGAGAGTAGTCTTGAAGATCCAAGAATACCAAAGAATACATATTATGTATTCATGCCCACACCTGGTTAAAATGCTGCTGCAATTTTTCATTTGTCAAATTGATACAAAATTGCTCGAAGCTGCACACCAGTTAAAAGTTTTGAAATTATACACATCAGGAGTAATGTCAAGAATATAATAAGAGCAACCAGACCAACCTAAGAACTAATAACAGAACAGAGCTATCACGGAAATGCGTGAGCACTGAGCAGTAATGTTTTTGCATGAGTAAATAAGCCAGAGAAGCAAAGGCTGTGAGATCACTTGAAAATTTGTCACTCACTGATGTGATTGCATAAATAAAACACCCAGGGGATTTTTCAGTATTTTAGCGCAAAAGAAGAAAACAATTATGAGTCAAATGGCATCATAGAGCCAAAGAGAGTTAACTTTCTTAATCAAGATCCCCATCCCAAAAACAGAAGGAATCCATGCAGTCCTCTGCAATAATTTAACCTCTAAACGATGAAAATAAAAGCATACCGGTTAAGCACCTGTTTGTCTTGAAACTCTCGAATCCATAAATATCCAGAACTCCAATCAAATATTTTGAATCAGGATCCTGACCAATAGAGTTATTTATCTTGTTTACAAGCCTGGGGAAAATCAGTTCACCACTTTAGAAAAACAATAACAACCAGAGATAAGTCAACGCATAATTTTTTTTCTCAACGATGAACAAACTAGTATATTTATGAACATACCAATCAAATAACCTTGTATATACAATTTTAGCTAGTGCGTCTCTACTGATGGCTGCAGAATCTGGATCTAGACTTTTTTTTATGGTCTCATCACGGGTCACAATTACACGCTTGCACAGAGAATCTTCAAGAGATTGCCCATCACACCTAACAGAAATTGTAGATTAAAGCTTAGCCTTTCACTTATGAAGACCTCAAAAGTCACGTGTTATTCACAAAGGTACACTAAATAATGGTCACGAACATGAAAAGTTCAGCAGCTATTTTGAGATGGAACCGAGATTTATCATCCTTGGGTTCAGATGAATCAGTTTCATTCCCCTTCGCAAACTCAACATTGCCTAAATGGAGTATTGCAGCTACAACTCGAAATATTGCATCCTGCAAAAATCAGAACAGTGGTCAAGATTTTTATTTTTTTTATTTTATTTTTTGAAAAGCAGTGGTCAAGATATTTGACAGAACATTTAATGTTCATAAGCTATCTCCAGTGACATACCTGCTCATCAGAGCTTATCCCAACAACATTCATAGCTTTCCTAGTTGCGAGGTACTCCTCAGAATCGTCCACCCCATCCAGCTCATAGCAGTTTGACTGATTTAAATAATGAAATGTTCTTGGATTACCCAATTTGTACCTCTCGACATCCTGAATGTGGGCACAAGAAAACATTCAAATGTTAGAAATTTATATCAAGAATTAGTCATGTCATTCGGATAATGAACTGTTCTTAGGTTTAATTATCACACACTAAACTCCCACTCTACATGAGATAGAATAGCGCTAACATGCAGACATCAAAGTCTGTCTGCACACAATCATGAGCACTGGACACACAGTACAGCTAGCAACAAACTAGAAATTCATATCAATTTATGGTCAGGAGTAGAATAATTAAGTTAGTACAGCTAGGATCTACATCATCCAGTGATTGTTCTGGTTTTCTCTAATTCAAAGCGTTTACTTTTTAGTACATATGAAGAATATACAGTATGTATACAGGAGATCAATTTACCTCTGGAGGTGCAGCACAGAGCATATAAAAGCAATGGTAATTTCTCTCAGGGTCAGACACTTGACAAACTCGGGATCGCTCCAACAAATAAGTTCTGATGGCTGCTCCTGAGATTCTTCCCCTCTGATCAAACTGAAGCTCCACAAACTTACCGAAACGACTGCAATTATGTTAAGTTCAAAATTAACCCAAATGAATAGAAGATGTAAGTTAAAGTAACACATATTACTTTCCATAATAACCTTCCACCCTAAGATCAGCTGTCCCAGTAGACACAAGAATAATAGTAACTAGTTATCCCAGTAGAAGAAGAAAAAAAGGTTCCCACCTTGAATTATTATTTCTCACAGTCTTTGCATTACCGAATGCCTCAAGAACAGGGTTGGACTGCCATAAATAAATAAATACATAAAGATATGGATTTTATCACAAACGCAAGTCACTTGCCAACAAAAGCCATGAACAATAGACATCTGACACGACAACAAAAAGAGAACTAACTGTAATGCTACTACCCACTTGGACAAGTAAGAACATCATAAACTTGTTACCTCCAGGACTTGCTGCTCCACAGACCGCCCCTCAGATGCAGCTCTTCCCCCCATATAGGCAAGATAACGCATAAGCATCTTTGTACTCTCTGTTTTTCCGGCTCCACTTTCCCCACTGACCAAAATTGCCTGGCTTATTCCCTCATTAATCATCTGTCTGCATTAGAAATTTTTTTTCTTTTATTTTCAAGCCACACTCAAAAATTGAAGCCAGTGGCAAATCCAACAAAATACCTGTATGCAGCATCAGCTATAGCAAAAGGATGTGGGCTCAGCTCGCCTAAAGCTACCCCTTTATACTGTTCCATCATATGATTATCATATAAATGAGGTAGTCTCCGGAAAGGGTTCACAGCTATCAATATACTTCCTGTGTAAGTCTGGAAACACAATTAGAGAATTTAGCTCCGTCCTCCAACTATTAAAGTCATACCTTTAAAAAATATATTGGCAATTACAGTATTGACTGCATACAAAAAAGAGAATGAGAGTATCCATGTTTCAGACCACAAATGCGAGGTGAAAATGAATGCAGGTTTAGGAAATAACATGACGTAGATGACCATTGGGGAAAAATAAATCTACCTACAATCAAAAAAGAAAAGGGGTTGTGTATATCTTGGTAGTACTCACATATATTTCATTTATATGGTATCGACAATTTAAATTTTGCAAAACCCCTGGTTCATGCAGATATGCCAACTTTGTCATATCGTCTACACCGCTTGAAGGAAATTCAGGATCCTTTGGGTACACACTGGATATTTTAGCCACAACCTACAACAGAAGGGGAAGAAAAAATAGCCCATTAGTTGATCATGATATTCAATAATATGCAAGGATGGTCAGTCAATAGATTTCATATATATGCAATAAACATGATGGCTCTGTTCAAAATCAAATAAACATGACGGCTCTGTCAATATCAAAGGAAACGTAAAACAAGGAGCATGAAAAACATGCACTCAAATGAACATTGCTTCGTAAATAAAGAACCTTATTAATTTTTTGTGGGTATACTATGTTATTAAAACATTCTCCTAATCTAGTAAGTGTTTTAAAATTCTTTACCATCATTTTTCCTACAAACATGATAGGTCTATTAAGCCCTCTGTGTGATAGGTATGCACTTACCTTTCAGGTACTAAAAAAATTCATACTGAAGTTCCAGATTAATATATATGTTAGCTCTTAAATACCTAATAAAAGCGGATGCAAGGCTTAATAAGAATTTTAAAAACAAAAGCAGCACTGACCGTCTTCCCTGATGTACAGTTTATTTCAATCTCTTCATCATTAACTCCTACAACTTCTCCATCCATCCAAGCTAGCTCAGGATCCTCCACCCAAACAAGAGATCCAACCGCCAAATTAACATTAGCAGCCTGTGTGGACAATAAGATAATCAGTGCCTCTATAAGAAAGAGAAAGCCAGATCTTTAATTTAAAATCATCATTGACAATGATTTGATACTCAACAGGCATATTAAGCTAGCATTAGACAGCAAGACTACGATGCAATTAGAAAACTGTGCTGAAAATAAGAATCTACAATAGAACTGTGAGGTGTTCCTTATTCTGTAACTGTATATGGGTGAAAATTTATTCATTCAACTATTCATCAAGTTATTTTTTTTTTTTGGGGTATTACTTAACCTCAGATCTACCTCTACCACCTGAGACAAATCCCGTTTAGCATAAATTCCTTGTTAATGCATAAAGTAAACATCAAATTGCATGTCCACTACTATTACTTCCATTTATATTCCACTTGATAAACTCCAAATCATCACATTCTAATGAAAGGATGTATCAAAGCACTTATCCAGGAGACCTAAAAAGTTCTGGATGCACTTCTGGTGTAGAATCAGTATCATCCGTTCATACAATAAAAGCGGATCTACAGTTTTAGAAGATCTTTCAGGTTCATAGGTTTTCCAACTGTCAAGATAAGAATGATTGAACTCCCAAAATTCATTACATACTGGCCAGAAAGCTGTAGATTTCTTTTCTTTTCCTCTAACTGTGCTTTAAAACAGACTCAATCTTTATTTTTTGGAGTAATAAATATTCCCTCCAAACAACACCAATGGTCACTACCTTAGGACACAAGAAGTATACATGAGAGAAAAAAGGGAGGCTTTTCTTTTAATTTTGGATTTTTTAGGTTTATCTTAGCAATTAGTATTTATATTCTTCCTTAGAGGTACTTTCAGGTTCTTCCAGTGTATATCTCACATTATACACTGGGAAGCATCCACTACATTAGCGAAAAAAGGGCCACATTAAGATATCAATACAGCAGCATAGTAAAGATATTCATGGTACATATGTGATAAGATGACAAGCATATTAGCTTGAGGATAGTCATCATTATTTGACAAATTTGAAAAATTTATTAGATATAAAAAAATTCAGTACATGCAGTTTCTCAGTCAGCCATGCCTTTTCTTGATAGGCACAAACTAGTAAGCAGTAACAACTTCTCTTTCAAATCAAGTTGTCAAACAAGCAAACTAAAGTATAATGCAATTTTTTATAATACACTATCATAATGTCACAATTCATGCTGTGTATAGACTAAATTGTTGATATGCTCTTTGCTTTACAAAGTTCATAGCACATCCAAAGGTGGTCAGTAATTTCGGCAGAACTATCCTAATAAACTCTCGGCCATATAGCCAAGGTTACACAATCCAAACTTCAGCAATGACAACAATGCAGCTCTTCTTTACGCAGATTACTTGGAGAAAACAAATAGCATTTCAAGCCAGAAAGCCATTTATTCAGTAGACTGTCTAAAGCCCAACTATCTCATAAGTTTACTTACACTAAGTTTACAAAGAAAACAGCTAATTTCAATAAACCTACTCAAGAAAATGAACTTGAATGTTGTACATATCTTAATTTTCGTTTAACACTATAAAATACCAGAAATTTCCAAAATTTTCACTGCCACAAACTATAATCAAACAGTTCCAGTCTCATGTTAGCTCACCACAGCAACGAATTAATCCCCGTTTCAGCTAACTAAGAGCAGAATCAAGTCACATTGAAACAAAGATCAATGCATTCAACCCGGATTAAAGAATGGAATTTAAACGGCAACAATTTTTAAATAAAAATTAAATGAATAGCAAATAAATTCTAAAACTTGGAGACCAAGAAAATAAGAAAAAGCTACCATTGCAGACCAAAAATCTGATTAGATTCAGATCACAGGCAGAGCTCCGAAACCCGAGATTCCCTCAGCAACAGCCACCACCCAATGCCGACGAAACCATGGATTCTTCTCTCCGGAGCAAACCGTACGCACAAAGATCCAAAAAATTGTGCCTAATTGCTCAAACTCGGAATTGCAGCAGCACGCACGTAAAATAATGGCAATGTCGCTCCGGTACCTCTGGCTCTGACTGTACGGACTTTGTGCCACAAAACTGTAGGTGGGTTTGGTATGTGTTGAGCAAATGGACGAGGTCACATGGGAAATGTTGTTGCAGAGGCTACAATGCCAATGGCGGACCTTTTATCCTTCCTGAACGAGAAAGAAGAAGATCCTCTGCAACTATTTTCCCTCTTATTTTCTCGCGCTTTCCTTCTCTTTCTTGCACTTTCTCTCTCGCCGTTGGCCCTCTCTCTCTCTCTCTCTCTCTCTCTCTCTCTCTCTCTCTCGCTCTCGGCCTCTGTTTGGCTTCTGTCTGTCAAAAGCGTAACAACACGAACGCGTAACTCAACAGAAAATTTGAAATTACAATATTGCCCTGGTTTTCCAATTATTTCCCCTTGGTGCCCGCTCCAACCCTTTCTTAGATTTTTTTTTGTTTTTTTTGTTTTTTTATCAAAGTGAGATAACTTCATTGAAACAACAATGTCATAGTACAAAGGAAAACTGGATCTCAGTAATGTAACAAATGTGGCCTCATTAAAACCTTGCCTTTAACAAACCCCCAAATGGGGGAAAATCCGGTCAAGGAAAAAGAGTACCATTACATCACATCCAGTAGAAATTAATTAAGAAAATAATTTGTCACTGGCCAAAACATCCGTATGCGTATATATTTTCGAAAAATACTTCTTAATTATATGGAATGTAAAACGTATTATTCGCATATTATAACTGCATATTATTCATGAACAATTCATGTTTTTAAAAATATTTTTCAGGTATTATTTGCGTATTTTTCCATACTATTAGAAAGAAACTAAAAATTCCTCAAATTAAAAAATAACATCATTTTATATTAATATATTGGACGATTTTTACTTTTTTTTAATTGTTAAATAATATATGTACGTATTATATCCTTTGGTATTCACTAAGTATGGTTTATTTACGAGTTTTTTTTTCTATGTAATATAATTCAATTGTCACTTGGTTTTATTGCCTATAGGTTAAAAATATGTAATTGCATTGTAGGAGTTTGGTATGGCTCGCAATAACTCAACTTCATCTAATATTTCACGAAGGTATAATCTTAAAACATATGAGAGACATACACATTACACTTTTAATTATATAGTTTGGTCCATTTTTCACCACACGCATCCTCATGTCTACATCAGAGTTAAACATTCAAGCCTAACACATGAACAACACGTATTGTGTAAGGGTAAAAGCGAACATTCAAGCCTAACACGTGAACACTACATATTGGGTAAGGGGTAAGGGGTAAGGGGTAATGGGCTCAATATTTGTAGGCCCAATCAATCAACCCGTTTTGGTACCATGTTAAGTTTCATAGAGACGAGCCATCGATCCACCTACTAGAACACCGATATGGTCCCCAACTTAATCACCTATAAAGCTCAGTATGTGTGGATTTTTATCACAAAAGACATTGGTGCTATTAAGAGTGGTGTCATTCATTATATATTGTATTTCATTTAGTCAAGTTTCCGATGTGAAGTTTATATTCTTCAACATTTACAAGCCCAAGAGCTCCCAAGAGATCATCACAAAGGTGCTAAATAAACAATATTTAAGTAGTTAAAGTATTTATCTTTGCACCCAAGATGAAGATGGCATTCCTTTACACGTATATTTCTTTTTCTATTTTGCAAAGGTTAAATTGTTTTAAACTCAAAATGAAGACGGTTTGATGTCACATCTTTGAGAGTAACCAACAAAATTGTTTTTCTTTTTAATACTTTTGTGGCAACTATTTTCATTTTCTTCACAAAGAAAAGCAGTTCCAATTAATATATAGAAAAAGCTTAAAGTAAGCAAGCCAACACACTTTTGCATTTACTTTCTTCTAAGTTTTTGAAAGAATAAGCACTTTTGCTAACCAAAATTTGCTATTGCGTAAGAGAGAGGAGCTCATAAGTGCATATTTGGTAACCAACCAATTAAGTGAATGTAACTCAATCAGGTAATAATGGTCGCATAGTTTCCTTTCAATTCAAGCTTTTATATAGTTTGATAAAAATAAAATAAAAAGTGAAATTTTACACCATGACAACTACGAATTTACAAAGTATACAATGGCCTCGTGGTTATTATCTCGTAGTTCTCAGGGCAATTTTGTAACTAAACCGGTCATCTCCTTCCCACCGAATGGGGCACAAGCACAACTACTGACCGTTGTTGAGTTGATTGTGCGGGCCCCTCATCACCTGATACAGGCCCACCAAAATTCTTGATTCTTGAATCTGCAGTCACTTTTGACATGCAGTCTAGACGAGAAAATCTTAATTGTAACGGGAATGGTAAAACAGTATTATTCTCGGCTAATAATGTTATATTACATGAAAGTGTTATCGCGTATGTCACAGCGTATTAGTTGGAAATAACAAAATAGTGTTAACCACGTGATATGAAAGTCTTTATCCTTCTATTCGATGTGTCGTTAAATGACCAACCGTTTCATGGCCGTTGGATAAGTGGAATGAAAGGCGTGAAGGAGTTGAGTTGACGTTGGGGTGAATTTGCATTCGGACTTGTCTAATGTGATTTGCACAAATGTGAGACTGAATTGAAAGGGACAGAGAAAGTATAGTCCTGGGAGAATACCAAATTCATTAATATACTTTGGTTAGTTATGTAATTTTTCTTATATTATTATTTGATATCCATTAATATACTAGTCTTGTTGGATGGATCTTGATGAGTTTCTTTCAGAAATACAAAATTTACAATTAAAAAACAAATATGTTTAAATTTATGTTGTGATACTTTAAAGTTGGGGATTAGAATTTTGTTAATGGGTGTTCGTTGGTTTGAACCCAATAAAACTTCACCAAACTGTATTTGATTAAGTGTGGACTAGATCCAATTGAATTGGATTGGATCGATTTTAATGATTAAAAAAATTAGTTATTGAAAACTAAAAAATTGTGGTCAAATCTAATACATATAACCACACGTCTTAATAGATGTAAAATAAATGAAACAAAAATAAGTTATAAACAACAGTTTTAGACAAGCGGGCCTACTACCAATTGGCCCAATGCCAATATTGTCTTTAACATACCCTAATAGACTGCATATAGACTGCATGGCATAGCAATTATATGTGTGAGGTTTTATCAAAAAATGCATCGGTGTAATTAGCAGTGAAACCATACACTTATATATGGTATTTTATTCTGTCAAGTTTTCTTATATGAGATTTTACATTCTTCAACATATCTCAGCATGTCGCTTTTAGAACCTAAGGATCCATCGGTTTGTATGAATTGGATTGGATCTTGAACACTCCTAATTTTGTTGTACTTTTAAAAGTATATATGTTGCCTTTTTGTCAAAACAAATTTTATCAAGGACATTAAGGCAACTGATTACAAATAAGAACAAAGTTAGTGCATGCAACTTTTAATAAAAATCGTTTCTTTTTGCCCTTTGCAAGGATAAATTCAAGATATCAAATTTGATTGGGCTAAATTTACCTTACATATAAACATATTAAGTATATAGAAAACTCGATAGTACGATGTAATTTCATTGATAACAAAAAATTAATAATATACCTAGTCAAGGGGGGTACATAATGAGCCTTACCTGTCAAATAACACTATATAAGTTGCACCCTTTCAGTCTTCATAGAATTAAAATCATTCATTATTGATTCATTATCTACATTATCAGCAAATTCTCTTTCAATGTGAAGTAACATACAATCAGCAAGAAAGTCATCACCTATCTTGTTTCAAAGCCAATTTTTGATAAGTCTCATACAAGAAAATGCTCATTCTGTTGTTGCTATAGAAACATGATTAGTTAGCACCAAACGAATCAATTTTTCAATCAAGTAGTAGGTTTGTGCTAATCTTGTTTCCACTAAGCGCTCAAGTAATATAGAAATGGAATCAAGATTCTTGAAGGTTAGATTGTAATCCATATCAATCTTATAAAATCCTGATTGTTGATTTAAAGCCTGCAACTCAATTGTAGTAAAATCTTGAGGATAAAATTTATCAGCAAGAGTATAAATATCATCAATGTTAAATCCCTTGAAAGTATCATGGGGATCTAATGCTGAGCTAAGACGAAGGAGTTCCACAGTTTCATATGAAAATCTAGTATTTAACTCCCCCAACTGATAATCTATTACCTCATTAAATACATCTATATGATATATAATGCTCGATGATACAATCTTTTTGTCGACAAAAACGCCCGGTGCCCATTGTATGACGGGCCCTTTGTGGCATGGAAAAGCAATGCTTCATGGTTTTAACACACTGCCTTTTCAGTTTTGAGGTACACTTATTTGATTTTAGGGCCCGGACATGCAATTCTCTTCCCAAATGACTCTACTACAAAGTATTGAAGACTTTCTCCAATAATGTGCGAAATTATTGTGATGCACTATGCCCTACATTAATTGTTTAAGAGGGGATGCATGCAAGCTCAACTTAAAAGATCAAAAAGGACATTATACAATATCACAAAAAGGATTTTTCTACTTTTTGTCTGCTAAGTGTGGACTGACGATCTTTCACATGTCACTCTTTTTTTAAAATTATTATCAGATTTTTATTTGTAGGTAAGGGCGAAGTCAGAAATTGTTAGTACGCGATACCAGCTACTAATATACTAAGAAAGAGAGATAAACATGTGTTAGACGCATAATTAATAAGGGATGGAGAGAATTGAAAAAGTTATTATTCATTGAGAGAGAGAGAGAGAGAGAGAGAGAGAGAGAGAGAGAGAGAGTAGGTGACTCCAGCTTTAGATTGGTGTGGAGTATCATCTTATCAAGGACAATAATTAGGTTGAAAATGTGGAGCTTCTGATAAAACGGACCAACCTACCTAAGCCTAACAATGGAAGATGCTCCGTGGAAGTCCCACCACCATATAAAATCAAAATGAATGTCATTGAGACATTTTACTAGAAAGAAGTATACGCTACGGTTTACTTCTTTCCATAGAATCCAGTTTACAAACTTGCAGTGTGCAAGAACACTCCTCTCATCTAATATCGCTTGTATAAAAATAAATAAAAAAGAATACAGTCATAGAAAACGAACTTAGGGTCCCCAGGACCATAGGAATCGGAAAATTCATGTCAGCCAAAATACTGGTCTTTCGATTCATTAAGTAGTGTTTGGATTTATTGGTGCTTCTTCTACCTACACATTATTGTTCTCAAAGTCCACTACACTCCTCTTTTATTATTATTTTTTCCTTACTTCCTATTTATTTTCACTAAATTTTTGGTGTTTTTAAGTTCCGAAAGGGAGACATGCTTTTTGCTTCTTTAATTTATGTAATTTTCTACTTTGACCTTTGTAATTTTTATTTTTACATTCAGGTCCGTATAGTTAGTTAACATTAACAATTAAGGACAAGCAAGATAATTAGTCCATGCAGCTCAGAGGTCATTTTCCATCTTTAGTATATATACTGTGGGTGGGAGGAATTTTTATTGAGCTCTGAATACAATAAACTAACTAACCGCCCACATTTAATTTCTGTCTGGAATTTTCATCCTTGTTATTTGTATTATGTTGTTTGGTTAAAGAATGAAATTCAGTTACCTCGATAGATATATATATATATATATATATATATATATATATATATATATATATATATAACTATAAACTAACTAACCGTTACATGTATATTTTGTCAACGTAATTTACGAATATTTGATTTATTTTTAATTGCTAATGTAGTTAATTGATAGATATGGGTTAAGTCAAGCGACCATGATAGTGTGTCTGCCTCTTTGCACTCGACTTCGATCCCACTTTCCATAAATAAGAGTAGTTTAAACTATGATCTTGTCACAAGAAATGTTAACTAACTGTAAATGATCACAACATTGGAACTACAAATAACAAAAGAGAACCAAAACCAATTTCCTTTTACTTCATACCTAACAAAACAACAATAGGCCATGGCTTAAGAAAATTTTCATCCATGTTAAAACACGTGTTTTGTTCATTAATATTACACTCTAAAATATAAATATATTATCCACTTATTATTATAATATATAAATTAGTAATATCATGTTACGGTGTAACGATTTGATCTTTTCTTTTCATTTTTCCATGATTTGGTCAGTATAATTCATTTACTTCGTCATACAACTAAAGATAAAGTCATGGAAAACGAACATAGGGGTCCCCAGGGACATAGGCATGGGGAAATTTATGTGAGTCAACTGATATTTCAATTCATTAAGTAGTGATTGGATTTATTGGGGCTTTCTACCTACACATTACTGTCCTCAGTGATGGCTACACTACACTACACGTACACTCTTCTCTTTTAAACAAATTCCCCAACTTCCTTCTTACTTTCACTAAATTTTGTGTTTTAAGTTTAAAAAGATAATCATAATTTTGGACTCTGTTATCTAGGTCATTTTCTGCTTTAACATTTGTAATTAACTATTTTTTTTTATACTCAAATCCAGATAGTTAGTTGACATAGCAATTAAGGACAAATAAGACAATTTGGTCCATGCAGTATAGGTCATTTTTCATTTTGGTCCTCGATTCATTACACACAGAATCCATAATATAATGCCATTGTAGGAGGGATTTTCTATTAACTGACATATGTGGTTAGACTAGTTAGTCAGAGCAATGTGTTCGCCTTGCACTCCAGTTTGATCTCCCTCTCTTTAAATTAGAGTAGTTTAGAGTATCGTATTGTAAAAAGAAAGTTAACTAACTGTAAGACATGATCACAAGATTAAAACTACAAAGAGTAAGGAGAAAAATGACAAAGTGAGACCAAAACCACAGTTTTCCCTTTACTTCATACCTAAAAGAACAACAATAAGCCATGGATTTGAAGAAGGAAAGGGATGGGGGGGAGAGAGAAGGGAAGGAGTAGATAGAAAAATATACAGTTTTTCCTGTAGAAAATACATTAAAGTAAATGGGTATATATTTTTAACTTTTTATGGGTGTGTGTTGAGTAAAATGCTGGGTGTTAACAAAAGGGAGCTTGTATATCCACCCTTCAACTTGCAGCCACTGAATCCAGAGCCAATGTCCCCACTAGTACCCCACCCCACTCACTATCTGATAGGAAGTTGGAATATAAAGACTGTCCATGGATTTACCAAGGAACCCACTAGTTTACAAGGCTTACAAGCATACTATACATATACATGCCATTTTCTTGTTGCACATTTTTCACTCTTCATAAATTGCAAACCACCAAACATCTCCACCTCCAAGTCAAATAGGTCCCTGTCACCCAGGGAATCCAAAGACATCACAATAAATGCAGTTGCACAAATTGGGGGTGTGAACATATACACATATGCCTGCATAAATCTTTTGCCTGGTTATAAAATTATAATAATAAAATCCTCACAACTGCAATGGATTTTCATGCCTTTGGTGGTCTGCCAAGACTTCTTCTAGAGGTAGCTATAGGTAGGTCATCAACTCATGGTTAACTGGTAATCTTTGAATTACCAAGGTGATTTGTGAGCTACCCAAAAGAAAAACCAATCAGGTGGATTATTTTTGAAAGAATTTAAAATATAATATAATATAAGACTGCCCACATGTACATTTTGTGCCATCCCTACAGATACAGAACAAGTTTTGTGGAATAATATTTTAAATTCATGTTTAATTTTGAAACATTATTTTGGCCAGCAATCATTTGCTTGAGGAATATTGAGTTGAGTCCAGTCTAACTGGGCAAGGAGGCTCTACTCCAAGGACAGCTAGAGTAATGCCATTGCAAAAAAATGTATTTATAGGACCCATTGGAAATTGGAATATTGGCTAATAATAGATAAGTGATAAGAATTTTAGAGCCAAATGATAGAGCAAACTGTACAAGGATGCCCTGTGCTGTGAGTCTAAATGTAGACCCATTGCCATTGAAAGCAGCTGGCATATATTAAATAATAATTATGATAGATTTGAAATTAGAAGTGATGCTCTTAGCAAGGGTCTTGTAGCGCAAGTGATTAAGTGTATTTACTTCTACACTAAGGTCCTAGATTCGATTATCCTGTCCCGTGTATAAAAATAAAATAAAAGCCACGCTCCCAAATAAGAAAATTGCATGTGACTTGGAATAATCCAATTATATTTGCATACAGATCATGGGTGTCCAATCTTTCTGTAAAAATATGTACAAATACAACACGAGCCTCATAGATGCTTCCCTCAATCATTATTAACATTGTGAGAGTGAAAGCCAATGGGGCTTATAAAATAGACAACAACATATCTAACTCTTCATTAAGTGGAAGAGCAAGAGGAGCCTCTTCTGTCCCCCCTGTGGATAAAATTTATGTCACACAGGCCCTTCTTAGTGACCCCAAAAAGTAGCTTCTAGCTAGCGAGAAGAATTATAATTACGGGTTTTTAAGATGGGGGGTTTTGCTAGCAAGAGGAGGAGCAATTTAAGTGAGAACGTAGATGTTAGTGGGTTGAGAGAAAAGGTGAGGAATATTCAAGAGGAAATGAGTGGGATGGTGTGTGAGAGGAAGAAAGAGAGTGCAGCATATGAGAGGGACATGATGGTGTTTGCATTCAAGGAGGCTGAGTGGAAGCAAGAGAAGAAGAAGATGAGGGAGGAGGTGAAGATGTTGAGGAAGACGGTGGAGGAGAAGGAGGAGAGAATTAGAGGGATTGAGGATGCAGGGGTGGGAGCTGGGAGTAATAAGAGTGGTGGGGAGAAGGAGTGGGAAGTGTTGTTGGCTGAGCAAATGAGGGAGGAGAGAGCAAGAAGAGATGAGACTGTGGAGAAGTGGAAGCAGCTTTATCTGGCTATTAAGATGGAGCTTGATGAACTCATTCAGAGGACACATTGTGGTATGTAAATCTCTCTCTCTCTCTCTCTCTCTCTCTCTCTCTCTCTCTCATGAAACTATGAATATGATGCAATTTTCATGTTTGAATTATATTTTGATGATAACCGACATCAGGATTTAGCAGTAGGTGCATGGTTCTCAATTTCTTTCTTCATCTGAAAGTAAGTGATTTTTTCTGTTAGCAGTAGATGATCATCACAAGCAAAAAATCATAAAAAGCAGAATTTCCCACATGTTCATTTTAACTGCAAGTATACTTAATGATTTGGAATTGATGAAAAGTGGAATGTCTTGATTCCTATGTATAGTTAACCAGATCTAATCTTCATGGATAATATTTTTTCTTTCTAATCTTCCCACATGTTCATTTATATTACATGTTCTTATAAATTCAAGCTCCCTCATATGACTAGCAATTTGTTCTGGTTGAATTTCAGTATGTTTGGTATGAACATATATATATATATATATATGTGTGTGTGTGTGTGTGTGTGTGTGTGTATTGATATAATGGAGCAATGGCATTTACTGTAGAAAATGGGCTGTACTGGAGAGCAGAGGAGGAAGACACTGTGGAAGAGCTAAAGAGAGACATCAAAGCCAAAGAAGAAATGATTGCAGGCCTAAAATCCAGAATAGTTTCTATGGAGCATGAACAATACAAGAAGGAACGAGAGATTGACATATTAAGGCAAAGCTTAAGAATCATGAGCAGCAAGAAGACACTGCAGGTCACTAAGAATGTTTCTCGAGATTCACAGCCTGTGAATGTGAAACAGGCTAGAAAATTGTAATATAATTTTATTATCACTACACTGACAGTTTAGTCATGAGGTGCAATGGAACAAGTTAAAGATTAAAATAATTTGGCACAACTTCAACTTGTACTTAATTACTTTCAGAGCTTATAGCTCCAGTGATTTTGCTGAGAACATTCACCTCGTACTTGGGGCGAAAGTTCGAGGCTCTCCTCTTCCTTTGGCCTCATTTGAATTATTGCTAAGAAGCTGCTAATACATGTGATGTATGGATCCTAATCGTTATTAACCAAGAAAAATACAAAGTCTTCCCAGAACCAGCCATAAGAGTAAGGGCAATCCAGCTGAGGATACATATATGGGCTACAACCTGGTGAAATTATACAATAATGGACGATGAATTCTATATGCGGGCTCCACCCGAGGAGCGTCAGGGATGAATAATTTTTGAACAGGACCACAACCTTAGTGGAGTCTTATCTTCTGTTTTTGACCTGTGTGTCTTATCTTCCTTGGGCCTAAAACTATAGGCTTCTTACTAGGCTCCAATCCAAACCCTTAACTTATTATCTTGAGGAGAAAGACGTTCATGAATCGGGGATAACACTATTTTACCATCTCCGACTAATAACACTAAGACATGTGTGATAATACTTCCACGTGTATTTGATCACACAGTGGTTCTAATATTGTTGTATGATATGCTATGTTCCGAACATTATTTTTCATTGTGGAGCTACCACTGGTAAGATATGAGCTAATAATGTATATCAAGCTAATACGCTTCTTCTTCGGACATGCTCGCATGCACGTACATCTTGCATGCGTAGATGGCAAATAAAATGCGCATACATACCTCTTACAACTAAGGCTTAGTATAATGGAGATAACTGTTTATATCTTGACAGCAAAAGCCACTCTCTGCCTATATTCTTAAACTCGCTTAAAGCTTTTAATACCTAGTGTAATGAATATAACTGATGATATATGTTTACAGCAAAGCTTCTGTCTGTCTCTGTTCTTGTATTTGTTTCTTTATTTATGCGGTACTGCTGTTTTTGAGAAATTTCCTTCCCTCCTCTGCAATGTGGTGTCAATCCTGGCACTCGACCTTTTTTCATTCGAAAACTAAGCTTGGTATTGCAGTGTCAAACCAAGAAAGGTGGTGTGTGCTCATAAAAGGGTATGAGCTTTGTTTAGAGAGAGACGAGAGGGAGACCATAAAAAAGTTTAAAGAAATCTAATGTAGACCATAGTTATGAAAATTGTTTGTGGGAATAGACTTGTGATATTTGTAGAAAACTATACAAACTTTGAGTTACAAATGGCTGCTGATGTTGTTCCATTTCATAAAAATCCTGTATACAATGTACAATTTGGAGAAATATATGGCACCTGACTGATGGAGGTATGTTGCAGGCACAACGCCTATAAGCATTGGCAATTACGAACGTTCAAAGGCATGTTTAAGTCCTGTTGGATGCCATCCTCAGCTAATTTTTATGTTTTTTTGTTCATCCGACACTGCCCTTGCTGCTGCAACTTGGTAATTCGATCTCACATTCTGGAAAGAAGAAAAACAGGTTAACAACTTACAATGAGATAAGGAGATATTACAACAAATAGTAACTTACAACTCATGGAAATAATGTAAAGGGAATTAAAATAGCCCCTACTTCCCTCAAATACCAAATTGAACCAGCAAAATATGACAAATTAACAAATAACATCTATAAGTTCGAGTTCGACCCATGAATTTACCTCTAGCAATGTGATGTAGTAAAAATCCTCCATGTGCTGCATAAGTGCAGTCCCATCTCTAATTGAACTGAATATATTTATTTCAGTCTGTAATATTTTCTCGATTAGTTCCATCTCACCCTTCATCTGTAGGACAAAATCACCCTTAGTCAAACTTCAGATAAAAAACCAGAAAAGCTTCATCTGGAGGCAAACTTTAACTCATTAAGAATGATTTTTTGAACAGTGGGAAGATTGTTAAAGAAAAACACACTGGAGCAGGCATTCAAAAGATATATTAACATCAAATTGAATCCTACTTGACAAGGATGGTCCGTCAGAAGGAGACCTAAAAACTAGACGATTTAGATCATGACTCATGACAGCATCTTGTGGGATGGGTTACAATGTAATACATACTTTTCCTAAAATAAGGACATCTTTATGAGAGAATTATTACATATACTCCTGGTGAGATGAGATATAGTGAGGATGCAATCAACATAGCAACTTTTTAAAATTGTTTTCATCGGTTTATCTGGAAGAAGAAAATCGTTATATGCAGCTGGGGCATTAGTCACATCATGAACATAACAAAGGTAATTCATTTTAATTTCTTGGGATCTTATGAATGATTCTTTCCTGATCTTGTTTGGAATCTGGTTTTACAAATAGTAAAGCAGGACACAGCTTCAGTTTCAATTCTGCCTCATTGCACCCAACAGTGGTTGCATCCCAAGATATAAATGCTAGAGAAAGGCTCAAGAAGAACTGATCAGACTTCGACTATAAATATGCTCTCTCTCTCTCTCTCTCTCAACTATATTAAAACATGTCAGCAGGCGTTCAAAATTGAAAACACTGATATAGATATGTGGACATGTGAATGTGATATTAGACATCCATAAGCAAACATACTACCAAAAGAAAAAGATTAAATGAGGCAAAACGTACAAATTCACTGATAAGTGCATCTGGTGTGTACTCCCCAATCACATCACCCTGGTAACCATCTCCAGAAAGCTCAATATTGTCCTGGATAGAGTCATTAGCTCAGCTTTAAGTAAAAATGTACTACATTTTGTATCAGTCTTTGTATTCATTCAGCAAGGATTTCAATGTGTTATAAATCACATAAATTGAACTTTGTCCAGCATTGCATCTGAAGTATTGAAGAGATATGGAATAGGAATTCAAATTGTTGATGCCTTGTGATATGAATTAATCAGTTCAGTCATGCAGAGATAGACCATCTTGGCAGGGAGCTTAGAGCATCCCCTGCCATGCATTTACTAGAGAAGGAACTTAAATGACTGTGAAGCATGTCAAACCTCAAAGAGAAAAGGATTTTTACCATGGAAAATGCCAATAAACCTGTACTTAAGAATACCCTAATTGGCGCAACTTTGTTACTGTACATATATACTGGGGGAAGACATTTTGGGTATAAGAGAAAGAAGAGTGCTTTCTGACCATAAAAAAGGACCCCAAAACAATTTCACACTGCTTTCACTTTAAGATGACAATTAGACTTTGAATTGAAGCAAATAAAGACAATTCGGCCATTCTAAAATGTGATAATTATATATATATACAGGGAGCTTCCATTGAGGGATCCCTCAAATAGCTTATTTGAGGGACACCCCTGTAGGGCCCCACTCCACATTGTATTCAACTAATCCAAACCGTCTATTTTTTAGATAATCATTCAAAGACCATCTCTACAAAAAATCACTTGAATCCGATATCATTTGACCACTCAATTGAGTTCTTGAAATTTTAGTACTTTTTTGAAGCATCGTGTTCATTGATTTTGTAGGACACAATTGGATGTCGAAATTGTTTCCGATTTGTCTAATTTTTTGTAAGGATGATCTATGAATATAGACTTAAAAAATAGATGGTTTGGATTGTTGAAAAAAAGTTTATAGGGTACCGTAAAGGGTGTCCCTCAATAGAAGGGGACTGTATATATATATATATATATATATATATATATATATATATATATATATATATATATATATATATATATATATATATATATATATATATGTATATGTATATGTATATATATCTGCTACGCCAACAAGTTTTAGAGGATCATATCAATTAGCTAGAAGGACAACATTTACTCTGTCCATAAAATATAAATTTAAATAGCATATACCACATCCATCTATTAAGAAATTAAAAGGCCTGAATTAGGTTTCACAGAGTCAGAAGTTTAATTGGAGAATTGACAGTGAACTAACCAACAAGGCATTTCTTAGGTCTCCTGTTGCTAGGTAAACAGGTTGAGCTACATGACAGTAACCCATCAAGCGGGGGACTGTTGGTATAATGTCTCTGTGGTTTACAACTCTCCAACTATCTTTGACTTTCTGCAGAGGTAAGGTTTGCATGTTGCATAAATATTCACCAAACAAATAAGCATGTGACATCTAACATATAAACTTTCACATATTTAATAATTATTTCAACTTCATGAGGCAAATTTGAATATCACAGTGGATCTGACTTCATCATACCTGTAAATTTAAGTCTAAAGAGTTCCATATTTACTAGCATAAAACTCTAACATGTATATATACATATATAATATACTGGTAAACATTTAGATAGATAGAGAGAGAAAGAGTGAGTGGAGGAGTATTCTAATGAGTAAATTCCTTTATTGTAACACAATCCTAGATTTGAAAATTATTCTCTAACAAGATTAGCAGCCACAGTGTAGACCAGAAATTAGCCTGTTGTAAAAAACAATGAATTGTTCCAACCAGAGATGACAGCAGCAGAAACAATAATGGAACCATAGAAAAGAAAGATGAGAGGGTAATCACCCAACACTCAAATGAAGAATTAAAAGCCAAGCGATGGAAAACAACTAAAGAATTACTATTAAAAATCTTACCTCATTATAAACTTCGGCAAATTTTTTGTTACCAACCCTAGGAGATCCGAAGTTATACATGGTCACAGAAATCACTCCGCGCCTAATAGACATAGAAAATTCAATGTACAATATCAAAGCATTTGTACAACCATAAGGATGATAGGCTTATGTTATGTTGCTAACATCTCAGGATATTCAAGTCATTAAGAAATATGTCAGGGTGGTTGTCTATCAAAGCATTTCTAGGTTTTATTTTTATTTTGGTCAATAACTTATACACCAAAAGATTTCAACGGTGAAATAGCATGAGTGAAAAGAAACACTATTTACAGTCATAAAGAGAAGATTGGATTAGTACAAGTTAAAATCAGAGGCCAACATAACCTATGGTTAATGATTTGCCTGTGCACAAATACACATTCTTTCACTTGCAAACTTACTACTATAATCCGATAAAGAAGAATAATAACTTCACTGAGTAGAATAAATTAACTCACTTTGCTAATTGACTTGATGAAAGTTCAAGAGCTAGGAGTGTAGATAATGCACCGCCTAGACTATGACCAGTAACATAAACATGCCATTTGTGCAGCGGCTCAGCAAGATCATCACTGTTACAGAAAACCACCCAATTTTTGCTTTGACAACTGAAAAATCAAATTCCATGATGCAAATGCAAAATGGACACCAAAAGGAGAGAACCCATACTTTGCAAATCGCAAAGAATAAATGGACATCAAAATAAATAAATAATTAACATCTGATTTAGTCTAAAGGTTCCAAGATTTTATCACCGAAAGGACTTTAGTGCTTATATATAAAGGATGCAAGTTATGTTAGTGAACCACATGCCTAATGTATTTAAGTAAACTGATTTCGAAATATTCTTTTAGATAATACCCGTCCTCTGCTACTTGACTTGTATATAATTAGGACAGTAGCTACATGCTCAGAAAATAAGATAAAAAGATTAAAAAAATAAAAACTCACATATAACCAATTGCCAATTTCATGAGAGAGATGATCCTGATCCTGACAGAATCATATGCACTTAAGAAACCACTGTGAACCTGAAATAACTTAATCACCATCAATAAATACATAAAGATTGGATTTTGTCAATAATCTGTTCATCTCATCCATGAATGAATTGTTTTTGCTTACTTGAACTTCTTCCTTGAAGTCTCCACCTATCCTTTCAGGATTTAGCCTAAAAAGGTATAGAATCCAACATTACAAAGTATAATACTTAACTCAATGGGCATATCTGAAATTGTGGAATATTAATTTAGACAAATCAATCAACAACTATTGAGAAACTTAGTGCATATGAGATCGTTTAAAACCTCAACTATAAAGTGACTGGGTCAGGGGTCACCACTCCGACCGGCCGCAGTTGGACCATGACGTCATTCTCATGAATAAATTAAACAAAATTGTCTTAAAGTTATTAATGTAATAGTTAAATACAAGCTATAAGCTATCAGTAGCATAACAGCAAGTGTTGCTAGCCCCAACCTTTAATTCATTGTATTCTACCCTTAAGATCTGTGGTTTGAATCCAAAATCAACTTTCAAACCATACATTTCTGTCAGAGAATAACTATACTTGAAGGCTTTAATTGATTCATCAAACTTTGAATTATGACTCAACAGTAATGGCAGCTGCATTAACCAATGAGAGCGCCACCACAAGACAGTATACTTTGCACATTGTACATCAGAGATGATATTATCACTCATTTGCAGTTTGAATCCAAAATCAGCTTCAAACCCTACTTTTCTGTCAGAGAATAACTAGCAAGTTTTCCTCAACCACAACTAGTTCTAAGGTTTGCCAGTCAAACCAATGTTGAACAGTCTAACTTCCAAGTGGGTTATTAAACATAAAATGGTTCCTGTACTAATCCGGATGACTTCCTGTACTAATCCGAACTTGAAACCAGACCATTCAATGTTCCAACTGGCTGGTCCAGTCTGGTTTTTGAAACACTTATTACATGCATTATGACTCCAAAGAAGATTAGGAAGAAAGATCACAAATCACTAATGTCGATCAAATAAACAAGTTATAACTTGATAAGTATAAAGACGTTACCCAGCAGGAGCTAGCATTAAATCTGTTCGTAAGTCCTTCCATCTTGCCTGCAAAAATTAGAGTAGAGGTATTTTGAGCTGGAAGATACATACCCGAACTCCATATTTGAACAAAAACAATATATAACCTACCTGTTCTGTTCCCCTGAAAGCGATAACTAATCTTTTACGGGAAGAATCACGCCAAATTGCCACCTGCAGCTTCCTATAATTTAGTCATCCACAATATAATTCTCACAATTAATTGACAGCCTTTTGCCACATATAAGGTTTTATGATTATTCAGATTTTAGAGATGAACTATAACTAGATAAAGAAGCTCCTTGGTCCTCTCAAAAGATTAAAATCATACCTGCGTGTCTGTCGTCGCATTGTCTAAGAAACATAATTTCTCAAATTCAGACTTTATAAAACTTGGATGCCCCATAGAAGTAGCAAGCATCGCCCAAGCCTCCATGGCACTTTCTGCAGTAGAAAAGAGTTCTTTCATCTCCTCAGCTCCCTGGGAGCTAGCAAGCTTCTCGTTGATGGGATATGTCAAGGCATCATCTTCTACATTGCTAGTATCCTCTTCTTTAATTTTGCTCCTTCCACCAAGATTTGCTTCCTTGTTTGATTGAGATACTGCTGCAGTTAGAACCATTAATGTTCCTAAAACAGAATCAGTTTGCCTTACTAGGTCCCTTGTCGCTTCCTTAATATCTGGAAGTGAAGACTGAATCATGCTAACAGAAAGTGGGCCACTTATTTTATCATTATCAACATCTACGCCTTCTGGAGTCGCAAGCCCTGAGTCAATATAAGATGCTTCTGCTATCTTTCGTGACTGCAAACCAACTTTGTTTAATAAATCAAACCCATCCCACTTTAGTTTCTCTGGAATTGGGAGACCAAATTTCTCAACAACATTTTGATTAATTTCATTGGCAAAGTTCTTCCAAAAATTCTTATCTGATTGCCTTTCCTCACCAAGTTGTTTCACTGGTTCAGGGCCATAACCATTCTCCATACCACCATTATCTGCATTGGAATCATCTGAATTGCTCCCTTCTTTGAAGCCTGTATTATTTAAAGAACCTTCTGCTATACCCTCCATCTGGGAAGGCACTTCTGACACACCAGCAGAATTATTAGATTTCCTAGTGCCTTCTCTGTTATTCGCATCACTACTTGAAATCAGATTCTTCAAAAGGTAGGCATTATTGAATGACTTTAACTGCCCAAAAGCATATTCCACAAATTCACGTGCTTGCACAGTGTCAGAGCCAGCAAACATTTTTAGAGCAGGCTCAAAACCAGTTTTACGGAGAAAGTCAGAAACAAAGGGGACCCTCCTCCACCACATTTTTCCCTCGTCAATTTCATCAAAACTTTTATAGTTGACCTGAAAGCTCAACACTAGCAGTTATAACTCAAACAGAACACTACGTCAAAAGAGAAAATCAGTGTGAACTTATATAATATTGCAGGGCCCAGTCCACAGACCATCATAGCAAATATAAACTTAGATGTTTAAGATTAACAATAGCATTAAAGTATCAGTAGTTGAAATAACAAAACTTCATACGAAAGAAGTTCCCAATTGAACCACACATAAACAATTTACAAAACTTTCATTACAAGCAGAGAACTATTAGCGGGTAAATACAAAGGACAATACAGGCTATAGCATAAAGAAAACGAGAAGATTAAGCATCAATGCAAGTCACTGAAAGAACTGACAACTTGTAAGCATCCCTCTGTATAAGGAGAACGTAAAACACCCAAAATTCTGGTGATTTCTTTTTATTTATTATTATTTAAAAAATTTCCTTTTTTTTCTCTGAAAGGAAAAAGGCTACTCAAGGTTGCATTTCCTGAGAATCAAACGTTAAGAAAATGTATAAGGGAAAGGACACCCAAATGAAGGCATTCCAAGAAATAGAACAGTATCATTCCTTCCCAGAAATCCTGCAACACATCCGAGATCTTTTGGCAAGAAAAAGACTTGAAGTGAACAGAACTTTCTCATGGTGACTTGTATTGGCATATACGAATACAAGACGAGCTATAGTAGGTTTATACAGAACACGTAGTAATTTTTTGTTATACATGAGATCCCAAATTGTAAGGCGTATTCTCACAACAACAGGAGACAATGCAACATTCTTCTTCTCTCTGGAACCATCTACCTATACCAAAATTACATTTCACCAGGGAAACGTACCTCTAGGTGTAACTTTCCACCACCTCCCATTCCTTCCAATTCCACCAGTACATCATGCAAATTTCCTAGAAAAATACATATATGTTAATCATTTTGAAAAGTAAAATTATACAGCCTCACTAACAATAATTGACTTGATTTTTACCATCACAAAGGCCTTCCAGACTGATGCCTGCATTCCCCATTCGTTTATGTGGAGTTACTAGGTTTGCATCCCAAGCTGCAACCTAAAAATTGATGCCAGATATTAGGAAATTAGAAGCTATGAAGCAACTTGAAAATAACACTAACAATAATTGGATAATTAACACATCATTTTATAACATTAGAAGTTGACATCTCTTCCCTCTGAAAGTATTCTTAGGAAATACAAGATCAATATGATTATTACAATAGCAAGAATAAGAACAACAATGCTGAATGCAGATAACTAAGCACAACATATGGTTCTTCATAGGCTGGGAAAGCAGAAAGCTATAAATGACCAATTAATTCTTCAGAACGTTTATTTTTTTCTCATTCTTTATCATGCTCATAAGGTCAGATGATAACAGGTCTGCATTCTGGGTAACAGGATATGATTGACATCTTAAAAAGAGAGCTAACATGCCAAGAATGTGGAAGTACTTATGAAAGGAACTTAAGCTTCAAGAGTAAATAGTTAAAAACCCTCTACATCAGTAATATTGTAGATAACTGGCCCTGGAAAGAGGAGATATCCATTCACAAACAGTTATTAGAAACAAGATATATTATTTCTCTTCACATACAGAGAGATGAAAACATTTTGTTGCGGAGTGACTACAGTCAATTTTAAGGAAGGGGTCTTTTCAATTTTACTTTTTTTTTTTTTCTCTGCAACTATTTCCTGATTTTCAATACAGAAAACTGAAGACAATAAATGAAATTATAGGCAAGAGCTTTCTGTATGGGAAGTAAAAGAGTACAGATATAGTAAGAATACATGTTGACCTGCAGATTTATGGTCGGAGGCTGCTTGATATTGAAACTGAAGTTCTCGTTCCATGTTGGCTCTTTCGTCCTGCAGCCATTACATTATTTGTAAACAAAATCAAGCTTATGAGTTGAATTAAAGCAAATGTCCATGAATTTTGTGGATCCACTGAAATTTTTATGATGATATGTTTACGTTATCTGTCATGAAGGCAACATGCAATACACTTTAGATATCTCACATATTTAAGTTTCTATGATGCTTTTCCTACATAAAGAGGCAGTCAGAAACAAAAGATTCATTATCAGCAAACAGAAATTAACCAATTAATAAGAAAGTTTTCCAACTCTACCAATTCTAATAAGCAATAACTAATATACAAGTGAGTGAAAAACATAACTAACCATACAAATAAATTTGAACTTTGCACAGAATGAGAAGATGACAACAAAAAGAATTATGACATATATACAGATTGAAGAGCTATAAATTGTGTGTGTGTATATACAGAGTCCGCTCCTCTACTGTTCGACTGGACGGTATGAGCGCCGCTTGTGCTTGTCAATTGATCAGCAAGCATGGCCAATCAGTTGACACTTCATTTAATGCAAAATGTGCCATTTTAGGGCTTAGGATTAGGTTTTAACTCTCGGGTTTTGGGTGTTGCTATACGTAGAAGAGATCCAATTAAATTTGTCATTTCAAGTGAAACAAGAGCAAGATCATTATAGTAAAATCTACGGCATCGCATAAGTCTTTAAGCAAGCTTTGTTAGTGAACCATAAAGATTATCATTCTCTTTAATCTGTGGAAGTGGATCAAAGATTTAAAATTACATATGAAAGTAAAGTTGCAAACCTTACCCCCATTTAACCTGGCTTTTGACAACTTGACCATCTAATTGCATGACCACATATGGATCACTTGTTCCCTAAAAGCACATCAAATGTCAAATAAAAAAGCAAAAACTAAAAGGAAAAAAAGAAACAAATAAGAAATGTGAATCACATGTTTAAAAGAATACAGAAGCCTACAGTAGTAATTAATCACTGTAATCCGTAATGCAGAAAAGGTTGAAACGAATAACCAACCCATGGATCCATGGCAGGTAAGTTGAGACCTTTTTTCAGTTTAACTGACAATTCGCCATCATAGATCTCACGTACAAATGACCTGCGTGCATGAAAAGCATTTTGTAACTGGTCATAAAAGTTACAAATTTATCAGCTTATTTGTAACTTTTCCCTAGAAACATGAATCAATATAACTTAAAATATGAATCACCGTATTCACATTTAATTTAAATGCATACAACTAAAAATAAGAAGTATCTGATAAGGAACTGAATGCATACTCTGAAAGATACACTGTCTTACAATCTGCAGCATCAACTTCTCGCCTCCCAATATTATCCTAAACCGAAAAAAAAAACCCAACAAAAATCAAATGAATTTGAAACTAAAACGCTTAAGGTAATCCACCATCAGGATCCCAAAAAAGCTGATGATATGAAACTTAGTTTTCACACACTTCCTCAGTAACTAAACAAAGCTTCAGGAACCAAATACCAGTCAAGTTCACAGCTAAAGTTCTTTCCTTTTCCTCAATTTTTTTAAGAAAGCAAACAATTCAATATGACCCAAAAGAAAGAAAGAAAAAAAAAGGAAAAGGAATTTCAGTTGAGAAACATTTACAGGAGGGCTGCTATAGGCCTCGAATGCGAAACCGGCAAGAACCACGGCCAAATTGATATCAAAAGGAGGCCTTTCATTTCCTTCCTCAGCAGAAACCTTCTCAACCTCAGAACCAGCTCTGCATAAGCAGCAAAGCGAGTAAATTCCATCTCTGCCCTTCCCATTTCCTCTAAAAGTAAAAATCCTAACTTTCCCGGAAAATGAGATGGGAAAGCGCAGTGAAAGCTTGGGGTTTTGGAGGCTGTGGAGCTTGGGGGAGAGAGAGGAGACACAGCGGTGGAATTGAAAATTGTAATGGTGGGTTTGCAGAGAAGCCATGGCTGAGTTACAGTGTGGAACAAAGTGGTAGATGTGTAACTTGGTGGAGAAGGGGAGGAGATTTTTGTAGAGGTGGAGTGGTGGAGTGGCGTATGGTATCTCCCTGTTCCATGTAAGTGGAGAGGAAGCTCTGAGAAGAAACTAGCCTTAGCCGTTAGTGTCGTTACGCTTTTACAATTATGCCTGTCATAATCGAGTTTTTTCTTTTCTTTTTCAAATTCAAAAAATATTTTTTATTATTTTTTATAAAATAACAAGGAATGATCATAAATAAAATCAAAATTGTACAACATTGGGCAGCTTATAGATCCCTTTGATGTAGGGATTCTTCAACTCGTTGGAGAACTTTTAAGGATAAAAGGGAATAAGAAAGTGGAATCGGGAGTATTTGATTACAGATTTTTATATGGAACCACAATTTTTTTTGGAAAATAGGCTGCTTTGTCCCTGGTTCTAATATTTTATTCAACAATGCCTTCATTTAGAAACTCAGTCAAAAATACCCTCTATAAAAGCTCCCTATTGGCCTCGTATGACCTTTTTATCACTATTTTTTGTCGTGTGAAATTGGTCTCTGCTCTCTCTCTAAATTTTGCTTTCTTTTTCGCTGCTTCTTCTTCTCAGCTCTGCTCTTTCTAAGATGACACCCTAAATTGCTTTTTTCTTTGCTTCTTCTTCTTCTCTGTTATGCTCTATATGAGATGAAACCCCAATTTTGCATCTCCTCTCTTTCACTGATTCTCAGCCCTAATTCTCAATTCTCCATATTCTTCTTTCCATGGGTCCAAAGACCCATCTTCCTCATCCATACCACTAACCACCACCAACGGGTTTACAAACCCAATTTGTGATATCTGTTCTTGAAATGGGTGGATTGTCATTGATGAACTTTAAATTTTTGTTTGAAACTGAACCATTTACTTGTCTGAAAAGCAGCAAAAAATTTCCAAGAAAGACTTGAAAAGAAAAAAGGTGAAACGACGACGATAAAATAGCAATACCGAGGCAATACAATGAGAGTAAGAAGGCAATATAAAAACTTCATACTCCCAACTACATAATTTTATTCTACGACTCCAAAAAAAGTTGATACGATGGCAATAACATTACAATAGGGAGGCAATACGACCACAATAAGAAGGTAATATTGTCGTATTGTGATTGTATTGCCTTATTATTGTGGTCGTATTTTCTCCTTATTGTGAGTCTATTGCGGTCATATCACCTATTTTTTGAAGTCTGTCTTGGAAATAAAATTAAATAAGGACCCTCTTAGTTGCATTAGTTTATACTGTATAGATATTAATTTACTAGTTTCAAAATATCCAAAGCCAATATTGAAGAGAGAGAAATTTCACAATAAATCAATATGAGAGTTCAAGTTTTTTTTTTTTTTTTTGGGATGTTTGCCTTTGATCTATCTCGTTCTCTTGAGTGCTACTAAATTATGTTACTGCACACATTATTTTTCGTAGAGAATTGCATGCTGAGTTGGGAGTGTTCTTTATAATTGCTTCACTTTTCAAACAACACTTTACATGAAGAATACTACCACATATTGTGAATGATATATCTTATTTTTATTCAATAATATGTGAAAATTATGTGTATAATACGTTAATTTTGTGTGTATTATAAAAATTTTTGTAAAAAAACACGTGTATTAAACATGAAAAATACGTACGTGTACAATACAATTATTGTATGTTTGCTTTTTAAAAAACATGTATTTTCTAAACTACTCTTATCAATAAATGAAATTCAAGGAAATTTTTTAAATAAATAAATAACCTAGTATAGTCGCATGACTATACTGCTCGGCTATACTATTTAATTATATCTATATCTATATATATAAAGCAAAAGGTAGAGAATGGTGAAACATTCAAAATACCAAAAAATGCCCTTAGTTAATTTAAACTTTAAGAATTAAAATTATTAATTAAATGAGGATACTATGGTAAATTCACACTTTTTCATATTAAAAAAAATTTAAATTAAAAGAAAAATCAGATAATGGATCCTCTTTTTATGGAACACAACTACCCATTATCTTTTTTAATTCTAAAATAAATTTAAATGTTTTTTAAAAAAGCCTCTCACAGGCGCGGAAGCGTGGGCGGAGCGACTAATTACATTTAAAGAGTATAGCTGCGCGGCAATACTATTTAATTATATTATATTTAAAGCGTATCACCCTGCGGCTATACTATTTATTTATAAAAAAATTTAAAAACTGAAGTATAGCCGTTCGGCTATACTATTTAATTATATTATATTAAAACAGTATAGCAGTGCAACTATACTATTTACTAAAAAATTAAAATTAAAAACTGCTTATTCTTCACTCTCAAACAACACATTACATGAAGAACACTACCTTATCTCTTACTACTATACCCATAAATCTCTGTTTCAAAATTGAAAATTTTGTCTTAAAAAAAAACACGTGTATTATACACATGAAACATATGTATGTACATGTATAGTGTGTTTTTATATTTAGGTCATTATTCTGAAGACTTTGAGTTTTTGGTGAGTGATTTGACTAAGTTATGGGTGGCAGAAGGTCTTATCTCCTTGAGACAACAAAGACATGGTTCGAGGGAAACAATGGAGGATATAGCACGTGATTGGTTAAGTGAGTTGGTGGAAAGGTGTTTGGTTCAAATGGGAACATGTGGTTCAATTGGGACAATTAAAGGTTGTCGAATTCATGATCTTGTATGAGACATGTGTTTGTCAAAGGCAAAAGAGGAAAGCTTTCTCCATATTAACTATTCTTTGCAAGAAAATACTTCTTCTGTGGCAGCCAAGGCAGCACAATTGGGGAAAATTCGAAGACTTGCAATTTACTTGGATGAGAAGGCAGATAGGTTGGTTTCTTCAAGAGATGAAACAAATGGGCACGTAAGGTCTCTATTATTCTATGGCCTAAGAGAATGGATGCCAAAAAGTAAAAAAGGATTACTATCTCCGTTGAAGGATTTCAAAATGCTTAGAGTTTGGAAGGTTGAAGGTCTTGAGAACGTAAAAGTTGAGTTGCCAAGTGAAATTGGAAATATGGTACACTTGGTTTCTCAGCCTTCAATATCGATCTTTCCATGATAATACAAAGATATTGGTTTTCTCCAAAGGAGGCTTTCCTTCTCTTGAATTTCTTGATGTTTATGACATGAACAAAATAACAGAGCTGAGGGTAGAGGAAGGAGCCATGCCTAGTCTCTGTCGATTGAGGATCGCAAATTGCTCGGGATTGACGACACTTCCAGATGTGCTGAGATATCTTACTAATCTCATGGAATTAACCATCAGAAGGATGCGTAGAGAACTCCACCGTCGGATTGAGGAAGATGGAGAGGATTTCTATAAAATTCAACATGTATCTTCCCTTGTAATTGGAGAACCATCCCCCTACTTCTAACCACCACCGATGCAATTATGGCAAGGTAATTTCTTTCTTTTAATTTTTAAATTTTTAAATTTTTAAAGCAAAATGGGTGGTTTGGTTTGTGTTTATTAGTTACAAAATGAAGCATCGAGAGAATATTAAAATAGAAAAGCCAACAGAATATGGGCTCCCTTGTTTAGCTATGTTTTCTTTCTCCATTTTTATTGTTTTTTGCTTGTGCTTGTGAGTTGTGAGTGAGAAGCTTAATCTAAAAGCCAACATGTTAAATTTCCTTATTTTGAGACCATTGATAATTCTATCGCATTCCAAATTCCAAATATCTTATAATAATATTTGATTTGTTTTCTTTGTCCATTTTTGCTTGTGAGTCCTGACTCGTGAGCCATATCATTTCCCAATTTCCAAATATATATATTTTTACACCATTACCTCTTTACATCTAGTTTTCCTTGTTTATCGAACATTTATAATTCCATCGCATTCTGAATTCAAGTTTTCATAGTTCCATGGGAATCTTATAAGAAGTATTTGTCTCCATAAATTTTAAAAATTATTTCCTATTATATCCTTCTTCTGATAACAGTAATAGTTAGCTAAGAGTTTGTTAGTGTTGGCACGTGTGGTTCACATGTTACAGCTGTAGTTACAGCTGTTAGTTAGTTTGTTTACAGCTGTAATTAGTTAGTAAACATCTGATATAACAGATCTATCTCTCTGTAATTGTTCATACGATTGAAAATTCAATAAAGCAAATTCTCTCTTATTTCTGAGTTCTTCTTCAATATTCTTCTTCTTCCTTCAGCCTCAATTCTTCTTCCTTATACTGTTAACATGGTATCAGTCGCCAGGAATCGATCCTGATCTTCTTTCTCTTTTCTGCTGCGTGATTTCTCCTCCTTCTCTCTCTATTCTTGTTCTCTGCTACACGTTTTCCCCAAATCCTAAATTCTTCCCGATTTTTTTTTCTTTTTTCTCAAACCCTAAATTCTTTGTGAGTTCTTCAATCTCATGGCGTCTTCTTCGTCTACCTCCTCTCTCAAGATTGAGTCTCTTCTCGGCATGCTTACCATTCGCTTGAGTGATGACAACTATCTGAAGTGGAGCTATCAGCTTGAGTCGGTGTTACAGGGCTACGATCTCTTTGGACATCTTGATGGATCTGTGACTGCTCCTCCGAAATTTGCAATTTTGGATGAGGAAGGTGTTACTTCTGAAGTCACCGCTGCTTACAAAGACTGGCTGCGCACTGATAAAGCTCTCCTAAGTCTGCTGATTGCCTCTCTCTCCGATGAAGCTCTTGAGTATGTCATTGGAAGTCGCACTGCTCGTGAGGCCTGGCTTAATCTTACGGATCGCTATGCTTCAGTTTCTCGAGCACGTATCAACCACTTGAAGACTGAAATGCAGACATCGCAGAAAGGTGGTGACTCGATTGAACGATTCCTTCTTCGTTTGAAGCATATTCGTGATCAATTGCATTCTGCTGGTGTGAAGATTTCTGATGACGATTTTGTCATCGCTGCTCTCAACGGTTTGCCGCCGGAATATGATATCATCAAAACTGTGTTAATTGCTCGAGATACTTCCCTTTCTCTTAAAGACTTCCGCGCTCAACTTCTTGTTGCTGAGCAAACCGCTGAGGCTAGGGTTGTGACCCATTCTGCAATGTTTACTTCTCAATCTGTTCCTAGGTCTGCAAGCTATGGTCCTTCGTCTGGTCAAGGTTTGCTTCCTACACCGGTGCAGGGTCCGGTTGGCTATGCTGGCTCTAACACGCGTTTTCCTGGTCCTCGTCCTAATTTCAATGGCAATTATGGTCGTGGCAATTTTGGTTCTGGTAAATCTGGTTCATCTCAATTCCGTCCTTCCTCTGCTGGATTTCGCAATGGTTTCTCTACCAATAAATCTGCAGTTCCAGAGTGTCAAATTTGCAGTAAGCGTGGGCACACTGCTGCTAATTGTTACCATCGCCATTCTTCTCCTAATCCTGCTACCTCTTCTGTGATAATTGAGTGCCAAATTTGTGGTAAAAAGGGGCATGGTGCTTTGGATTGTTACCACCGTTCCAATTATGCATTTCAAGGTCAATCTCCTCCTTCGTCCTTGACTGCAATGACTGCTCAGACTTCCTACAATCCTGATCAAGTATGGATAGCTGATAGTGGTGCTACACATCACATGGTCTCTACTCTCGATCACCTTAATAATGTGGCTGCTTGTGATTCTGCTGAGAATGTGACTGTTGGCAATGGGGAAGGTTTGCAAATCCGTCATATAGGAACTGCTAAGCTTTCTTCTTTAACACTTCCATCCGTGTTTCATGTTCCACATCTCACGGCTAATCTCTTATCTGTGCATCAACTGTGTAAAGATAACAATTGCAATATTATCTTTGATGTTTCTGGATTTTATATACAGGACAAGCTCACCAAGCAAATTCTGATCCAAGGCAAGAGTAGCCAGGGGCTCTATCCAATACCAGTGTCTCTGCAATCTTCCGTTTTTGTACCATCTCCCATACAACATTCTCAGCAGTCTGTGTCTCCGTCAGTTGCGTTTCTTGGTCAGCAGGTTAAATCCTCCTTATGGCATCACAGGTTGGGCCATCCAACTAATGAAGTGGTGAAGTATATGCTCAAAGCTGCTCAACTTCCCTATTGTGATGATTCTCAATTTTTCGTGTGTTCTGATTGTCTTCATGGCAAAATGCATAAACTCCCTTTTCCTACTGATCATGTAAAGGTTACCATTCCATTTCAGAAAATCCATAGTGATGTGTGGGGTCCCTCTAGAATGAAATCTATTGATGGCTTTCGGTTTTATGTGATCTTTGTTGATGAGTGTACTGGCTATACGTGGTTGTATCCACTTTATAATAAATCAGAAGTTTATGCTACTTTTCTCAAGTTTCATGCCATGCTTGTTACTCAATTTACTGCTTCTGTCAAATGTTTGCAAAGTGATGGGGGAGGGGAGTTTACTAGTAAGTTGTTCACTGATTATTTGGCTTCTAAGGGCATTGAACATCAATTATCCTGTCCTTACACTCCTCAGCAAAATGGTTTAGCTGAGAGGAAGAATAGACATCTCATTGAAACCTCTATTACTCTCTTGACTGCTGCTCATCTTCCTAGTCAGTTTTGGTTTCATGCTACTGCTCATGCTGCCTATTTGATTAATAGGATGCCTAGTAAGAGTTTGGATCTTCAGTCTCCTTATTATAGACTATTTGGCTTGGTTCCTGATATCACACATGTTAAGGTGTTTGGTACTGCAGTTTATCCATATTTGAGACCTTATGCTGAGCATAAGCTTCAACCTCGCACAACTCAGTGTGTTTTTCTTGGATATGCACAAGGTTATAAAGGTGTCATTTGTTATAATCCTTCCACGGGAAAATTGGTGATATCTAGGCATGTTCTCCATGATGAAACTTGTCGTCCTTTTAAGAGGCTTCCAGCAGATGTTTCTCAGGTATTCTCTATGCCCTCACCGTCTACCTCTATCCGAGTTCCACTTCTCGTATCTGTGCCTGCTTCTGCTATTCCTAATTCTGTACAAGGTTCTGAGAATTTGGCATCTCCTCATGATCACTCTGTGTCTGTGCCAACCTCTGATTCTGCAGCATCTGAACATTCCATATCTCCAGACCCTAGTCCTTCACTTTCTCATGCTGTATCTCCTTCAGATTCTATAGCATCTGTTTTAAATGCTCAGCAATTACAAGTCCTTGTGCCTGCCATTTCTGCATCTGCTATTACTTCATCTTCTGTCTCTGAGATATCTGCACCTTCTATTCCATTTGGTAATACACATCATATGCAAACCCGAGCTAAGAGTGGAATTAGCAAACAGAACCCTTTTCCAGATTATCAATGTTATCATACTATCATTCCTGTTATTTCTGTAGCGGATGAGCCTTCTTCCTATCGCATGGCTGCTCAGTCTCCTGCTTGGGTTAAAGCAATGCAAGAAGAACTTGAAGCATTACAAATGCAAGGCACTTGGTCTCTAGTGCCTTGTCCTTCCCAGAAAAATATAGTTGGCAGCAAATGGATCTACAAGATCAAGCGCAATGCCGATGGTTCAATTGCAAGGTATAAAGCTCGTTTGGTGGCTCAAGGATTCAGCCAACAACCGGGTCTGGATTTTAGTGAAACTTTTAGCCCGGTTGTCAGACATACAACTGTGAGACTGATACTTAGTTTGGCAGCTATGAACAAGTGGTGTTTGCGTCAGTTAGATGTTAAGAACGCATTTTTACATGGTGATCTTGAAGAGGAAGTTTACATGCGACAGCCGCCAGGTTTTGAAGATTCCCAACATCCAGACTTTGTGTGTAGGTTGGCCAAGTCCCTCTATGGCCTTAAACAGGCACCAAGGGCTTGGAATGCCAAGTTTACAGGTTATCTTCCAGCCTTAGGCTTTAATTCCTCCCATTCTGACCCTAGCCTGTTTGTCAAGCATGAAGGTTCTGATTCTGATATTGTGATTTTACTGCTGTATGTAGATGATATTATTTTGACTGGTTCAAGTCCTCAGTTGGTTCAAACAGTTATTGATGATTTAGGAGCTGTGTTTGACATGAAAGACATGGGCAGACTTGCTTATTTTTTAGGTCTTCAGGTGTCTTATGATTCAACAGGAGGGATCTTTGTTCATCAGACCAAGTATGCTCAAGAGTTGTTAAATAAAGCAGGAATGACCAATTGTAAAGCTTGTCCAACTCCTTGCAAGCCACATAATCAAGTATTACAGACAGCGGGGCAGCCATTAACTGATCCAACTTTGTATCGAAGTCTTGTTGGTGCGTTACAGTATTTGACCTTCACAAGGCCTGATTTGTCATATTCTGTCAATACTGTGTGTCAGTATATGACTACACCTACAGAAGCACATTTTGATTTGGTCAAACGTATCTTGAGGTATATTCAAGGTACCATACAGTATGGCATTCACTTCACTACAGGCCCTTGGCATCTGCAAGCCTATAGTGATGCAGACTGGGCTGGAGACTTGAATACACGCAGGTCTACCACATGATTTGTGGTATTTCTTGGAAATAATCCTATTTCTTGGCAGTCTAAAAAGCAGGGATCTGTGTCTAGAAGTTCGACTGAAGCAGAGTATAGGGCATTGGCCAATACAGCTGCAGATTTAGCTTGGGTTCGACAAGTCTTGTTGGATTTGAAAGTATGTTTACCTGAGCCTCCTACAATTTCATGTGATAATTTGTCTGCATTGTCTCTTAGTTCTAATCCTATATATCACTCACGCATCAAGCACCTCGACATTGATTTTCATTTCGTGCGCGAAAGGGTGCAAAGGAATGATCTTACTGTCCAGTATATTCCTACTGAAGAACAACTAGCTGATGTCTTTACTAAAGGACTACATAGTCCTGTTTTCTTGAGCCATTGTGCAAACATGAGGCTGGGCAACCTAGAGCTCGATTTGAGGGGGAATGATAACAGTAATAGTTAGCTAAGAGTTTGTTAGTGTTGGCACGTGTGGTTCACATGTTACAGCTGTAGTTACAGCTGTTAGTTAGTTTGTTTACAGCTGTAATTAGTTAGTAAACATCTGATATAACAGATCTATCTCTCTGTAATTGTTCATACGATTGAAAATTCAATAAAGCAAATTCTCTCTTATTTCTGAGTTCTTCTTCAATATTCTTCTTCTTCCTTCAGCCTCAATTCTTCTTCCTTATACTGTTAACATCTTCAAGGCTTGTTAAGATACACCACCATTGGAATTTTTTTTTGCAAGTCAAGTAAACTGCTGAAATTGTGTTATGGTAGCTAGTTGCAGGTAGGAAGGAACTGAGTATGTCGAAGCTCTGCAGCAGAGCGAGCACGTGCGAAATGTATGTATTATAAAGATGCGGTCAAGTAGTTCAAAGTTCGTTACAAGTTTTCGGGTCTAGTGAAGTTATTGTATGTATTATAATTTCCTCAATGAAACCTTGTATTCCTCAATGGTAAGCAAGTGAATGATGATGGCGACTGCAATATATATTTGACTGCCTTATTCCATGAAGGGCAAACCGCTTCAAATCGCAGTATGTTTTTGACAGACAATTTTGATAAGATCAATGCACAGAGGTCAATTGGAAGTTCACACCATCTTGATTTGCTACATACTTTGGAGGTGCGGAGTGGAGTTTTTTCTGCCATTGATATATGATCTTCAAGGGAGGCTCACTTTTAACTTGAATATATTAAGAAATTTTAACCCTAAACCCTAAATGATCTCGATCCTTTGCCTTGATTTTCTCTGCTAGGATTCTGCATGGGTAAGAAAAGTTCCTTTTATATTACACTTTAAAATTATATCGCAAAAGTCCTTTTATAGAACTCATCATTGATTTTCTTGCTGCAATAAATTGGTTGCGATGAACGCAATGCACATGGACAAGGTCACAAGGCAATTTGATCCATGGAACAGAGAAAGTGGTGAGTGAAAAATGGAGCGTAATTACTATATTACCCTATAATTTTAAGTTCATTATTCAACTTGTTCAATGCTACAAGGGTATAATTGAAAATTCCCCCTTTTTGGTTGATGAAAAAGGTTTTATCAAATATTAAAAACTCTAAATACTAATAGAGTGTTAATTGGATTGGCCCAGGCCTTTGATGTGCTCCGAATTGGTGAATTTCCCATGGTACCCTTGTGTGTGCATTTCACCCCTTCCCTTCTTAACTTTGGCAAATTTTTTATAAATAGAGATAATATACTAACAAATATGCTTCTGCATTCTAGTCGTACAAAGAATGATGAATTGGACAGTCCACAGATAACAGTAAAAAGAAAGTATATTAATAAAGGTGAAAGAAACCAACTTGTTTGCAATGCATTGCATTGCATTTGGTGTGGTTTTATTACATAATTAAGCTGTGATTTGGAAGGAAAACAAATTAAAGATCTGTAGCGTTTATTACAACTGACAGACAAATTTTCTTGTCCCTAATGATTAAGGAAAGAGCAAAATGATTCTAAAAAGACCCTAAATCCATCAAAGTAGCTGCTAACACCACTTCACGCATCATAAGAGGAAGATGGCATGTTTGTTCATTTCTTTTCATTCATCCCAAGTGTGCTCTTCACACTGTCCATGGCACCATGAGCCATGTTCATCACTTGCTCTCCAGTCTGTAACAACACCAAACATTGCATTGTGAAGCTATTTTTAAATAATTTAGCACTTGTAGAAAGCAAAATATACCCAACAAATTTTTCTACTCATAACTAACGATATTTTTTTTATTCATTTTAGAGAAAACAAGACGGTCTTAAAGTCAGGGCATGTGCTACTAGATTAAGGGTTAGTTCATACGTCAAATTTCTCGTGTAAAAGAGTGAAAGAGTTAACAATTGATAAGAAATCTTTTAACCTGCTGAATAAATCCAGCACTTTGGTCCTTTCCATGCTGGGCAGACTCCTTGGCTGATTGAGCTGCATCAGATGTCATGTTCCTAGCTTGATTTGCTGTGTCCTGTGTGGATTGCATCCACTCTTCTGCCTTAGCCTGCACCAACAGAAGGGGTAAAATTGTCATAATAAATTAAATACTGCTGCTTAAATTGAGAACATAAATTGATGCCATATATATACCTGGCCCTGGCCTTGGGCTTGGCCTGCATTGAGGGGTTGCTGCATGCTAGACATTTTCTCTGAAGAAATTATGGTATTAATGAGAATGATTCTGTGTAAGTTGGGGTTTGTTAATTACTGATGTAAACTTTTGTTGATTGATATGTATATATAGACTAAGTTATGGTCCTAAAAGAGGAGTGTATACCGGGATCTGGGAACGAGTCTCTCCGCAGCGTGTATTTCTGCTGTTGAAATGGGCGTCGGGTGACATTAATTAGTATGGCAATAGCCAATTTTGGCATGGTCCTCCCAAAAGAGGGGACTATGCACCACCAAGCATTGACTGAGAAAATCTCGGGTAGTGACTTTCTTGTCACGTGTCAGGATGAGTGGTAGACACTGTCCATAATATTGTCAAGGGTGGGGGGTGGGCAAGTGAGATATAGCTCAGTTGGTTGAGCTTTTCCACCTCCACCCATATGGGCTGAGATTCGAAACCCTCAAACCCCCAATGAATATTTGTCTAAATCCCCCTACCCCAATAGCTTGTACTAAAATATATATATAGAGAAATTCTCTTATGCGGACATCCGGACGTTATTATCGTGCGGACGCCGTGTATTTTGTACTACCCCTCTCTGTTTTCCTGCCTGTTTACAATACGATCCGTACGATAATAACGTGCGGATATCCGGATAAGAGATATATATATATATATATATAGGTGGGCCAAATTTCTAATTATAGCAAATATTAGGGAAAATGTTATTGCTTTAATAAAAATTTCCAAAGGGTGCATTAGTTCCATATTTGCACGTTCTGTTTTAACTAAGCCTTACATGCCACACATGACAAGGATATGTCGACCCAAATTTGTGTCCACTGGAACCCAAATTGAGAAGTCGTTCAAAAAAAATTATCTTTAGAAAATTTTCCCCATCAAAAGCTAACCAGTAAAATTTTGTGTTGATTTGTACCATTAACTTTGGCATTGATTGGTTTACATGCGTCTAATTTATACCATTGATTTTGGCATTTCTTGCTATGAGAAAAAATTTCAAGATAAACATGACCACTGAGTGAAAGATTTAATGTCCATGATTTTTTTTCTTTCTCTTTCTTGTAATTTGGACAAATTTATTATTAAATAAAAACTTGTGATTGTTTTGCCAAAAAATATAAAAACTTATGATTGGGGCCATAGAATTCTTTGTGCCAATGACTCAACGAATTCCACTTGGTGTGCTTGTGCATCTGAAAAAACATAATTGACAACTTGAGAAAGCTCTAAATAACACAACCGTACACGTAATTTTTCACATGACGTGGCGAGTTTATCAAGTTTATCCCCAAGTTTATCCTCTAATTATTGAAACATTAAATAGGTTTAATCCAATACTAATTTTTATCTATTTGTTTTAGATAATATCATTTAAAAACTATTTCTATAAAACCCTTCAATGCAGGGTGCATGTGGGTAAATATTGGCTGGTAAAAACCAAAACCATATTTCTCATTAGCATATTTCCATAGTTATTTTTTTGGGTTGAGAAAATGGATTTCGTTAACACATCAAGAAGACAATACAAGATGTGACAGCAAGGAGATAAAGTGGCCTCATTAAAACCTTTATGAGGAAAATTCAAAGGGATAAAACCTCATAGGAGGAAAGAGTACCACACACACGTCATAGACTAAAGAGTCAAACGTCACTAGAACTGAGTCTTCCATAGTTATACATAGAAGGAAGAGTGAACATTTTTATTTGGCTAATGGAAATGTACAACAGGCACTTTTAAGACTTGTGCATACAAGAAAACTATATATGAGTTTGTGTAAATCATGTATAATATTAGCATGATAATAGATAAGGTTTTTGGGGATACTAGATTTACCGCCCATCTTATGGTACACAGCCCCACTCATTTTCCATAGCCACAACTTAAATAAAAGAGCTACGGAAAAAGAACCAGGGATTGAAGTATTGCCATTATCTGACCTTTATGTGTGGCCAGGCAATATATAAGATAGTTTCGAGGTCGGTAGAAGCAAAGCTAGCTAAAGCCTAAATTATGCAATCCTAGCGCATAAGAACGGCAGCCTCCTGCACCAAAGGTGTAGTAACGTGTACGAAATGCTCGGCTTCCCTCTCCACCTGTTCCCGGCACTTGTGACTGCCCTTTTCCTTCATTGTCTTCACGAATGCCACAAAATGCCTCCAGTTATCAGGCTGGAACAAGTGCGGGTTCATCCTCAAGTATGTGAACGCGCACATTTGGTTGCCTTCGGTATTTTCCTCAACTTTCAACGACGATGCTTCCAATATCTGCTTGTGTGCGTGGTTGTCGTACCTTGGCAATGCATTTTCACCTGCGAGTGGTACGTTTGTTTTCTGAGTCGCAATAGCCACTTGCCTAACAAGCTTCTCTGGTAAACATTGAGCCTCCTGTGGCTGCTCGTGGTCACGCATCTCAATGCAAGTGAAATTGAATATTGCACCATGACGCGCTAACATTTGAGCAATAGGAATGTAACCATCCCGGAATCGTGTGTTGTAATACCCTGCTGTCAGCTCAGGGGCATGGGACCGGGTTCCGTAATGCCAGTGGATGCCTGCAATCTTTACTGAGATCTTCACACCATGATTCTCAAAGAGAGACTTGGCTGAGGTAAGGATCCTCTCACCATGGTCCAGGAGCATCTGAGAGTACCAGCCGAGGAAGAATTCACCATAAGTACTGTTCCAGCCTCCACCATCTTTTCTGAAAAACGGGGTATCTTCTGGCCATTTATTATATTCACCGGCATCAGTGGGGCCTGTGCTTCCCCATTCTGGCTTGCCAGCAGCTTGAGCAGCAGCTTTTAAACCACTGAGCATATACTGCATCATGTTACATATATTAGTCATGTTCTAGGAAACAAAAAGCTACAAGCAGAGAGAGAGAGAGAGAGAGTTAAATACCTTGTCAAAACATTGGAAGGCACCAATTCCGGGAAACCTCCATGTCCCATTCTGCTCTGGATATGAAGGGTAACGAAGCTCACCTGCTGGCCCCATTCCAACTTGGATTTCCTGAATTAGGAATATTGAAACAAATTAACAAACAGGAAAGGCATGTGGCAGCATGTTCAAATGTTACAAAACTAAAGATTGAATACGGTTGCAGACACATGCATAGTCTTAACGAACAATAAAAGCCATTCATTAACACCAGAATTTTGAGTTTTCTTTTTCTGTTTAGCATTCCTTTTAAGTGAACTTGAAGCAATATGATTTTTCAGCATGTGCCAGAGGATGAGTTTATCCTAAGCATCTGATAGCACATTTACCACCAAGGTAAGAACAAACAAGTTATTCAGGCACCTCAAGATTCAAAGTTAAGTTAATTTCAAGGTTCGAAGTGCAGCAAACCAATAAAGACACATTAGAAACACTTCTTCCTAAGGCAATTGCTATGACCCAACAAGCTCTTGAACTGTTGATTCAGTGTAAACAGTTTATGTATCCATCTTTCAGGCACATGTAATCGATTCTTTAACAAGAGGAGATGCTTTAACAAGGGACACAGTTATTATTAAGTTTTATAAAGTGGGATAGTTTCAATGGCACCATAAACTCTATCAGAAAATTGAAGTCACAATCAAACAACTATGAAACTCTTAAGCACCCAACTGAATTCAACTAGTAAGAATAAATAGCCTGAAGTATTACCACAATGGTGTCACTAAGGAGGTGTTTGAAGTTGTCTCTGAAGGCACGCATGAAATCAGCGTAACACTGCACGGGTGTCCTGCCCTTAAGGACCGGAAGGGTATCAGCGCCAAGTGATAAATACTCGCAGTTCCTCCTTCCCCATTGATCAGTGTATGCAAGGTCTGGATCCTTATCAACCTCCTCCACAACCCACTTGGGTAAAGGAATACTGTGTTCAACAAAAATAGACTATTCACCAAAGCGCCACAAATCTCCAAAATCCCATACAACAATGTAATGTTCAAGTGCAATGTTGCTATAGATGCCATTATCAATAGAAAATAAGACATCTTTATTGGTAATGGTATATAAGAAAAATCTAATCTATATTTTTTGTAACAAATCCAATGAACGCATTATTTTAACAGCCCCAATCCAAACTACAGCTTTCACTAAAAAAGGATGGCATATGATCATATTGGTTATGATGTTTCTTTCCTTTAATCACAGTTTATCAGTACCTAATCATGAGAACTTTACAGTTTTACTATCCCCAATTGCAAAACATAATGACAAATTTAAGACCCAACAGTTACTTTTCTAACTGGTATACATCCATTTTAACAAATATGTTGTTAAGCCAGGCCTAGATGTACTGCTTAAGTAAATTAACTTCCAGAAAAATCTATTCAGCCAAATTCAGACAAAAGCTACTGTACTATTGTTCACACAAGGAGCGTGCACCCACGCTCCAAAGTCGCCCGTGAAAGAAAAAATTAAAACCAATCAGAAAAACGTGAAAACAATGAACAATGGAAATGACGTGAGAGAGATAGAGACTCACGTGACAGAGTCCCCGACGTTGCCGCCACACTTGTGAAACGACATCACAGCCTGGACTTTGAGGCCATGCTTCTTCGCCATCTCGAAAAGCTCCGCGTACCCGCCCCAATTGTACGCGCCGGGCGCTTCCCTCTCCACCAAACCCCACCACACATCCATCATCACACCCTCCACCCCCGCGCTCTTCAACGCCTGAAGACTCGCGTTCATCGCCTTCTTCCGATTCACAGAGTTGTTCATCGTCACGCTATCTAACGGCATCATCACGTACACCGGCACCCCCGTCCCCTTAGTCTGCGCACCCCTCACCTGGTGCTCCAGAACCGGAGATTCCATCTCCGTCGCGAACGCCTGGCACGCCACTGACAGATCGCGCCGGGTCGACCCGAGAGGCGACCGGCAAGGGCTCAACGGCGGCGACAATCCGTCGATTGCGTCCGGCCTCTGGGTTTTGCACGTCAGGCTCGCCGTCGGCGACCTCCACTTCGGCGATGCGCTCACCGATTCAACGGAGGATGAGTTCGTATCTGTCGTCGAAATGGATGCTCCGGCGAGTGCTCCGATCTGGTGCGTTAGGTTCAACGCCATTCCCGAAGCCAAACAGAAAATAAGCGTAGAAAGTGAGAAAATAAATTAAAGAGGAGAAAAAGCTGTGTTTTGGAACCCTGCCTTTTCCTTTTGCTCTGCGTGTGAATTTTTCGGCTTTTTGGAGATTCAGATTCTCAGTTAAGTCACAGTAGCTTTTGTTTTTCAGATCTTTTTCGGATTTGAAAATTTGTGTGGGAAAAGGGAGGATTGTGAAGCTCCTGCATTTATAGAAACGAAAGAGCTTGGTTTGGAACTGGGTTAGGATAAGATTTAAATAATCTTTTCTGAGCCGCTACCTTTCCGACACGTGTCCTTCACTCCACGTGGCAGCGGGCTTAGCGGCCCAAAATGTGACGGCTACGATCGCTCGGGATGCACATGAGACGACGAGTCTGGACGTTGCGATGGCGCTTCGCGTGAAGTTTCCAGACTTCTGGGTAACGCGCTTTGCCGCTTTGCCGCCTTGCCGCTTTGACACGTGGGGGCGAGGAACTGGCACTGGTTAAGGAACCTGTCCTTAAGGCTTAAGACATGTAGTTGGGTGAGATTGGGGGTGGAGGTGGCTTGTTACTGTTGTTGTCGTTTTGTTTTCTACGGTAGAGAAAGTGAGATTTGACACGTGGCGGACGATGAGTAGCGGTGTCAGTGAGTGTTTGACACGTAAGGCTAGGTTTGTTTCGGTATGTGTTGTGGTTTATGGTGACGGTGAGGGTATAGGTCGATAGGATGGGTGGGCCACAACTGAATCAGCTTGAGCCCTGACGTTTATGATCTATTTGGCATCCAGGTGTTGTACCTGATTTTGGGGATCCGGAAATTAGAGGATCGTTTGATTCGAAACAGATATTATTGTGGACAACGGCATCTGTACTCTTAAAAAAAAGGCTAATATGCGGTTTTGCTCAAAATTATATATCATAATTGTTAATTCATCATTAAGGTTTGTTTCGGGTAAGTTAGGACTTAAACTATATAAAAATGGCCAATTTGTGATTTGCTGTCAATTTTTTTGGGCAACTTCGTAAGTTTAAAGAAACAAATTATTAAATAATAGCAAAAAAAAGTCAAAATCAAAACACAAAAGAGAAAACAAAAAACAAAATAAAAACCTAGCCCCTCTTGTATTGTACCCAACCCAACAACTTGTTCCCCACCTCCCCTCATCAGCGTCCCTCCCAACTAGGCGTGGTAATGAGTCGTGTTGTGTCGGGATAATAAATGTGTCGAGAATACTCAACTCAAACTCAATCTATTTAATAATCTGTTTACTCATTCATAGTTTCCAATTAAAAAAGGGGAAACATTAAAAAGAGGAAATATGAGACTACATCAGGTTCATAAACATGTTATTTCACATTATTTTTATTTTTATTTTTTTAAAAGGAAACTGAGACTACATTAACTTTAAAAAATTATTTTAAAAAACAACATTATGTCGCGCTTCCTAATTCCACAATAGGAGTCTTTAGTTTGGCCATCTGGATCTCTTCTCTTGAATTTTCACACACAGCTTCTTGAGGCTCATCACTTCAGCTCTCAAAGAACCTAACATGTTGATAACATACTCTAATATACCATGTTAAAATGCAAGCATTTAACCCAAACTAATTGGCAATTGGTGAAAAGACCCAAAATCTTTTAAGCACTGATGCAAAGATATTCTCCAATTTGAGATATATTCTCAAACACAATGTTGACTTTATATGGTCTTGAAATTGTTAATATTGTTAGGTTTTGGCATCATAAGATTACAAGAAGAAAGAAATATTTGTATGTGTTTGTTTCAACTTTCAAGTAAGAAATATTGTGCAAACAAAAAAATTCGAGTGTGCCCAAGTCATCTCATTGTTTCTCGAATTAATTGAATGGAGGAAGTCATGAATTGGGGAAGATAGAATAAGGGAGAGAATAGATGAACATGAGATCAACTATCCCTCTTCCCTAATGATTATAATCCATGATTTTCATATATTGAATTATGAATTGTAATATGGAACTCACATAATTTTTTTAATTATTTCGTATGTGTTAGTAAATGCATGAGAAATTAGAAATCAGACTAAATCCAATACTTGTAGGTTAGTAAACGCAGGGTAAGTAAAAGGAATAAATTTAGTACTCATTCCAAGAAAGTGTGATGCTTTCATGTTGCATTTGGTTACATGAGGGGGATAAACCTCAATGCTGGTTCTCAGAAAAATAATAATTCCACAAATTTCTATGATCAACTCACTAATGATTCCTAACTGTTTGCGTAGGTTTTCAACCTCAATGCTTTTGTTAGCCTCATCTTCTTCATTGAGGCAGTGAGCTTATGATAAGATCGGCAATGGCGAATGAATGAATTAACATTTCCTCCTCCTCTTCCATCGCTTCCACTTCCCAAATTCATTTTTCTCCTAGTTTGCTAGTTAATTAGGGAAACTTGATCATCATTTCCATTTGAAGTAAGAGATGAGAAAAACCATGACAAATGAGATGGGCCAACTTCAAAGTTGATTATTAAAATCGATGTGAAATTTTTATAACAGTTGAGTGAAAAATGGGATGGTTGTCTTAGTTTCTATAAAGTCGAAAGATTATTGAAATGTGCGCTTTCGGAGATAGAAAGATGATGAATAGTTGAAGCTCACAATTTTTCCATTTGAGTGATTTGCCCCAAAATATTAGTTGGAGATGGCCAAAAAAGACGGAATACACATTGTTGAGGCCCAAAAAATCCACGGTTTGGCCCAAATAAATTCTCGGCCCAATGCAATACCTTACCGAAGAGAAGCCCAATTAGGGCACGCGAAAGTTCGTCATACCCGCTTGCACACATGCCACGCCAAGCAAATAAGCAACACGTCGCGCTACAAGCTTAAGTGGGCCCAAGCCACTCAAATGCTCGGGGCTTGCCTGAGTGGGTTGTGGTATGGATGGTAACAAGTTATCATGGGGCCCATCGATGGGTCGAGAAATGGAAGTCTCGGGTCGCTTGGGGGCCTCGGGACTCAAGCCCATTTCTTAGGCCCAAACGCGGGTAAGCACAAGAGAGAAAGTAGCCCATTGCCTCAACTAGAATAGCCCAACTAAAATAGCCCAACCAAAATAACCCATTACTTTAGCCCATAAAGCCCTAAATATTTGGTGGATTTAGCCCACTTATTAAATGACTTGGTTTTATATATTAAAAGGCCCAAACCATTTGAATAAGTGGAAGTCAGGACCCTCAACATTCGGTTGAAGCAGAAAACCTCGAAGAAGCCAAAGATTCACATGTGAGGGGCTGCTGGGAGAACAAGTTCCAAGTGCAAACATTCAAGAAACCAAAGGGTATTGGCACGCAGGGGAGAAAGCTATCTCTTAAACCAACAGGCACACCCACTTTCTTTCCTTCATCAGATTTGGCCATGGAAAAAGGAAGAAAGAGGAGAAAGAAGATGGGTGAAATAGGGAAGTTCCCCTCCGAGGCAGCCGCTGGAAGAAGCCTGGAGCACCCAAAATCTCTGATTTTGTGGGATTGGGCAGAGCTGACTTTGCCACCATGAGGTAAGTCAAGAGGGAGGAGAAGAAAGAAGGAGGAAAGCTTAGCTAGATTGGGAGGAAACCATTAGGGTTTCTTGGAGAAGAGCAAATCCCAGCAGCTATAAATAGAACCCCTCTCTACCCAACACAATACACTTCAGAGAGCAAGCTTCCTCTCTCACCTGCAAACTCAGTAATTTTCGTGCTTTTTTGGTCTATTACTCTTATTTCCCCCATTTTTCCCCTTCTGGCAGGCTGCTCAGAGTCACTGCCAAGCTGCCGGAAGTTACACTCAAGCCACCCATTCCTCTCTTTTCCCTCATTCTCAACCAAACCTCTCTGCTAATTCTTCATTTCCTACCTTAATACCTATTTTCCCCTAAGAATACTCAGTTTTCTCTCAAGTGCTAAACCCATGATAATTTTGCTCCCATGCCATAATCTTCTCATGCAAAGCTAGAAGATTTATTTGTAATTTGTTGTTATTTTTATTGGTGAAGATAACCAAAATACTTCCTAAGGCCTTGCTGCCCTTTCGAAGCATTTTGGGGCTTAATTTTCGAACTCAGGCAAAGGGGACAACTTCATCAGCTCAGCCCATTTGCTGCCGGAAGAAAAAAGCCCCTACACACATCTTGAAGCATAGTAATAAATTATCACAATGTACTATATATAATTTATAGATGATATAGTATTATGGAGTATAATTTCTTACAAGGAAAGATTTTTCCACAATACATTATTGAACCTTGCGTCATTCCCAAAGTTCGATGAGTTGAATTTTAAAGTATACATTGCATGAATTTAGTAACAAGGAGGCCTAGTTTGGGCAATCTAACATTTAACGTTGATCGAAATTTGAGAGTTGATTTGTCTTTTGTGAGTACCTAATTCTAGTATTGTATTTATGAGCAGAAATTCTTCCTATAAAAGTAATTTCAAACGAACTCGTAGCATCTTGTAGGGAATTCTACTCAAGCAATAAGTTGTACGAAGAAAGGAAGTCAATATGCTTGTTTTATACAATAAGTTTGCCATTATGAATGTGGAGCAAATAGTAGAGAGACAAATTGACAAGAGTAAGGAATTGTTTGTTCAGATAAAAAAAAAGAAAAGATATTTATAAAAATACCCAATCCTAGACATGTATTTATAAAAATACCCAAGCACTATTTAAACATAGAAACATACCCAAAATGGGTTTTGGGTATGTGTGTAATGATGGGTTTTGGGTATGTTTATAAATGGGTTTTGAGTGTGTGTAATGATGAGTTTTGGGTATGTTTATAAAATGTTTTGGGTGTTGAGTATTTTTATAATTTCAGCCCCCATTTTGGGTATTTTAGTGAAACTCCCAAAAAAAAAAGGAATTGTTTGTTCAGGCTGCCGTTTAACAAAGCTCAAAACGCGTGTCGTTGGTTCCCTACGACTCCACACATGAGGGCTGAGGGGGCCAAGGGCATTGTCGTCCAACACACAAGTCACTAGGGCCCTAGCCGCCTAGAGCCCCCTCCTTCCTTCTGTGTCCAATGCCCATCACAGAAACCCAAGAAGGAATTTTCCCAAAACAAATCCAAATTCCACGGCCACAGACTTCCCTTCTCAATTTTCCATTTCTCGTCAACCAGAGATCTCGCCTTCTCGCTCCGCACCCGAGCCTACGCAACGCTCGCTCGCACAGAATCCACGCCCTCAACCTCAATTCAAACCCCTTCCTTCAATTCAAATAATTCCCAATCCTCCTAGGTTACGCTTACACGACGTAATGATTTGCATGTGAAACTTTGTTGATTGTTTTTAATTTATCAATCTGAATTTTGCCGTAGAATGCCGGAAAAGCTGAGATTATGACATTTTCCCTGGAAAATAATGAGGGCAGGTTCTTTGTGGGCCGACGAGCCCAATGCTCCGTCTACCTCTGTGCCGCGCATTCCTCAGCAACATCCATGCAAGCACAGGTAAATTTTAGAGTTTCTTTTTGGAATTTTGATAGGTTTTTTTTATTGGTTTTCGTGTAATTCAACTACCCAATTGATGCTCTGTGAATAAGGTTTCTGGGAAAATATTTATTGTAGCTAATTCCATTCAAGCTTTAATTTTCTTGCTTTAATTAGCTCCAATCTAAATGGGATGTTTCAATTAATTAGCTATCTTAATTGGTTAGAATTAAGGACAAAATTGTTGAAAATTGAGGAGTTACAAGTGTTTTTAAAGTAATTTTCTTGCCTCTAGAAGTGGATTTGGGTTTTGATTTTCTTAAATGATCAATCTGTTAATTACCCACTGATAATTTTAAGGTGTGCCTGTTGGGCATTCTGGAGTCAAAACTGATTTGCATGTATATGATGTTTCTGGCAGTGTTAGCAATGTCCTTAGACTGTTAGCACGGAGAGAGGTTTCTCCTCAAACAAAAAACTCGTCAAAGAAACTATGGGGGGAAGCTTCTAAGTCTCATTCTGATTCTATTGGCTCAAGGTGCGAAGCAGCTAGAGATGCTAGACATGGCCTTGTCTCATGGTAATCTGTCCCTATTCTTTTTAGTTGCTCTTTTGTAATGTTCATGCAATAAAAATAAAGCGTACTGCCTTTTCCTTTGTTAGAATCATTTTGCATTTAGTTGATCTTTCTGTTTGTGTCTTGAAACTGGGTTGACTACAGGGTGGAGGCAGAGTCCCTCCAGCATTTGTCTGCCAGATATTGTCCGCTTGTGCCTCCTCCACGGTCAACTATTGCAGCAGCCTTCAGCCCCGATGGAAAGACACTGGCTTCTACTCAGTAAGTACTGCTCTGTGTATATATTTTTCACTGTGGTACAAGGGTTTGGCTTAAGCGTAGGGTTGAGTTATATTTATTCCGAGAATTGTATCATTTTATCAATTTGCAATATGCAACTGTAACTGCAGCGGAGACCATACTGTAAAGATTATTGATTGCCGAACTGGGATCTGCTTAAAGGTGTTGAGTGGTCACCGTAGGACACCTTGGGTGGTAAGCCTAAAGCTCCCTTTACTCGACTTTATTATTTTTTTAATTCTTGGTGAGAATACATGAGTTTGAATGATTATTAGCTTCTTGCTTCAGCCATCTGCAAGATGTTGAACTATTTATTAAACAGACATGCTAGAGGTTTAGTGACACATTGAAGCTTCTTTTTCATCCATATTCTGTTCTATGAAATACCCATCTATGTATATGAGGACAAAATCCTCTTCAAATTTTATGCTTTCATAAAAAATGTTTTGGTTACTTTATCCAAATCTGTTTAGGGTGTTTCCACTTAAATCTAGCTATTTTATTCAGAAACAAATTTACTGGTTAGCAGATCTGACACTTCAGCATAGCTACTGGATTCATCTTGTTATCTGGCTGTGCTTTTCTTATTAGCTGGTTGTGCTTTCGCAGGTTAGGTTTCATCCTTTGCATCCAGACATTTTGGCTAGTGGAAGTTTGGATCATGAAGTTCGCTTGTGGGATGCAAACACGGCAGAGTGTATAGGATCGCGTGATTTTTGTAAGTATCTATGTGGATTATCATTTATAGTGATTTACAAACAATGAATTCTTATACGATTAAATTTGTGTCGTGGATATGATTGTTAGTGTGTTTTCCTCCACACAGTGCGTCCCATTGCTTCGATAGCTTTTCATGCCCAAGGTGAGCTTCTTGCTGTTGCGTCAGGTCACAAGGTAAGAGCTTTTAGTTGGAAATTTGACATAATTATTTTTATTTTCATTAATGGAATTAACCTTTTAAATCTTGCATTAGTTATACATATGGCACTACAATAAGAGAGGGGAGACATCCTCACCAACCATAGTACTGAAAACACGACGTTCACTTCGGGCTGTGCATTTTCACCCACATGCAGCTCCGTTTCTTTTAACTGCTGAGGTAATTTTTTGTGGAGTCATATTATTCTGTTTCTGTGATCAACTGTCTTTTAAGTCTGCCATTTTTCTGTTTTATAGGTCAATGACCTTGACTCATCAGATTCCTCGATGACACTTGCAACTTCTCCGGGTTACCTGCGCTATCCTCCACCTACTGTATATTTGGCAGATGCTCACTCTAGTGATCGTTCTGGTTTGGCAGATGGACTACCTCTTATGTCTCTACCATTTCTGATATGGCCTTCATTTGCTAGAGATAATGGGAGAATATCTATGCAGCGTAGTGATCTGGACAATGGTTCAAGTAGTGCACAACAAAGAGTTGATCCTTCAGCTTCAGTGCGACTTCTAACATATTCAACTCCTTCAGGGCAGTATGAACTTCTGTTGTCCCCAATTGAACCTAATAGCTCTTCTCCAGCACCAGAAGACACAGGAACTAATCCTTTCATGAGTGAAATGGAAACTGAAGTTTCTCAACCTGCAATGGACAGTTTGGAGCCTATGGAAGTTCAACCAGAAGGGAGAAGTAATCATATTTTCCCATTTGGTGACTCAACATATTGGGAACTTCCTTTCTTGCAAGGGTGGTTAATTGGTCAGACCCAAGCTAGCCAACGGAATATGCGGCTGGTAGGTGATGCTGCACATGATAATCCATCTGCACATGGTGAGATGGATAATACAGCTCCCTTAACTTCCTCAGTAATACCGACCAGTGTGAATCAATCCAGGGGTACTGGAAGATCTAGTTCCCGGCATCGTACTTCACGTACTCATATGGTGCCAACAATTGGGTCTAATGAAGGTGCTGGATTCAATAATATCACACACAGTGAAAGTGAGCCTCAACCTGTTGTGAACAGAATCCAATCTGAACTTGCAAACTCATTTGCTGCAGCAGCAGCTGCAGAGTTACCTTGCACTGTGAAGCTCAGAATTTGGCCACATGATGTGAAAAATCCTTGTGCTCCCCTTGATGCAGAAAGATGTCGCTTAATCGTTCCACATGCCGTACTTTGTAGGTAATTTTCTTTCTGTTTTCAACTTTCATGACATGTTATTGTTTTATCAACTTTAGACATTGCTTTTAGCTTATATTTAAGTCTTGTAAACAAGTACATTTTTAGAAGGATGCAACATCAATTGGTAGTTTGTATTACTGAATTTGCATTTTTATGCAAACAAATACTTCAACTTGATTAGTTGATGCTCATGAAGGGTTTGGGTATTTTTTCTTTTTAGCATTGCATGATAGTTTGGACTTTGATAGTATTATTACAGGCTATATCTTTTTTGGATCTTTACTTGTGAATTTGTTGCAGTGAAATGGGTGCCCATTTTTCCCCTTGTGGAAAGTTTTTAGCTGCTTGTGTTGCATGTATGTTGCCCCATATGGAAGCTGATCCTGGATTACAGAGCCAGGTCAACAATGATGTCACAGGGGCAGCAACTTCTCCAACTCGACATCCAATTTCAGCTCACCATGTCGTATATGAGCTCCGGATATATTCCCTTGAGGAGGCAACGTAAGTTTGAACTCCCTATAAATATGCGTTCTAATTTCTTACCTCCTCTTTAACTTTCCATATGAATTTTCTTTATTTCTATGTCCTGATGTTCATTCTATTTATCTAGATTTGGCCTGGTTCTTGCATCCCGGGCAATAAGAGCTGCCCATTGCTTGACATCTATTCAGGTCAGCTGCATTTTGAATATGTATACACTTATAGTTTCATGTTGATCACTAGTTTCTCATTGATCATTCCAACTATAACCCTCTGTTTGGATGAAGGAATTGAAAATTGCATAGAATTCTAAAATGACAGAATTTAGATTTCCATCATTTCAATTTTTGGCAATTGAAGATTTCAGTGTTTGGATTTATGTATGTCAATTTTGTAAATGGCACTATGGAAATTGTGAAAGACACCTATTTTGGTGGAAATTAAACTCAGGAATTTGATGCCCCAATTTCCACGATTTATTCTGCGCATCATTTATATGCAAAAGATTCATGAACTAATCATTTGAAGTTCTAAACATTTTTTTAATAATGTTTTAAAAAAAAAAAAATCAAGAAAAGCTTTGTACTTTCATCACACTTACTAAAGGTTTTTCATCCTGGAATTTACCATGGCAGTTCTCTCCTACATCAGAGCATATATTACTTGCCTATGGCCGTCGTCACAGTTCACTTCTTAAGAGTGTTGTCATTGATGGGGAGACAACAGTGCCTATTTACACCATTCTGGAGGTAAGAGTTTTTAGTTCTTTTTCCCCTCCCTTCTTATGTGTTTTGCCTGCGATCGAGTGTCAAAGTTTCATTTTGATCAGGTGCTTCAATCAATCTGGAAAAGTAACGTGTAGAAATTTGCGTGAAAATTAATCTACTTATAATAAGGACGATAATATGAAATTTTTATTAATTATGATTGAGGCTAATCTATGTAACCTAAGTTAGATTACACTAGACTTAGAATGCAATAAATGACGGTGTAAACTAAAAGTCATTTTGGAGCTGAATAATTATTTGTGTATGAAATAGATTTTATATCAACTTTATTTAAAGTTTCCTGGTAATTATGTCTTGTAGTTCTACTATAAGATACAATTGCTGTGCATGATATATACATTAATGTTAGTGTTGTTTCTGGTTGTCTCTACTGTAATTGACAGCTGTATTAGGTAGGTATAGGGTGAATTTTGGCATAAATCTATTTTAAATGTTCATGTAACAATCATATTTATTATTCAGGTCTATAGAGTTTCTGATATGGAACTTGTGAGAGTTCTTCCTAGTGCGGAGGATGAAGTCAATGTCGCTTGCTTTCATCCTTCAGTTGGAGGTGGCCTTGTCTATGGAACTAAGGTAAGCAATTGGGATTCAGAAAGATTCTTTTAGTTTTCTTTTTCCTCGGCCAATTTCCATAACTTACGAGTCGTATTATGAGATGCAGGAAGGGAAGTTACGGATCCTCCAATATGATAGTTCTCATGGAATGAGTCATACAACGTCCGCTTTTCTTGATGAAAACATGCTTGAGGTACAAAAAGCCCTTAACGAAATTATGCCTTTCCTTTTTGTTTTCAAAGTTGCTTTACAAATCAAAATTAACATTTCATCCTTAACATGTTTAATTACTTTTCTCAACTGTTCATTCTCCTGCGTTTTGAAAGTTGTTCCTTTTTGTGCTGTACTGTCTATTCTAGTAATGTTTTTCTTCTACTGTAACTAAAAATTTCTGGTGCCTACCTTTGAGATATTTGAGGAACAAGATGTTAGAACTCTCAACATATCAATTTAAATTGGTTCTCTCCAGTATTTTTTATTTACAGACTATTCCGAGAAAATTGAAATCAGTGCCAAACAAATAAAAAACTGGGAAAAACAAGCTTTGCTAAATCTTTACCAAGGAAAAAGTGTGGAAAAAAGTTTATATGAGAGAAGTGCAACATAAGGTAGCACAGTTGTGTCCAGCTGTGTTGGACAATGATTTCAGTTCATTTACTTGAACCAAAAAATAAAAAGAAAAAAATTCTTAGTGAATTTTAACGTGACTTTTAACATTATTACATGCTTCTTCATGGTACTCACGGTTTTGTTGTGTCAAACAAATCATTTGTGATTGTTACAACATTGTTGGATCTCTTGTGCATTTCGAGATTATAGTAGGGGCAGAGCAGTGATTTGGAATGTGATTTTGGTTTTGTAACAATATTTTGGTTACTAATATTACCAAAATCAATTATTGCAGGTCCCGACATATGCTTTGGAATGCTAGGAACTAGCCATCATTTTCCTCTTGTGAGACGAACCACTCAGCTTAGCTGGTTTGTTTTTCTTTTTGAAGATCTATTGCCTTTGGGTTTTGTTAAATTAATCTTATTGTGCTTTCGACATCGTCGTTTTATGGTGATTTGTGGATAAGATTTGTAGTATTATGCCTCTAATATTATCCTTATTTTCTAGATGTTTTGCATAGTTGAGTAAACAGATGAATTCCAGACCAAAAAAAAAGAGTAAACAGATGAATTTAATGCTTTTCTCTTGGTGTTTAAACAGTCAAATATTTGAACATAAAAGGCTAATTGGACAGAGAAATAAATAAGTCAGCTTTAATTGTAGAGATAAATAGATTAACCTTAGGCTTGAGTCCCTTTCCTTCTGAGGAAGTCCTAAGATTACATTTTGAAAATATAGTTTTTCCCTGAATAAAAATATTTGAGAGCAAATTGTCTTGATGTCTGCTGTATCCAACACAGCCATGGCCACCTTGTAGGAGTGTATGTGCTTCACAGGTTTGTCCAGACGATTGCTTGATGTATAATTTTAGAAGGGTTATCTACTTAATATTTCAAAATCTTGAAACATAGACTTCACTTTTGCGTATGGTTATAAGCTATACTTGGTTGAACTGTGTTCATTTGATTTGAGTTTGCTGAATTATTTCAATTTATGTTTTTGTGATCCTCATTAGCTATTTGATCTGGTCTGCTGGCAGTACAGTGCAACTTATATTCTTTTGCACCCAGTTTTTTTCATGTTTATTTATTTATCATTCGTCTAGAGGAAGTATAAGCATGCTCTGTTGTTGCCACTCTTTGTGGCCCTTAAACTAGGCGACCCCTAGTTATGGTACCTAGGTAAAGCATTAGTGAGTCAGATCATATGCGACTAAACCAAGGCAGAAATAACCACAAAGATTATGGAATCCCCTGGTTAGTATGAACATAAAATATGCAACTAATTCACTAACCTTCAACTTGGGTCAGCTTCAGTTAAGTAGTTTGGTGTGGAGGAACAGCAGATGGCGAGCACAGAGCAATGCTTATGCATACTGCCTCTAGAAAAAACATACAGAAGCATGGAAATAACTCAAGTGCTTAAGATATTAGTTTATGTTTTAATGGCTCTGATTTCTTTGGTGAAAAAATGTACGACGATCCTATGTTTTCTTTTCAGGGTGGAGTCACAGTGCACACATGAAGTTGAAGCTTGTAGCGAATTACACATATCAATTTACCTATAACAGTTAACCCTGTACCTGACTGTTGTTTCTTCAGTCAAATGCCTGTGAAATGCTCCATTCAGAATCAAAATATAACTCTGTAATTTTTCCTTTATTGTTTTTTTGTTAGAGTAAATGCTGTCTACACCACTAGGGAATTTAATTTAACAAGGAAAACTGATAAGTAAGATGGAGCAAAACATGTCAAGGACCATGTTATTGTATATGCTTGCTCAGGTTCCATTGGACATTGTTATTAGGAATGTAATTTCTTCTCTCAATTTTTTTTTCATTTTTTTTTCTTTATCCCTTTGTCTTGAACAAGGCATTAAGTTTTTAGGCCCCTATATGTAGGCCTTAATTGTAAAATAGAAAAAAAAAAGAAAAAAGAAGGGAATCTCATTGGTTGTTGGCCTCCAGTTATGTATAATTATTTGATGCATCACTAGTTGCCCAGATGATTTTATGCGAATGGTGAACGTTGCCAGTCTCTTGGTTTATTTTTTCTTAAAAATCAATCACAAAAACAACATTTGATTTATTTCATCAATTTTTGTCCAACTGCAGTGGTATAGAATGCAAGACGATTTGTACCAATAATCTTCGTTCTGTAAGGGCTAAAATTACTTAACCAAAAGTCCTGCTGATAGTGTTTGACCAAAAAAATTTAAAATTGCTAAGTCACACAAGTGCTAGGTGCTTCTCCATATAGCACTTTCAATTGCCTTTTTTAAAAAGCACATAAATTTAAAACAAAAAATTCAACATATTTTTGAAGAAAAAATAAATAAAATAGAGCATAAGTACTTTCTAAAGAAGCATTCCCAAATGAATGAATGACTGAAGTACTTTCTAAAGAAGCATTCCCAAATGAATGAATGACTGAAGCACGTAATAACAAAACAAAATATATAACATTGAAATAACCAAAAGGTAAACTTATAACAAGCTTTACCACTTGCTCTCTCTTGACATCATTACTAATCTCCATGCCAATTTGATGAGCACATTTTATATCTTAATTTATATTACTAAAATATATTTATTAGTCCTTTTCATTAGATAAATTCAGTTTGTTTTTATGAAATTTAAGAGCTAGAATTGGTGCCCATGTGGGGAATAGGCAGTTGCAGGCCTGTAAAAGAGAATAAAGCAGGGACAAGAGGACGATAACGAAGGGATTGGCGTAACAAAAGGGAAGTGCGATTTATTTGGTGATGGGCAGGCAGGGCATAAAAATTGAATAAACAAGTGAAGTGAAACGGCTGCCCATCCTACTAGCTTTAATCTCCAGCCTATAAATAGAGTGTTGCGGCATTGTTCAAAACCACCCCGCACCGGGAGCTCCCAACTTCTCAAGAGCTCTCTCTCCCTTCTCGCTTGTACTTCCAACTCTGTCATTTTCTCTACATCGCTCTTGACACTTGGACTTCCGAGTTATATTGCTGTGCAACACCTTCACTTGGGTTTTGGAACGCTTTGTCAAGAAATGCAGAGATTATTCCTTTGGTGGGAGGTTTGCTTGTTATGTGGGGAGGTTTGCTTGTTATGTGAAATTCTTCACATCTAGCACACTCTTTCCAAACTCATCTCATTCTTATTATTATTTTTAATTTTTTTGTTTTTGTTTTGATGTTGTTTATTTATTTTATGTGATCTAGAGATCATCTAGGAAGATTTGTTAAAAAGCATGAAACTGTTAATTCGGAACATCCTGGTTTAACTTCTTCATATGAAACATCTAACGAATATGAAATCTTGGTAGAAAATGTTAATGAGCGTGAGGTTGTTAAATAAATAAACAACATCAAAACAAAAAAATAAAATAAAAATAATAATAAGAATGAGATGAGTTTGGAAAGAGTGTGCCAGATGTGAGGAATTTCACATAACAAGCAAACCTCCCACCAAAGGAATAATCTCTGCACTCTTGACAAAGCTTTCCAAAACCCAAGTGAAGGTGTTGCACAGCAGTATAACTCGGAAGTCCGAGTGTCGAGAGCGATGTAAAGAAAATGACAGAGTTGGAAGAACAAGTGAGAAGGGAGTGAAGAACAACAAGATATATCATCGACAAGACAATTAAAGACATTCTCATACGCATTTAGCATCTAGCGTTTCTTTAATATAGTACTTGATTTACAAAGTTTTCCAAGTTTGAGGATGAAGAACCATGTGGACTAGCGGCTTCTTCTGCCAGTTTCTTCCACTCCATGACCTTGTTTTTCATTTGCTTACCTTTCTCTCCTTCCATCAACTCTCTAACAAGCTTTTCCACCTGGTCTCTCTTGACATCATTACTAATCTCCATGCCAATTCCCCACACATTACAAACACAATGACAATTTGTTTGCTGGTCCGCAAAGACGGGCAAGGAGAGCATAGGCACACCTGCAACCAGATCAGGTCTAATTACCCAAAAGAAGGGAAGCTTGCTGTTTGCCAGTCCCCAACCAAACTCCACAAGCTGTTCGGGTGTTACGACCGCTAAACTTCCAAAGTTCACGTAAACAACCGAATTTGGTTCTTTAGAATTTAGCCATTTGATGCATTCGGTTTCTTCGTTCCATAGACTATATCCCATGTCCTTCAAAGGGTACTCCGGTATCTGGTTAAGAAATAGTTGGAGAGGGCCAATTGCATAAACAAGTGGAAACATGGATGAGAGAGCATCCAAAACTTCTTGCTCCAATGCATTAAAAGTATGAAGAACAATGGCTGAACCTTTATCGAATTTTTTGATTGCTTCAATGGAGAAGATCCAAGATATGGCATTGGGATCTGTTGTAATAAAGTTGTTTGGGAGATCCCTTAACCTGATATCTTTCATTGCTGGAATCCAATCTATGATCTTGTCCAGAAAACCATTTGTTAAGAAGCTTTCATCTGCAAATACCCAAGTGAAGAAAAGAAAGCTTTTTTTTCACTATTGGTTCAATGACTCTCTGTCACATGTCCTCAACAATAATGAGAAGAAGAAAAAAAAAACACAAAATTTCCAATCAAATTTTGAAGTTGTTGTAATACAGTTTGATTTGGTACTTGTAGTTTTAATAAGTTTGGTTTGGTATCTATTATTATAGTTCATGTACTGAGTCAGGACACATGTTAAAATTCAAGTACCAAAAAACAAAAGTAAAAAAGCCAAGAAAATCTTCATTTGTTTACCTTTGAGAGGGGTAAGTCCTCTTTCCACCAAAGTGGGAAACTGTGTAAATCCCATGAAGCTGCTTGCAGAAATAGTGAAGAAGAGCACCACAGGAATTCCGATTTCTTCAGCTGCTGTGATGGTGAAGGACATCCAACCATCCGAAACGATGTGAGACACTGGAGGAATGTTGGCCGTGTGATTGAGTTTCTTGAGGAGGCCAAGAAATGGTGCTAGAAATTTTTTACTGACTGAGTCAGCAAGCAAAAGAAGGTCTTGAGTGGTATCTTCATCTGAGCTGTGAAGGCTATCTGGTATGGTTTCGAATCGAAAACCAGGCAAGCCGTCGAGGGAATTGGACCCCAGAGACTTAAGGAACCTCTTGTGATTGAACTCTGTGTTGACAAAGGTTATATGAACACCTCTATGGTGGAGGAGTTTTGCAAACTTAAGCATTCCCTTTATATGGCTTTGAACTGGAAAAGGAATGCAAACAACATGAGGCCTGTTACCTACTTCCTTAGAACCCATCTCTCAATATTTGTTGTGTGTATTTTTCTCTGTGTTTTGCACTCTCAGAAATGCACTGTTTTTATAGGGTTGGCAACAATTTTTTGTTTTGTTTTTGTGTGGCTGTATCATGACAATTAGTCCTACAAAGGAGTCAGGCATATGCAATTGAAGATGAAAATTATTAAAATGATTGGTGCAGTTTTATATTACATTGAATAATTTATATATGATATATTTTTGTATGGCTGTTTAAATTAAAAGACAAATAGGAAAGGGTTTATATATGCAACAAGCAGTCTGAGACAGAGCTGTCTTTGCTATGCAGACGGAGCTTTTCCAATTGACAACTGAACAGGCAGAAGGTCGCGTCTCAATCAGACTTGTCTCCTTGTGCCGTGAAACCGGGACTACACTCCCCCCCACCACACCTCGTCTGGAGCCCACCCCATCCTAATGATGGCTTTTTCTCTCTTTTCTCCTTTTGTCATCCCCTGCTGCCCCTTCTTCCCTGCCCTGCTCTCCTACTCTATAATCTACACTGTTGACCATAGGATCATAGGAGGTCTTTGTTTAGCAGAGCGATGGAGATGGATGATATGAATGGGGTGCTGAATAAGACGGTGCGAGCTTACCTAGAGGAACCCAAGCAACCCCTTGTCTCTTCTGTGAGCATCCTGACGTAATGGAATTGGAATTCATTCATTCTCATCTTTTCCCCCTTCTTCAACCGACGGTCAGATCTCACAGCATGCATGGGGTTTCCATGCCAATTGTTATGAGTTTCATTTTTCTATGTGAGATTTGTAAGACATAATATGTTGGACTGCTATTCAATTTCACAGGTTTAGTCTCAACATATTAAACAATGGTCATGATTCTTGTACTCATTAAACAATTAAATGTGTTGTTAAGTAGCTTAGACGAGACACATGCTTTGTTGGACGGATGTTTAATTGAAGAAGTACAGTCTCAACACACCAAACGGAGGGATAATCTAAACTAAAGGGGATGAGGGTTTCTCACATAGAAAGTACGAAGGTGCTATGGAAGTTCGAATCTAAAACCACTTATATACTATAATTGGACTATTGACTAACTGTCAATACTCTTATAATTTTAAACAAAATAGTCCAACCCATCAAATGTGACCTAAAGGTGCTTAAACGAGATACGTGCAATGATATGGCCGGCAACCCAATAATGTGAAAAATGCGGTTTCCTATCCTCCATTGTACGTTTGCCACCCTCACTGACGCAGGTGGCATCAAAGGTGAATGAATCACCCGAATCATGAAACACGGGCAAGGCCCACGTACCCAATGCCCGACCCATGTGCCCAAAAGACCTCTTTGCGTCTTGTTAGCTGTATATTATGATAATAATTGCACGTAATCGTAGTAGCTTTGCTAACTCCCGCGAAACACTGATGAAATATTATGAGCCACCCAACAACGACCCCAAATGACACAAAGGAGGAGATGTAACTTTGGAGGGCTTGGATCCAAGGTGACACCAAATTTGTGTATCAAATTAGTGTCCAAACGAAAACAGTCAAACTTTGTAGCGTCCAAATGATTGGAACTATGTCTAGTCCAATCCCATAGACTAGTATCACCCTTGGGACTTATTTTATTGTCCAATTTAATGAGTCCAGGCTCATTTTCTAATGTGGGACATGAATAACATTACTTGAGGGATCCCTCAATCAAAACGGGACTCAATACATATAATTATTTATCATGATGTTAATGTCTAGTCTTTGGTTCGAATGTGTCTACCAGTTGCCTAACCCCCTTCTTCAGTCCTTCGGTCCTCATCCAGCACGATACACAACTGATATCCTCCCACAATCAAAGTTATATCAACACTTCTTGTGGTCTCAATTTGTACAAGCACCTGTGACCAAACTTCATTTCCCATTCAAGATCAATTGGACATCAAATCAGAGGAATTTCTTTATACATGATACACATATAGATTGTACCCCACAAATCATAAATACAAAATTACCCTGGACACGTTTTTCTTGTAATTTAATTTCAAGAAAATTGTATTAACAGTTTTGAAGAACAAGAAGATATATCATCGACAAGATAATTAAAGACATTCTCATACACATGTAACATCTAGCTTTTCCTCAATAGTACTTGATTCACAAAGTTGTCTAAGTTTGCAGATGAAGAGCCATGTGGACTAGCGGCTTCTTCTGCCAGTTTCTTCCACTCCATGACCTTGTTTTTCATTTGCTTAGCTTTCTCTGCCCCTATTAACTCTTTAACAAGCTTTCCCACTTGGTCTCTCTTGGCATCTTTACTAATCTCCATGCCAATTCCCCACACATTACAAACACAATGACAATTTGTTTGCTGGTCAGTAAAGATTGGCAAGGAGAGCATAGGCACACCTGCACATAGGCTCTCAATGGTTGAATTCCAACCGCTATGTGTTAAAAATCCTCCAACTGATGAGTGCTCAAGGACTTGCTCTTGTGGGCACCAACTTGCTATAAGGCCTCTTTCCTTAGTTTCAGCCTCAAACTCGGGTGGAAAAATCGCTGATTTACCAGCAACCAGATCATGCCTAATTACCCAAAAGAAGGGAAGCTCGCTGTTTGCCAGTCCCCAACCAAACTCCACAAGTTGTTCCCGTGTTAATACCGCTACACTTCCATTCACATAAACAACAGAGTTTGGTTCTTTAGAATTTAGCCATTTGAGCCACTCAGTTTCTTCTTTCCACAGACTATATACCATAGCCTTCAAAGGGTGCTCTGGTATCTGGTTGAGAAGTAATTGGAGAGGGTCAATTGCATAAATAAGTGGAAACATGGATGAGAGAGCATCGAAAACTTCTTTCTCCAATGTATCAAAACTATGAAGAACAATTGCTGAACCTTTACCAAATCTTTGGGTTGCTTCCAAGCATAAGATCCAAGATGCTTCGTCGGGGTCTGTGCTAATAAAGTTGTTTGGGAGATCCCTTAACCTGATACCTTTCATACCTGGAACCCAATCCATGACATTGTCAAGAAAGCCATTTGTTAACCAGGTTTCATCTGCAAATACCCAAGTCAAGAAAAGTAAGCTTTTATATGTCCCTCACATGTCCTCAACAATAATTAGAAAAAACACAAAGTTTCCAATACAATTTGTAAGTTGTTGAAATAAAGTTTGATTTGGTACTTATTGTTAGTTTAAGGGAGAAGAGGTTTAGAGAATGGTTGGTAGTGTTTAGGACAATAACTTAATTTGGAAAGGAAAACTTTTGAAAGAGTAACAAAGTAGTTTTATTTTAGGGGTTTTAACTGTAGACGTCCCTGAACTTTGCCTCGATTTGCAATTGGGTCCCCGAACTTTTTTTTTGAGGCAATTACATTCGTTAACTCGACAAATAATTCCAATTGGGTCCTACCGTCCAACTCTGTCAATTTGTCCAAAGTCATTTTCAGCCACAATTTTTCTTCTTATTCTAGATTTCTCTAGTTATAATACATTATATAATTAGTAGGATGTTTTTAGTGACTTTAACTTGTCTACTTCTCTCAATTTTTCTAGATTTTTCTATATTATTCAAGATTTTTCTTTATTATTCAAAGTACCAGTGTGCATTACTTTTTAACACTCCTCCTTAATGCACATTTGTGTTACTTCGAGCATGCTTCGTAGCAGTTTGAATTTTGGTCTTGGAATGTCTGCAATCTGCTCCTATGTCTTGCAGTACTTGAGCTCAACTTCTTTGTTTGCTGAGACTTCTCGTAAGAAGTGATGCTTGATGGCGATATGCTTTGTCCTGTTATGGAACACTGGATTCTTTGCTATTGCTATAGTAGACTTGTTGTCGCAAAATATTTCAGTAGCTTATGTTTGGCACTCTCCCATATCTTCAAATATTCTTTTGAGCCAAATAGCTTGACATGCTGAACTTGCTGCTGCTACATACTCGGCTTCTACTGATGATTGTGCAACGGTATCTTGTTTTCTTGATGACCCTGAAAATATACCAGACCCAATTGTAAATACATAGCTTGATGTGCTTTTCATGTCATCTATTGATCCAGCCCAATCATTGTCTGTGTAGCCAAATAGTCTTGGATCTTTAGTGGACTTATACCATATGCCATAGTCAATTGTGCCCTTCAAGTATCTCAATATTCTCTTTGCTGATCCATAGTGCATTTGATTTGGACTTTGCATAAATCTTGATAGTAAGCTCGTCGTGTACATGATGTCGGGTCTTGTTGTTGTTAAGTATAGTAAGCTCCGAATGAGACTTCTGTAAACTGATTCATCAACTTTACTTGATCCATCTTCTTTTCTTAATTTCTCATTGGTGATAAGTGGAGTTGCCATAGTCTTGCACTCGTACATCTTGAATTTTTTCGAAAGATTCTCAGTATACTTTTTCTGGCATATGAAGATTCCATCTTCTTCTTGGTTTATTTCAATGCCCAAAAAGTAGTGCATCAACCCAAGGTCACTCATCTCAAATGTTTTCATCATATCTTTTTTGAACTCTTAATTATTTCTTCATTGTTTCTAGTGTAAATGAGATCATCCACATATAGAGAGACGATCAATATATCGGAGTTACCTTGAGTTTTGGTGTAGAGGGTAGGCTCGCTTTTGCTGCTCTTGAAGCCTGCATTTATGAGGTACTAGTCTATGCTGCTGTTCCATGCTCATGGCCCTTGCTTGAGTCCGTACAAGGCTTTCTTTAGCTTGAGTGCTTTATCTTCTCCTCCTTGCTCAATAAATCCTTGTGGTTGCTCCATATATATTTCTTCTTCGAGCTCTCCATTTAGAAATGCAGACTTTACATCTAGCTGATAAATTCTCCATTTCTTTTGATCTGCTAGTGCCACCCGTGCTCTTATAGTGTCAAGTCTTGCAACTGGTGCAATGGTCTCGTTGTAGTCTAGCCCGGTTGCTGCAAGTAGCCTTTAGCTACTAGCCTTGCGTTATGTTTTTGTATTGATTCATTAGGATTAAATTTGGTCTTATAGATCCATTTAACCCCAATGATCTCTTTTTCTTATGGGCGATCAATAAGTTCCCATGTTTTGTTTTTCTCAATTGTTTTAATTTCTTCTTCCATAGCTTTTCTCCAGATTTCTTCTTTTACTGCAACTTCAAATCTTTCTGGTTCTATAGTTATGAAGTTACAAGTCTCATATATATCTTGGAGTGATTTAGTTCTTGGTTCTGGAGATCCTTCATGTTGTATAGATGGAGGAGTTGTAGGTGGTGGAGTCGTACTTGAAGTTTCTTCAGTTTCCTCTCTGCACGGTCGTGTTATAGTAACACTTTTCTTTTCAACTTTCTCTTCCTCCCAGTTCCATGACATCGATTCATCGAACTCAACATCTCGGCTTATCATGAACTTCTTAGTTTTGAGATTGTAGACTTGATAGCCTTAATATTGGGAACTGTATCCCAGGAATATACCAACTTCATATTTTTCTTCTAGCTTGTGTCTTTTCTCCTTAGGAATGTGCACATAGCAAATGCATCCAAATACTTTGAGATGCTTTGCTGATGGCTTGATATTGCTCTAAGCCTCCATAAGAGTCTTATTTTGTAAAGCTTTTGTTGGGCGTCTATTTAGCACTGCTGTATACACAGCTTCTGCCCAAAATGTGTTTGGCAAGCCTTTTTCAAATATCATGGATCTTGCCATCTCCATGACGGTTCTATTTTTTTCTCTCTAGGATTCCATTTTGTTCAGGGGCATAGCCAACTGTTAGTTGATGCTCTACTCCTTCATCTTCACAAAATTTGTTGAATTCTTTAGAGGGTATATTCTTTTCCTCTATCACTTCTTAGAGCTTTAATATAGTGGCCACTTTGTTTTTCGATATGGGTTTTGAATTTTTTGAAGATATTAAATACTTCTGATCTTTCTCGTAGAAAATAAACCCACGTCATTCTAGTATAGTCATCTATGAATAGGATAAAATACCTGTTGTTATCAAGAGATGGAGTCCTCATAGGTCCACAAACGTTTGTGTGAACAAGTTCCAACAAGGCCTTAGCTCCAACAAGGCCTTAGCTCTCCAAGCCTTACCAGATGGAAATGCTTGTCGATGTTGTTTGCCAAGTTGGAAACCTTTACAGACATCATGGATCTCTTTTATGTTTGGAAGGTCTCTCATCATATTTTTTTGATAAAGAGTTTTTAGTGCATAAAAATTAGAGTGGCAATATCTCTTTGTTTTACCTTTGAGTGGAGCAAGTCCTTTTTCCAGCAAAGTAGGAAACTATTTAAATCCCATGACACCGCTTGCAGACATAGTGAAGAAGAGTACCACAGGGATTCCAATTTCTTCAGCTGCTGTGATGGTGAAGCTCATCCAACCATCTAAAACCATGTGAGACACCGGAGGAATATTGGCCCTGCCATTGAGTTTCATGAGGAGGTCACGAATGTAGCCGGTAAATTATTTGTGAGTGACTCACCAAGCAAACAAATGTATTGAGTGGTGTCTTCTTCCAAGCTTGGAATGCCATCTGGTATGGTTTCGAATTGAAAACTAGGCAAGCCATCGAGGGAGTTGGGTCTAAGAGACTTGAGGAAGAACTTGTGAATGTACTCTGTGTTGACAAAGGTGATATGGAAACCTCTGTGGTGGAGTTTTGCAAACTTAAGCATTCCCTTTACATGGCTTTGAACTGGAAGAGGAATGCAAACAACATGAGGCTTGCTGTTGGCTACTGCTTCCTTGGAGCCCATCTCTACTCTAAATATTTGTTTTGTGTATTTTGTGTATGTGTTTGCACTCTCATAAATGCCAAGTTTTATAGGGTTGGCACCATTTTTTGTGTGGGTTTTACCCTGTTAGTATCAAAATTGTATTGGCATTTCTTAGACTCTGGCATAGGTTGGGAATTAGTGTGCGAATATTGTTTACTGGAAGTTTTGGCGCAACACATTCAATCCCAGATTTTCGAAGCATGACTTGATCGATATGAGAAACTTGATTTCAATTAAATCATGACATAATCATGCATTCACAATAGGATTCCTAGTTGAAGTTATTTCCAATGCCATTGTTATTTAAGTTAATATATTAGCGTTTCCTATAGTGACGTGCACAGTGCTCATCTATTAATTAACTTATTTTAGGAGATATTGTTTCTCCACAAAAGAGTGGCTGTTTGGTGTCATCACTTAGAGTCCATATTGAATCAAAACTAATATTTATAATTGAATAGTATTTGGTCTTTTGTTTTGACGTCTTTCACTAGAGTCCATATTGGATTAGATTTGATAGTCATAATTGAAGAGTGTTTGTGGACTCTTGGGTTTCTGTCTGACTAGGGAGAGTGAGTTTTGAATAAAAGAAGTGTGCCTCTCTGTAAGCGTATGCATTTTGTGATTTTCTTTTGGCTTCCCTTGACAATTTTGTACTAGGACAATCGTTGTATTTTCTCAAGCTCTATAGTTTAGATTAAGAATTACATCTCTAGGTGCTCTTATCTAGATACATTATGATGGTCAACAATGTGTTTTGACAAAGGTAAGTTTTGCATTGCATTACATGGCATTAAAAAAATTCCTGAAGATTATGACTAGTCATCTTTCCTCCATATGACTAGTCAACGTTTGCATTATTAGGATTTCCAGCTCACTGTTTCCAACTGGATCCTACCCATTTGTTTTGTCATATTCTGCGAAATTCCCTGTTGCCTTGTACGATTCTAACCTAGGAATTTTGGTGTAAAAGCAAACCAATTCCTCATTTGGCAACCATCTCTTTTGTGGGTGAGTTTTTGGAAAGTTTCTTAGAAAACTTTAACTTCTTCTTCCTCAAGAGCAAACCTTCATATTTTTCATCTTTAAGTTTTCCAAACTGATTTTTCGAAAACTGCATTTGAAATATGAAAACCTCATCTTGCTAGATCAAACACTCTCTCATATGTATCTAGGTTAGATTCAAGATTGATTTCTTCAAGAGTATGGTTTCTTGAAGAAATTGGTCATTTTCTCTTTGAATCCAAATTTCGTTTTTGTCTGAGTTGGAGTTAGCTAGCTGGTGCCATGGGATGAGTAAGCTGAAGAAGGAGCTGCCATTGCCATGAAGGACCAAGCTGCTGGTTTTGCTAAGCTGGAGAAGAAGATTGCATAAGGAAAGGTATAGCTCGTCTTCCTAAATAGACATAGGATTTGTTGAGCTTGCTAGTGTTTCTTGTAAGAATCTTTTTGCTTAGTGGATTGCCTGGTCCGTTGATGACCCACAGTTTTTCCCAATGGTGGGTTTCTGGGTGAACAATTTCTGGTTTGCATCTATGTAATTTTCTGGGTTTGTGTTCTTGACAGTTGACTAGTCATCACATGATGTTCATGTATTTATGGGTTCGTGTTCTTGCGATTGACTAGTCATCATTTTCTACTGTCTGATGTTTACTTGATTATGATGCTTTCACACACTTTCACCATAGTTGTTGCTAGCACAAGGGATGCCTAGATTGATGGGTCCTTCTGAGTGCCTAGGTTGTCACTAGTAATTCTCTAGGCTTGCAAGTACATATTGATATGCTCTGTGTATGTTCTTGGTAGTGATTATTCATGTCTGACAGTTGACTAGTCATAAGAGTTTTGGTCAATGTCTAAAGTGTGTGAAGTTTGTTGTGTTTTTGTTTGAGTGTCAATTAAATTTACCCATCGTCACCTAAGTGCCAATTTCAATTGGTATTAGAGCGTCAGCTCTTAACACAAATAGAGAGCTCCTAGGATTTACTTTGGTGTTTAGGTGTGCTCACTATGGCAAGGGATCGAGTTGCTGGATCTTGCAACTCCCCGCATTTCTTTGATGGAAATAACTATGCTGCATGGAGAGAAAAATTTGAGATATTCTTTGATGCTCTTGATGAGTATGCAAACGAATATCTCACAAAAGAGTGGATACCTCCAGTCAAGACTGTTGAGGGTAAAGTTGTACCCAAACCTAGGTTGGAATGGACTGAAGCATAATCTTTTGTTGCTCATTACAACAAGAAAGCTAGAAATGCCTTAGTTACTGCCCTGTCTAGCACACAGTTTTCACACATACAACACATTCCTAATGCTAAAGAACACTTTTGAAGAACTTAGGATGTCTGAAACTGAGTCTATTTCTGATTTTCATGGGAGAGTTGAGATGATCACAAATGAAGCTATGAGTCTTGGTCAACCTATTGATGAACTTCTTGTTGTTCAGAAGATTCTTCATGTTCTTCCCTCTAGGTTTAGAGCAATGAAAACTGCAATCATGGAAGTCCAAAATTTGAATGAAATTAAACTTGGCAAGCTTATAGGGAAATTGAAAACCTATGAGATGGAGTTGAATATGGAAGAAAATGACACCAAAAAATCAAAGAGTGTTGCACTTCAAGGAGTGCATGATTCCCCACTGAAGGGTGGAGAAAAATCCTCAGTTTTTTAAGATGAGATGGCATTGTTTGTCAAAAAGTTTAGAAGAATTCTTAAGAATAAGGGGAAGTTTGCAAGAGAGGATAACTCTGGTAGTGAGAGAAAGTTTAGACCATCAACTGATTGGTTTAATGAGAGGAACAAGGATGTCAAACCCTTCACTAAAGACTTTAGGAAATCTGTCAAATGCTTCACATGTGGAGGCATTGGGCATTATACTGCCGATTGTGCAAACAACCAGAAAAAAATACTCCAAAGGAAAGGACAAAGCCATGAAAGTAAGGTGGAGTGAGAGTGAAAGTGATGGTTCTCAAGAGGATTCATCATCCTCTAATGATGATGATGATCAACAAATTGCCTTTGTTGCCTCTGTGCAACTATTTTCTGATGATTCTGCCTCTGATTCATTTTTATGTAGAAAATATGACTGCTTGTTCAAAGAGACATTTTCCTTGAAAGAGGAAAATCTCAAACTTGAGGCAAATAACCATGGACTCCAACATGAAGTTCTCATTTTAAAAGAAACCAAAAAGGAGTTAAGTGACAAGTTTGAGTCCCTCGAGAATGAAATTTATGAGCTTGTGTTAATTAGGAGAAACCAAGAAAATCAAGTAAATGTACTCAAGGAGAGCAACATTACTTTCCTGAATTCAAACAAACAGCTCCTAAGTGAATTGAATGAGGCAAAAAGTAAGATTATATCTATGACCATATTGGTGCCTAAAAAATTGACAAAATGTTGAATATGGGAAAACTTCATGGGGACAAAGGTGGTCTTGGATTTAATCATTTTGATTCTAGTGCTTCTCGCTCCACCACTAAGTTTGTCAACTCTAAAACTTCACCAATTGCACCGTTTGATGTACAGTAGGTAGTCAAGAAACCAAAGTTTGTTCCAACTTGTCACAGGTATGGGTTGACTGGTCATATTCGACCAATCTGTCATATGTACAAAAGAGATCAGACTCGAAAATTGTCTTCCAAGTCTAGAAGGAATCCCAGATCTTTGCAAGATCAGGTTGATCATTTGCTAAATGAAGTAACTAAGATTGCCAAACCTGTCTCTCCTAAAATGAATTCACCCACTGTGCCTAAATCTACTTGGATTGCAAAAGGTCAAACCAAAAGTCTTATTGTACTAAATGCCTTTGCTGCTTCAAACACCAACTCATGGTACTTTGATAATGGCTGCTCCATACATATGTCTGGTGATAAGAGTGTTTTCTCATATCTCAGTCCTTTTGATGGAGGCACTGTGACTTTTGGGGGAGGTCACAAGTCTCAAGTAGTGGGAAAAGACAATGTGTGTATCCCTGTTTTACCTGAGCTTAAGAATGTTAGATTTGTTGAGGGTCTCACATCCAATCTCATTAGTGTGAGTCAGCTGTGTGATGATGGAGTGGTAGAAGTTAGATTTTCCAAGCATGGCTGCAAAATTGTTGGAAAATGAGGTAATGAGATTGTAAGTGTGACAAGATCAAGAGACAATTGCTACTGCATCGATGGAAGTAATGATGCCAAAGATGTGGCTTGCAATAAGGTAGTGAATGAAACTAATGTCTTGTGGCATCAAAGACTTGGACACGTGAACTTTAGAGACTTGCACAAATTGTCCAAGAGAGAGTTAGTGAGTGGTCTACCAAAGCTTGACAAAACTTATCAACATGTTTGTGATGGATGTCAATTGGGCAAACAAGTTAGAGTGTCACACAAGAAGGTCAAACACATTCAAACCAAAGTATGTCTAGAACTTGTTCACATGGACCTTGTTGGTCCCATTCAAACCTTGTCCATTGGTGGCAAGAAATATATTCTGGTCATTGTTGATGATTTCTCTAGGTACACTTGGGTCTCATTCTTACGTGAGAAATCTGAAATATTTCAAAGGTTTAAATCTGTCTGTCATCTTTTGCAAAAAGAGAAGATGACTAGTCATTTGCCTCTTGTTAGAATTAGAATAGATCATGGTTCTCAATTTGAGAATTCTCAATTTCTGAAATTTTGTGAGGAGATGGGAATTAAGCATGAGTTCTCTGCGCCTATTACACCTCAGTAAAATGGTGTTGTGGAGAGAAAGAATAGAGTTCTTATTGAGATGGCTAGGGTGATGCTCAATAGCAAAAATCTTGCTAAACATTTTTGGGCTGAAGCTGAAATACAGCTTGTTACATTTCAAACAGGGTGTTTGTGAGGTCTGGCACCAAACAAACTCCCTATGAGCGTTGGAAAGGCAAGAAACTTAATGTGTCTTATTTTAGAGTCTTTGGTAGCACATGTTATATCTTAAGAGATAGGGAACACCTTGCTAAGTTTGACTCTAAAAGTGACAAGGGAATATTTCTTGGGTATTCCACTTCAAGCCGAGCCTATAGAGTGTACGATTATAGGACCGGAACCATCATTGAGTCCATAAATGTCAATATTGATGATTTTGCTGCTTCTACTGAGATGGCATCAGATGAGGATGGTCTCTTATCTCCTCTGCCTAAGGAAGAATCTCCAGGTTTGGATCTAGTGGTTGACCTGTCAACTCTTGACAATTCTGGTCCATTTGACTTGTCAACTAGTCATAATCAACCTCTGAATCCCAGCCCATATGTCCCTGTTGAAAGCTCTCAAGCAAGAAGAGTTGAATCAGTTTGTTAGAAATGATGTTTGGTACCTTGTTCCTAGACCAACCAACACCAATGTTATAGGTACTAAGTGGATTTTCAAGAACAAAACTGATGAATAAGGTAATGTTGTTAGAAGTAAGGCTAGATTGGTTGCTCAAGGTTACACTCAAATGGAGTGTATTGACTTTGATGAAACCTTTGCCCCAGTTGCAAGGCTAGAATCAATGAGGCTACTACTTGCCATTGCTTGTCACTTGAAGTTTAAACTTTATCAAATGGATGTCAAAACTGCATTTTTGAATGGAATCTTGAATGAGGAGGTCTATGTTGAGCAACCAAAGGGCTTCAAAGATCCACATCATCATAATGATGTGTTTCGATTGAAGAAGGCCCTCTATGGTTTGAAACAAGCTCCTAGAGCATGGTATGAGAGGCTATCCTCTCACCTTCTAGGAAATGGTTATGTTAGAGGGTCGGTTGACAAAACATTGTTTGTAAAAAGGTTCAGAAAGGATGTTTTGACTGCTCAAGTGTATGTTGATGATATTGTGGTTGGTTCTACCTCTAACTTGCATGTTCAAGAATTCATACATGTCATGACTAATGAATTTGAAATGAGTCTTGTTGGTGAGCTTAATTATTTCTTAGGTCTTCAAATCAAACAACACCATGATGAGATTTTTGTTTCTCAATCCAAATATGCAAAAAATCTTGTGAAAAAATTTGGTTTGGAGACTGCAAAATCTGCAAGAACTCCGATGAGCACTAGTGCTAAAATTCATAGAGACTTGCATGAGAAAAGTGTCAACCAAACTCTCTATAGAAGCATGATAGGAAGCCTTCTCTGCTTGACTGCTAGTAGACCTGACATTTCTTATAGTGTAGGAGTTTGTGCTAGGTTCTAAAGTGATCCCAAAGAGTCTCATTTGTTTGCTGTCAAAAACCATTGACTTTGGTTTGCGGTATACCTATGACCAAGGTATTAAATGTCGATATTATCGGCGATTTCGTTTTTTTGAAGGGGCGATATTTTCGCACATATCCACGTAATTACCGTCAATATATCGATAATATCGGAGACGATAATTTCAACATTTTTCATGCGATAATTATTGATAATATCGCAATATGAAACCCAAAAATACATGAAAAATGTTGAAAAGTCTCCCTGTTTCGCATAGAGGGATTCGAACCCCTCTCTCTGTCAACCAGCCACTGCTCCTTATCCAACTCGCTGCGGATGTGTTTGTGATTGTATTTTCGGCGTGTAATATTTATAACATCTTTAAAATGTCTGCAAGCTAATATTTGTTATCTAGGATAAATTTCTATATTAAAAAAAACACCAAGGGTATTCAAACCCCTCCCATTTTACTCCTTCAACACCTTAACCACCATATCACTTATGTTTTTGTGAAAATATGCTAAAATATTTTTATATATACATGGTTTTGTTTTGAATTCTTTTTGCAAGAAACAAATTTTCACATGAGAATGAATCTTTGACCATTCCTTTTCAAGTTTCTACATTTTGAACTAGTCACCACGTTTCAACTTACATCACTTACCCCACCATTCAACCACTCACCTAACTAATTAGTTGTAGTCATATTTCTATATATATATATATATATATATATATATATATATATATATATATAGTTAGGTAGCCCTATTTCTATATATACAAATAAAATCAAATTGTCCCATGCCGTCCCTTATTTCTCAACATCTCTCCAAAACAAAACATAATGCTCATGTTATTCTAAACATCTATCAACCTCAATTTCCCCCCAAGTTATAAAAAAAACTGAACTATAGTAAGTTATTCTCATTCATTACTATTATTTAATTTGCATATTTATTATTATCTATTCCAAATTTTTGGTGGTATTATATTTTAAATTGTGTCAATTAATTACTTAGTATGGCATGTGGTTTTTAATTTTTCTATTCTTTATTTGGTCACTTACATGTGTGTTTATTATATCTTAATTCATTATTAAAGACTTTATATGTTTTCATCAAATTTTGGTACATTTGTTTAATTATTATTTTATTGTTGGTCCATGCAGATTCTATTTGGCCTTTACACAAAGGGTTCCATATTTAAGGTAAGTTTACAAACTTATATTTATATTATTTTAATTTATACAACTACAAAAAATTTGTGTGGACCCGTGCATGTGATCTAAGAACCAATACTTGCATGTTAATTTTTTGAAGTAATTAAATTAAGTAATGTTGTATAATTATTCCCTAGGATAATTTTAATATGTTTAATTTTATTTATTATTTTATTATCGAATTGGATTATTATTCATTATTAGGTTTTATTATTCCATATTATTTTTATAATTACTTAAATTCCTACAATCATTTTCTTTACTTCCTATTTAATTCTTCTGTAGAATAACTTTATTATTTAGGTTCTCTTATATAACCGTCACTACTATATTTTTTGGCCAAAAAATAATTACCTAATTTCCATAAAAAATAAATATAGGTACGTTTAAGATGTTTAGTGGAGTTACTAAATGTGATCCAGCTTAGGAACATGGAGACCCAATAGACGGAAACAAATATGGCACAATTTGCAAATATTGTGGTCAGGTAATGAAGGGTGGTGGAGTGACATGACTTAAGTACCATCTTAGTGGATTAGATCCAAGAAATAATGTCCAACAATGCGATAATGTCCCCCCCAGAAGTGAAGGCATTCATCACCACATTACTAAAAAATAAACAACACCATAAGGAAAAGAAAACACATGGAATGGAAAATATTCGAGCTGGGCTACGAGGAGAAGTCATTGGCCAAGCGGTTGACAGTGATGATGATGACGATAAGGACGAATGTGATGATGACATGGGACCTGAAGAGCAACGCAATTTCAAACAAGAATTACGTGCCTCCAAACAGTCAGCATGGGAAAGAGAACACCTCCATAAACTTCCTAATAGAGCACAAGGTTCCGGGACAAGTGGTGGTGCACAAATGAGACGGGGAGCAAGTGTTAGAGAATCACAACCAACACCACCAATAGCCCCTGCTGAAAAGCACGTCAAAAGAGTGTTTGGAGTTATTTCACTGGAGGTAATGTGAAGGAGGGAATTGGGCATCTAATTAGCAAGTTCTTTATCTATGAAAATTTCCCTGCTGAGAAGGCATCATCACATCATTTCAAAAATATGGTGTTGGGATGTCAACATGCCGGTGTTGGAGTACAACCTCCCACTCCCTATGAGGTAAGAAACAAACATTTGGAAATGGAGTATAAAGACATTAGCGAGTATGTGTTAACAAGTTGAGGTCAAATTGGAAAACTAACGGTTGCACAATCAAGTGTGATGGATGGACTGGCCCGACCAGATTGTCTATCATAAACTTCATGGTATACTCCAAGGGAAAGAATTTTTTTGAAGTCTGTTGATGCTTCAGACCATATAAAGAAGTACAAGTATATTTACAACCTATTGAGGGATGTAATCATGGAGGTGGGAGAGCATAATGTTGTCCAAGTCGTGACCGACAACGGTTCTGCATTTTTCAAAGCTGGAAAAAAGTTAATGAAGCATCATAATGTGTTTTGGACATCATGTGCAGCACATTGTATTGATCTCATGTTTGAGGCAATGGGGAAGAGAGAGAATATTGCTAATGTCGTAAAAAGAACTAGAACGATCACAAATTATATTTACAATCATGGTTGGTTGTTGGCAAAGATGTGTGAATTTTGCAAAGGAGAAATTATTCGTCCAGCTACCACTCGATTCGCCACCAACTATATTGCATTAGACAGCCTACTTAAGAAGAAATCAGGGTTTAAGCAACTATTCACTAGCGACGATTGAGCCAACCACAATTTCAGTCGCTCAAATGCAGGTCGTTTGGTGGAAAGTAAGGTGCTTGATCATGCTTTTTGGACTCAATCAGAGCATGTGTGCCAAGTGTTTGAACCTCTTTACAAAGTTTTATGGATTGTTGACACAGAAGTGTATCTATGATGCGTGTAGTGAAGGAGGACTTGGAAAGAAAACATGGTGCAATTAAGGTGGGTCATAAAGATAATTGATGACCGATGGAATAAAACATTATACCACGATTTGCATGCAGTAGGTATAAATTATGTCATAATTTGCAATTCATTTCTTTAGTTGCATAAGTATTATTTCTCTTATTAGAGTATGTGTTTCTTTGAATAGCATATTATTTGAATCCTCGATACCAATACAGACCCGGTGTTGGAGATGATGGTACCCTTATACGTGTTGTACACAATGTATACTAGTACTCTAAATTAGACCCTGCATCACCAGCAGTTGGCCAATTTGGAAATGAGGTACACAATTACTTAAATTATAATAATTACATTGTTGGATTAAACTAACACGATTTATTGAATTCAGCAAACATGGTTTAAAGATGCAAGAAGAACTTTTGGAGAACCAACATCAGTTGCTGCTCGAACAAAAATGTCTCTTAGCGAGTGTAAGGAGGGTGTATTCAATTCAGATTTTAAATTATTTTAAAAGAGTTATAAAGTTGATGGAGTTTAATTGAATTTAATTAAGTTTGACTGAATTCTACAAACTCCACATAGATTTTGACTGAAATTGTGTATAGATTTTAACTGAGTTTGTTAGAAATTTATTATTGATTTTAATTGAGTTTATAGCGATGGCGGTGATGATGATGGCAATGGCGGTGGCGATGGTGGTTTGTAAGGGAGGTAGTGGGGGTGGCGGGGGGAGTGAGGTGGTGGAGGAGGTGGGGGTGATAGTGATGGTGGTGGTGGGAGTGAGGTGGTGGAGGTGGAACTGGTTGTGGTGGTGGTGACGGTGGGGCTGATAGTGGGGGTGGTAGTGGTGGTGGAGATGGGGGTAAGGGTGGTGGCGGTGGTGGTGGTGACGGTGGGGGTGATGGTGGGGCTGGTAGTGGGGGCGACAGTGGGTGGTGGTGGTGCTAGGGGTGGCGGAGATGGCGGCAACGACGATGACTATGGTGGTGGTGATGGCGGTGGCAACGACTATGGTGATAGTCATAATAAGATGGTGGTAGTAGAAGTGGTGAAAAATCATATTTTGAGAATAAAAATAATATATCTATCAAAATCTCTAGGGGGAAGCAAAGATTTGTCATGACCTAAAATTAGTCTATTATCAAACGAAATCCACCACTTTTTGTGTTTCCTTTAAAATCAATGAGTTTTTGAATACACCCAAACTTTTATGAAGTCTTTTAAAGTCGTGATTGAATACATCCAAATTTGAATGGAGTTTAAAAAGTTTGAATTGAATACACTCATAATTGAATAGACTTCTATAAAATCGTGATTGAATACACCTAAACTTTTAAACTTCTTTAAAATCTTTTAAAATCTAAATTGAATACACCCCCTACATATTTCACTATCAGTTTATAATAGAATTTGTTGGAGTTATTAGACTTATCAACATTGTTTTTCATTATAGCTGAATGGTGGATCATGTATGGGACTGATGCACCAACTGTGAGAAAGTTAGCAATCAAAGTGTTATCACAAACAGCTTCCTCATCTGCTTGTGAAAGAAATTAGAGTACATTTGCACTCATACACACAAAGCAAAGAAATAGGTTGGCTCATAGTAGGTTGGAAAAATTAGTTTATTGCTACTACAACCTGAAGCTTCAAATTCGAGATAAGGAAGCAGAAATAGATCATGTCAAATATTGTTACTGAAGATGATGATACAAAGAGTAACCAACTTTATCAATGGATTAGACCTCTTCATTTAGATGATGATGAAGGCAACCCAGCTCTAAGAGTTGCTGAAGAAGCATGTAATGAAGGGATAAATGTAGAAAGAGTATTAGAGGAGGAGGTGGGATCTAGCAGCGCTGACACTTTGGAAGAACTTTTGCGCCCAAGACCAAGAAACACTGGAATTCCACCTTCTTCCAATCCTACACAACCACAAGATCTTGCTGGTACTAATGATAGCTCTAGTACAAGATCAGGAGACTCACCTACCACCGGAGGTGGGAATGATGAAGGATATAGTGGAGCTGGAGGTAGTGGTGGATATGGAAACTATGTTGGACCACCCCCCGAATTTATAAGCCCCTTCACTGGTGAGGCAAACTTCACGCATGCAACACAAGATGAGGACCATGGCAGTAGGCGGGCAGGACCAGGAATTGGTGCCATAGGGAAGGACTATACTCGTAGAGAAAGAGGCAAGGGGACTTTGTCAAGTTAAGAAGATGACTCGTTATCTATAACTTCGGACTCTGTTGGAGTGGGAAGTAGTAACTATGGTTATACTCATAACCAACCATTTCCCTACCCTTCATATCCTATTCCTGTTGGGATGGAATCGAGCGACTCATGGAAAGAATCTGAGACTCAATCTTCAAATGATTTTGCTTATGGACAACGTCAACCAATCTCGGATCCATATGGGTGGCATGTTAACAATTACATGCAAAACTATTTTGGGGATTAATCATTTGATGACTACTCTTCACAATATATTTACTCTACACAGAGAGATGATGAAGATAGTGAAAATTTTGAACCTCATAGGAACTCTATGTGGTACTAAGTCACTCATGTATCTTACCATGCAATGTATAGAGTGTAAAATATTGTAGTAATTCATTATATATAAATGATTATGGTGTGTTTAATCTTCTTTCATTAATTACTACATATTTTCTACACATACAGTGTTTGCCAGCTCGCTATATAATCAACTTAAATAAGTTAAATTCATCATGCAATGCATTTCCTTCCAATTTTTTGTGATAAACTAATAGATAATTGACTAAATAAACATCCTGCAAAGTTTCAATAAAAATTTCCAAGTTTTTCTTACAATTTCTGTGGTTTTTATTCAATTTTTATCGATATCGATAATATCCCGATATTTCCATCAAAATTTCCGTGTTTTTGGACTACCGATATTTCTGATATCATCGATATTTTAGTCCTTGCCTATGACACTAGTGTCAATCTTGTTGGGTATAGTGATGTTGATTGGGCTGAGTGTAGTGATGATAGGAAGAGTAATTATGGGGGAGTCTTTTATGTTGACAATAATCTTGTTGCTTGGCATAGCAAAAAATAGAACTCTGTGTCATTATCTACTGCCGAGGATGAGTATGTTGCAGCTGGAAGTTGCTGCACACAACTCCTCTGGATGAAACAGATGTTGGATGACTATGGTCTTTCTCAATCATCCTTCCTAATCTACTGTGATAACATGAGTGCAATAGCCATTTCCAAAAATCCAGTTCAACACTCCAGAACAAAGCATATAGACATTAGGCATAATTTTATTAGAAAACTTGTGGAAGACAACATTTTAACATTAGAGTTTGTTCCTTCTGAGAAACAACTTGCAGACATACTCACCAAGGCCTTGGACTTTCAGAAACATGTCACACTCAGACAGTCCATTGGTCTTTGCTCAATTGATTGATTAGCATGTCTGTTCCTTGTCTTTAGCACATTTCAAAAAGTTGACTAGTCATATTACCTGTAGTTGACTAGTCAAGTCTAATTAATAAATTTTTTTAAAAAAAAAAAAAAGTTTAATGGATATGCCACAGTTTCACATCTCTCATCTCTGATAGTATGAAGTTTGACTGCTTCTTGTGCTTTGCCTGATTTGTGCATAACCCCCTTTCTTGTTTAGAGTTATTAGATGAGACTTAATTTGTTCTATCTTATCCTCTTGGTGAGCCAAGTGTCTATGCTTCATTTTGGACTGTCATTGTTATTGCCTCTTAGCTTATCTCACTCTCTTAGTCAATCTATTCAGTATTTCAAAAAAATAAAAAGGGAAGTGTGACCAATGTAGTCACGGCTCTAGGAAGGTATAAGGTGATATGATTGAAGCATCTAGAGCAAAGAGCCGTAAAATTGGGCCATTCAAGCACTTATGTCTGGGATGTGCAAGTGAAACAAAATAAATAATCTAATATTTTGTCAATAAAGAGTTATGATACTTGAACTTTGAGCCTAAACTTTGATCATGTCATAAATTTTCATTGTATACATGTCTCTCCAAGAGAGATAAGATATCATCTCTTGTGTCCCTTGGCTCTGAACCTCCCTATTCCAAAATATGCCTTGTCTCTGAGCATGAAATGCACTTCATATTCTCTCAGAGTTGATTGCCCATGTAACCTTCATATGATTTTTTTCTTTCTTCTATTTTCTTTTATTTCTTTTAATTCATGTGCTTAACGACTTGGTCTAGACAATGATTGCTAACACATCGTTGATCACTTGCTATGTTTGCTAGTTCTTTCCTGTGAATTAGTACATTTCTTAGTCTTCCACAGGGTCGATACTAAAATTGCTGCATGTTATGATATTGCCTTGGTTGACTAGTCAACATATGCTCACGCTGGTTGTGGTTGACTAGTCATCCAGTTCTGCTTGTTATGATGTTGCTTTGATTGACTAGTCAACTTATGCTCACGTTGATTATGGTTGGCTAGTCATCTGGTTCACTCTTTCCCTATCAGTCTTTTTCAGCTTAGCGGTTATTTTTTTCTTTTTTCGTTTTGGATGTTTCTTTTTCTTGATTTAGCATCCATATTGGATTAAATTTGATAGTCATAATTGAAGAGTGTTTGTGGACTCTTGGGTTTCCGTTTGACTAGGGAGAGTGAGTTTTGAATAAAAGAAGTGTGCCTCTCTTTTGACATATACAGCTTTCGACATATTTGGTTTTGAGTATATTGATTTTTCAAGGGAAAGCTGCTGTGCATATTTTTGAGATAAGTCATGAAGTATTCCTTGTTTACTTGGTGATTTATCAAATCCTGTCATCATCATATGGCATTCATATGCATGTAGATGACTCATACGGTTGAGGGCACCAAGACCGTTGTAGCATTTATCTTTCGACGAGCTTGAAGAAACCATGACCAGCATTGCGTTCAACATAAGGAGTGTCAAAAATCATCTTGTGACACAAGTTGAGTTACAAAGAATTCGGTAAACATTATCTAAAATGTGTCTAGGACGAGTGTGTGAGTACTTCTTGTAATTATCGTTTTTATAGTGGATTTGTGTTGGACTAAGGAGTCCCATGGATTTTCCCCAAAGGTGGGGTTTTACCACGTAAAATAATTCTCTGCGTGTTCCTTTGTTTTATGTTCAACACGTTTCAGGATTGATAAGCCATATCAATCCTGCTACCGAAGTTTATTTTTATTTATTGATTATAATCTTAAATTGGCCTATTCACCCCTCTAGGTTGTTTGTGCCTGATAAATCACGGCCATGAGCTGGCCGAAGGAGCCCTTTCTCTCGGCCCTAGCACTTGTTCGCAGAGGCTGAAACGCAGCGTTTCGCTAGGGTATTTCGCCTTCCTAAAAATAAAAGAAGAAAATGCTAAGGCATGATCATCTCGGCCTCAAGCGTAGGCCGAGGCCGAGGCCGAACAAAATTGCGACCAAGGCATTAAAGGCAAATCATCACGTGACAGCAGGGTCCCAGGCTTCATTTAATGAAGTAGTGCCTGTTTAATGCAGCAAACCCATTGGCCACAAAGAAGCATTTAATGCATGAGGGAAGGTGGGAAGTGACTGAAGTCAGGATTTGGTGATGAGGATCAGATTGATTAGACGTGGACATTCTCACAAGAATTCTGACAGCCTGAGATGTTGGTTCACCAGCTATCCAGGCCATAAATGCGTCTCCACGGCCAGAGGCTCAGAACCCACGATCAAGAGCGGCGGCCGAGATTTACCGGGATTTCTGGGGTCTTACCACCATACTTCACGATCCCAAATGTCGATTGGACTACCCACTTGCGCTAATCAGACTCCACTACGAGTAAATTCAGCCTCGATTACTCATCCAGGGACTCTTCCTATAAATACAAGACTCAAGCTACATTCAAAGGGTTCAACACCAAAACAAGCCTCCCACGGAGCAACTTATTTTTTCCTGTAATGCACTTTCAATATCTTTACTTGCTTTCCTAGGAGTAGTGGTAGATTGTAAACAAAATCCATTCATCAATATATCATACGACCCTTGATTTTCAAGGCGCCGGAGCACCATCCTTGTTGTTCGTTCACTCACCCCATATATCACACGACCGTCGCTCCCTGAGCAGCGCGCCGGAGCACCACCCAAAACCCACCACCAACACCATCACTCAACGGCCTTGTAGTTCAGGCCGTGAACCTAATAGCTAAGACCAGTTCCTCTCTGGGCTACAATCGTTTGACTAGGAAGACAGATCGTTTGACTAGGAAGACAGATCAAACAGGCGCACCACTTATCCATCCAACACTCATCAACATATCAACGCACGGTAAACCGTGCTGGCACGCCCGCGCACAACCGCACCGTACCCAAAAGCAGGAAACCCTGTGTTAACGCACATCCCCTCGGCCCGGAACCCCAGGCCGTGAGATTTGCGCGGCATACATAGGTATTCTTAGTCATTCTTAGTCATCTTACGGGTAATTTCATACCCAAAACGAAAATATTGTTTTTGTGTGGAGATTATTTATTTTTGTGTGGCTATATCATGACAATCACTGCTATATGCAATTGAAAATGAAAATTGTTATCATGAGGTTTTTTCTCCGCTGAGCAGCTGAAGACTAATTTAGATAATGATAAGAATGGCATATTGAGGCATAGATTTGTTCCGTGTAGTCGTTTGAGTTTGGGCTTCGACCCCTATATTACCAAAACAATTAAAATAAATAAATTCTTTTTCAAGGCTGTCTCCTGTCTACATTAAAATGAGGGAGTCTGAGACGGAGCTGTCTTTGTTATTATGAGTCCCATAATGTGTTTCTTAAATAAAATAAATTGAGGGTTCACGTAATCAAAGTCAAATTAACACTTGTCGTGGCTATTTGTTTAAGTCCACACACTGTCGATCCTTAACCGGATGCCTTTCATTCCTGGAATCCAATCTATGTCCTTGTCCAGAAAGCCAATTGTTAAGCAGCTCTCATCTGCAAATGCCCAACTGAAGAAAAATTTCATCTGTCAAGAAATAGGAAATCTACCAGAAAAACAATCTAAAAGTGAATAAATGGGAGCCTATTGGCACTCTTAAAATGTCATCCAACAATTTGGGAGCGCCAATCACACCTCCCAGAAATTAAATATGCTTGAGTAATATTCACCTTTTAGTGGAGCAAGTCCTTTTTCAAGTAAAGTGGGATATTGTTTATATCCCATGAAGCTGCTTGCAGAAATACTAAACAAAAGTAGTATAGGGACTCCAATCTCTTCAGCTGCTGTGATGGCGAACATCATCAAACCATCCGAAAGGATGTGATTCACCGGAGGATTGTCAGGAGGTTCTGTGTGATTCAGTTTTCTGAGGAGGTCTCGAAATGGAGCCAGTAAATTATTTATGATGGACTCACCACCAAGCAAGAGCTGGTCTTGAGTGGTATCTTCGTCTGAACTTCGAAGGCCATCTGGTATGGTTTCAAATCGGAAACTAGGCAAGCCGTCGAGAGAGTTGGGTCCTAGAGACTTGAGGAACCTCTTGTGATTGAACTCTGTGTTGACAAAGGTGATATGCAAACCTCTATGGTGGAGGAGTTTTGCTAATTTAAGCATTGCCTTTGTATGGCTTTGAGCTAGAACTGGAATGAAAACAACATGTACTGGCTTATTGGCTACTTCATTGGAACCCGTTTTAGATTGTGTGTTTTTGTGTATCCCCAACAAATGCATTGGTTTATAAGGTTGAAGAAAACTATAAAAATGGCTTCCGTAGTGGGTAATGTTGTCTACCCTATCGCTTGTATTAAAAAAAAAATTAAAAATCAACCACTCCAACTCAACTCCGTCTCCTCCAACCCCCGTTTCTTATTTTAAGTTGAGAGGGTGTAAACCCACACATATTGTTGTATCTGTTAAGTCTGAATTATAAATCATATGTGTTTTAAATTAATTGCGACTCTTATAATTATGACATTATTTCTTTGTATAAATTCGGCTACACATTAAATTTATGGTTTTGGTGTGTACGTTATTCATTGCACACTTGTATTTTATAATTGAGAGTTCTCTATGATGAAATTTAAGGTCTGATTAATATATTTCTATTGTTTCGAATAAAAAATAATGAAAAAAAAATTAGTTATTTAATTAATTTACTCTGAAGCTTTACACTGGCCATTCGTTTGGAATGACTAATTGATATTTTGCAAAGTTCACACTCCAACTTATTTTATTAATATGTTTAATTAATGACTTTATTTCAATAGCGTCGGTATATTAATATTGTAATCATATTATTGTTGATGTTGGATATCAACTATCTTTTGCTTTGGAAAATGGATCAAGTTATGTTATGTATGGTGTCTTTCGAGTATTTTATATAACTATACATATATTGCACTAATGATTGTGTTTAAAGTTTATCTTATTTATGGGAATAGAGATTTACGTGATTTTCAAGCATGATGGAATCGAGATACTAGGTGAGTTCTCCAAGAGTACATGTGACCTGCACCCTGCGGGAGTTTGCCCGCCTCGAAACTCATTCAGGGATAAATCCCTTCCTAACGTCACATAAAATAGAACTTTTGCCTTAGGGATGAGCAGAAGAATATCTCAAGGATATCTCCATAGTTTTATGAGTGCTATATGAGTCACGCAATATGGATTGTTTCTACCACATTGAACTTCCTTAATGGGATCTCCAATCACAGAAGTTGGGTTACCTCCCTAGGTGACTCCCTTATGGGCTTAAGCACATCCCCCTTGACATTTTGCATTAATAGCCTCCTCCATGAGGCATGCATATCAAGACTAGCCTTCACAAGGCATATATAATGTAGGTCATATCTTTGTTCTCCGTTTTAGCGCGCTCTAAACCTGCATGTTATTGGAAATATTTCCTACACAATCTTGCACATAAACGATTAGTGGATTTCACCTCAGTATAATCGGAAATTAGATACGGATTGGTATACATTTAAGTATAACAGAAAAACATCAACCATTAAATCTTATGATCAAGAATACCTCTCAAGTCCATGAATTTTTGAATACACTTGCTACCACTTATGAATGACAATATAAAATTAATTCATTAAATAAATTTAACTATAAACATTGAGTACTTCAAGATACTCTTACTCCTTTTTGTGCACTCCAAGTGGTTGAAATCATGATCGCATATCCAGGTTGAAATTGTATCTTCTTGATTCTCAATAGGAACCTATAAGACAATAAGAAGTCTCTACCAAAATTTTATACCAAGGTAATCATTAGTTGCACACATTTTCATATCAAAATTGAAGACAAATTAGTCTCATAATAAAATTTTATAATATAAACAAATTTCACACGGACACAACATGTTTGCCAAGGAAATATAAAAATTATTATGTCACTAAATGAATGTAATGAATCTTTCCCACAAGAGCATAAAGAAATTGAAAACACACTCAAAATTTTGGGAAAGAGAAAAGGAAAGCCTACATAAATGAATCTAATTTTTTCCAGCATAAAAGCAAAAATTGCTTAATGATAGTAACAAATAAAATTACAGCATTAAAGTTCCCTTTGAAAAAAAACAACTCCCACAAAAGAGGTCCACATGGTTTTAAAATAAATAATAATTATTATTAAAAGCAAATAACAATAAACATTTAAAGGCTAATTAAAATAAGATAAATCCTGACAGAAGAGATATCACAACTTATACAATAAATATACCCAAAAAAAATAATTTAGTTTTAAAGAGGTAATCAAACCATTTAAAACTAATCTCGAAAAATTGTATTCTACATAAAATAAGTATTGAAATTAATTTTGTATTTTGAACTCCCAAATAGTTAAGGAAATTCTAAACCCCCACAAATTAGGAAATTCTCAAAATATATGAAGACTGTACCAAAAATTTATTTATTTTTTAAAATTCATAAGATATGCCAATAATACTTTAGAGGATTTACGGGTTGCAAACCTTACACCAAAACTCAAAATTAAATGCCACTATGACAGCAAAATTTAATGTCAAATATGAATACCAATTTAAGACAAAATCATATCATAGCAATTTACAGTTTTTTCAAATATTAAAGCGATTTTGAGGCCAAAACAGATGCAAAGCTTTTGACATCGGAACTGCAGCAATACTATATAATCAAACCATGAAATTTCTAATCTGCAAGTTCAACGGAAAAAAAAAAAAAAAAAACTTCTGCCAAGCTGAACTGTTTTTAACACAAAAATAATGCAATTAAAATTTCTTAACCATGTTAATTGAAATAATCACCCAACATTATTAATAACTTTATTGCCAATACAATTATAGGAATTGAGTGGACCATTAGACAAATCTGGATAATTAATTTCAATAAAGAAAATGACATTTATTTTTGTATTTTGTAAAATATATGCATATGCACAAAATAGAAGAGTCAAATTTAATTTCTCCATAAATGTAAAAGTTCTAATTGTTGAATCAATTAGCCAAAATAAATTGTACCACATTCATTGCAGCAATGCTCACAATTGCATAAGATAGAGAATTAATTAGTATAACTTATCTGGAGGTATATGATACTCGACCCCCAATATCTCGATTCCATCATGCTTGAAAATCACATAAATCTCTATTCTCATAAATAAGATAAGCTTTGGACAAGATCGTTAGTGCAATATATATGTATAGTTATATAAAATATTCAAAAATTCAAAGTAAAAGAAATAAAGCATTCTGCAGAATTTAACTGGTCATATAATACATTGCCAATTTAGAGCAATGAAGGTAGAGATTACTTATCTTGATCTTCATAGTCACCGTTAGAGAAATTAACTTGCTTTAGCAATCTAGTGTTTACCTATTTGCATAACCAATGAAAATGCTTGTACCAACAAATTTTATGGCAGTACACCAAAGTTTTCAATTAAATTGTATAAAGCGGCAATTAAGAATAGTTTTGAAATCAAATATGTGTAGTGCCCAACAATGTGAAATGAAATCAAAACAATTGAAGCAATCAATATGAAGCTTTTTGACAAAATTGAATTGCAGCACTAATTCTTTTGGATTGAACCTTCAGTTTAAAAGCAATAATAAAACCTATATTAATTGTCCCATTTAAATACCAGTGGAAAGCTTCTACAACAGAAATTATAAAACCAATTACTCAAAACTGAAACCGTTATAGTCACAATATACAAAATGATTTCCACGATAGTTAAATACAACATAAATAAGTGACGAAAATTTGAAATATATATATAGGCATATATGCACAAAATAGAATTGTCAAATTTAAATTCTCCATACATGTAAAAAGATCTAATTCTCAACATTGATGTATCAACCAACTAGCTAATGGATTTATACAAAAACAAACGGTTCGTTTTTCTCCCAAATTTGAAACAATGACAGCCAGCAAAATAAAGAATAATTAGGCTCAATAAAACTTGCAATAATATCACATAAATGAAAATACATAATCAATATAAAAATTGAATACACAGATAGGCCAAAACTAAAACTGACGCAATATTAGATTTTGTATTCAAAACAATTAAACTACAAAAAAACTGTTTGCAAGTTTTTCCCTTTCAATAATTGAATATTCAAATCAAATTTGTCTTCATAAAAGTAAACTTAATTGTCTGTTGACCAATAATTCTTACTAGGTACAAACACTGTCTATCTCATATACCAAGGAAACTCATATGCAATAACAAAACAACCAACTGATATTTTGAAACAATACTAGATTATATAAAACCAAAAACATATAATTAACAGACTGTTATTGTTTTTATTTATTATTTATTATTATTATTATTATTATTATTATTATTTGGTTTTCCAAAATTATAAACCAAATTAAAAAAAACTCAAGATACGTTTCAGCAGTAAGTAAACCCCGGTTAAAATACAAAGAAAGATCAAGTTGATTTACAGTTGTTGGCTGCTCCAAAATTAATTTTAAAACATTTCAATAGCGATAAAATCTCATAAACCTTTCTATCCAATTTCGAAACATAAAAATCTATAATATTATCAAAATATTAATTGACAAAATCAGTACACCGATTGAAGACAAAAAATTGGTCAAATCAAAACCAAAACTGACGCCAAAGTAAATATTTCAAAATAACCCAATGAGTAGCAATAAAATGTTCCAATGACATTGAAGTAAATTTTGATAGTAATTAAAATATAAATATATTAAAGTTGTAGATATAACATGATGTTGTAAGGCTAATGGCTGAAAGAAATCAAAAGCAAAGTAAATCAGTTTTTGATTTCATAACTGATAGGATATTTATACCAGGTAGCTGTAACGTTGAGCTATAATAATAATACCACATAAATTAGTATGTAGGTTTTTTATTTTCAAACACTAGCAGTAATTGCCCAAATGATAGCAACAAATTATAAAAATATAAATGTACTAACAATATTTAAAGTAATTGAAATTGCATAGACAACATGAAAGCTTTAAACTGCATCTACCCAAAATAAATCGTAATTTTCATTTTAAAAATCTAGTGCAATACAAAAACTTAAGTCAAAGAGTTAAATGGTATTAAAGCAATAACAGTACGGGAAGAAAACAGCTTTAACATACAAAGGTTTACTAGACATATGGTTTCACATATATAATCAAACTTATGCTATGATAAAGACACAACCTAACAATTATGATTTATTCGAAATACATGTAAGATAATACTTTGTTTACTACAGTTTGAACCAAGCGGCAAGTGGTAATCTCATCAATCAAGTATTCAATTGAGGCTTCAACAGGGAAGGTAGGGTGCATCTGAACCAAGGGGTCGCTGAGGCTGCGAGGTCGGATATGGGTCCCCTGCGACTGGATGGGGATATCTCACAGATCCTTCCTACTGCTCCAAGGCGTTCGGACAAGGGCAAAACAGTTTTGGGGGAAGATATCACTGCGGCTTCTGCTATCTTGGGGCCGCCAACCTCATTCTGCAAAGGTAGTATACGACGTGGCTTTCAGCGGGGCAGTGCCAGGCCCCGGGGGAGTCTGGTGATGACTGATAATACATCTGGTGCTAAGCGCACACCCGTGATAGGTCCCGGGGGTCGGGCCCATCACGAGCAATGACAATATTATGCTGGAATGTTCGGGGTCTGGGCAACCCACGAACATTCCGAGCTCTGAGATTCCTTCTCAGAGATAAAAAGCCTCGTATCATCTTTTTGTCGAAGACCAAAAAGACCGTGCGCCAGATGGAGTGTGTGCAACGGCAGTTGGGTATGATGGGGTGCTTCAGTGTGGGAAGAGAAGGAAGGGCGGGGGGTTTAGCTTTGTTATGGCAACACGGAGTGGAAGTATCTATTCTTTCTTCTTCTCCAGGGCATATTGACGCTATTTTAAAGGGTGTGGATATAGAGACTTTCTACTTTACTGGGTTTTATGGTAATCCTGAAACGAGGTTACGACGGCACTCTTGGGATTTGCTACGACGAATTGCAGGGACTGTTCAAGGGTCATGGCTTGTAGGTGGGGATTTCAATGAAATAATTGAGGCTCATGAGTACTTGTGTCGCCGTTTCCGACCCATGTCACAAATGAGGGCCTTTCGGGAAGCTTTGGAGGAGTGTGGTTTGACAACTATTTGGTTTCAGGGGTATAAGTTTACATGGTCTAACTGGTGGCAAGGTGATGGGAATGTAAAGCTTCGGCTGGATAGAATGGTGGCTAATGGTGACTTTGTTAGGACCTTTCCTGAGGTCACAACGCATCATCTGAATTCTATGGTGTCTGACCATCTTCCTTTGTTGTCATATTTGAGACCAAGTACTTGGGCACGGAAGCATAAGCGGTTTTTGTTTGAGGAAATGTGGACTACTGTTGAGGGTTGCCAAGACGTCATTACGCATGCTTGGGAGTCTGAGACTGGAACTGGAACTGTCGTAGAGAAATTGAAGGCATGTCAAGGGCCTCTGCAGACGTGGAATAATGACCATGTAGGCCGAATACCCACAAAGCTCCGAAGTCTACAGCGGAAGTTAGATGACACCCAAAGCAGAAGGTCTTCTCCAGTAGTTGAGGTTCAACAGAGAGATATTTGTAGGGAAATGGATGTGTTACTGGAATGAGAAGAAATGTTGTGGAGCCAGAGATCGCGGGTCTCATGGATGAAATATGGGGACAAAAATACTAGATTTTTCCATGAACATGCAAAAATGCGGGGACGACGGAATCTAATTAAGACGATTGTAGATGATCAGGGGATATGGCATACATCTACGGAAAGTATTGGCATTGTTTTTTGTGATTATTTTCAAGGCTTGTTTGCTTCCAATGGACTTCATGAGGCAGGGGCAGTCACTGAGGTGGTCAAACCGATACTCACTCCATCTCAAAATTTGCGCCTCAACCAAGTTTTCTTAAGGGAGGAGATCGAAACTTCTTTGGGTCAAATGTTTCCTACTAAGTCTCCAGGAGTGGATGGTATGTCGGCACTGTTTTATCAGAAGTATTGGGGGGTGGTAGGCAATGATGTGGTAGGGTACTGCCTTAATGTATTGAATGAGGGTGCCAGTGTGAAAGCAATTAATCACACACTTTTGACGCTCATTCCTAAGGTTGACAATCCGGTAAAAGTTACGGAGTTTCGGCCGATTAGTTTGTGTACGGTAATCTATAAGATGATTTCCAAAACTATAGTTAACAGGTTGAAGCCTATTATGCTGCTTATCATCTCCGAGTTTCAGAGCGCGTTTGTCCCTACACGGCTGATTACGGACAACATTCTTACTGCTTTTGAAAGCATCCATGCTATTAAACGGCGTGGTGGGAGTAAGCTGAAGAAAATGGTACTAAAGCTGGATATGTCTAAAGCTTATGACAGGGTGGAATGGACATTTATTGAGGCTATGCTTAAGCGTTTGGGCTTTACCGATAGGTGGGTGGAGCTAATCATGGATTGTATATCCACTGTTACATACTCTGTTCAAGTTCGGGGGCTGGCGTCGGGACTGATTGTGCCATCAAGGGGGCTGCGTCAGGGAGATCCTCTCTCTCCTTATCTGTTTTTAATTTGTGCGGAGGGACTGTCTGCTTTGCTTTCTAACGCACTCAGAATCAAGCGTATTAGAGGCATTTCCGTGGCTCAGGGAGCACCTACTATTTCTCATTTATTTTTTGCAGATGATAGCCTATTTTTTTTGTAATGCCCATCTTGCTGATTGTGCTTATTTGCTTCAAATTCTCAGCATGTATGAGAGAGCATCTGGTCAGAAAATTAATTTTGATAAGTCTGCAGTTTGTTTTAGCCCCAACACTGATCCGGTGATGAAGCAACTGATTGCTGAAATGCTTGGAGTGCCGATTGTTACATGTCATGAACGCTACCTTGGGCTGCCCACCTTAGCTCAATGCAGCAAATCCCAGATGTTTAATCATGTGCGAGAACAAGTGTGGCGCAAGCTTAATACTTGGGATACGAAGTTGCTGTCAGCGGCGGGCAAGGAAGTCTTAATTAAGGCGGTTGGTCAGGCACTACCTACTTATACAATGGGAGTATTTCAGCTGCCAAAATCTTTGTGTCAGGAATTATCTGCTATGATTGCAAGGTACTGGTGGGGGAAGAGTGGTAGGAAAGGAATTCATTGGTTGGGTTGGAGAAAATTGTGTAAACCAAAATGGCTGGGAGGCCTTGGTTTCAGACACTTTGAAGCTTTTAATAAAGCCATGGTCGCAAAACAGGCTTGGCGTATTTTAGAGAACCCCACCTCTCTGGTGGCTAAGATGCTTAAAGCCCGATATTTTCCAGAGGATGATTTTATGCAGGCTAGTTTGGGGAGTTCGCCGTCACTGATATGGAGATCTATTCTGTGGGGACGTGAGGTTATTGAGGATGGCTTGCTTTGGAGGGTGGGCAATGGAGCTTCTATCCGTGTTCTCCAAGATAGGTGGATTCCAAAACCATTTACGTTTAAACCATTGATGACTAGAGGGCTGGAGCGAACGTCTATGGTCTCTGACCTTCTAATGGCTTTTGGCTCTTGGAATTTGCCACTGTTAGAGCAACATTTTAGCTTGGAAGATCAGGATATCATTTCTGGCACCGCTTTGGGATCAGTTTCACAGCTGGGTGATAGCAAATATTGGTTTTTCTCAAAGAACGGGAAATATTCCGTTAAAACTGGGTATCGTGTGGCGGTAAGGCAGTGCGATGAGGATTTTGGAGTGGGGGGATCGGATCAGAGTGCTCAAGAAGGCTTCTAGAAGCGAATTTGGAAGCTAGCTGTCCCCAACAAAGTTAAGATGCTGCTGTGGCGGGCATGTACTGAAATTCTGCCAACTGCAGTCAATTTATTTAAGAAAAGGGTGTTTCCGTCTCATGTGTGCTCAAGGTGTGGGAACTATCCTGAAGATGCTTTCCACGCTTTGTGGTCGTGTAAAATGAGTCAAAAGCTATGGAAGTGTACCCATTTCATCCGGTGAATTAATATGGCGGGGGGCACCTTCGCTGATGCTTTTGAGGCTGTGGCTTCAATGCTGTCGAAAGCTGACTTAGAGCGCTTTGCTTGTTGTGCGTGGAGTGCGTGGAAACTATGTAATGATTCTTTGCATGGGAAACAGATTACACGGGTGGATAATATGGTGGAAAACACGATGGAAATGCTGGAAGTGTTTAAATCTTGTGAGGAGCAGTCCAAGCTCCCCCTCGTCTCTCCGCAGGCCCGTTGGTTGAAACCACGGGTCAATACTCTTCTCCTTAACTGTGATGGGGCTGTGGGACGTGAGCAAGGTGATCGGGGTCTGGGGGGAGTTTGTCGTGACCACGCCGGACACTTTATCTGTGGTTTCACATCGTTTGGTCCACCTGGATTGGATGTTTTGGGCACGGAGTTGGTGGCTGTTCAGGAAGGGTTATTGATGATGGGATACATGGGTTTTACTCGGTTTACCATTGGTCTTGATTCTCAAGAAGCTGTTGCTATTCTTAAAGATGGTTTGGATTGGTGGAGTAATATTGGTAATGTGGTGGAGGATGTTCATCGGTTAATGGTTGATCGAGAGGTGGCTGGAGTGTTCTACCAACACCGGCAGGGTAATGGGGTGGCACATAGTCTAGCTCAGCATGGGTTGAGAGTGAGATCTCGGCTTTTTTGGAAAGACCGTGCTCCTCCATGGTTAAGCATTCTTTTAGATAAGGATATAGCTATGGTGTAATTCATTGTTTGTTTTTTAGATGCGGTGGTACTCTTTTTCCTTGACCGGATTTTCCCCCATTGGGGGTTTTGGATGGCAAGGTTTTAATGAGGCCACACTAACGCGCTCCATTCATTTTTAAACTTTATCATTGGTTGGTGCTACGGTTGAATGAATCTTTCTATTTGATAAAAAAAAAAACTAGAGTTGGATACAAGTGTTGGCTGGCTGTAGCTTTTCTCACTTGAAATACACAATTGGGCTGCTATTGCTATATATATAGAGTAGCTGAACCGACTCAAAGGATGGCAGATATCTAGTGAAGTCGGTTATTGCATAGTAACCGACTTTTCAAACTGCTTTTCAGCCACTAGTTATAATATAAGTCTAGAATAGTCTAGTTACAATACATTAAATAATTAATAGGATGTTTTTAGTGTAGAGCTCAAATTTGACTTGTCTACTTTCACTCAATTTTTCTAGATTTTTCTCTATCATTCAAGATTTTTCTTTATTATTTAATGTGCATTACTTTTTAACACTCCTCCTTAATGCACATTTGTGTTACTCCGAGCATACTTCGTAGCAGTTCGAATTTTGGTCTTGGAAGTGCCTTAGTGAAGATGTCTGCAATTTGCTCCTCTGTCTTGCAGTACTTGAGCTCAACTTCTTTGTTTGCTGAGACTTCTCATAAGAAGTGATGCTTGATGGCAATATGCTTTGTCCTGCTGTGGAATACTGGATTCTTTGCCATTGCTATAGCAGACTTGTTGTCGCAAAGTATTTCAATAGCTTCTGTTTGGCACTCTCCCATATTTTCAAATATTCTTCTAAGCCAAATAGCTTGACATGCTGAACTTGCTGCTGCTACGTACTCGGCTTCTGCTGATGATTGAGCCACAGTCTCTTGTTTCTTTGATTACCATGAAAATATTCCTGATCCAATTGTAAATGCATAGCCTGATGTGCTTTTCATGTCATCCACTAATCCAGCCTAATCACTGTATGTGTAGCCAAATAGTCTTGGATCTGTAGTAGGCTTATACCATATGCCATAGTCAATTGTGCCTTGCAAGTATCTTAATATTCTTTTTTGCTGCTCCATAGTGTATTTGACTTGGATTTTGCATAAATCCTGATAGTAGGCTTGTCGCGTACATGATGTCAGGTCTTGTTGTTGTTAAGTATAGTAAGCTCCCAATGAGACTTCTGTAAACTGATTCATTAGCTTTTCTTGATCCATCTTCCTTTCTTAATTTCTCATTGGTGATAAGTGGAGTAGCTACAGTCTTGCACCCGTACATTTTGAACTTTTTCAAAAGATTCTCAGTGTACTTTTTATGGCATATGAAGATTCCATCTTCTTCTTGGTTTATTTTGATGCCCAAAAAATAGTGCATCAATCCAAGGTCACTCATCTCAAATGTTTTCATCATATCTTTTTTGAACTCTTGAATTATTTCTTCATTGTTTCTTGTGTAGATGAGGTCATCCACATATAGAGAGACGATTAAGATATCGGACTTACCTTGAGTTTTGGTGTAGAGAGTAGGCTCGCTTTTGCTCCTCCTGAAGCCTACGTTGATGAAGTATTTGTCTATGCGGCTGTTCCAAGCTCGTGGCACTTGCTTGAGTACAAGGCTTTCTTTAGCTTGAGTGTTTTATCTTCTCCTCTTTGCCCAATAAATCCTTGTGGTTGCTCCACATATATTTCTTATTCGAGCTCTCCATTCAGAAATGCAGACTTTACATCTAGGTGATAAATTCTCCATTTCTTTTGAGCTGCTAATGCTACCAGTGCTCTTATAGTATCAAGTCTTGCAACTGGTGCAAATGTCTCGTTATAATCTACGCCCGGCTGCTGCGAGTAGCCTTTAGCTACTAGCCTTGCCTTATGCTTCTGTATTGATCCATCATGATTAAATTTGGTCTTATAGACCCATTTAACCCCAATGATCTCTTTGTCTTGTGGGCGATCAACGAGTTCCCATGTTTTGTTTTTCTCAATTGTTTTAATTTCTTCTTCCATAGCTTTTCTCCAGATTTCTTCTTTTACTGCAACTTCAAAACTTTCTGGTTCTATAGTTATGAAGTTCCAAGTTTCATATATATCTTGGAGTGATCTAGTTCTTTGTTCTGGTTCTGGAGAGCCTTCATGTTGTATGGATGGAGGAGTTGTAGGTGGTGGAGTCGTACCTGGAGTTTCTTCAATTTCCTCTCTGCACGGTTGTGTTATAGTAACACTTTTCTTTTCAACTTTTTCTTCCTCCCAATTCCATGACGCCGATTCATCTAACTCAACATCTCAGCTTATCATGAACTTCTTCGTTTTGGGATTGTAGACTCTATAGCCTTTAGATTGGGAACTGTATCCCAGGAATATGCCAACTTCAGATTTTTCTTCTAGCTTGTGTCTTTTCTCCTTAGCAATGTGCACATAGCAAATGCATCCAAATACTTTGAGATGCTTTGCTGATGGCTTTATATTGCTCCAAGCCTCAATAGGAGTCTTATTTTGTAAAGCTTTTGTTGGGCATCTATTTAGTAAATATACTGCTGTATACACAGCTTCTGCCCAGAATGTGTTTGGCAAGCCTTTTTCAGATATCATGGATCTTGCCATCTCCATGACATTTCTATTTTTTCTTTCTGAGACTCCATTTTGTTCAGGAGCATAGCCAACTGTTAGTTGATGCTCTACTCCTTCATCTTCACAAAATTTGTTGAATTCTTTAGAGGTATATTCTTTTCCTCTATCACTTCTTAGAGCTTTAATATAGTGGCCACTTTGTTTTTCAACATGGGTTTTGAATTTTTTGAAGATATTAAATACTTCTGATCTTTCTCGCATAAAATAAACCCACGTCATTCTAGTATAGTCATCTATGAACAGAATAAAGTACTTGTTTTTATCAAGAGATGGAGTCCTCATGGGTCCACAAACGTCTGTGTGAACAAGCTCCAACAAGGCCTTAGCTTTCCAAGCATTTCCATATGGAAATGCTTGTCGATGTTGTTTGCCAAGTTGGCAACCTTCACAGACATCATGGATCTCTTTTATGTTTGGAAGATCTCTCATCATATTCTTTTGAAAAAGAGTTTTTAGTGCATAAAAATTAAAATGGCCAAATCTTTTATGCCATAACCATGAATCTTCTATTTCTGCTTTCATGGCTGTGGCTTTTACAAATTGCCAGTGGATAGGAAAATTTCTATTTTCCATCCTTACTTTTGTTATTATGTGATTTTTATTTCTTTTATCGAATATTGTGCAGGAGTCTCCAGAAAGTGCAGAGAGTATCCATTTTCAATCATTTGTCCAACACTTAATAGATTATGCTCCAGGCTAGGTACTAGTAGAACATCTTTTATATATTTAGTTCCTTTATTAGTTTGGATAGAGATTGTACCTTTTCCTTTTGTCTCCACCAGTGTTCCATTTCCCAGTTTTACTTGGGATTTTAAGGACTTGTCTATGTTGGAGAAGATGCTTTCATCTCCAGTCATGTGGTTACTACAGCCGCTGTCAATATACCATTTCTTGTTGGTTCCTTCTGGTGTGGCTTGATGAGCATAAAACACATGCTCATTCTTCTCACTTTTTTCTGAGTAATTAGCTTGATAGTTCTTGGTCCGACAGTTCTTTTCTATGTGCCCAAATTTTTTACAATTTCGACATTTGGGCTTGCCACGGAACCAACAATATTTTTCTAGATGGTTTGTATTTTTACACACCCCACAGGGAGGATAGTTTTTTCTTTCCTTTTTTTCTTTTTTATTTCCCCAATTCTTATTGGATTTATAATCTTCTTTTCCAGAACTTTCTCCAATTTTCCTTTCTCCTTGTTTAGTTTTCTGAGACCTTAAATTTAATTTTGACTGAAAGGCGCTTTCAACTGAGTTTTCATTTCGCCTACTCAGTCTTTTCTCATAAGCTTCAAGAGAGCCCATTAGTTTTGTCACTGACATACTAGTTAAATCTTTTGCCTGTTCAATGGCAGTAACTAAAGGATCATACTTATCAGGAAGACTTATAAGTATTTTTTCTACAATTCTTGAATCATTAATATTTTCTCCATAGGCTCTCAATTGATGAATTATTATTTTTATTTTAGCATAATAGTCTTGTGTGGTCTCAAAATCCTTCATTTTAATGTTTTCAAACTCTTTTCTCAAAGTTTGTAGTTTAACAGCACGTACCTTGGCATTGCCTTGAAATTCCTCCTTTAAGGTATTCCATGCTTCCTTTGCAGTTGTGGCTCCCATGATTCTTGGAAAAATTGTATCACATGCAAGGCTTGTTGCAGAGCATATAAAGCCTTTGCATCTTTCTGTTGATCCTTCTTTAGTTGCCTCAACTACTCCACTGTTGGGTTTTCTGGATTATTGAAGCCATTATCAACTATGTCCCATAAATCTTGAGACATAAAATAGGTCTTCATTTTAACACTCCAGCCACTAGTTATTATATAAGTCTAGAATAGTCTAGTTACAATACATTATATAATTAGCAGAAGGGATGTGGAACTGCTCACCGTTCTTGTTTCCCCAAGACACGGGTCTTACAATCCACCCCTCTTAGGGCCCAGTGTCCTCGTTGGCATACTTCCGATCGAGGTCCGGCTCTGATACCATTTGTCACGACCCGACTCTCGTAGCAAGATATTGTCCCCTTTGGGCCTCCCCCCTCACGGTTTTGTTCTTGGGCTCAAGCTAATGTTATCTTGCCTAAAAGACCTCTTGCTAAGAAGAGAAGTGCCCACACATATAAAGCACTTCACATTTCTCTCCCCGAGCAATGTGGGACTGCTCATCTTTCTTGTTTCTCCAAGACACGGGTTTTACAAGGAGAGGCAAGGTCGATGGTGCTACCTCTATAAGGAATGAAAAAATCATCCTCCCCCATGGCAGCGACGAGAGTTTGAAACTAGATTCAGCAATCCCAAGATCGCTGCTCTGATACCCTGCTAAATATGAGATCTATGAGAGAATATTTGTTTGTGAGAATTTTCTGTGTATTCCTCTCCTTGTAGGAGGTCATATTTATAATACAACGGAGCCTTAGTGGCCAAGTAAAATAATAAATTCCTATTTCTATTTATAGTAGGAAACCATGATTTAAAGTAAATCAATTACAATTATAATGGGAATCCTTGGTGTGTGAGGAAAGAAAAGTCAATGATCCACAATTTCACAAATCACGCCAACATCATACTCATGTAATATCTAGCTTTTCCTAAATAGTACTTGATTCACAAAGTTGTCTAAGTTTGCAGATGACGAACCATGTGGACTAGCGGCTTCTTCTGCCAGTTTCTTCCACTCCATGACCTTGTTTTTCATTTGCTTACCTTTCTCTCTCCCCATTAACTCTTTAACAAGCTTTTCCACTTGGTCTCTCTTGGCATCTTTACTAATCTCCATGCCAATTCCCCACACATTACAAACACAATGACAATTTGTTTGCTGGTCAGTAAATATTGGCAAGGAGAGCATAGGCACACCTGCACATAGGCTCTCAATGGTTGAATTCCAACCGCTATGTGTTAAAAATCCTCCAACTGATGAGTGCTCAAGGACTTGCTCTTGTGGGCACCAACTTGCTATAAGGCCTCTTTCCTTAGTTTCAGCCTCAAACTCGGGTGGAAAAATCGCCGATTTACCAACAACCAGATCAGGCCTAATTACCCAAAAGAAGGGAAGCTTGCTGTTTGCCAGTCCCCAACCAAACTCCACAAGTTGTTCCCGTGTTAAGACCGCTAAACTTCCAAAATTGACATAAACAACAGAGTTTGGTTCTTTAGAATTTAGCCATTTGAGCCACTCAGTTTCTTCTTTCCACAGACTATATCCCATGTCCTTCAAAGGGTGCTCTGGTATCTGGTTAAGAAGTAATTGGAGAGGGCCAATTGCATAAACAAGTGGAAACATGGATGAGAGAGCATCCAAAACTTCTTTCTCCAATGCATCAAAACTATGAAGAACAATTGCTGAACCTTTACCAAATCTTTGGATTGCTTCCAAGCAGAAGATCCAAGATGCTTCGGTGGGGTCTGTGGTAATAAAGTTGTTTGGGAGATCCCTTAACCTGATACCTTTCATAGCTGGAACCCAATCTATGACATTGTCAAGAAAGCCATTTGTTAACCAGGTTTCATCTGCAAATCCCCAAGTCAAGAAAAGTAAGCTTTTACATGTCCCTCACATGTCCTCAACAATAATGAGAAAAAACACAAAGTTTCCAATACAATTTGTAAGTTGTTGAAATAAAGTTTGATTTGGTACTTATACTTGTAGTTTTAATAAAGTTTGTTGAAATAATATCTCTTTTGTTTTACCTTTGAGTGGAGCAAGTCCCTTTTCCAGCAAAGTAGGAAACTGCTGAAATCCCATGACGCCGCTTGCAGACATAGTGAAGAAGAGTACCACAGGGATTCCAATTTCTTCAGCTGCTGTGATGGTGAAGCTCATCCAACCATCCGAAACCATGTGAGACACCGGAGGAATATTGGCCGTGCCATTGAGTTTCATGAGGAGGTCACGAAATGGAGCCGGTAAATTATTCGTGACTGACTCACCAAGCAAACGAATGTATTGAGTGGTATCTTCTTCTGAGCTTGGAATGCCGTCTGGTATGGTTTCGAATCGAAAGCTAGGCAAGCCGTCGAGGGAGTTGGGTCCAAGAGACTTGAGGAAGCGCTTGTGAATGTACTCTGTGTTGACAAAGGTGATATGGAAACCTCTGTGGTGGAGGAGTTTTGCAAACTTAAGCATCCCCTTTACATGGCTTTGAACTGGAAGAGGAATGCAAACAACATGAGGCTTGCTGCTGGCTACCGCTTCCTTGGAACCCATCTCTACTCTAAATATTTGTTTTGTGTATTTTGTGTATGTGTTTGCACTCTCGGAAATGCAGAGTTTTATAGGGTTGGCAACATCTTTTGGGTGGGTTTTACCCAAAACGAAAAGATTGTTTTTGGGTGGCTATCATAAGAACCACTGCTATACGCAATTGAAATGAAAATTGTTGTCATGAGGTTTTTTCTCCTCTGAGCAGCTGAAGACTAATTTAGATAATGATAAGAATGCCATTTTGAGGCATAGATTTGTTCCGTGTAGTCTTTTGAGTTTGGGCTTTGCCCCCCTATATTACCAAAACAATTCAAATAAATAAATTCTTTTCTAAGGCTGTCTACATTAAAATGAGAGAGTCTAGACGGAGCTGTCTTTGTTATGAATCCCACATTGTGTTTCTTAAATAAAATAAATTAAGGGTTCCCATAATCAAAGTCAAATTAACACTTCTCGTGCATATAATACATATAGATAGATTGAATCCGACAAATCATTACAAATTTACTTTGTACATGTTTTTCTTGTTATTTATATTCAAGAAAATCGTGTCAACATTTATGAATAACAAGAAGATATATCATCGACAAGACAATTGAAGACATTCCCATAGATAAATTAACATCTAGTTTTTTCTTAATAGCACTTGATTCACAAAATTGTCCAAGTTTAAGGATGAAGAACCATGTGGACTAGTGGCTTCTTCTGCTAGTTTCTTCCACTGCATGACCTTGTTTTTCATTTGCTTACCTTTCTCTCCCTCCATTAACTCTTTAACAAGCTTCTCCACTTGCTCTCTCTTGACATCTTTACCAATCTCCATTCCAATATCCCATTCATTACAAGCATAGTAACAGTTTGTTGGCTGGTCAGTAGAGCATGGCCAGCACAGCATAGGCACACCTGCACATAGACTCTCAATGGTTGAACTCCAACCGCTATGTGTCAAAAACCCTCCAACTGATGAGTGCTTAAGGACTTGCTCTTGTGGACACCAACTTGCTATTAGACATCTTTCCTTAGTTTCATCCACAAACTCAGGCGGCAAAATTGCCGACTCGCCAACAACGAGATCAGGTCTAATTACCCAAAAGAATGGAAGCTTGCTATTTGCTAGTCCCCAACCAAACTCGACAAGCTGTTCGGGTGTTATGACAGCTGAGCTGCCAAAACTCACATAAACAACTGAATTTGGGGCCTTAGAATCTAGCCATTTGAGGCTCTGAGTATCTTCTTTCCATAGGCTATATCCCATGGCATTCAAAGGGTTCCCTGGTATCTGATTGAGTAGTAACTGGAGAGGGCCAATTGCATAAACAAGTGGAAGCATGGATGAGAGAGCATCCAAAACATCTTGCTCCAATGCATCAAAAGTATGAAGAACAACTGCTGAAGCTTTATCAACCCTTCTCATTACTTCCAAGCAGTAATTCCAGAAGATGTCATTTGGATTTGTGGTCATAAAGTTGTGTGGGAGATCCCGTAACCGGATGCCGTTCATTCCTGGAATCCAATCTATGACCTTGTCCAGAAAGCCATTTGTTAAGCAGCTCTCATCTACAATATTGCCCCACAGGTGAAGAAAAATTTTATTTGTTAAAAATCTAAAATTTAATAAAGCTAACAAAAAATAGGTAAATGTTTGAGTAATATTCACCTTTGAGTGGAGCAAGTCCTTTTTCAAGCAAAGTGGGATATTGTTTATACCCCATGAAGCTGCTTGCAGAAATACTAAACATAAGTACTACAGGGATTCCAATTTCTTCTGCTGCTGTGATCGCGAACGTCATCAAACCATCCGAAAGGATGTGAGTCACCGGAGGATTGTTGGGAGTTGCTGTGTGATTGAGTTTTCTGAGGAGGTCTCGAAATGGAGCCAGTAAATTATTTATGATTGACTCACCAAGCAAGAGCTGGTCTTGAGTGGTATCTTCATCTGAACTTGGAAGGCCATCTGGTATGGTTTCGAATCTGAAACTAGGCAAGCCGTCGAGGGAGTTGGGTCCTAGAGACTTGAGGAACCTCTTGTGATTGAACTCTGTGTTGACAAAGGTGATATGCAAACCTCTATGGTGGAGGAGTTTTGCTAATTTGAGCATTGCCTTTGTATGGCTCTGAGCTGGAACTGGAATGCAAACAACATGTACTGGCTTATTGGCTACTTCATTGGAACCCATTTTAGATTGTGTGTTTTTGTGTCTCCCACAAATGCATTGGTTTATAAGGTTGAAGAAAATTATAAAAATGGCTTCTGCAATGCGAAATGTTGTCTTGTATCGAAAAAAAGGAAAAAAAAAAAAAAAAAAAAAAAGAAGGAAATGTCGTCTATCCTATTGCTTGTATTAAAATTTAAAAACAAACAAACAAACCAACCACTCTGTTGGATTATAGGGGAAATAAATTGATTTTATTATATTAGAGGAGAATAGTACATGACTAGGTGTAGGCTAATTAGTCTCCTTAGCATATTGGCTTATTGGCCACCACACTTGGTTTAGAATTAATTTGGGCTATTTGGCCCTTACACTTTGATTGATGAGCTTATTTTGGCTCCTCAACATAGTTTAATTTGGGTAGTAATGGTTTGGGAGTTCTCTTGTTAGACTCCCCATATGACTTGGGTTGGGTAGCTTTTTCGCTCCACCTTGTATGATCACATGCATGTCTATAGACATGATCCACCGCCATACCTTGGTCCACCGACTTAGGAAGTTCACCCCAGCCACATATGTGTGGCTATCTCTAGATAATTCTCCAAGGTTTGCATGCGGCTGCCGACTTCCCATCAAGCTATAGTACTTTCTTCAAGTTTCTAGGTTTTTCTATACAAATGTGCATTAATTTCAACACACTCCAACTCGGTCTCCTCCAACCCCTTTCTTATTTTAAGTTTTAGAGTTTGTAAATTCAAGTTAAATAATGCTAAATAAGCCAAATTTATGTAACAACAAGTCTCTGTTGAAGAACCAATTGTGGCATAATTCATCTTAATTATTATTTTATTATCAATTAGTGAGGAGAATCTAACTTGACATAAATTTTAATTTAAAGTTTAAATGATTTGTTTATATGTTTTGAAACCAATGCCTTATAGTGGCAAGTGGCATTAGCACATGTCATCCTTGGCCTGAATTATTCAGATTCTACCTCAATGTTGTTTTGGTTCAGGATGGTCCAAAATAATAGTCCAATGGCATCTCTTATTATAAATATCGGGTGAAATAATAGATGTGCTATAAAAAGAAGAAACAAGAAAATTATAGTATTCTAATAACAGTTGGGTCACTTCTATTGGGTTCTCCAATGATACACGACGATTCCATATCACATGTGCTTTTCCCTAGTTAAAGGACAAATGAAGGTAATTGAAATTTGGAGAAATAAACTATTGAAATAACAAAACTAACTTATATTGCATTACTATTTCGTTAGGTAATAGGTAATAACTATTAGTTGTCGCAGCTGACGTAGAACGTTTTGCGGAGGATATTGACGAACAATTATGTTAAATTAGGTGTGAGATTTTATCACAGTAGGTCTCGGTTATATTAGTAAAGAAACCACTCATTATACAGTGTATTTTATTTGGTCAAGATTATGATATGAAACTTTATATTCTTCAACAAATTATACCGACGGGCACTCAAAGACAGAAAACTACATTCACAACAAGTTTAGGCTCTAAGCTACGATTTGGGCCAATGACTTGCCAGTTTAGCTTTTCTTTTTTTTTTTCTTTTAAAAAAATATACAAGTGATAGGTTAAATTACAAAGAGGAGCGGATTTCTCACACACATTACCAAAGTGCCATGAAGGTTCAAATCTGAGACCCACTAGTTTGCAAGTCAATGCCCACTTTCATTGAGCTAGACCCCGTTGATGCCCCTCTAGCTTTTTCTTAATAGCACTTGATGCACAAAATTGTCCAAGTTTGAGGATGAGGAACCATATGGGCCAGAGGCTTCTTCTGCTTGTTTCTTCCACTCCATGACCTTGTTTTTCATTTGCTTACCTTTCTCTCCCTCCATTAACTCTTTAACAAGCTTCTCCACATGCTCTCTCTTAACATCATTACAAATCTCCATGCCAATACCCCATTCATTACAAGTATAGTAACAGTTTGTTGGCTGGTCACTAGAGCATGGCCAACACAACATAGGCACACCTGCACATAGACTCTCAATGGTTGAATTCCAACCGCTATGTGTTAAAAATCCTCCAACTGATGAGTGCTCAAGGACTTGTTCTTGTGGGCACCAACTTGCTATTAGTCCTCTTTCCTTAGTTTCATTTACTAACTCAGGTGGCAAAATTGCTGATGCACCAACAACCAGGTCAGGCCTAATGACCCAAAAGAAGGGAAGCTTGCTATTTGCTAGTCCCCAACCAAACTCGACTAGCTGTTCGGGTGATATGAATGCTAAACTGCCAAAATTCACATAAATAACAGAATTTGGGGCCTTGGAATCTAGCCATTTGAGGCAGTCAGATTCTTCTTTCCATAGACTATATCCCATAATCTTCAAAGGGTGCTCTGGTATCTGACTAAGAAGTAATGGGAGAGGGCCAATTGCATAAACAAGTGGAAACATGGATGAGAGAGCATCCAAAACATTTTGCTCCAGTGCATCAAAACTATGAAGAACAACTGCTGAACCTTTATCAAATCTTCCAATTGCTTCCAAGCAGTTTGTCCAGGATTTCTCTTTGGGATTTGTGGTTCTCAAGTTGTGTGGGAGATCCCTTAGACGAATACCTTTCATTCCCGGAATCCAATCTATCACCTTGTCCAGAAAGCCATTTGTTAAACAACTCTCATCTGCAAATACCCAAGTGAAGAAAAATTTCATCTGTTTAGAAACAGGGGAATTAATCTAAAACTTAAGAGGTAAGGGAGGCCCTATTATTGACACTCCAAAAAAGGTTGGAATTAAGCCACTCATGTTTGAGTAATTTCACCTTTGAGTGGGGCAAGTCCTTTTTCAACCAAAGCTGGAAATTGTATGTAGCCCATCAAGCTGCATGCAGAAATAGTAAAGAAGAGTACAACAGGGATTCCAAGTTCTTCAGCTGCTGCCAGGAGGAACAACGTCAACCAACCATCCAAAACGATGTGTGTCACTGAAGGATCGCCGGCTGTGTGATTGAGTTTTGTGATGAGTTCCCGAAATGGAGCCAAGAAATTCTTTTTGATGGACTCACTAAGCAATAACATGTCTTGTTGGGTATCTTCATCTGAACTTTGAAGGCCATCTGGTATGGTTTCGAATCGGAAACTAGGCACACCGTCAAGGGAGTTTGGCCCTAGAGACTTGAGAAGCCTTTTGTGATTGAACTCTGTGTTGACAAAGGTTACATGAACACCTCTATGGTGGAGGAGCTTTGCTAGTTGAAGCATTGCCTTCATATGGCTTTGAACTGGAAAAGGCATGCAAACAACATGAGGCTTATTGGCTACTTCCTTGGAGCTACTCATTTTGAACTTAGATTGTGCGTGTGTATGTTAGTGGATCTGTATGTGTTTGCACTTCGCACAAATGCGTTGTTTTTATAGCCCTTATGGACTCTTCCTTCAATAAAATTAAGTTTAATTAAATAAAATTTTCGCTTTTCCTCATGTGCAATTCTTTATATATATATTTTATAAGTTTGAAGCCGGCATGTATAAGTTTTCAAAAATGATAGTCATACTGTATTTGGTACAAAAAGTGATATGCAAAATGTGGTATGCCTAACATTGCTCATAGGTTTAATATTAATGCGATGTCAAATTTGTGTACTAAATTTAACTCACATATCACATTGCAAGTACCCATATCATCAATTTTTATTGAATATTACTAGGGTCACCATACTTTGGTGAATAAATTTGGAGTCTCTTGCATTATTGATATAAATTTAACAATTTAATAATAATAATAATAATAAATAGTTTAACAACCATATACCTTTGTTTATATTTTTTCAAAACAGTGATTACAACAGGCTTATATAGTGGCAAATGCCAAGTGACAATGGCACAAGTCATCTTTGGCCTGTTCTATTCTATCTCAATGTTGGATGGTGACAGCATCAATAGCATCCCTTATTTTTGAAAAAAAACAATAGTTGTCGTTTTTATGTTTTACAATGTGTGTAGACAAACGAAGAGAACTATAATTATTTCTAAATAACAATTAATGGATCACTTCTATTGGATTCTCAAATGCTTTTCCTAGCTGAAGAACAAACTGACACTAGGTCAATTAAAAATCGGAGGAAATGAACTGTCAAAAGTAACAAAACTAACTAGCCTATTATGTACTGCATCTGCTTTGCATATATAAGAACCATTTGTTTGGCATCTTGTTCAACAATCCGACCTTAGCTCAGTTGGTAGAGCGGAGGACTGTAGTCGGGTAAACCAATAGCCATCCTTAGGTCGCTGGTTCGAATCCGGCAGGTCGGATTATTTTTGCCAATTTTTTTATTTATATTTTTATCGCAAACTTCTTTTTAAATTATATTTTTTTTGCAAACTTCTTTTTAAATTATATTTTTTTTCCCAAACTTCTTTTTAAATGATTTTTTTTCGCAAACTTCTCCAAAGATACCCTAAACCTTTGCATTAAAACTTCTTTTTTTGTTTTTTGGCCAAACTCAAACTTCTCTTATATATATATACAACAAACTTGTACAGACTTGTACTCCAAGTAAGCTGCTTCTCCGTTATTCCTCATTATATCGCTAGGGTTAACTTTTCTCCGCCGAATCTCTGAAATATATAGCTAGGTTCAGCAAAGAGCGTACATTCATGGCTGACAAATTAGCCATTGGATCCAACAAAACAGAACACAGCACCAGAGCAAATTGGTCCCAACTCCCAATTGACCCTTTTCAATTGATCTTATCAAAACTGTCCGTACGAAACATAAAGCCGCTCGAAGCAGTTTGTCGTCCATGGCTTAAGGCCATCAAATACATCTCAGCGTCATCGCCGTCCTTCGCTTGCTTACCAGAGCTACCAAGGCTCCTTCTTTTTCGAGACGAGGACAATGATGGCGGTCGCCTGTCTGGTTTTTGCAGTCTTAAAGGCAAGTTTTACAGCTTGATGAACATACCTAAAGAGTTAGGCGATGGATATACTATTTGCATTGGATCCTCTCACGGCTGGCTGCTTTTCTTGACGAACAAGAAACGATTGCTGCTTTTAAATCCCGCATCTGCAGCGGCTCCGCTTCTTCTCCCACCACTCAATACTTTTCCGGATATAGATAGCATTATGTATCAATATCCTCCTATGGAAGATTCAGGAATTTTTCTCCTCAAGGGAACGTGTGGATACTGGCGAAAATGGATGCGCAAGGTTGTTCTGTCTTCGCCACCAACCTGCAGCAACAAAAACAGCATTGGGGTTTTGCTAATGTACAATGTCGGAGATGGGCGTAACCGTCTTGCTTTCTGCACGCCTGCAGATAACAAATGGACAAAGCTTGACGAGCACGAACGGTACCTAGATGTTACGAGTGATTGCCATCGCTTCTATGCGTTACGCGAAGATTACAGTGTTGAAGTCTGGGGTTTCCCTAACTCCTCTGCCATCAAAAAGTTGGAAACTATCCCAGCTGGTGCGCCCATGGTAGCAAAGTTAGATTATAATTTCCAGCTTTACATGGACAAAACTGATGCCACTGATCTATTTTTGGTTAAAACTGGTGCAAGTGATCTGTTCTTGGTTGCGATGGTCGACTCTTCGGCCTGGGAAACGGTTCGATTTGATGTTTATAAGCTCGAATATAATCCGGATGGTACATCAAGATGGAGAAGGGTGGAGTCCATTGGCAAGTATGCAGTGGTTTTGGGTTCAAACCACTCCATATTAATCTCACCCCAGGAATTTGATCATGCTCCAGGATATCATGAGAACTCCATCTACTTCCTCCATGCATCACCTTCGTTCAGCTATGATTTAATTGTGTATAATGTGAGAGAGATAGAACTGAAAAAAGTCTGTTATCTGGGATTATTAAAGCAACCAGCTTACTGGCTCGAACGTTATCCTTTTAGCACTAGTGACTAGCTAGGGACTAGGGTGATTATTGTTAATTAATCTTTAAACATTATATTTTGCTGAAGCTTAACATATAATTTGGCTTTATTTTTTATTTTATTTTTAACTTTGTGCTCATGTTATTGTAATTGATTTCCTTGTTTCAATATGTATTTATTTCTAAATATTTCTTCCTGTAAACTTATTTTCATAGTGTCTTCTTCCTTCTTGTCTTTGATCATATTGCCTTATCTTGTACATGTTAAACCTACAAAAATCGAGCACCTACGGTGCACCCCAGACCACCATAACTGGAGCACCAGGATAGATGCACAGACGCCTGGTAGCATACAAAGCAAGAACTTGCATGGAAACAAAAGATATCAAATGTTAACCAAGGTGGTTGGTGTGAGTGGTTCGGCACTTTCATTCCTTAAGAGAGGTCAGGGGTTCGATCCCTGCTTTCGTACGGAGTCACCACTTTGGCCAGCACTTTACCCCTTACGGGCCGACCCGGTGTGAGTGGGGATTAGTCTGGGTTCTGATTAAGGCTTAAAGGTGCCACCCATAGTTGGGGCCCATCCAGGACCACCTCATGGTTTAAGACCAAAAAAAAAAAAAAAAGATATCAAATGTTGTGCATCATTGAATCATTACCATTGACTCAACAAAACCTTCACAAACCCACTTATCTTTTACTTTTCCTCGCTCTGCAAAAGCCCCAATTATTGCGGACATAAACAATGAAATATGAAGAGGGAAAATCTCATTAACGCACATAAGCAACCAATTACTTTCTGATTTGAACTAGTTTATCAGAAACCACGCATCCTTAGGTAGCTGGGTCGAATCCGGCAGGTCGGATTTTCACATACCAATTTTTTAAATTATATTTTGTTTGTTCCCTTGCCTCGCCTCAAGCAGGCGCACACATTACCTAATCCATAAGGTATCCTGAATAATGCAAACTTCTTCTCCAAATACAATATCTTTTTATTCCGACTTCTTTTGCCCTTAAACTTGTTCTGTTCTACATACACACAACAAGCTGCTTCTCCTTTATTACTCAGTTTCGTCATTCTCCATTCTCGATAGGGTTCTCTTTTCTCAGAATCTCCGAAATATTGGTTCAGCGTCTGATCAAGGTCACACATCAATGGCTGACAAAACAGCCATTCGTTCCAAAAAAACAAAACATAGCAGAACAAGTTGGTCCGAACTTCCAATTGACCCTTTTGAATTGATCTTATCAAAACTGTCCCCAAGAAACATACTGCGGCTCGAAGCAGTTTGTCGTCCATGGCTTAAGGCCATCAAATACATCTCACGCTCATCGCTATCCTTCACTTGCTTACCAGAGCCGCCGCTGCTCCTTGCTTTTCAAGACGAGGGTAAAGATGGTGTTGGTTTTTACAGTCTTGAAGGCAAGTTTTACAACATGCCTAAACAGTTATGCCATGGAGATAGTATTTGCATTGGGTCCTCTCACGGCTGGCTGCTTTTCTTGAGCAACAAGAAACAACTGCTGCTCTTAAATCCCTTATATGCAGGGATCCAGCTTCTGCTCCCACCACTTGATACTTTTCTGTATAGCATTGTTCCAGTAATTATTCTCCAGATCCAGAAGTCTGGGAGACATTGGCGACAAAGGATGCTCAAGGTTGCTGTCTCTTTGCAACCAACCTGCGGCAACAACAAAAACATTGGGGTCTTGCTAATGTACAATTACCACGGTTCCAAAGATGGGCGAAACTGTCTTGCTTTCTGCACGCCTGCAGATAACAAGTGGACAAAGCTTGCCGGGCAGAAACCGTATGTTGATGTCACGAGCGATCGCAATGGCTTCTATGCCTTAAACGTAGATTACAGCGTTGAAGTCTGGGATTTCACCAATTCCTTGATTCCCATAAAAAAGTTGGAAATTATCCCCGCTGGTGTGCCCTTGGAACTAAAACTAGATGATTGGTTCCCAAAGCCCTGCATAGCCAAAACTGGGGCAAGTGATCTGTTCTTGGTTCAGAGGATCAGTTCTTTGCCCATGCCCCCAGTTCGATTCGTTGTTTATAAGCTCGAATATAATAATCGGGATGGTACATGTACATCTGGATGGACAAAGGTGGAATCCATTGGCAACCATGCATTGGTTTTGGGTTTGAATCAGTCCATATTCGTCACACCCCAGGAATTTGATCATGAGAACTCAATCTACTTCACCTACGCACCATCTTATGACACCCGTTTTTTATGTGCGTATAATTTGAGAGGGAAAACCATGAAAAGACTCAGTGATGATCTTGGATTAACAGGGCTTGAAAAACAAGTTTACTGGCTTGAACCTAGTCTTTTTAGCCCTGTAGCTAGCTAGGCTAGTTAGGAAACTTATAACAGTTTGGCTTTATTTTGTTAACTTTGTGCTCATGTTATGTATACTTATAATATGCTTTGTTTCTTCGAGTAGTTTAGAAAACCTTGTGGTTTGGTTTGTTTCCTTCTTGTCTTTGATGTGCATGTGTATAAACCTACAAAGGTCACTGGCTTCCAAGCCCTCTTAAAGCCAACATTTTGAAACTTGACTTCAAATTTCTGAAGAAACCCAACTTTGTCATACTATCCAGAGCCACAGGCATCGTTTCTAATCAATCTTGTGTATAGCTAGCTAGCTCCACACTTGGCAGTCACATATGAAATTATAAATTGATAGATTCTCTACGGATATAATTTCCAAACTAAACTAAGGGTTTAATTGGTGTATATTCCTTTCTTTTGATTGTTTAATACAAGCAATATTTAAGAATGGGATTTAAACACAAAACTTCGCGTGCAACCGTGTGGAGGTGAATGCTACCTCTTAGGGTCCATAGATGATTATACTTATCATTGTAGTATTGCATATCTAATGAAAAATGAACTCTCTTCTTGTACACCAAAACACATATTTTCTTGTTTTTTTTCTTCGAATTGACTTGCGAGTTGATTGGGTGTTTTTTTTTCTTTCTTTTTTTTTGGTCAATAGTTGATTTGGTTTATATTATTGTAAGGACGAATACAATTCGGTTAAATGTGACGGGCGAAACCCATCCAATTAAACTTCATCAAGAAGGCTTCCCAATTGACCCAAACTGGTTGCCAAGCACTCTTAAACCAACCTAGAAGTTACTTATTACCTATCTAGCATGCTAAATGCAAAAACTCTGGCATATGAATAAAAAATTTCGACAAACCCAACGCGGCCATACCGGAGTCCAAAGCCGCAGGACTCAGTTGTGGAATTTCGCTTCCTCAACTAGAGCAATTCAAAGTGCGACACAAGCTTTCAGGATTTCTAGTATATCTTGAATCAATCTTGTGTAGCTCCACAGCTTGCAGTCACATGAAAGTATAAACTGCAAGATTCTCTGAGACAACCCTTCCCCCGGCTATAACAGAGGCCACCATAACTCAAGGACCTACAGTGTACCCCAAAACATAACTCGAGCACCTGTGGCGTACCCCAGTTCACCATAACTTGCGCACCTAAGGTACCCTAGACCACCATAACTCGAGCACATAAGTTGTACCCCGTGCATTCTATACTAACCAATCATTTTAAATTTTCATACAGATACCTCTGCAAAAGAGAAAACATTAAGCAAGACTAATAATGGTCTGAGGTTTCAACCCCAATTCATAAGCACCTAGAGCTCGATGCACATGGAGCACCGAGAAATCGAAATAGCACCTAAGAAATAAGGAATGACAAGTGGTGATTAGACTAAATGGCATAACCACCATGAATGCACAGACACAGAGTCATGACACATATGGAACACAGACAAACCTGGATCAAATGCAAAATATGCAAGAGACTGAACAGCATAGACCAAATGCGTAAGGCATATAGATATACCAATGTTGCAAAGCAGAACCATAATTCCACATGGTTACTGCATACAACGCCAGAATTAGCATGGAAACAAAAGATCTCAAAAGTTGTTCATCACTGAATCATTACCATTGACTCAACAAAACCTTCACATACCCACTTCTCTTTTGCCTTTCCTCACTCTTCTAGACAACCCAAAAGAGCTAAAACTACACACCATTTGCAAAAGCCCCAAAACAATAATCCCATTAACACACATAAGCAACCAATTACTTTCTGATTTGGATCAGAAACCACGCAGAGGTTAAAAACGCCAACCAAACAGAACGAAAACCATCCATCATTCACACATCAATCACATATAGCATAAACACAAACTAAAATCCATATCTATATATAACCAATTTGTCAAAATAACCATCCACCCATTGATACGGCATACACTCTTTTGCCCAATTAAAGAAGAAACTTCATCCTAGCCAAAACCCTAGAAAACAGAGCAAATCGAAGCAAATCATTACATGTGTTCGATGGAGAAGAAGATGCCGTTGGTTCAGTTGATGTCGGTGTCGTCGAAATCGTCCTCGAAGGAGTTGAAGAAGTCAGCGTCGGCCAGCTTGTTCTCGCCGATGACGCCGTCGGCAAAGCTCTCGAGTGTGTCAACGTCGTCAACGTCCATGGCCATGGTGGAGCCCTGGTCGTCCATGTCGCCGAAGAAGTCCATCGGAGTCGGCCTCATGGCTCCAAATCTTCTCTCTCGCGCGGAAGCTATGGCTATGGAGCGCCTCACGTTTTGGTTCTCGGCAGGGGAGCTCGCTTTTTGTCTTGCTACTGGCGACGACATGTCGTTTCCTTCTTATGTTTTTGTACAATTTATCACCGACTCATTAATTGTAATTTTCTAGTTCTTCTTTTCCTTCTAACATCGGTTCAACTTTAAAATGGATTGGAAAAACAAAAAAACTTTAAAATCGATGATGAACAAAAAATCAGTCAAGAATAATTATACCTGTAAATTTTTATGAAAATATCCTTGAGCCTCCCCCTCTCTTGATTCTCGAACTCTTCTTCTATGCCCCCTCCTCTATGAAGTAGTTGTTTTCTTATGTAAAAATAGTCACCTGCTCATTATTTATACCAATTTAGGTCTTCTTTTGGCTAATGTCACTTCGACTAGAATTTGACGAGAAGTTAATGTGTATGATCGTGATACGAATAATGTTTTGATGTAACTGAATTTGAGGTGGTATGGTGTTATTAATTTCCTCAAATCATTACATCGTCCATTATATGATATATAATACCTATAGTATAAAAGTTCTCTTATAATGCATATTACAATCTGAGTGAACGCCACCTCAACATGCCATTTAGTGTTACTATCACGTACAATAACTTGATTACTTTAACACGAATTGAGAAAGAAGCCAAAACGAAATAAGAAACCTTTAGAATCCATGGCGAATGACAAATCTTGTTAGCAATATGTTAAATATTATTTTTATTTAACATAATTTATGAGTGTGTTGTAGTAGAAAACTATTAAGTAATTAGAGGTATCATACCTGCAAATTGTATGAAATTATGTGTCCTCGGGCCTCCCTCCCTTTCTTCCTCAAACTCTTTCTTCCTTGTCTCTCTTCTCTGTCTCCTGTTCACCCTCCTCTCTGAGTCGAATGAACCTAAAAGATGGGAACAATAGAATTGGTGAAAGAAAGCTACAATTGGTCAACACCACGAGTCAAACGGCCACAATGATGGAATATGGAGGATGGAATTGGTAAACGTAAAATTAGAACTTACAGCTAAAAAATTGTAAAGCCTTTTTAATCGTGTCTAGGGGACAACAAATAATCAACTCATCTTTTCGTGTTTAGTATGAAAGTAAAGAACAAGGTTTTTTTTTTTTTTTGGTTGCCAAAGTTAGGGAGGTAAATAGAAGAAAACTCACACTCGTTTGAACTCAGGATCACTTGAGAGCACACCAAAGACCTGGACCAATCCAACTAACACCCCATTGGTAAAGTTAAAGACCAAGTTGAGTTTACCCAAATTAGTTCTAATAACGTGAGAATGTGGAGTAATGAATTAAGAATATGATAAAAAAATCAATATAAAAAACAAAAAACAAAATAATAAAAAAACCAAGTTAATAAACTCCAATTGGAATGCAAGGATTATCTAGATCATGCCCCATAACATAAAACCTCTTTTTATCTTTTTCATTTTTTGGAAATTTTCAATTTGGGAATTCAATTCATTTTGAACTAAGTCATATCTTTTTCTACTCGGCTATACATTGTTGGTGTAATGTTTTTCTTATTTGAGAAAACCCTAAACTTTATTTAAAGAAAATAAAAGAAATTGCGGCTTTGCCAAAAAGTTCGGAATTTATTTTTGTGACCAAGAAAAGATTGCTTTTGGGTAATAAAGTTGGAGATGTCTTAATTGGACAAAAGATAACAAGAACGTGGCAAATGGAAGCTCACACCGCCAATGGAGACCAGTGTCCTCCTCCTCACACAGCCTCATCCATGGCGACCCAAATATTCCTTTCACTCTCTCTTTCAAAACCCACTTCCTTTATCTCAACCGAGTCGCTCCTACACTCCTAAGTACCGTCGTTGGGATTCCAATGCCGAAACCATTCGGTCCCAAAGATTCGGTTTTAATTTAAGAGACAAAGGCAACAAAGAAGAAGAAGATGATGCTGATGGCGACGAAGAAGAAGAAGAAGACTACAATTACAATGGAAGTAAAGAGAAGAAGAAAAGGCGGTGGTGGTCAGATGATTACTCGGAGATGGAGGAAGGCTCTGGTGGAATCTTGGATGAAGCCATTGATAGTGTCTGGATTCTCAAGGTTCTAACTTTCACTTCATTTTTGGTTATTTGTATAAATTGGGATTTGGGATGTTGCAATTTTTGGTTTGACTTGTCCAAAAACAAAACCAAAAGAAAGAAAAAAAAAACCCAGATGTTTTAAGTACTAAAATGCATCAATACTTTAGCTGGGTTTTGTTGTTTGTTTCAGTGAGAGGAAGCTCTTTCTTTTTTTCTCCCTATTGTCAAGATACTTACTTGCATTTCCCATATGTATGAATGCCCCCATATCAAGTTCATACTCAAATGATAGAAATCACTGTGAAAAATAGATATTGTGTTCTGTTCTTTGCTATCTTTGGCTGCTTTGGGCATCTTTCCATGTGCTGTATCCAGAGTTAGAAGTTAAACAAAATCCTTCTTAAACAAAAATTTTGTAAGATGAAATATATTTGCTTTTTGGTGGCTGCAGGTGTTCAGATCCTATGGTTGGGCATTTCCAGCTATTATCGTATCTTTGCTGCTGTCTACGGGTGCAAAAGCTTTCCTCATGGCTTTAGCTTTCCCCCTTTGTCAGTCAGCATTTTCACTGGCATTTGAGAAGTTGTGGGGAGGAACACAAAGTAGGCCAAAACGTAAGTCCAGGACCAGGAGGAGAAGGAAACCATTTGCCAGCACTGTAGGTAACGTTAAAATGGATGACGAACAAGAAACTAGCAACAAAAAGATGGATTATCAATCTTGGGTAGTAGGCAATGATGTCTCAGTTGATAATAGTGGCCAAGATGCATCAAGTCTTGGTGGGTGGGATGATCTTGAAAGAATTAAATCTGCACGGAGGCAATCTCGAAGAAAGCCGATGGGGAAGGGTAAGTTGAGTAAGAGAGAAAGGAAAAGTGACACACCTCTGCTGTTCAGGTTGTTGATTGCTGTTTTTCCATTTTTGGGTTCATGGACAAAGATGTTTTGGTGAATAGAGAATACAAACCAGCAGTCAACCTGGAGAATGACTTACATTGGTTGGCCTGGAAGTGTAGAGATCAAGCACTACAAGGTTTTTTGCTCCTGCTCTTACGTGACCTTCGGATCCGGTTTACATCAGTTGAAGCTAAGATCAAGGAATCAAGTTTCAGACAGAGCCAATTTGTGTACATGATGTTTTTCGATGGCATAATTATCCATATGCCATCGTATATACTCTTAAGTACAAGTTCATGGTACATTTTGTTCCATACAGTGTAGAATTTGGTATTTATCTCACAAGGAATTTTGTTGTACACAAAATCTCTTCTTATGGTACAGTTTTGATAACTGCAGAAATTTGTGGTTTACAATTTTAAGACGAGGTAAATCTAAATATTCTTCCTGGAAATGACTTTCATTGGATAATTAAATAAATAAACAAAATAAGTATTTGTTCTCTATGGGTTGCAAGACAGTGGCACAACTAATCCTCATTGACATGGTAAATTTCTTTAATTGATTTTAATCAAATATTTGCTATTTGTTTACCATCTTGGTTCTACCCAGACATTGAATATGTAACATTACATAAACAAATAAAACCTTGAAAGAATGTCAAACTATGAAAACAAATAATTGTCAATTTCCTGTACTGTAAACAATGCTAATGCACAAAACAAAAAAGGAAGGTCTTGTCTTTCAGAGGGTATACTGTCATCTTGCAAACAGCTCGACTTTGTTGCAAGCAGATGCAGGATCTTGGAGGCAGTTACAAAATGCCTCCTCATCTTTGGGGAATGAGGTTGGCAAGGGATGGTCTGGAACCACACCAACCTATAAGAAGCAATGTGGACAAAGTTAATTGAGAGAGAGAGAGAGAGAGAGAACAGTGTTAATTGATAGAGAGATAGAGAAGATAGAGAGAGCATCAGACCTTATCAATATCTGTGTGAGCAGGTGTCTCATAACGAGCAACTGTAACAACCAACCCGGAGCCATCAGACAGCTCAAAAACTGACTGAATCTTCCTGCATAGTGGGATGGATGGCTCAAGTCAGGAATACATGATTATATTTATAGGAACTGTGTGGAGTAAAAAAAAATTTACCCTTTCCCAAATGTGGGCTCTCCAAACAACACCGCACGTTTATTGTCTTTCAATGCCCCGGCTAATATTTCACTTGCACTAGCTGTGCCCTTATTCACCTGAAGAAATCTCAGAAGATAACATACACCAATTTTTCACCACACAATTCTTTAAAGATAATGTTTCATGGGAAAGCACATGAAAACACCACTCAATACTAAAATCAGAAAGGGAAATAACAATGAATCCTAGAATTTAAATTACCCACTTTTCAAGAATGTCACATTCTAAAGCAATAAAACATAGATGCAACTATAGCAAGGCTCCCTGTTAATAAGATAAAATATCAAAAATGAAAAAGTGGGTCCACTATTAAACAGTATAGAGAGACAAGCCCGAGCTTGATGACAGATGGTCAAAATGATGACAACTCTGCACCATTAATAATAGCATTTGCAAATGTTTGCCTATGTATCACGGAATATAATTGAACAAATCTAGTTCATTGTATAATGTATAGAAGTATACCAGCACAGCCAAGGGTTCTGACGGTGCTACTGCTTTGCTTCCATCAGTGTCGTATATATCTCGAACACCACGACTATCACATATATATACAATCACACCTTTGTCCAACCTGGAAGGCAGCATCTAATTGTGAGAACTTAGAATATACTGGACCTGACATAATGCAGCGTAAGCTTAATTTTGAAAGATTAACAATGTCTTTTTAAAAAACAAAAAATAAAAAACCGAAACTCGATTATAGAAGTTCGTGCTGCAGAAATTTGGATCAAACATAACGGATTAGAATATTAATAATCAAAAGACCTCAAGCAATGATGTAGTAATCTGGATGCTTTAAAGGGTTTTCTTCTTAAACATCGCTTGGGTTGAATAATGAGGAAACAAGCAAGTTTTCTCTTTTTTAACCCTTTATGCAATCTAAGAATCCTAGGCATGTTTCTTACAACTTTTAACTTGAAATTCATTTCGTCAGTATCTCTTATTATACATGGATACGATTTATCCACCACAAGTTCCAGAAAAAGAAAAAAAAAAACATACCAACAAACAGCATTTACTGATCTTGTGTTGGTTTTAACTGCAAATGACACTATTACAGCATAACACTGAAACAACACAGTTTCAAAACTCTGAGCTTAACTTAATCATTAACATCGTTCGGTTGAATAATGAGAAAGAAGCATGTCTTCTCTTTTTTAACCCTTGATGAAATCTAAAAATCGTTGGCATGTTTCTTACAGCTTTTAACTTGAAATTCATTTTGTCAGTATCTCTTATTATACATGGATGCAATTTATGCAACAAGTGTTCCATAAAAAGAAAAAACCCATACCAACAAACAGCATTAACTGATCTTGTGTTGTTTTTAACTGCAAAAGACACTATTATAGCATAACCCTGAAACATCACACTTTCAAAACTTTGATGCTTAATCATAACAATGACGTATGGATGTGACAACTCAAGTAAAAAGGAAAACCCTTGGAAAAGAAATAAACTGTCTCCCAAAACGTGACTTTCCACATTTCTTGAAATGTGTGAATCCTACATGTCCACATCTCACACGCCCAGCAGATCACATAAATCCCTTTTAGGCTCCAATGCATTAAAATGGCTTTCAACGAAATGAATTGTAGAGAATTGGTTTCTTGTATTTGTGCATATGAAATATGAGTTCAAAACTTTCAGGTGCATACAAAATGAATGCTGACATACAACTTTGAAAGGCACCACGAAAGTGTAAGACTTAAAGGCATGCAGTATAAGTTTGCCACAATTCTCTAGTGTAACTTACCAAATCTTGGCAATTTCAATTCCTTCTGGAAAAAGACCACCACTGCACCGAATTTAAGAAAACTTAAGCTTTCAGAAAGCCTGCCAAAGGGCAAAGTTTACAAGACCAAGGTTGAAAGATAATCACCTATTGTCTCGAAGATCCAACACAAAGGCATTAACATTATTACTCCTTAGAGTATTAATTGCTTCCTTGACAGCACCTACACAGCATGCAAGTTGTTAGACCAAATTGCAGAAATTGACACTGAAAGTATGAGCTCATTTGGTAATGCTTTTAATCTGTGTTCTTTTAATTAAAAAAGAGGAGAGAGGAAAGGGAGAGAGCAGAGAGAACAGATATAATGGTTTAAATGATAATGAGAACACATTCTATCTACTCTCTCTCTCTCTCTCTCTCTCTCTCTCTCTCTAATATATATATATATTTAAAGATGGAAATAGAAAACAAAAACAATGCAAAAGAGCTCAAACCATTCAATTACTAAATGAGATTGTGAAGAATAAGTCAATAAAATTCTAAACAAAATAAACAATGTTCCCTTCAAAACCATGCACAGGAGAGCTAAATTCGTGTAGGGGGATTGAGAACATAATTGATCAAAACAACACAGTAAAATTCTGAGTTCTGCCAGATGAGACACAACTTATATAATTTCTGTAAATAAACTAGAAAAATAGACCTTGCTTTTATGAATAGAAATACATTTCCTAACTTATTTATAAAACAAAAATAAAAATAAAATAAACATTTGATTTAGGTACCACTCCTTGAAAAACCTAACCGATAACAGCTACTAGTTCGGCTTACCAGATGCATTTTGATTGAACGATGTTAGTTTGATATAGCCAATCCTAAGGGAATCCTTTCCTGAAGCAGGCACCGCACATAGTCTTGACGTTACTGGATTCAGTGAAACTTTCTCCCGCCTAAAGGCAGCAAAAAGTATTTTAAAGTATTTTAAATAATGAACAAGAAAGGACAGAAGATTCAGACAAAAGATAATTTAAAAAAATGAAAATTCACCCCGCTCCTAAGTGCTAACCCCTAGAAGTTGCTCAAGTGTCAAAGTGAATACAATGACTTTGGTTAAACACTGCGCTCAATTTCCAGCCACAATGACAACTCAGCCCAAAAGCATTTTTAAAATGTCACCATGAACTTGATATCAATATTGAAGCTTTTTCAGCTTAATTTTATCAAAGCAATAAATCTTCAAACACTTTTGGGCATGCAAAATTGTATTTCCTTGAGAAGAAGATAAAAAAGAATTCCCTGTATAATGAGATAACAGGCTTTCTGTAGGGATTAATGAAGAACTGAACCTACATCAAATCCAGGTACTTTATTTCAGGCCCACTACGAACGGTCAATTTCACTGAACTTCCTTCAGATCCCCTATACAAGTAGGAAAAATGTGTTATAAATAAATAAATGAATTTAATGGGAAAGAGAAGTCCTGATTCTGAAACAACTTATTTCAATTACAAGGAATCGGACGATGACACTCAAAAATTCAAAGACCTCAAGATAGTGAGCTTCTCCAGAAAGTTAACTGATATGGCTTTCAACTACAGATTTGGTGACTAATCCACAAATAAATATCCTAGTACTTGATGGGTAGTTGGTAATATAGCCATTAGATAGCATAACAAACTTTTAGCACACTTTATAACTGTCACTTGGTAAATTTTATTTTCCACAGTTCAAAACTAAGAAACAAATAAACAACCATCAGCAAGATCAGAAAGAAATTGACAGGAAAACTACAGTGTCTTGAGTATGTCCATGTCAGATAAAATAAAGGAATATTTCAATGATAAATTGCAAATGAAATAAATACTATTGTAAGCCATATTATAATTGCATTTCCTTATTAGAACCTAATTATTTGGGGCGAAATCTAATTCAACAGGTTAAGTGGGTAAGAAACTTACTGTAACCGCTCTGCTGCATCATATATACCCATTGTTTCTGTACTTGTATCATCAATTGCCAGAATAACATCCCCAGACAAGATGCCAGCCCTGTTTGCTGGACCTCCTGGAGAAGCTGAAATAACAACAAGACCAGCAGGTGATCCATCAAATTTTGTAGGGTAGCCAATTGACAGCCCTATGCCTGTAAGAGCACCTTGAGTCCCAGACTGCCTTCAAAGAAGATATAAACAGATTTTAGGGACAATATCTATATTGAAATTTCACTGAAGAAATGATATCTTAAACTAACAGGTAGAGATTGTATTTAATGTGGTATCTAATAGAGTGTCACATTATTATTCAGGCCAAAATGCAAAACACTAAGACCATAAGAAGATATATCCTTGTACCCGTAGACTCTTTAACTTTTCAGGTTCCAGAAACCGAGTGAAAGGATCCTCCAATGTGGCAAGCATCTTCTTTATGGCCATATCTGATTGCAAATATGCCATTAGGATTTAGTGGGGGGAACTGGAAAGACAAATATAGTACTTTCAACTAAACGAAGTACACTAACAGGGATGAAGTTTATTCATATTGATACAGCACCCAAATACAGCTTAATAAAATAACAGTGCGCAACATTGAAACAATTTGCATGACAACTCACCTACCTTATTACTCATTTCGCTTCTTTTTAAAATGTTGGCTTCATCTTCATGAGGTAGCCACGAATTTTTTAGCACCTGACTATTTTCCAGGTATCTGTAGCCCCCCACATGTACTGGGTAATTAATTTTTTTGCTTCATGAGGTAGCCAGGAATCTCTGAGCCCCTAACTAATTTTCGGGTATGTGTAGCCCCCCATCCTACATGTACCGGATAATTACCAGGCGAACCCCTGGGGATGGCCCAAAATAGTTGGCATATTTCAAGCCCAAATCTACTGCTTCTTCAAGAAAATGGAAGTTCATGGACCAGTCCTTTGAAGTTGCAAAGTTTTTCAGCTCAGCCTTAATTCTTATATTTTCTTCTTATAAAAGTTGCACTGCTTTTATTATGGCATCTTATTTTAGAGTTTCTGGTGATATCTCCAACTTGGCAAGTGAATTGAGGGTTTGGTAGCTATGATCAGTGAATCTTGAAAACTCTCAAGCTGGAACAATGAAATTAAAAGTACTCTATTTGGAGCAGACATTAGAGATCGTCATAAAGTTTCTGCAACCAAGGGGTCGGAAGAACCAAATAATCCTAACATGTTTCAAGTCACATATGGTAGTATACGCAGAAGTCTATAGTACAAAACTATTTATTAATTGAATTCCAATGAACCTTATAGAGGTGTCCTTTTAAAGAACAGCCTTGGATTATTTCAAACTATTTTTAAAATAGGAAGATGTCGGAAAATACAGTATGTAATGACTACTAAAAGGATGGAATCCATACATGTCTCTTCTCGTGTGTTCATCGGCTCATTGCGCAGTGCATTTTCTCTGTACCGAAACCAACTTTGTCCATTGAAACTTTTGTCAACATATGCACGGTCAATCATCCTCCATGCTTCTAAGAACAGAAGATTCTCTTCAGTGAGAGCCCCTACGCAAGTAAATAAAAGAACAAGAAGTAAATTCTCTCACCATTGCACAATTTGTGGCTGTCACTACTGCATTACCATAAAAAGTAAACTTACATGACGGACTCTCGCTAACGGAAACAGAAACTGACATGACCACCATCAGTCCAACAACGAATCGAACAAAAGCATTACGTCCAATTTTTTCTGAACAACTTATCACTTTATGGAGACTGCCAGCATATTTCTTCAATCGAAGTTTTTTCTTAAGCTTACTATAGCGTACTGAAAACAAACTAAACTGAGAAAAGAAACTCTGGTTGAGTCTGCATATCGGTAAAAGCAAGGCCCTATCCGTATTACCATAATTTATTGGTCTCTTAAGGGATGTAATCTTCAAACACATTAAGGGAGCCTTTGCTCGAGCTTCTACAATCCTTACTGGTGCATACTTCCGTTGCAGCACCTGCAAAGAGTCCAATTGAAAATTATAAATTATTGGAGTTACCATTACAATTAGATAACGCTCAGCATACATTATAGAGCAGTATCTTAAATCTTTCAGTAGACACTAGGCCTCTTTTGGATCTATTTCCAACATAAAATTGTGACTATTACAATTTACAAGATATTACCAACTACCTGAAAGGATTTCACTTTTTGTTCTAACTTGAGGGAAAGCAATCTAAATGCCATAATGTAGCAAAAATGATCAGGAAATTAAATGCCTTTCCTGTCAAAATGAGTCAAGGTAATGAAAACTATACTCAGTTGTTTACACACAACAAGTTGTAAAGCAAAGCAAGCAAGTGCAAAAATATTCAGCGTTCAAGACAATTTGACCCAAAGAAGAAAGCAAAAGGTTTGAATTTTATGAATAGAGAATAAACTGACAATTAAGCTGTTCTCTAATTTCATAATTGCTGGTTATGCCCGCTGAAAGAGAGCTAAAATGAGCCATCAACCAGATAGAAATCAATGAGAGAGAGAGAGAGAGAGAGAGAGAGAGAGAGAGAGAGTGCCTGAGTGGTGGCAGCCATGGAGGCGGAGTTAGGGTTCTTGTACAAGTTGGAGATTACGAAATGAGGGCATGAAGAAGCAGTTGCAGAGCTGGCGAGGACCTCCATCAATGGAGAGTCCGGGAGCTCTTCTTTTCCGTTCAGATGTTATCTAATATCCTTATCCCTTGTTGGGCTCGGCCTACATTCCGTATAGAAAGAATGGGCCTAAGCATTTCAGCCTCATTTGTTTATTTTATTTCCCTAAATCAGAAATTGATAAATAAAAATATAAACAAATAAGTAAACACTTAATTTATCAGGCCTACCACCATGGCTATGTATCTTAGGTCCCGTTTGTTTCATGGAAAGATTTATTTCTCATGTTTGGCAATGATGGAAAGTAATAGGAAATACCACTTTATTTCCCTTTCCACGTTTGATTTGTGTATAATTTGAAAATTAACTTTATTTAATTTTTCAATTATACCCTTGTTAGAAATATGAAATAAATAACATGAAAAAGAAGGGCCTCAAGCCTTTGAAGTAATAATTTTTTAGGGTTAATTGGTAATTTTTATGTTGTATTTTTCTTAGAACTTTCATGTAATCATAACAAGAAGTTATTTGTTTGTCAAATTTCTTGAGCACCATCTATTGTAAACATTCATCCAGTATATTGTTGGGTTCATTTTTATACATGATTTATCATGTCATTCACCCAATGTTTTGAGTTAGTTCTTGACAAATTATAGATTTATACTTCTTTTTTGTGTTTTTGTAAGTTTTACCTTAGTTGGAAGAAATATGAGCTAAAAGTGTATTATTGAATATAAATTTTGTTTTTGCTCATTTTCGTAGGTCAACTTCTTGGCCTTGGATCAGCATGCTCTGATGCTCAGATGAGGTTAAAATCCTCATGAAACTTGTTCCAATGGATGTTGACTATAACATATCCGAATTTGAGCTCCATTAAACAAGTATAGCCCAGCCAATTGATTCAGCATTGATCCTAACTCTGGAATTGTGATTTAGACCACATTTACCTCCATTGGATGTCACCCTCCCTTTTCTATTTGTTACCACACTTGGTAATAATATGTTACCTAGGTGATCTAGGATCTCATTCTAGCTATTTGGATCCCTCTTAAGGTGTTAAAAATCAAAGAAATGAGCAAAAGGGCAGCAGCCAAGTAAGGAAGCTACGAAGGAGGAGAATAACTCTTCCACCACTTAAGGCTTTTGTGCCTTCATCTCTACAAAATCTGTAAACTCTTTCTACTTATATTTTGAATTTGTGTTTGTAATAAGTATGAAGAACTAAACTCCATAGCTAGGGCTTAGGTTGAAGCCTTAAACATGAATACTCTATTGTTTTAATCCTTGAGTCTATGGATTTCTATATGTTGTTGATGAATTCCTCTTCACTAAATTAATATATCCTTGATGTATGTTTTCTTTGATTAATCACCTTTGAAAGCATGCTTCGTAAGATTGTTGGGATTATATATATCTTCATGATTTCCTAAGCAACTCATGGATGAAGTAAGAATCATTCATGTGAATTGGTTTCTTGAATGCCTAATGTAAACACCATACTATTAGGGTTCTTGTGATGTTCATATTCTTTTCAAACTTAATGGGTTTCCTTGATTGTGTAGGAAACACAAGTATTGTAGCAATAAACATGCACTTTACTTGTCTTAGAGAGAATCAATGTGTCTTAAGTCACTAAACTCGCTCTTGATTGCGAACATCTTCATCAATGTGTTTAGAATTCATTACTTGAGTGTTCATAAACATAAGTTGGATTGTTTAGGGTGGATTCCAAAAACCCTAGTGTTTGTTACATATTAATTTCACATTTTCTAAACTTGTTAAATTAGAGTTCGGTTACATTTTAAGCAATAGAATTAGTTCACTTGAATCAAACCCCCCCCCCCCCCCCCTTTTTTGTTTTGTGTGTGTTGTTTGAAGTCTAGAGTATTCTTTCCACATTAATTCTACTCACTTTTGTATCCGTTTTTGATATTTTGCCCGCGCTGAGTTATTCATTTTTTCATGCTGAATCTAACCATATAAAGAACATAAATTGTGGATTAACGGTTGGAAAGTTACAAGTCAAATATGGCACAGAGGTCGAAATTGGAAAACAGAGGAAGTTCATAAATTTGTCTTTGACCTAAACGTGATAAATGGGTGATAAAGTGGCGATACAGTGGTGATACAAGAGTGATACAAAATGTTGATTGTGTTTATCTTTGGTTTTTGTTTTGTTTCATTTTGTTTACTTTTCTTTACTCATTTCTAGTATTCGATTTGCATTTTACCTTGGTATTGTGTTAAATAAGTGTTCTTTACGCACTCAAACTAGACCTTTGTATAAGCCTCCAATTCCTCGCAGAGACGATCCTGTATTTACAAATCTATACTCCAATAGATTCGTACACTTACATGTATTTTTAATTGGATGATTAGCACATTAATTTGTGCCAATTATTAACACAACATATATCAACAAAATTCTTGTGTGTGCAAATGTTGTTGTGTGATTTATATGATTTTCATTTGGGGTACTTTTGAAGTCTCATATTTTTTTTTAATGAAATTGGAGGGGGGGTGGGGATTGTGGTAAACCATAACAAGCAACTAAAAATTAGCAAGGGAAATCTGACAAGAACGAGAGACCCCTAAGAGGTCATCTACCAGAGCATCATTAGCCCACACAGGATCACTATCAAAATGACAAATGCCTAAGTCCAGGTTGTAGCTCCACCTTGCAAGGCAGTCAGCAAGGCAATTCTTTTCCATATATATATGATGTAACTGATAGTTCTCAAATTGCCTTAGAAGAGTGCAGCAAACCAGTTAGTGGGTGAAACCGAGAGACATCAGTTTGTTGGATAAGTTGTACACCAAGAGTTGAGTCCATTTCAAGGATGAGCCTATTGATACCTTTATCCAAAGCCATTTTAAGACCAAAAAATAAACTCCATAGTTCAGCTTCAATTATTTGACCCTTTCCCAAGTTCACCACAAACCCCTTAATCCATTCTCCAGTACAACCACGAAGAATACCGCCAGCACCAATATTCACATTCAGTTTAACCACTCCAGTACCAGGAAATTCCCAAGCCATGAAAATCTGTATTTTCTCCCCAGCTATATTACCACCACAAGGCCCCTTACTCCATTCAGAAAGAGCATATAAGATGATTTGCCTGGTGTTAGAAGGAGCAGCATCATCTTTACTTGTGAAGTTTACTATGTTTTCTTTAAGTTCCCCTTTTCTGTATATGCCTAAATGATTCATGTGTGAATCCTTGTTACTGAGAATACCCATTTGTTAGTTTAATGCATACTGCTCATCAATTTCTTTAAACTGAAAACCCCTTCATTCTACATGTAAGAGATTTTTATGTTTTTTTTTAGATTGATGGAAACAAAAAAAATGAAAGTAATATTATTGTGTTGAAACTGAGGAACGCAGAAAATAGGCAAGGTTCCATTGCAATGGAGAGTGCAATGTTGCTGAATATGTTTCAGTTGGTGAAGTGGATTCCCCTGGGGTAGATAACTTCAAGAAAGTCTCACTTCTGCCCCTATTGCCTTGATTTTGGTTATTGTTGGATATGTGTTCCCTCTTGTAACTCATAATACTGGTTGTTTGTTCTCTGTCCTTGTAGTTGGTGACTCTTAGGAGGAGGCTTCGTTTCTTGGAACTCATTGTTATTTGTGTCACTCTCCCTTTGTGTTTCTAGAACATCCTGGTTATCTTGTAATCAAGTGATGTTGTGTTACTGATATTTGTTTCTTAGGTCATACCTGCAGAGAATATAGTTGCAGCATTTCAAGGGATTGGAAGCACAAGTGTTCTTTGAGGGTACAACAAATCAAATGTGTTAACATTAGGACAAGTGAATGAGCATTTAAATTTTGAACTTTGAACTACCACATAATTTCTATGGTAGTGATGTGTTAGTTTTATCTCAAGAGTATTATTGTAGACAAATGCATCTCACTGCATAATTAAGTATGGATTTGTTTAAAACTTAATGGCTTGTTGTGATATTGTTTATGCAAGTTCATTGGTTGTGTTTTATTATGAAATGGGCCTTTCAATTGATTATAGTTGATAATGTATGTGTCTGGAATCAAACCAGTCCTATTCTTATATTATTCTTCAGATTTTTTTACTTATGAACCATTAATACACATTCTTTAGAGTTTAGACCCCATAAGCTGGGAGGATGGGGATGAGACAAGCCAGATCTGGCCTTTGTCATTCGGCCCAGGGGGTGGAATGCTGGAGTGGTGGGGTGTGGTGAGTAGATATCGAGGTGGGGAGGGGATGAGGAAGGGGGCTAGGGGGTGATCCGGCAGCGCACTGCTCCATATATATGTCTTTTGTGTTGTGATGGTGGGTGTGGCTGAGAATGGTAGTTTGATCGTGAAGAGGGGAGAAAGATAGGTTCGAGAGAGAGACAAAAAAAGAATGGTGTTTTTGTTGGTTTTTTTTTTAAAGTGAATTTAAAAGTTTTATTAATATTTTATTCAATTTAAGAAAATAATGTGGGCCCCACCTGTACCACGTCATCACTTAACAGATTCTCTAACGGCAGAGCTACATTGCAAAAAATTTACAAACTAAGGGTACATAATGCGGGGACAAACATGCATTAAGGGTACAACTTCAAGGTATCAAATTGATATTAACCCTTATTAACATTATACTATAACAAAATGAAAGTGAGAAATATAATGAATTGTGTTGTCCGCATATATCAGATGATTTGTATTTTAGTATCACATTATAATCTCTATATGGATTGATTGTATTTGCATGGTTATGTACACTCATACCATTCAAAATATTGGTCATATAACGTCTATAATGATATATGGTCTCATTTCCACAATAATTTTGGAATAAAACCATGCCCTACTTACAAATTTAAAAAAAGAAAAGATTCATGGATCAAAATCGAGGACAAAATCTCATCTCACTCTCTTGAGAACGTGACAAATGTGGACTTTGGAAATTCATCACTAAGATAAGATTTGACAACTTGAAATCACCACACCACAGAGTTTGAAGAGGGTTTGAGAATTCTAACTCTAGATTACCTATGAAGCCTCAAGAGAGATCCGTGAAACGGAAACTTTTCTATGTTTTCTAGCACACTAGACACTACTAACAAAAAGATTCTGTTCCATAGAGGAACTCTCACGATATTTCAAATAAACTTTTCTATATTTCACCACACCACCCCAACAGAGTTTCTGTGTTTTATCTAGCTCCTTAAATAAAGAGCAGTCAAAAGTTGTTTGAAATCATTAACTTTTATTTATTAACTATTGTCATTACGTGGGAAAATAAGAGTCCGTTTGATAACCATTTTAATTTTAGTTTGTATTTTTTATACTATTGTAGATAAGAAAATAAGAATGGGAGTGAGAGTGAGAATGACATTGAGACTGAGAGAGAGGATGAGAGGCGATGATGGGAGGGATGAGTAATAAAAGTGAAAACAATTTCAAATAGGTTTTAGCTTTTAGGTTTTGTTTTCACTTTACTCCTTCCTCTCATCCGTCCCCTCTGATCTTCCCTCTCTCATTCTCACTTCCATTCTCCTTTTTTTCTTTCTCTCTATACGTATCCAAGTCCATATGGGAGTATTACATTTCGTTCCTTTTCAATTTCTTTCGTTTTTGTCTATAGATATTGTGTGTTGATTTGTTATGTGCATTTCTAAATAAAAAAATGAAAAAAAAGTTACAATTTTTTGGTTAGTTAATAGGTCTTGTCAAATATCAAACAATGAGATCATTGCTTTGCAAATTGAAATCAAAATATTTAATATAACTGCCATGACCTCTAATGTACTAGCATGCTAGGCAAGTTGCATGAATTAGATGGAATTGAACTCTTAATTAAATATTTTAAGCCTAACCCATGTTCCCATACCGCATTCATCACGTTTTTAATCGTACCCTAAATTATGTCACTCAATTAAGCTAAAGATCATGTACCTTTACATTTTCTGTTGAGAAAAGTAAAGTTTAGCAGAAAATGTGGAAAGCCATCGAATAAAAACATAGGTCTCGATTATTATTCCATTTATATCTTAAGGTTATTGTGTAGTACCGAACATGTGTGTAAATTAAGAATTATTTATTGGAAACAAAAAGATTTATTCCCTCCACTTGGAGGAAATAAATAATATGCTAATTACTTGTACTAATTAATAATCAGAGATCAATTTTAGTAGAATATTAATTATAAAAAATGACAAACTCCCCCCCAAGACCTACATGGATCTGAATCCTGACCGTGTATCCAAACTTTTCCAAAAATAAAATCGGGTGACGAGTCTACAAAATCTTCCAATCATATATGAACACTACAGGAAATGGGCCCACATTGCTCCAAAAATCAAAGCTCGTGCCTCTCTCTCTCTCTCCTATATACATAAGCAGCATCCACCCAACGGTACCTGCTATAGAGAGGTAGATGAGGACCTAGACTTTCACTTCTCCTCTCTTCCTCTCTTCTTTCTCTCTTCTGTGCTGCTACAATGGCGACGTGGGCTACCTTAGACTGCTCCTCAGCCCAACTGGCCCAGCTGCTGGGCCCCAACACCACCGATGCAGCCAACTTCATCTGCTCCCAGTTCACCGCCGTGTCCTCCAAGCTCTCCGACACCGCCTACGCCGTCGACACCACTTACCTCCTCTTCTCCGCCTACCTCGTCTTCTCAATGCAGCTCGGCTTCGCCATGCTCTGTGCCGGCTCCGTCCGCGCCAAGAACACCATGAACATCATGCTCACCAATGTCCTCGACGCCGCCACCGGCGGGCTCTTCTACTACCTCTTTGGCTTCGCTTTCGCCTTTGGCGGCCCCTCCAATGGCTTCATCGGCCGCCACTTCTTCGGCCTCAAAGACATCCCCTCCGACTCCTTCGACTACAGCCACTTCCTCTACCAGTGGGCCTTCGCCATCGCCGCCGCCGGCATCACCAGCGGCTCCATCGCCGAGAGGACCCAGTTCGTCGCCTACCTCATCTACTCCTCCTTCCTCACCGGCTTCGTCTACCCGGTCGTCTCCCACTGGTTCTGGTCAACAGACGGCTGGGCCAGCGCTGGAAATACCCAAAACCTCCTTTTCGGATCCGGAGTCATCGATTTCGCCGGGTCGGGTGTGGTCCACATGGTCGGAGGCATCGCCGGCCTCTGGGGAGCGTTCATCGAGGGTCCGAGAATCGGCCGGTTCGACCACTCCGGCCGGTCCGTCGCTCTCCGCGGACACAGCGCTACTTTGGTAGTCTTGGGCACGTTCTTGCTCTGGTTCGGGTGGTACGGGTTCAACCCGGGTTCTTTCACCAAGATCCTGAGTCCGTATGGGACCGGATCCATGTCATATTACGGGCAGTGGTCGGCGGTGGGCCGCACCGCTGTGACGACCACCCTCGCCGGCTGCACTGCCGCTTTGACAACTCTCTTCGGAAAGAGGATCCTCTCGGGTCACTGGAACGTAACGGACGTTTGTAACGGACTTCTCGGCGGCTTCGCGGCGATTACTGGGGGGTGCTCCGTCGTAGAGCCGTGGGCAGCAATCGTATGCGGCTTCGTCGCCGCCATCGTTTTGATCTCGTGCAACAAGTTGGCCGAGAAGGTGAAATACGACGACCCGTTGGAGGCGGCGCAGCTCCACGGCGGATGCGGCGCGTGGGGAATTATCTTCACGGCGCTGTTTGCTACCAAGAAATACGTGAACGAGGTGTACCCGGGAAAACCTGATCGGCCTTACGGGTTGTTCATGGGCGGCGGAGGGAAGATGCTGGGGGCCCACTTGATACAGATTGTGGTGATTATCGGGTGGGTCAGTGCCACGATGGGGCCCCTGTTCTTCGTGCTTCATAAGCTGAAGCTGCTGAGGATTTCGGCCGAGGATGAGATGGCGGGTATGGATCTGACCCGGCATGGTGGGTTTGCTTACGCGTACAATGACGACGAGGACTTGCAGAAGCCAGCGGCGATTCAGCTTAGAAAAGTAGAACCAAATTCTTCTTCCACACCCGCTTCCGTTTAGAAGCTAATCTCCTCTTTTTTTTCTTTTTCTTTTTTTAATTTTATGGGTTTGATATTTTTTAATAGTAATTGTTGACTAATTATTATATGTAGGATTTGTGTAAAATAATGGTTTTTTTTTTTTTTGGGTGTAATGGGGTGGGTAGTTGTGGTTGATAATGATTTGCACGTTGAAGATAAGTTTGTGTTGGATTGAGATTTTACCTCTTTCTTATTTATGTAAATTATTATTATTATTATTATTTATGTGGTACTTATTTGAATATTGAAAATGTACTGCCTTCGTGAGCAATTAACTATTCTGGGAAATGGGTACAAGTGCTTTTGTTTGATCTGCTTTTGTTAAAAGCCAAAAGAAGTGTGGCTGGCTTTGTTTTGTGACTCTGAAAGAAATGGGCAGCGACAAAAGAACAAAGCAAATCGAGGAATCAATGCGAAACATTTTGGATTCATTCAATTGATTGAATTCTGACTTTAACTGAAATTATTGAGTATGGGGGCCGGGGCCAGGGCCAGTATACTTTTGGCTGAGAATAATCTTCTTCTGACGCCACAAAGATGGAACTTGGTTGGAATGTCAAACCAGTATCCGGCCTGTGAACTTGGAGTTACCATGGCTTTGTTATATTGTTTGTAGTGTCACGTCTCATAAAATATGATTTTTTTTGTTTGATACATATGGTTAATATGTAATTATTTTTGTAAGAGTGACGAGAAATAGATACATAATTATATTAATTATGAAAAAATTACTTCATAAGAAGATTAGTTTAGAAGCGAACGTTATTTGCACCATCGACTGTCCGATTTGCATAGAGTTTGCACTTTATTTTTTATGCTCTCTTTGTCATAGATGCATCAGCTTGTTTAGCAAATATATTCTTCCATGGAATGATGATGTCATGTCGGCATGATATAAAGGAACTGGGACTATCGTGGGATATATAATTGCTTCCTATCATCCTTCACTTTGTTTTTCCAATCCAATCTTCTGTTGAATATTGACTTGGTGATAGCCTTAAGTTATTAACAATGAATTAATTAGTTTTCTTAAAAGAAAAGTCTAATTGGGAAGGGGCAGCCTAAGTTTGGAATTTAAATGAAAACTTTAGCAAAATGATGATCTTTGTTTTCGTTTTTTTGATGTAAAACAAAACAAAATGATCATTTTGACGTGGAAGATGGATATTATTCGTCTCTTTTCCTAAACGTCACAAATTGGAGAATATACAAAAGGTAATTCATAAAAGTGAAAAAAAAACACAGGCGGCACTAGGAAAGTAGGAGTTCTTCTTTTTTTATTTGTTAACATAAGCGATAGTCTAAACTACAAGGGAATTGAGGTTTCTCACGCACGCATTATCGAGATGTCATGGAATTACAAACTTAAGACCACTAGTCTGCAAGTCAATACCCTTTTCAACTGAGTTATACCCCTTTGACAGAAAGTAAGAGTTCTTAATCCAAACAGATAAATATTTTGGAATTTCACACACACACTACCGGGATATCATTGAATTTTAAACTTAAAATCATTAGTTTGCAAGTCAATTTTCCATTCGATTGAGCTATACCCCTTTCACGGAAAGTATGAATTCTTAATCCCAATAGACGAGTATTTTCCCCGAATAAATGATGCAGACTGGCTTGGAAATCGATTATAATTGCAATTGGTTGCATTAAAGAAGAAATGCGGTCAGTCAAATACGCAAGTGTGAAAGACATAAACCCGAAAGCTACCAAAGCAAAACGGTGGTGGGTTGGTCTATGACATTGACGACGACTTTCAACGTTGCCTCGTAGACTTGGAATTAGAAAAGTCCAAGGATCCACAATTTATTTCTGCAAATATGTATGGCCGCCCGCCACCATCCTTGTGTTGCGAATTTATGCTTTAACTATTTTTCTCACTTTATTTAACAACATACTATAGGTCTTAAGTTCGAATTTTCTCACTTCCAATATTATTTGACAGAAAAGGAATGAAGATGAATTTTTCGAAGTTTTCATAATTCCCTTATGAGAGTTTATGATATGAGGGTTTCTCTTCCAAATTTTATATTGAATATTGATGATCTTGTATGCTTACGTCTTGAAGAAAGTTCGTGAGTATGTAGTAGAATTTTAATTTTGACTGAAGAGGAGAAGAAGAAAGTGACATTTTTGAATCATATAGACATTTAGTCTAGCTGTTGAAACTTGCAAATCATAAAGCAAAGTTGAACATTTGATGTTGTTGTTTGCGATGGATTCAAATGTGAATGCATTGTGTGTACCTTTGGGAAATTTTGTATTCCCATTGGGTTTGCAATCTGTCATTCTCTAGAACAAAGTCATTTCGTCAACCTTACCCAAAGAGAGAGAAAATAAAAGGTCATTTGATTAAGGTTAAAGGCACAGAAAAACTTGTCCTTTACCCATAATTTAAGAAGTTCCCTTTTTCACGATCACAATTTCTTGTACTTGACAACCGCATGAGACTCTCTGGTGGTAATTTTAGGTTGAATATCTTATCAGCTAGTGGTGATGGGAACTGCAGTTTGAAAACTGGTTTCTTCTCTAATCTTTTGAATTATATTTTCTCCTTTTTCCATTGTGTGTGTGTGTGTTTTATTTCAATAATTTAGGCTCACAAAATATTTATTTGGACTTTATTTGTAAAAGTGGGATATGGTTATAACAAAACAAATGAGACGAAGAGATCCCAAGTTTGATTTTTCCCTCTATTATAAATCAACGAATTTTAGTTGTTTTCTTCTAACCCCAAATGCATTCCTACATAACGAGCTTCGACACGAAATAGAATTTATATATTGATTATGCTTTTTTTCTTGACAATATCTGATTTCATATCTACAATCTTTGGAAATAGTAAAGAACAAGTTTCGTTTTTTATTAACTATTAGTTACGAAAATAATAAGGGGGTTGGGCAGCAGTCCAACAGATCAGAGACCTTTCTTAATTGATTAGATTCATCATAGATAAGGCGAAAATCCAGGGAATTAGCCCTAAACAATTATAAGTGGCCATGATTTTTCTGGTATTAAATATTAAAATTTTGATTCTTCCAACAATTATTTTACTAATTTGATTCAATTTGGTTAATGCAGTTATTATATTAATCGGTTAATACAGTTTGTTTGCTGGATTTGTGTTTGATAGTAAAATGAAAGTTGGTGAACATATCGTTGGTCTCCGTACGGTTGCTATGATTTAAAGGAAAAGATTTTTTAATTACAATTAGAATCGGCTAGTAGCCCAACTTATTTTTGTTAGAAAAAGACGATAAATTGTATTTATAATTAGGCATAAAAGGCATTAGTCACAAGGATTAACACAAATAATCGCATGGTAATGTAAATATAGAAGCATAGTAACAAAAAGGGGTCAATCCAAATAATGCAAAGGAGTTCACTAGCAACAATAAGCGCACAAGGAGTACCTCCACTCATAGCCACACAAGGTCTAAGAAATTCCGGCAAAAAAACCGCAAGCTTGGATAAATTAGACATATACCTCAACGCACCAAACTACAAATGCAACAATAACTTTCTAACTCTCACAAATAGAAATAAAATTCGATCTACCATCACGTCATCACCAAGACAGCCAATTAGCTACCAAACTCAGCCAAAACGAAAGGCCTTGAGGGGATGGGCGAGGAGCAGAGGTGGAGAAGGGAGGGGAAAGTCTAGGAAGGAAAGGAGGTGAGGAGGAGAGGGATGAAGATGATCCGCCGGCGGCTGAAACTTTTCTCTCTTAGGATTATCTCTCTTATGGTTTAATAATGAAATTGCCCAACCATACTACTTTAATTGTGCATTAACAATTAGCTTTTTAATGTTATTTTCTCTTAAGATGTCACAAATTTAAATTCTCCTTCACACATTAATAAGAAAAAAAATATCGTACATCGCTTGTTTACTTTTAGGAATGCTGACCAATCAACAAGATATAAAGGTTTGACTCCGTACATCAAGAGAAAATTAGAGGATAATATTCAATTAACAAATGGAGAAATGAAAAAGACATAAACGTAAAAAAGGAACCAACTTTGGAACAATTAGTTTTGCTTTGTATAAACAAGAAAAGGGATAGTTTTTAGCCCCATGAGGAGAGTTCTGAATTTGATTTTTATTTTTTGCTTTCTATTTGATATAAACAATCCATAGCAGCGCCCTATTATGCGACAACCGTGAATTTTTTCGAAATTAGTCCTTTCAGGAACATCCAATTAATTATTTATAAGTAAAATACGTTTATATTCTAAATATTGTGCTTCCTAATCTTCATCAAACCCAAAAAAAAAAAAAAAAAGGATAAAGAAAAGAAGATATTTGGCTTCATACCGGCTAAGATTCATTTTATATAAAATATCTGCGAATTGCTATACATTATTGATGTATGTCTGTCAAATAAATATGTCATTCATGGTTTATGACAAAGTCATGCAACGACTTAATGCAACTTGGAGAAAACAAAATATGTTCAGCGATCTCGTAGTTATGTCACACCTACGTATGTACATATTTATAGAAACTCTTGTAATCAAGATAATAACGTCATTTCTATTCAATTTTCTTTAATTTTGATTTTATTTAATGATAGATTCGTTATTCTCAAAATCTAATACTTAAAACCTAAAAGCGAAGCGATTAACCTATCCGAGGCTAGCAACCATAATTCTACATGAGGATTTCTTGTTGAGTAAAAACTATAAAATAGAAAGACTTTGAGGTACGATCAACGGCGGATCCAGAAATTTTTTAGCGGAGGTGCAATATTGACTAAGTATGAAAAATGATTTTTCGGAATAATCATTTTCTCAAGATAATTTTTGGCGGCTTTTGTTCATTACACATCAAATAAGAAAACTTGATTTTATGGGATTTTAGTATGAAGTATATATTGACTTAATGAGCCATCATTTTTAGCCTAAATCGTATTTTGCACTAAAACCGAATTTTCATATTTTGATTTGGTGGGAATTTAATTTTCTAGTATTTTTATTTGAATCCAAATCGTACCTCAAAGTCTTTCTTCATATTTCAGTTTTTACTCAATATTTTTACACCATAAAACAATTAACCATGTCAATAAATGACATCAAAGTTGAAAAAAATAAAATAAGTAAAAGGGTGTTTTCTCGATGCATTATCACGTCATGCATATAGAGCTGCATATATTCAACATTTCAATTGTCAACTGTGCATCAATCACAATCTGTAGGATCTGTGCATGGCTGCTCGCTCATGGCTAATTATGCGTACACACATATATATATGTTTAGCAGGTCAAATGTCAACTGCTTATAAACCAACAAAAAGAAGAGGAACCTACTAATTAACCCTCAAAACCTGCTTGCGGGCCTTGATAGACAATTTGCAGATAATTGCATCTTCGTTGAAGTAAAAAGGAAAACCTGTATTTGCTTGTCGGGTATAGCTCAGTTGGTATCTCCATGGTCCATCCATATGGACAGATGTTCGAAATCTCCGGACACCTATTGAATATTTGTGTAAACTTCTCTCCTCCAATTGCTTGTACTTAAAAAAAGAAAAAAGAAAGAAGAAAACATGTATTCACAATTAAAAAGGAAAAAAGATTTGTGTTATGGATTAAACTCAGATTTTGAAGTTCGTTGGAGTTTTTCAAGTGCATGGGTCTTGCAGTCAAGCTTCCTTTTGCGTTTGTAATGTCAACCGGCAAAGTAGGTTGTAGTTTAACCTCATTAAGAAATCAGTTGACTTTATAGCTTGTATGTAAAAATGCTGCTAAACACACCAAATATATTCACCAAATTTAATTTATTGCTTACGTGGCAGTCTTTAGATCGATACATGATTTGAAAACTAGAGAAATTAAGGGCGCGTTTGATAAGTATTTCATTTTTAATTTTTAGTTTACATATTTTTGTGATGGAGTATAGAGAAAAAACAGGTAAAATGAAAGTGAGAATGAGAGTGAAGATGACAGGGGAAGATGGAAGGAAGGATTAACAAAACTAAAAACAAAAACTAAAAAATGAAATCTGTTTGAAATTGTTTTCACTTTTGTTACTACTCACTTCTTATAGAGTCCAATTTTTCTGTTACGCTTTTTCCTGTACCTTCTTGTTATCTTTTTAATTTATTGACACATGTTCCTACACTTAACTTCTAACATAACAGTGTCAACTCTTTTAATAAAAATAAAACAAAGACAAAGCTAATTATTAAAAAGAGAAAAAAAAAAAACAACCACCACCATAACCACACCCACCCGCCGGCGACAACCCCTTTCCTAGCCGTTGCCGAAAGCAGCCCCTCTTCTCTTCTCTGTCCTCCCTCTTTATCAAGCAACACCAAACTCATAAATCTAATCTCTTTTTTTCCATGGCTAAAACCCATTATCCTTTCTCCATGTCATTTCTCTTATCTGTCTTTAACCCAACAACACCAGAAAAAAAGGAGGGAAAAATAACATGGCATCAAATGTGAGACCTAGTAGATCTAGATATGGATCTCAAGATCTCTCTCATAATTTCATAGGCTTAGCTGCAGCAGAGGTTTAAAGGTGAAGGGATGTTGAGGCCACAACACACTATAGTTGATTACACAAAACATCCTACAATTTTGAAGCCCCTTAATGTCATTCTTGTTTGAGGTTTTAACATATGAGATTGACCATGTTGTTAGGGTTTTGAGTTTGGGGAAGAAAATGGTAAAGTAGGAAAAGAAAGAGAGAGAAAAGAGATATTGAGATAATGAGGTGTTTCCGGCGGCAAGGAGGAGAGGGGTTGCCACCGACGGAATGGGGTGGCTGACCATGTTGGATGGGGGGGTGGGCTGAGGTTGCGTGGGTCGATGGGGATGTAGTGGCTGTTGTTTTTTGTTTTTTATTTAATAATTAGATTTGTTTTTGTTTTATTTTTATTAAAAGAGTTAACACTGTTATGTTAGAAGTTAAGTATAGGGACATGTGTCAATAAATTAGAAGGGTAACAGGGAGGCACAGGGGAAAGGGTAACAGGAAAATTGGACTCATTCTTATCATGTCTCTGAATCTCATCCTCACTCTCATTTTTCTCTATACTCTAACACACAAAAAACTAAAAACTAAAATTGAAATAATTATCGAAGAAAATCAATTTGTTATCATATCCACACATACACGATAATAGTACCTCCATTTTGTACTTCACACTATGATTAAAAAATATAATTTGAGAACTAGAAAAACATAATTTATGAATAAGTTTAAAGAAAAAGAAAATTGAGAGAATTATAGAGGAAATAAAAAACCGTAGAAAGTCCTTATTCTATTTTCTTTTTCTGAGATTAAGGGGCTCAAAAGAGTACAGAAGCCCAAATTATCTGCAGACACATGTTGGCAAGGCGATCTCCACTGGTTGGGTGTGCAAATGTAATCTTTCAGCACACCCAAGCGGTTAAAAATATGTTGTGACCATTGATTTTTCTCCCAGTATTGATTGGGTGGGCCTGCAGCTTGGGATATAATCTGTCGATCAATGCATCTATTAAGGCAAATTTTATTTGTTTTGGTAGGACAATCACAAATCACAAAATGTCACGCATGCGTTCGTATATCGGTCGAGGAAGCTCATGGATTAAGATCCATGATATGAAAGTTTGAAATACTTATTAGAGCATCTCCAATCCAATCCTTTTATAAACCTTTTTCTCAACTTTAAATTTTGGAAAGAAAAAAAAAAGAGACATAAAACTTAGCTTCAACAAACAACAGGGGTCTAGTCGAGTAGATCTTGACTTGCAAACCAGTGGTCTTAAATTCGAATCATCGTGATACTTTAATAGTGTATGTGTGAGAAAATCTCAATTCTCCTTCCTAACTTTGGCACCAAATAAAAAAATAAAAAAACTCTTGTCCAAACTCTATCCAATTTGGAGGGAACATATAAATACTATACATGAGTGACATCCTTGCGTAATAGGCCATGTTAATAGGACCTCTTCAAATCAACAAAATTCATGAATTATTGACAAATAATTGGGATGCTTAATATGACAATGCAAAATCAAGTCAGTCCAAAATAGCCCATTTTAAACGTGGAAAGTAAGAACATGTATGAACAATGGTGCAAAGTAGGAAAACCAGACCAGTTCAAGGGGGGTTAGGCCTTCCCTTTCAATCCCCAAAATTGGCCCCATGATGCGGCCAAACGACATGAAAAGATTTTCAAATCAAATGCGTGCACAAAGGACTGTACGTAAATTGTATGATTGGTCAGCAATGGTTCACTATATTTATGAAAAGCTACAAGGTCGATCAACAAATCACAGACCATTAATGACCAAACACAAATTTGATATTTGCACGGTAATGTCTACAAATTTATCTACACATGTATTGATTGACACTCATTTTCTCTCCAATTTTCCCAGCAACCAAACAAAACATTACCCAAGAAGAGGCTCTCCAAGTGCCACTCACACTTTTAAAAGTTTTACCAATTTCACTTCTGAAATCCAATCACTCCCTTTTACCCAAAATCCAATGACTCCCTTCAAATAACCCAAATACTCAAACCCAATGTCCCTGCTCCTACCCAGAACACTCCTCCTCCTGTACCCAAAATTGAAAATCCCCAAAATACCCATGGCCAGCAATCTCTCCACCCTCAGCTCCGCAGCCCCGCCCAGGGCTCGCCTCCGAGGCGTGGTGTTTGACATGGACGGAACCCTAACGGTTCCCGTCATCGATTTTGCGGCAATGTACAGAGCTGTGCTCGGCGAGGACGAGTACGTCAGAATCAAGGCCGAGAGCCCTTCTGGGATTGATATATTGCACCACATTGAGACTTGGAGCCCCGAGAAGCAGCGAAAGGCGTATGATATTATTGCCGATTACGAGAGCCAGGGGCTCGATCGCCTCCAGATCATGCCTGGTGAGAGAGTTTTTCTATGTTGGTTTTGGCTTTCTATTTGGTTCCCGGGAAAGTACCGGATAAGGAAAAAAATATAATGTAGCCCTGGTTTCAATTACTTTTTGTTGCTAATTGCACGGCTGTAAATTTAATTTTTTTTTTTTGGGGTAAAGTATTCCATGTGGCGTATCCATTTATTCCTTGGTGTGAATATGTGTAAAAAAAAAGTGAAAAATTTGAATCTTGAATTTTGATGAAGTTTTGTAAACAAGAGGATGCTTTTGCTTCTTTGGGAGTGTTTTTTTCCCCTTCTGTAGTGAGTGTTTTTTTTCCCTTCTGTAGTGAGTGTTTTGGTGCTTAGTCCACAATTAGCGTGCGAATTTGAGTTATACTGTGCATGAACTTTTGACTTGAGATTGCATTATTCCTTTGCCCATCATCACTTTACAGATGTTCATTAACATTTGGGTAAATTGTGGTGCAGGTGCAGCAGAACTTTGTGGTTTTCTAGATTCTAAGAATATAAGGTCATTCTCAGCCCATGTCAAGTTTTTATCTTCCCTAATAGTCGTTCCTTCTTATGTTGTATGTACGGATAAATGCCTAACTAATGGCTGCGTGATTTTTGAACATTGGCCAGCTAGAGGAAATCCTACTTTCTGGCAAATCAAGTTGTTATCAGTACTAGGGAAGATAAGGAATGTTTGGATTACGAGTGAACCTTATCCTGATTAGGAATTTAAGTTGTCAAGTTGATCTCCGTATATCCCTTTCCATGATCCCTATTATATTTTCCTGGAGATGGTATAAGTTGCAAGCCTAATCAACATGTACTTGGAGTATAGTTGTTATCTGTGCATAAAAGTGACAAAGTTATTTAATTAACGTCAATAGTATTAGTGGCACCTCCTCCCTCTTAGGTACAAGGGCGGAACCTGAGTTCCTGGGTTCAATCTCTAGGGGTTGGAAGTGTAGGCTATATTTATATGCATGCTAGTGAAGCTCCTAATCTTCTTTTGTTTGCAAGATTTTGAATTTTTATTCTAATTTACGAACGAAGGTATGGCGATATGCTTATTGTTTTTATTTGTACTTTTTACAGGCGGGGGTTAATCACACGCAATGTCAAGGCTGCAGTAGAAATATTTCATGAACGGTTCAGGGTAAGCATATTGAAATGCACAAGTCATTGGTTGCACGTAATGAGTTATTCATAAATTACTGTTCCATATTATTTTCTTTTGTCTTAAGAACACGTTACAATTCAGTAGTTTAGTTATTATGTGTTTTTGTTTGGGCAATAAATATGGAGAAGGAATCCAACATTCCAAGCAACATCTGTCAACCGTATACACTAATAAGGTTGACTGTCTGCAATGTTAACATGATAACAGGGCCTCTTTATGCATTAACTCTGATTTGTCTTCAGTTGCATTTTTCCTCTGTTCTTAAATTGCAAAAGGAATTTTTTGTTAATCCCTAATATGATCTTGTTCAAGTCTCCCCCTGAGGAGAATTCAAATTGTTTGTGCTCATACTCATGATGCCTACTTCAGATGTCTGTAGAAAAATATGAGAGACGTGTTTTTGGATTCAATATGAAAGAATCTCCCAGTTTCTTGCATTTTCTTCAACAAATTGTCTATTTCTCATAAAAAGTGGGTTATTAATGTCTTTAGATTAAATCACAGAGAATTTCTCCCTTCAAATGTCTTTAGAATTCCCATTTTCTTGCCATCCCCCCTCTCCCTGTTTTTCACTTTTTGTTATTTTTTGATACAGTACTCATGCTGCCTACGTTTTGGACAACTAAAATATGGTTCCTCATATAGCCAACTTATACTTTCTGCTCTTGCTGAATCAACCCCATCCCTTCTTTCTTTTTTGACTGAATCAACCCATCTTCTCTAGCAATGATTTTCTCGGTGAAATCTAAACAGGAAAAACAATTTTGAAACTCTTTGGGTTATTGTAATCAATGATCATGGATGAGCTTACTCTGATCTGGCTACTTGCTGAAGTCAGTCATCTTTTGCGTGCTCATTACTAATCTTTCATGTCTGTAGATATACCCCGCATTTACTATTTGATGCATCCCACTTATTGAGGCCCTCCAGCCTAACCCATAAATTATTGTAATGTACATTTGGGGCTCATCTCCTTTGTTAACGTTTTTTCTACTCAGTAGTGGACTTTGATATCTTATTTTCTGTGTTATGGTTGCTGCAGTTGACATTTTCTCCAGCTCTGAGCAGGGAATTTCGACCTTACAAACCAGATCCAGCTCCACTACTGCATATATGTTCAGCTTGGGAAGTTAAACCTAGTGAAATAATGATGGTTGGAGATTCCCTTAAAGATGATGTGAGTGCTTGTGTTTCTTTTACTTCTTTTCAAAGTATTTTTTATGTGATGTTCTTGCTACATCTTTAAGAATGTGATCCAGGATAAATGGGCCTTTTTGTATTGAGAGAAAAGAATGATGATCATATAATTTAAGGAAAATTGTGTTGTTACATTTCTGAGTTGCTGTCTGATCTTGATTTCCGTGATATAAGTAGAAATATTGGAAATGCTTATGAAGAATTGCCTGACTTTGCAGGTGGCTTGTGGGAAGCGAGCAGGAGCTGTTGCATGCTTGCTTGATGAAAGTGGGAGGTATGACTCTCCAGAATACGCCAAGGTCAATTTCAAACCAGATTTCAAGGTGTCTTCCCTAATGGAAGTTCACTCGCTATTGGAAGCACATTTTGACCTGTCACCTTGATCCTCAAACCTGTTGCGGACAATCTTCACATTCGATGGAGAAGAAGCCTTATTAGTAGTCTGTACGCATTATCTAGAAAAGAACTAGGTTGCAGCACTTGTTGTATGGCTTTCTCTTTGCTCCCCGAAACGGTTAGAAGCAAAGAAAATGCAACCTGAAAGTGAAAGAGGAAAAAGAGGAAAGAACTAGTAGAAAATTTCTACTAGAAACCAGTTAGGCGGAAGACCAATCAATTTGTATGAGACTTATATTAGTTTTAAAAATTGTGTTGTACTTGGCCTGGTAAAAGCTCATTATCAGTTACCAAGAACCTGACCAAATGCTTTGGGAGACATTAATCAAATTTCCCACCCAATATATTTGTGGAATGGTTTAACGAGAGCAGGAGAAGTGAAGGTACGAGAGGAATCTAGGATTGCCTCAATGCTATTCGTTTTCTCCAAAGTGCTCGATGACTTAGAACGAGGCTTCATCTGGGATATCAGTTTCAATCGTAGTTTCTGTGACAAAGCTGAAGTTGTTTCATCATGTTAAATGGTGCTGAACTTTGCAAAAAGCATTCAGTATGTTGTAATATAACAAATCACATATGTATATACGATCGGTGCTGAGCTCTTATCGCATAACGAAAATGGAAACAGAAGAAGTTAAGGAGTTTCAGAGCTATGAGGTGCTTGATGTAAAAATTGGTAGAACAAGTACCTGGGATCTGCGTTGTGCATGGAAGTCTCTTCTCTCTGCTCCCAAGTCCCATCTAACAGCCTCCTTTCCTTCGTTGTCCAAGTGCACAAGGTACTGGTAGCTAAAGCCACGAAAAGAAAGAAAGAAAAATAAAAAGCCTGATTGATATTCTCCTTTGTGTGGCACAAAATTTTCAGATATATGCCAACTCTAAATTGGAGATGAGACTCAGGCGAACTCTAGCCTCCTACTTCCTATTCCATAAAAACAAGAGTGTCTTCTTTTGTTAGAGAACAGGAACTTTTTTTTAATCTCTGACATCCCTTGCTAATAACAATTTGACTTAGTGGCACGCAATCTTTACTTTGTTGGAAGTCCTCTGAACTCAAATTTCACAGAAGGTTGTTTCTGAATAGAAAAAGAAAAAGATGTCTAAAATCTCTTGTGCAGTAATTAAATGTCGAACAAATCTACCAATCATTCTTTTAAATTATCCCACCAGCATCTGGCAAGGATTTTGTAAAATCATATCATATGGCATATGGGACCAAGTTGGGAATGCTAAGAGCATGTCCAGCGCGCAGCCAAACCAGGGCAAAAGGCCCCCCTCGCAAGCCCAAACCACCTCCAGCGCGCAGCCTTTAGCCCGGGCAAGCCCTGGGTCCCACCAGCCTGGGCAAGCCCAAGAGCAAGTTTCGCCTGGGCTTCAGCCCGAGTTTGGTGATGTCATCGCTGACGTCAACTAGCAAAAAAAAATCCAAAAAATCCAAAAATATTTTAATTTTTTTTTAAATACCAAAAAATTATAGATGTTTTCCCAATAAATACATAACAATTTTATTCACTTTCTAAATTGTTTATATTTTGTTGCATAATCCTTTTTGTCCTTTCTTGCCCTTGCCCTAGCCTTTTGGGGTGGAGCCAAAAAAGGCAAGGCTGCCACTATTTATGTGAATAGTGGCAGCCCTTGCTTGCCCTTGCCCTAGACTTAGCCCTTAGAGCATGTCCAGCGAGGGGCTGAGCCCAAGGCTGGGGGGGGGGAGGGGAAAAAAAATGAAGCTCCAGCGGTCAGCCCAAGCTCGGGAAACCTGGGGGTCCCACCAACTCGGGCTGGCCCGAAGGCCAGTTCAGCCTGAGGTCCAACTCGCGGGTTGGGTGATGTAAGCGCTGACGTCAGCGAGTGGAATCAAATTTTTATAACATTGGCGCGTGCATTGCACGCGCCAACGGTTAAAAAATTTGAATTAGCTTGCGCTGACGTCGTGCTGACGTCAGCCCTGCGTGAGCACCAACGGCTAGAAGACAGGTGTCGTAACCTGGGCGCTCCGATCTGCTTCTCTCCTCCAATCCAACGGCTGGCATTTTTTTGGCAATAAAATTATGAAAAAAAAATACTAAAAAATTCTAATTTTTTTTTTTCCTATAAATACCTATCAATACCCTTCACTTTCAACACCAATCCTTATACATTTTATTCTACTTATACTATTATTCACTCTTTATTCAACATTTTCCTCTCTTTCACCTTGTATTTTTTTTTTCTTATTTTTATGGCTTCTTCTATCGAAACCGGAGGCGCGTGGAGCACCATGGAAGATGTTTCCTTGTGTGAGGCTTGGCTCCAAGTTTTTCATTGTCCCGTGTCATTGTCAAGTTCATAATCATACTCATCCTCCACAATCATATTATGGAGGATGATGCAAGTCATCATAATGCTTCTGAGGACCTCCTCATCAAACATACGGGCTGCACCTCGAATAATCAGCCACCGAGCTTGAAGGATGCCAAAACACCTTTCGACATCTTTCCTGTATTTTTCTTGATAGGTAGCAAATAATTTTTGCTTCTGGGATCGGGGATTCGGAATGGATTTGACAAATGTGGTCCACCTCGGGTAGATGCCGTCAGCTAGATAATACCCCGTCTGGTAGACTGTATTGTTGACTTGGTAGGTGATATTGGGGCCTTGGCCTCTCAAAACCTCATTGAAGACCGGGGATTGACCCAGCACGTTGAGGTCATTTTGGGATCCAGGAACTCCAAAGAAGGCATGCCAAACCCATGTGTCGAAGCCAACAACGGCTTCAAGGATGATACTTTTTTGGCCTTTTCTATTTCCGTAATCACCTTGCCAGGCAGTTGGGCAATTCTTCCATTGCCAGTGCATGCAGTCGATGCTGCCAACCATTCCTGGAAATCCTCGAGCTTCGGCTTTTTGTAGAAGCCGTTGGAGGTCCCTGGGCGTAGGTCTAAGTAGGTAGTCCCTAGTGTACAGAGTTTCAACTGCATCACAAAATCTTACCAAAGCCTCCAACGTAGTTGACTTCCCCATCCGGGCAACCTCATCCACCTGATCAGCAGATGCTCCATACGCTAACATTCGTATAACAGCTGTAAGCTTTTGCTCCGGAAGAAGTCCCAAAACCCCAGCAGCATCACACTTTTGAACAAAGTATGCATCATGATTGCAAATATCATGCATGATTTTATTTAACACATGGGGTTGCATTCTAAATCGCCTTCGAAAATCAACATTAGAGTACACAGAAGTTGGGATAAAATAATCTTCCAAAAGATTCTTACCCCGAGAATGCCTATGTCTGTCCACATTCTGTCGGCGGCTGACTTGTGAACCATGGCGACGACGTTGGTTCTCTTCATCTTGCAAAGCCACTGCTATGACAACTTGTTCATCGACTTGTCTCTGCAACTCATTGATTTCATCTGCTCTACGGTTTCTCTCATTTCTTTCTCGCTCTTGCCTCTCCAAGCTTCTCCTAAAATCTTCCATTGAGAATGAATTGAGTATGAATTCTAAACTCTGAGAAATGAAAATATAGAAAGATGTGGTGTGAGAGGTATGAGCTGAGCCTCTGGTTTTATAGAAAATTTTGGCAAGATAGAGATGCCACGTGGCTTGATTTGATTGGATGAAAATCTTATCTGAAATTTGAACCCAAATTTAGCTGAAATTTGAATTTTGAATTTTGAAATTCATCCGAAATTTGAACCCAAATTTATTCGAAATTTGAATTTTGAAATTCATCCGAAATTTGAACCCAAATTTTTATCTGAAATTTGAATTTTGAAATTCATCCGAAAATTGAACCCAAAAATCTTATCCGGAAATTTTATCCGATTATGAATAGTCGTGACACGTAGGAACCCAGAAATCTTATCCGAAAATATTATCCAAATTAATTATTGAGGTAAAAAAATTTGTGAAAAAAACAAAAAGATGAATAGTAATTGCCCTTAGCCATGGCAACGGGTGGAAACACAAAATTTACTATTTGCAAGGGCAACCACTATTCACGTGAATAGTGGCTGCCCTAGCCCCCCCCTTTGCCATGGCAAGGGGCAAATGGGTGGAGTTGCTCTTATGGGTGGAGATGCTCTAACAGTGAAATAAACAAAGGCATGATGCTCACAAGCTCAAATATTCATAATTGACAACAGACACGAAAAAGGAATACAAATACAAGGTTTCATCAAGGAAATTTTAATATAATACAATCATTTCAGTTGTGTAATATAAATGTACTTTTGGACAACCACTAGACCCAAAAACTTATAACGAACTTTGAATTACTTGACCACATCTTTGCTCCTCTTGATTTTCACAGAGCATTTCTTTCTTCTCCAGGTAAGTTCAGCTTCGCACGTGCTCACTCTGCTGCAGAGCTTCGACATACTCACTTCCTTCCTACCTGCAGCTCGCTACCATAACACACATCCAGCAGTTTACTTGACTTGCCCAAAAAAAAAAAAAAGCTGGCTAAAAATGGAGAAAGAAAACATAGCTAAACAAGGGAGCCCATATTCTCTTGGCTTTTCTAGTTTAATATTCTCTCGATGCTTCATTTTATAACTAATAAACACAAACCAAACCATTCATTTCGCTTTAAAATGCACCCATTTAGCTTTAAAATTTAAAATTTAAAATAAAGAAATTACCTTGCCATCACAGCATCAGTGGTGGTTATAAGTCGTCTGGTTCTCCAATTACAAGGGAAGGTACATGTCGAATTTTATAGAAATCCTCTCCATCTTCCTCAATCCGATGGTGGAGTTCTCTAGGCATCCTTCTAATGGTTAATTCCTGGAGATTAGTAAGATATCTCAGCCCATTTGGAAGTGTAGTCAATCCCCCGCAATATTCAATTTTCAATCGACAGAGACGAGGCATGGCTCCTTCCTCTACTCTCCACTTTGTTATTTCGTCCATGCCAATAACATCAAGAAATTTAAGAGAAGGAAAGCCTCCTTTTGAGAAAATCAGTATCTTTGTGCTCTTGTGGAAAGCGTCCATTAAAAGGTGCAGAGTTGTTAGGTTTGGCAGCTTTTCTAGTATTCCCATTTGGTCCTTATCGAGACCACATTCAATCAATTGTAACTTGGTGAGGTTTGGATAGTTGTGGAGCTCTTCCGGTAATTTTGCGATTGGCCCTTCCAACCTCAATTTGTATATACCCCGACAGCTTGATACTATTTGCATAGCTTGCTCTTCACCGCTATTGTTGTCCACAAACACAATTAGAGATCGGATACGGTTAAGCGTGCTGCTTGTAAATTTTAAGATTTCCTCCAGATTTTGCAAAGAGCTTGACACTCTTATTCTCAGTTTTCTAAGATTGGTTAATCTACTAACATCTTTCATATCACAATACCCAGTTGAAAGGCTATCTAAGGTCTGTAGATGGCCAAGAGTAGACAGCTCCAGCTTACCATTTGCTTCGTAAATCATGGGTAAATATAAATCTATTAATTGTTTCATCTTCATTATCACATTTGGGATGACCATGTTGGGATATAGAACACGAAAATCAAGAGTCTGCAAGCATACTAAATTACCTAGGGATGGCGGAAACGTTTCTATTTTGCTCCCCCTCACACTTAGAAACCTTAAGTGTACCATATTTCCAATTTCACTTGGCAAGTCTACTTCTACTTTATAAAGACCTTCAACCTTCAAAACTCTAAGCACCTTGAAATCCTTCAACGGAGATAGTGATCCTTTTTCACTTTTTGGAATCCATTCTCTTAGGCCAAAGAATAATAGAGACCTTACGTGACCATTTGTTTCATCTCTTGAAGAAACCAACCTATCTGTGTTCTCATCCAAGTAAATTCCAAATCTTCGAATTTTCCCCAATTGTGCTGCCTTGGCTGCCACAGAAGAAGTAAATGGATTAGCTGCCTCAGTTTCTTGCAAAGAATAGTTAATTTGGAGAAAGCATTCCTCATTCGCCTTTAACAAACACATGTCTCGTACAAGATCATGGATTCGGCAACCTTTAATTGTCCCAGTTGAACCACTTGTTCCCACTTGAACCAAACACCTTTCCACCAACTCACTTAAACAATCACGTGCTATATCCTCCATTGTGTCCCCCAAACCATGTCTTTTTCGTCTCAAAGAGATAAGACCTTCTGCCACCCATAACTTAGTCAATTCGCTCACCCGAAACTCAGAGTCTTCACGATAATGACCTAAATATAAAAAACATGGTTTTAAGTAATATGGTAGGTCATCATAACTCAATGCCAACACTTGTGATACACCTTCATATTCTTCTTCATGACCCATGCCTTTGCTTATGTATTCATGAACATTCTCATACACTCTCTTCCATTCTCTAACGGTGTTTCTTCTGGCTAGAACTCCGGCAAGCACAATGATAGCTAATGGCAAACCTTTACAATGTTGGAGCATCTTCATCCCTAATTCTCTCTTCTTTGTGAAAATTCCCAAATCTGAAAAATAAGAAAGAAATAAAATCAAATACGTACTTGTAGTATGAGCAATTGGCGTGCATATCCTTTGCTCGAATGGTTAAAAATTAAAATTGTGAAATCCCGAAATTTACTAATATCCTTTGTCTTATTATAAGTTTGGATTTTTTTAATACATACCAAATGAAAAAAATTCAAACATTAAATCTGGACCAACACAAAATATGTGTGGGATTTCGTTGGATTGAAGAGAAGGTGGAGAAAATTTTGAATTTTCTAGCATTGTCCTCATTATTGTTTGCAATTGCATAAGATAAATTTCCATCTTGCTACCTAACAAATGTGTGACCAAGTAAGGCAGTTAATAAAATTGCTACATGTTCTTTTCTATTTTATTATTTTTGCAAAGAATTGCTACATTGTTCGACAATATTAAAAAATTGTAAAATCCCAACAATGACTGGAAAAAAGAAAAAACACTACATAAGTTGTGTCATATGCAATGTAATGGTTTCTATGTGGCTTGCTATATAAGTAAGGGTGAGAAAATACCGATATCAGCCTTTTCAGATATTGCTTTCTTCTCAAGTAGTTTCCAACTATCATTCTCATTCAGTGGCTGGAGTTTGTGGAGAAAAGCATTTCTATTTGGGAGCGTGGCTACTGCTTGATTGCGTGTAGTAAGTAATATTGTGCTCTGTGTTTCCACAATTGGAAATGCAGCCTTCAAAAGATTCCATGTCTCGATTCTCCATATGTCATCAAGGATCACCAAACATTTCATTTCTTGTAAAACACGGAAAAGCTTCGTTGCTATTTCATCATCTCTCATGTCCTTAACTTCTTGTCTTTGTTCCTTGGTAGCGGAAATGAGTTCAATTAAAATTCCCTCCGAAACATTTCTTACTTGATACCGTTGAGATACACAGACCCAAGCAAAACTACGAAAATGCTGCTTTACTTTTTTGTGATGATAAACCTTTCTTGCAAGGGTGGTCTTCCCTAAACCGCCCATACCCCAAATAGATACAACTTGATGACGATTTTTATCTTTCACTAAATGCATAACCAATTCTTCAACGTTGGACTCTAACCCAACAACATCACGTTCAACAGCATGAGAATAACTTTGCCTTAACCTCTGATGCAATTGCAAGGAAGATTCACCGTCATTACTGTCTCTGTCCCTTATTATTTCCTTTATGTTATACTTCTGCAAATTCGACCTCAAATCAGAAATTTTGGTGGTGATATTCTCAATTTCTTTCCCAATCCTGTGAACATCAACCCCTTCCTTGAAGATGCAGGCAAATCTTCTCAAAACATTCTCCACAGCTCTTTTCTTCTTGGAAACCACTTTCAAGCCATAAGTTTGGATGACATCCTCCAAATCATAAGCAGCATCTCTAATCTTGGCAACCCAAATACGGACTGTTTCATCTCGTCCTTGTCTTGCATCTGCATCTTTGAGGAAGCCCTGCATCAATTGTAGCTCAGTTTGTGCGACCTCAACTTGATGGCTGACTCCAGACAAGAACTTGGCTTCCTGAATGGTGAAGTCTCTGACACTTTCGAGCACAAAGGAAACAACTGCCTCAGCCATTCTCTCTACCACTTACTCTCTCTTCGCCAAAACGAAAACAACAACTAAAACTCCAGATCTAATTTGCAGCCAACAAGAACTCATCAACTTTGTCGTTTTCTGACCACCTTGTTTTAAAATATAATGTAATGCAAGCTGTAGTAGGTGAACCAAAATTAGTTTTAGATTGATTTAGCAATTTCTATCTGTCTATGTCCAGTAAACTAATAAATAATCGTCCCAACATCTCTAAAAATTAAAAAAATAATAATAATAGTCAACATTGGCGTTCGCTGACCACCTTCCTCATCAATTATATATATTTGTGCAACCACTTGTATCGCACACACCAGATCACTAAAGGGTCTGCAAAGTACCGCCCCAATATAAAAAGGATCTATGCTGGATGTTCAAAACCCTTCATCTCTAAGATAAGGTAGTCAAGCATCTGATAGATCGAATTAGAACAAGGATATTGAAATCCACCAAGTCATTGGTGTAGAAAAGGATTGCACGTAAAGAGTTATTCATATATTATTTTCTTTTGTCTTAAGAACACATTACAATTCGGTGGTTTAGTTATTATGTGTTTTTGTTTGGGCAATAAATATGGAGAAGGAATCCAACATTCCAAGCAACATCTGTCAATCATATACGCTAATAAGGATAACAGGGCCTCTTTATGCTTGCTTGATGAAAGTGGGAGGTATGACTCTCCAGAATACGCCAACGTTGATTTCAAACCAGATTTCAAGGTGTCTTCCCTAATGGAAGTTCACTCGCTATTGGAAGCACATTTTGATCCTCAAACCTGTGCGGACAATCTTCACATTCAATGGAGAAGAAGCCTTATTAGTAGTCTGTACGCATTATCTAGAAAAGAACTAGGTAAAAATAAAAAATAAAAATCAAACGCCCACCGTGGGGCTCGAACCCACGACCACAAGGTTAAGAGCCTTGCGCTCTACCAACTGAGCTAGACGGGCTTGTTGCCATTGTTGTCGTTTTCCTCACTGAAGGTGGTGTCTTTTTTATGTGGCGCCAAATGTAACGGCTTGTTTCTTCCTCTTTATATAAACAAACTCCCTCCATTTTCCTGTGCAACTTGCAAATCAAATTCCAAATCCCTGAGCTTCCTAGAAACCAAGATTCAGAGAAACCAAACGCCATGAACCACCACCACCACCAAAACCATCCACCATCTTCCTTGCCCAGCAACCCTAACCCAGAACCAGACCCTTCTCTCCCTTGCAATGGCTACCACAAGATCTCTCTCCCTCTTCTTCGCCGCTGCATGTCCGATCCTTGCAACCCTCCTTCTGCCACCGCCTCCAACCCATCATTCTTTGATCCTTCTCTTTCCTCTGCTTCTCGCTGTGGCGGTTCTCTGCCCAATTTCACTCCTCCGTACTCTCCTGATCGCCACCACTGCCCCAAGACTCCATCCCATTCCCCGACTCATGCACTGCCTCCCCTGCCTCCTCCTCACACCTTCCGCCGCTCCGTCTCTGACATCAATCCCTCTCCTTCCAAGGCCTCCTCACGCTTCTCTACCTCCTCCCAAGACCTGGGCACCGACATTGACACTCCCAATTCCAAGGTCGGAAAATTTTCTTGAATTTCGTTCTCTAATGTTCTAATCTGTGAAAAGCTTGAGTCTTTCTTTCTTTTTGGGGTTTCTGCTGATATGGGTTTTGGGGAGTTTTATGTTGTAATCTGTGAGAAAGCTCGATTCTTCATTGTTTTATTTTTGAGTTGTCATTGAAAAGGGTTTGGGGAAAACAGTTGTTGCAGAGGCTGAGGAGGATGAAGGATCGCCTCAGAGAGATGAGCCATTGGTGCCAGCAACTGATGCGTGCAGAGGACTTGATGGAAGAAGATGAAGATGAGCAACAGCAGGCAGTGGAAGAAGACGCACAAGTACAGGCTGTTGATGCCACTGATCAAGGTATTGGGTTCTCTGTTTAGTTTTCAAGAATACTGGGTTTCCCACAAACAAGATCACAAAGAAAATGAAAAAACAGATAGAAATATGATTTCTTGGGTCTTAATAATCTAACATCAAGATAGAAAATTTGATTTCTCTTCCATTTTTCGTGGCTTTCTAACCGATCAATCAAACCAATCACTCACTCTGTATTCTCAGATGTCACTGTGACAAAGCCTATCAGTTCCTTCTCAGTGGAGGAGAGTGTTACTACAAGCTCAGGTAGATATCCATTTCCCAGTTATCCAATCATTCTTGGGTTTGGATTTTTCATACCCAATTCAGTCACACTGGTCTCATTCTTAGGTTGTTCCATTCTTGATCATAGTTTCCAGATGTCAATTTTCTTAAGACATTCTTTTTGGCTGAAGCACTGACGTACAAATTCTTTCTGATGTCAGTTTTACAAATGAATAAAGTTTCCTGATTCTCTTGCGAATGAATGTATGATCCTTCTTCTTTTGAGGCCATGAGTGAAATTTTGAGTTGAAAAATCATTCTTCTTTTAGATTATTTGATTTATATTCTCAGGAACCAAAAGAATTAAAGATAGGTATCTCAGAAACATCTGAATTGTTAGGCATCTCAGAAACATTTTCATGCTGATTTCAGTCATTTTGCATATCTCGCAACTGAATGGGAGTAGACTAATTATAATCTTACTCCACCTTCAGCAATTCTGAGCATGTGCATGCAGTGGTACCAGTGTGTACCTTACTTTATATATTTTGGTATGCTTTGTTCAGTGAAAGATTTTCTTTAAAAAAACAACAAAAAGTCAAAGGAAAACTTAGAAATCAATAATGGTCTCGTCTTGAGTAAAGGGTACTCAAAAGAATGAGACTTTTGCTTACATGAGGGGCACTTTCCCCTGGGGTTTGCTCTCGTCTTCTTGAATGAAGAAATGAAAAATAGGGTGAACATTACAAACATAGCGCTATGAATTAGTTATAGTTTTTGTTAAATTGCAAAAGGAGTTTTTGTTAATCCCTAATATGATCTTGTTCAAGTCTCCCCCTGAGGAGAATTCAAATTGTTTGTGCTCATACTCATGATGCCTACTTAAGATGTCTTTAGAAAAATATGAGAGACGTGTTTTTGGATTCCGTATGAAAGAATCTCCCAGTTTCTTGCATTTTCTTCAACAAATTGTCTATTTCTCATAAAAAGTGGGTTATTAATGTCTTTAGATTAAATCACAGGGAATTTCTCCCTTCAAATGTCTTTAGATTCCCATTTTCTTGCCATCCCCTCTCCCTCTTTCTTCACTTTTTGTTATTTTTGATACAGTACTCATCATGATTCATGCGTACGTTTTGGACAATTAAAACTTTTTGGACAACTAAAATATGGTTCCTCATATAGCCAACTTATACTTTCTGCTCTTGCTGAATCAACCCCATCCCTTCTTTCTTTCTTGACTGAATCAACCCATCTTGAGGCTTGTTAACGTTCTTTTTACTCAGTAGTGGACTTTGATATCTTATTTTCTGTGTTATGGTTGCTGCAGTTGACATTTTCTCCAGCTCTGAGCAGGGAATTTCGACCTTACAAACCGGATCCAGCTCCACTACTGCATATATGTTCAGCTTGGGAAGTTAAACCTAGTGAAATAATGATGGTTGGAGATTCCCTTAAAGATGATGTGAGTGCTTGTGTTTCTTTTACTTCTTTTCAAAGTATGTTTTCTGTGATGCTCTTGCTATATCTTTAAGAATGTGATCCAGGATAAATGGGCCTTGTTTTCTTCAATTGTAGTTTCTGTGACAGAGCTGAAGTTATTGCATCATGTTAAATGGTGCTGAACTTTGCAAAAACCAGTCAGTATGTTGTAATATAACTTTTGTTTTACAAATCACATATGTATATACGATCGGTGCTGAGCTCCTATCACATAACGAAAACGGAAACAGAAGAATAGTAGGAGTTCCAGAGCTATGAGGTGCTTGATGTAAAACTTGGTAGAACAAGTACCATCTAACAGCCTCCTTTCCTTCGTTGTCCAAGTGCACAAGGTACTGGTAGCTTAAGCCACGAAAATAAAGAAAGAAAAATAAAAAGCCTGATTGATATTCTCCTTTGTGTGGCACAAAATTTTCAGAAATATGCTAACTCTAAATTGGTGATGAGATGTTGTATTAATAATTGGCACAAATTAATGTGCTTCTTATCTAATTAAAAATACCCCGGAAGTGTATGAATTTATTTGAGTATAAATTTGTAAATACAGGATCGTTCCCACGAGGAATTGGAGGCTTATACAAAGGTCTAGTTTGAGTACGTAAAGAACACTTATTTACCACAACACAAAGGTAAAATACAAATCAAATACTAGAAATGAGTAAAGAAAAGTAAAAGAAATGAAACAAAACAAGAAACCAAAGGTAAAACACAATTATCATTTTGTATCACTCATGTATCACTTATGTATCGTCATTGTATCGCTTCTTTATCACCCGTGGTACTGTAGCACTTTTAGGTCAAAGAAGAATTTATGAACTTTATGTGTTTTCTAGTTTTGACTTCTATCCCCTTTTTTGACTTGTAACTTTCAAACCGTTAATTCAAATTTTACGTTCTTTACATGGTTGGATTCAACACAGAAAAATGAAGAACAAACTCAGACCAAATGTCAAAAGCAGTTACAGAATTGTACAGAATGCAATAAAAAGAACATTCAAAGTTTTAAACAACAAACACAAACAAAAAAGGGGAGGGGGTGTTTTTGATTCAAGTGACCTAATTCTAAAGCTTAAATGTAATCGAACTCTAATTTTAACAAGATTAATGCATGTGAATATCAAAGTGTAACTTAATATGGTGACAAACACTAGGGTTTTTGGAATCCACCTTAAATAATCCTACTCATGTTTATAGATACTCAAGTTATGAATTCTAGATACATTGATGAAGATTTTCACAATCAAGACTAGGTTTAGTGGCTCAAGACGCATTAATTCTCTCTAAGATAAGTAAAATGCGTGTTTAGTGCTACAATACTTCTGTTTCCTACACAATCAATGCAGGTGTGTTTAGTACTTCGATTTAATAATATAAAGAAACCCATTAAGTTTGAAGAGAATATGAGCATCACAAAACCCTATGATATTTACATTAGACATTCAAGAAACCAATTCACATGAATTATTTTTACTCCATCAATTAGTTGCTTAGGAAAACATGAAGATACATATAATCTCAACAATCTCAATAAGCATGCTATCAAGGGTGATCAATCAAAGAAAACATACATCAAGAACAAATTAATTTAGTGAAGAGGAATTCATCAACAACATCTAGAGATCCATAAACTCAAGCATCAAAACAATAGAGTATTCATGTTTAGGGCTTTAACCTAAGCCCTAGCTATGGGGTTTAGTTCTTCATACTTATTACAAACACAAATTCTAAATATAACTAGAAAGAGTTTACAGATTTTGTGAAGGTGAAAGCACAAAAGCCTTCAATGGTGGAATGCCTCCTTCATCTTCTCTTGGGTATTGCTGTTTTGCTTGGCTACTCCTTGCTTTTCAGAAAACTCCTCACAGTGTCTCGAACGATCAGTTGATTTCGTCCCCCTAGCTGCCCTCTCTCCCTTGCCAACTCACCAATCCATAGGATACTTCCTTTTTTCCTAAAGCTAGGTAGGCTAATGTCCCCATTTCATCATTTCTTTGAATTTTATACCTTAAGAGGGATCCAACTAGCTAGAATGAGATCCCAGCTTACCGAGGTAAAATATTGTTACCAAGTGGTGTGGTAATAAGTAGAAAAGGGAGGGTGACATCCAATGGAGGTAAAGGTAGTCCAAACCATAATTCCAAAGTTAGGATCATGCTGGATATGTTGACTAGGCTATACTTATTCAATCGAGCTCAAATTCAGATATGTTGTATTAACATCCATTAGAACAAGTTTAATGAAGAGCTTCACCTCATTCGAGCACTGGAGCATGGTGATCCTTGGTCAATAAGTTGACCTATGAAAATGAGCAAAACCAGAATTCATATTCAATAATGCACTTTTAGCTCACATTTATTCCAACCAAAGTAAAATTTATAAAAACAAGAAAAATGGAAGCAAAATGCTATAAAATGTCAAGCACTAACTCAAAACATTAAGTGAATGACATGATAAATCATGGATAAAAATGAACCTAACATGAGACTCAGGCGAACTCTAGCCTCCTACTTTCTTTTCCATAAAACCAAGAGTATCTTCTTTTGTTAGAGAACATGAGAAAATGACATGATACGTATAACCATCGACAAAAATTGTCACATCATTTTGTACAACCTTTTTTTTAATCTCTAATGTCCCTTGCTAATAACAATTTGACTTAGTGGCATGCAATCTTTACTTTGTTGGAAGTCCTTGGAACTCAAATTTCACAGACGGCAATTGTTTCTGAATAGAAAAAGAAAAAGATCTCTAAAATCTCTTGTGCAGTAATTACATGTCGAACGAATCTACCAATCATTTTTTTAAAATTTTCCCACCTGCAGCTGGCAAGGATTTTGTAAAATCATATCATATGGCACATGGGACCAATTTGGGAATGCTGACCGTGAAATAAACAAAGGCATGATGCCCACGGGATCAAATATTCATAATTGAAAATAGACATGAAAGAGGAATACAAATACAAGGTTTCATCAAGGACTCAAATATTCATAATTTGAGTTGTGTAATATAAATGTACTGTTCGACAACCATTAGACTCAGACTTATAACGAACTTTGAATTACTTGACCACATCTTTGTTCCTCTTGATTTTCACAGAGGATTTCTTTCTTCTTCATGTAAGTTCAGCTTCGCACGTGCTCACTCTGCTACAGAGCTTCGACATACTCGGTTCCTTCCTTCTTGCAGCTAGCTACCATAACACAAATTCAGCAGTTTACTTGACTTTATTAAAAAAAAGAATCCAATGGTGCTGTATCGTAACAAGCCTTGAACAAGGATATACTATTCCCATGAAACTACGAAAACTTGAATTCAGAATGCGATGGAATTATAAATGGTCAATAAACAAGGAAAACTAGATGTAAAGAAGTAATGGTGCAAAAAAAAAAGAAAAAAAGCAAAGATATTTGGAAATTGGGAAATGATAAGGCTTGGGAGTCAGGACTCACAAAGAAAACAAATCAAATATTATTATAGGATATTTAGAATTTGGAATGCGTTAGAATTATCAGTTGTCTCAAAATAATCAATCAAAATGGACAAAGAAAACATAGCTAAACAGGGACCCCATATTTTTCTCTGCTCTCGGTGTTTCATTTTATAACTAACAAACACAAACCAAACCACCCATTTTCGCTTTAAAATGGACCCATTTTTTAAAAAAAATTAAAAATTAAAAGAAAGAAATTAACTTGCCATCATTGCATCATAGCTAAAAATAGCCAGACAGTTGTCGTCCTCGATTGTAGTCGTCCTCGTATGGTTCTCCAATTACAAGGGAAGGTACATGTTGAATTTTATAGAAATCCTCTCCATCTTCCTCAATCCGATAGTGGAGTTCTCTACACATCTTTCTAATGGTTAATTCCCTGAGATTAGTAAGATATCTCAACCCATCTGGAAGTGTAGTCAATCCCAAGCAATATTCAATTTCTAATCGACAGAGACGAGGCATGGCTCCTTCCTCTACACTCCACTCTGTTATTTCGGGCAAATAATGAAAGGAAAGATATTCAAGAGAAGGAAAGCCTCCTTTGGAGAAAAAAACCAGTATCTTTGTATCCTCTTCCAAAGCGTTTGCTAGCTTCAAAATTGTTAGGTTTGGCAGCTTCTCTAGTATTTCCATTTGGTCCTCCTTGAGATCACACCTACACAATTGTAACTTGGTGAGGTTTGGATAGTTGTGGAGCTCTTTCGGTAATTCTGTCATTGGCCCATCCAACTTCAATTTGTATATACCCCGACAGCTTGATACTATTTGCATAGCTTGCTCTTCACTGCTATTAGAATAGTAGTTCACAAACACAATTAGAGACCGGATACAGTTAAGCGTGCTGCCTGCAGATTTTAAGATTTCCTCCAGATTTTGCAAAGAGCTTGACCCTCTTATTGTCAGTTTTCTAAGATTGGTTAATCTACCAACATCTTTCAAATCACAATACTCAATTGAAAGGTTATATAAGGTTTGTAGATGGCCAAGAGTAGACAGCTGCAAGTTACCATTTGCTCTGTATAATACGGGTAAATATAAATGTCTTAATTGTTTCATCTTCATTACCACATTTGGGATGACCATGTCGAAAGTCAGAACACGAAAATCAAGAGTTTGCAAGCATACTAAATTACCTAGGGATGGAGGAAACATTTTTATATAGCTATCCTTCAAGCTTAGAAACCTTAAGTGTACCATATTTCCAATTTCACTTGGCAACTCAACTCCTACTTGATAAAGACCTTCAACCTTCAAAACTCTAAGCACTTTGAAATCTTTCAAAGGAGATAGTAATCCTTCTATACTTTTTGGCATCCATTCTCTTTGGCCAAAGAACAATAGAGACCTTACGAGCCCATTTGTTTCATCTCTTGAAGAAACCAACCTATCTGCCTTCTCATCCACATAAATTGCAAGTCTTCGAATTTTCCCCAATTGTGATGCCTCGGCTGCCACAGAAGAAGTAGTTTCTGGCAAAGAATAGTTAATTTGCAGAAAGCATTCCTCTTTTGCCTTTAACAAACACATGTCTCGTACAAGATCATGGATTCGACAACCTTTAATTGTCCCATTTGAACCACTTGTTCCCACTTGAACCAAACACCTTTCCACCAACTCACTTAACCAATCACGTGCTATATCCTCCATTGTTTTCTCGGAACCATGTCTTTGTTGTCTCAAGGAGATAAGACCTTCTGCCACCCATAATTTAGTTAATTGGCTCACCAAAAATTCAGAGTCTTCAGGATAATGACCTAAATATAAAAAACATGGTTTTAAGTAATACGGTAGGTCATCATAACTTAATGCCAAAACCCATGATGCACCTTCATATTCTTCTTCATGACCTATCCCTTTCCTTATGTATTCATGAACATTCTCATGCACTATCTCCCACTCTCTATCAGTGTTTTTTCTTGCTAGAACTCCGGCAAGCACAATAATGGCTAATGGCAAACCTTTACAATGTCGAAGCATATTCGTTCCTAATTCTCTCTTTTTTGTGCACATTCCCAAATCTAAAAATAAGAGAGAGAAAAAAAAATCAAATACATTCTTGTAGTATGAGCATGCCAAGGAACAAAAACAAGAAATTAAGGACATGACAGATGATGAAATAGCAAAGGATGCCAATTAAGACATTTATATTGTGAAATCCCAAAATTTACTAATATCCTTTGTCTTATTTTAAGTTTGGATTTTATAACACATGCCAAATGGAGAACATTCAAAAATTAAATCTGGACCAACACAAAAAAGTTCGGGATATGTTTGGATTTAAGAGAAGTTTGGGAGAAAATTTTGAATTGTCTAGCATTGTCCTGATTATTATTTACAATTGCAAAAGATAAATTATCTGCTACCTAACAAATATGTGACCACTAAGGCAGTTTATAATTACTACTTGTTCTTCTTTTTTTTTGTTTTGCCAAAAATTGCTACATGTAATATTAAAAAATTGTAATGGTTTCTATGTGGCTTGCTTATAAGTAAGAAGCTGGAAAAAAAAAAAAAAAAAAAAAAAGTAAGGGTGAGAAAATACCGATATCAGCCCTTCCAGATATTACTATCTTCTCAAATAGTTCCCAGCTCTTTTTCTCAGTTAGTGCCTGGAGTTCGTGGAGAAAAGCATTTCTATTTGGGGGCAAAGCTACTGCTTGATTGCGTGTAGTAAGCAGTAGTGTGCTCTCTGTTTTCACATTTGGAAATGCATCCTTCAAAAGATTCCATGTCTCGATTCTCCATATGTCATCAAGTATCACCAAACATCTCATTTCTTGTAGAACAAGGAAAAGCTTCTTTGCTATTTCATCATCTGTCATGTCCTTAATTTCTTGTTTTTGTTCCTTGGTAGCAGAAATGAGTTTAATTAAAATTCCTTCCCAAACATTTCTTACTTGAAAACGTTGAGATACACAGACCCAAGCAAGACTATGAAAATGCTGGCTAACTTTTTTGTGATGATAAAGTTGTCTTGCAAGGGTGGTCTTCCCTAAACCGCCCATACCCCAAACAGATACAACTTGATGACGATTTTCATCTTTCAATAAATGCATAACCAATTCTTCAACGTTGGACTCTAACCCAACAACATCACGTTCAACAACATGAGAGTAACTTCTCCTTAGCCTCTCTTGCAATTGCAAGAAAGATTCACCACCACTGTTGTCCCTGTCCCTTATTTCCCTTATGTTGTAACTCTGCAAACTTGATCTCAACGTCGAAATTTTGGTAGTGATATTCTCAATTTCTGCCCCAATTCTGTGAACATCAACCCCTTCCTTGAAGACGCAGGCAAATCTTTTGAGAACATTCTTGAGGCCTCTTTTCTTCTTCTTGGAATCCACTTCCAAGCCATAAGTTTGGATGACATCCTCCAAATCATAAGCAGTATCTCTAATCTTGGCAACCCAAATACGGACTGTTTCATCTTGTCCTTGTCTTGCATCTGCGTCTTTGAGGAATCCCTGCATGAATTCTAGCTCAGTTTGTGCAGCTTCAACTTGACGGCTGACTCCAGACAAGAACTTGGCTTCCTGAATGGTGAAGTCTCTGACACTTTCAAGCACAAAGGAAACAACTGCCTCAGCCATTCTCTCTACTACTTACTCTCTCTTCTCCAAAACGAAAACAACAACTAAACCACCAGATCTAATTGGCAGATTGGTCTAATTTGCAGCCAATTGGTTCAATTTGAACCCAACAAGAACTCATCAACTTTGTCGTTTTCTGACCGCCTTGTTCTAAATTATGATGCAATGCTGTAGTAGGTGAATCACCTCGTTTTCAACGCAATTTCCATCTGTCTGTGTGTCTATATGTCCAGTAAAAAGACAAATCAACCACTTGTATCGCACACACCAGAGAACCTTTAGGAATAGTCAAATAAATTATTTTTCCATAATTTGTCCATAAATTATGTTTCATCTTGTCCTTGTGAAATTCCAAAATTTACTAATATCAGCCCTTCCAGATATCGCTATCTCAAATAGTTCCCAGCTGTTTTTCTCATTTAGTGGCTGGAGTTCGTGGAGAAAAGCATTTCTATTCGGGGGCAAAGCTACTGCTTGATTGCGTGTTGTAAGCAATATTGTGCTCTCTATTTTCACATTTGAAAATGCATCCTTCAAAAGATTTCATATCACGATTCTCCATATGTCATCAAATTTTTGTTTTGCAAAAAATTGCTACATAAAATTATTAAATTCACAACAAAATGACCAGATATTATAATCCCACGCGCTTTGCTGCTCTACCAGCCTTGCATTCTGTGCCTGCCGTGCGTGTGAAACTCCCAACAGTTGTCCAAAAACGGACGGTCATATACGGAGCGTCCAATCCAACATCTCATATTCAGTCCCAATCAGTCCAATCCAACACCATGAAACAGACAAAGACAAACACACCTCCAAAAACAAGGCATCCATCAGCCTCAGGCTGAGCTAGAGAAGGAGGACGCTATGCTCCTCTCTCTCTCTCTCTCTCTCTCTCTCTCTCTCTCTCTCTCTCTCTCCCTCTCTCTCCCTGTACTTCAAAATTACTAAAGGAAAATGCTAGAGGCACCAACTTTGGGCACCAACTTGGGCACTAACTCTCTAATAGAGTGTGGGACCCGTTGTATTGGCAGGCTCCACCTCTATTAGAGAGTTGGTGCCCAAGTTGGTGCCCAAAGTTGGTGCCTCTAGCACCACCCATTACTAAAACCCTTCACTATAGTGGCGGACGCAGGATTGTGTCGCCATGGGGTCATAGTGTAAAGTCTCGAAATTTTGTCAAGAAGAAAATAACACTAAAAAATACAAGTTATAATTGTCCACTAGAACTAGAACTACCATAGGCACTTGCACTAGAACTACCCGGGTTAGACTCACTATCCATAGGCACTTTTCTCTTAAAAATCATTCCATGATAATTTTTTCTACACATAAATTAATTAAATCCATCAATTATAAACCCACACAACAACATTAATATATTGAATCAATTAATTAAATACATTAGAGAGGGAAATCATAAAGACTAATCTATATTGAATTAATTAATTAATATATTGAATCAACAACATTAATTTTTTCTTGACGTGGTTGGCGACGGCGGCAGGGTGGAGGTTGGGGATTAGTTAGGTTTTTAGAGGAGAGGGAATTTTGAAGAAAAAAAAATTAGGTTTTGGGAAGAACTGATTCTGCTGGGAGGAAGAAGAATCAGGTAGAGATGGGCTGGGGTTCTTTGTTTTTTGGGGGAAAAAAAAAAAAAACATGGCTCAAAACGACGTCGTTTTGAAGCCAGGTTTTTTTAAAAAAAAATTAACACGCCTGGACCAAAACGGCGTCGTTTTGGCCAGGCGGCTTTAAAAAAAACAGAAGCACGCGCGCGCGCAAGGCAGGCGCTGCCTGCGCAAACTTCTTCTTCTTCCTCTGCTAGGCATTTCATCGAGCACTTGGTGTGCGCCATGGGGTCACACACCAGCCAGCCATGGGGTCACACCATTCCTCCCCCACTGCAATTCCCAGCTGCCATGGGGTCAACTGACCCCATTTGTCCCTCTGTGCATCCGCCCCTGACTACAGTGATACACCTTTCTAGATCTCTCCATTAGCAACAAGCATATTCTTTCTTCTTCTTAGAGCGATTCAGCTGCCAGCTTATATTATTTATTAAAATAACAAAGTCTCTGTCTTATTAAAATAACAAAGTCTCTGTCTTTTCCACACTTCTACTTTTCCTCATTGTTTCACCCTTACTGCATATACAATAGAAGCATGTAGAGAGTTTTATAGAGGCACCTCATTTCCATTTCTTTCTTGGTTTTGCATTTTTCTTTTTAAAAGTACCAAATTAGTAAATATACCATGATTTATTCATCAGTTTCTTCTGAAAATCCATGGACAACAATCAGCCCAAAAGTCCTCAGACCTTCAACAAAGCAACGTCCTTTTCACTTAAGGGAGCTTCTATAATGAGGAGCTAATTTGAGGAGGTTATGTGAGGAGACCCATCTCACCATCAAAAGGGGTGTGGATCCCCCAATGCACCCCCCCCATGTACTTTGTTTTTAGTTATTGATGGTGAGATTTCACCTCCTCAAATAACCTCCTTAAATTAGCTCCTCATTCTAGCCTTTCCGTTCACTTAAATCCTATCCTTAGTTTTCATTGCCAAAACCCAGACACCATTAACAGCCCAAAACCCAACAGAACAGAACCCAAAACCCACCTCAGAAGCCCATCTTGATAAACCCAACTCAAGTTATTTACAGAAAAACCAAGAGGAGCAGGATTCATGAGGAAAGAAGATGCTTTCCCCAGCTGGGTGGCCAGCAAATGTTGTGTCTTAAATGTTAAGTCATATTGTTTGTGCTTTTTGTTCAGGTTGCTTGTTTATGTTGTTTTTATTCTTTCCTTTGCTTGGTTTTGCTTTCTTGCTCTTTTCTTCCCATTTTGATTATGCTAGAGATTCTATTTGTCTCTTCCATGTGCATAATTTCTTTGGTTAATCTGTGGAAACAAAAACTTATTAGATTCCTAAATATAAGGAAACTTCTCTTTAAATTCGACAAATTCTACTGCTTTTTGTGCTCATATCCCCGTAAAAGGTAGCTTAACCTTATGCTGCTTTCCTTGCAAGTTGCAACAATATTGAAGTGGAACCTAAAAACACTGTTTAATGGTGTGTTAACATAGGTATCAATCAGAAAGTAATATGAACCATTTGGAAAGGCAATTAAAAAAAAGGGTATAACCTGCAGAAAAACTAACTGAAATAACAACAAGCTCTAACTCATTAAGCACTAACCTGCAGAAAAACTAACTCTGATACACAAAGATCTTCTACCTTCTGCAAGCTCTAGATTACCGACTCTCAATGGGGCTCGAGTACTGTTTTGGTGCATGCTCTTGTGAAGGCAGGGACATCTGTATTAATACTATTAGCTGGTGGAAATCTGATTGGATTCTCCCATTAGAAACCCAATTAGAATATAACTTGTACCCCTAGCATCTGTACACTTATGTCAATATTAATAGGATTAGGATTCCTAAACTCATAAGGATTCTTTATTCACATCTGTATGAGTTTACTGGACGAGTTTGTATTAATCTCTATGTCTGCAAACATGAGTTCAAGATTGATTCAATGACTGTGATGTCCTATACAAGCTTACACAGGCGACTACTCAAGCCTGCCTTTTGGAATTCTGGTACAGTTCATTGCGGCTTTACTTCCTTTAGGATGGCTTTGTAATTTACCCATGTCAAGCTGTTGTTGGGAAGGAGAGGAAGAGAGGTTTGAGTAGAAGAAGTCAGAAAAGTAGAAGGTTCAGTAGAGTGGTATATGGTTCAGTTTTTATCTACAGACGCGAGAGAGAATCTGAGGCATAAAAGTGAAAGAACTACTTTTATTTTCTGATCAACACTTGTTTTCATAAAGCCGATTGAAAGTGGGAGCAATATGCAGGATTACTCGAAAGTGGAACTGCAACCTGAAAGTGGAAGAAGTAGAGGAAGGAGCTAGTAGAAAATTTCTACTAGAAACCAGTTACCAAGAACCTAGCCAAATGATTTGGGAGACATTAATCAAATTTCCCACCCAATATATTTGTGGAATGGTTTGAACCCATACAAATGTGGTGTTAGAGTTAAAAGTAGCAAAAATAAAAAATATAAATTAAACGCCCACCGTGGGGCTCGAACCCACGACCACAAGGTTAAGAGCCTTGCGCTCTACCAACTGAGCTAGACGGGCTTGTTGCTATTATTGTCGTTTTCCTCTTGTTATACTGAAGCACGTGCCTTTTTTATGTGGCGCCAAATGTAACAGCTTGTTTAACTGTCATCTGTTGACTGATCAGTGTGGTTGTTTTACCCATTAAACTTCTCTTCCTCTCTATATAAACAAACTCCCTACATTTTCCTCTGTAACTTGCAAATCAAATTCCAAATCTCTGAGCTTCCTAGAAACCAAGAATCAGAGAAACCAAACACCATGAACCACCACCACCACCAAAACCATCTACCATCTTCCTTGCCCAGCAACCCTAACCCAGAACCAGACCCTTCTCTCCCTTGCAATGGCTACCACAAGATCTCTCTCCCTCTTCTTCGCCGCTGCATGTCCGATCCTTGCAACCCTCCTTCTGCCACCGCCTCCAACCCATCATTCTTTGATCCTTCTCTTTCCTCTGCTTCTCGCTGTGGCGGTTCTCTGCCCAATTTCACTCCTCCGTACTCTCCTGATGGCCACCACTGCCCCAAGACTCCATCCCATTCCCCGACTCATGTACTGCCTCCCCTGCCTCCTCCTCACACCTTCCGCCGCTCCGTCTCGGATATCAATCCCTCTCCTGCCAAGGTCTCCTCACGCTTCTCCACCTCCTCCCAAGACCTGGGCACCGACATTGACACTCCCAATTCCAAGGTCGGAAAATTTTCTTGAATTTCATTCTCTAATGTTCTAATCTGTGAAAAGCTTGAGTCTTTCTCTCTTTTTGGGGTTTTTGCTGATATGGGTTTTGGGGAGTTTTATGTTGTAATCTGTGAGAAAGCTCGGTTCTTTATTGTTTTATTTTTGAGTTGTTATTGAAATGGGTTTGGGGAAAACTGTTGTTGCAGAGGCTGAGGAGGATGAAGGATCGCCTCAGAGAGATGAGCCATTGGTGCCAGCAACTGATGCGTGAAGAGGACTTGATGGAAGAAGATGAAGATGAGCAACAGCAGGCAGTGGAAGAAGAAGCACAAGTACAGGCTGTTGATGCCACTGATCAAGATTTTCATAACAATACTGGTGCTGCTGAGGTATTGGGTTCTCTGTTTAGTTTTCAAGAATACCGGGTTTCCCACAAACAAGATCACAAAGAAAATGAAAAAAAAGATAGAAATATGATTTCTTGGGTCTTAATAATCTAACATCAAGTTCAAGATAGAAAATTTGATTTCTCTTCCATATTTCATGGCTTTCTAACCGATCAATGAAACCAATCACTAACTTTGTATTTTCAGATTCTTGAATATGTGAATTAAGCATTTTTGTTGTTGTGGCAGGATGAGTGTGAGAAAGAATTTGCTGAATCTGTGAGCGTGGAGAAGAAGGATGACTGCTTGGTCATTCACTTCAGGTGTCACTGTGACAAAGCCTATCAGTTCCTTCTCAGTGGAGGAGAGTGTTACTACAAGCTCATGTAGATATCCATTTCCCAGTTATCCAATCATTCTTGGGTTCGGATTTTTCATACCCAATTCAGTCACACTGGTCTCATTCTTAGGTTGTTCCATTCTTGATCATAGTTTCCAGATGTCAATTCTCTTAAGACATTCTTTTTGGCTGAAGCACTGATGTACAAATTCTTTCTGATGTCAGTTTTTCAAATGAATAAAGTTTACTGATTCTCTTGTGAATGAATGTATGATCCTTCTTTTGAGGCCATGAGTGAAATTTTGAGTTGAAAAATCATTCTGCTTTTATATGATTTGATTTATATTCTCAGGAACCAAAAGAATCAAAGATAGGTATCTCAGAAACATCTGAATAGTTAGGCATCTCAGAAACATTTTCATGCTGATTTCAGTCATTTTGCATATCTCGCAACTGAATGGGAGTAGACTAATTATAATCTTGCTCCACCTTCAGCAATTCTGAGCATGTGCATGCAGTGGTACCAGTGTGTACCTTACTTTATATATTTGGGTTTGCTTTGTTCAGTGAATGCTAACCGTGAAATAAACGAAGGCATGATGCCCAGGGGCTCAAATATTCATAATTAAAAATAGACACGATCTGGGCACTGTCTTGGAGAGAGGCTCGGGGAAATAGACATGTCTGTGAAAGTGCGGACTACCTGCACCTGAATAGAAAACCCTATGAAGCTTCACTGTTCCCTGGAATTGGCTTGAAAGAGGAATACAACTACAAGGTTCGACATACTTTCTCAATTTCAGGTCCTACCCACAGCTACCATAACAAAAATTCAGTAGTTTACTTGTGAAAATTGCATTCCAATACGAACATTGTAGTAAAATCGTAATAAATTTCCAAAAGAAAAACACTCATTTCAATATTGTACGTGCAGTTTATCGAGTATGCCAAAAAATGTATATATTTAAACTTTGTGTTTTATGTTTTTACAAAAAGAACTAGAAAAAATCATATTATTGCTTATGGACTCGAGTTTTCTAATTGTTGTTCAAAGATTCTGAAATGCACATAAATATTCAACTCTTACTTGATTGACTTCAAAAAGAACATTTAAATCTAATGGTGATATATTTTAACATGCCTTGAAATATTATTATAAGATTCCCACGGAACCACCGAAAACTTGAATTTGGAATGCGATAGAATTATCATAATGTGCTCTCGGTGTCGGTGTCAGTGCTTCATTTTATAAGTAATAAAATAAGGAAATTAAACCTGTTGGCTTTTAGATTATTAAGCTTCTCACTCACAACTCACAAGCACAAGAAAAAATTTTAAAAAAGAAATTACCTTGCCATCATAGCATCGGTGTTGGGTTTCACCGCGGTTCTCCAATTACAAGGGAAGGTACATGTTGAATTTTATAGAAATCCTCTCTATCTTCCTCAATCTGATGGTGGAGTTCTCTAGGCATCCTTCTAATAGTTAATTCCCTGAGATTAGTAAGATATCTCAGCCCATCTGGAAGTGTCGTCAATCCCCTGCAATTTTCGATGTGCAATCGGCAGAGACTGGGCATGGCTCCTTCCTCTACCCTCCACTCTGTTATTTCGGCCAAATTATGAACATCAAGAAATTGAAGAGAAGGAAAGCCTCCTTTGGAGAAAACCAGTATCTTTGTATTCTCATGGAAAGCTTGATATTGAAGGCAGAGAGTTGTTAGGTTTGGCAGCTTCTGTAGTATTCCCATTTGGTCCTCCTTGAGACCACACCTATACAATTCTAACTTGGTGAGGTTTGTATAGTTGTGAAGCTCTTTCGGTAATTCTGCGATTGGCCCTTCCAACTTCAATTTGTATATACCCCGACAGCTTAATACTATTTGAATAGCTTGCTCTTCACCGCTATTCATTTTGTTATCCACAAGTAGAGACCGGATACGGTTAAGCGTGCTACCTGTAGATTTTAAGATTTCCTCCAGATTTTGCAAAGAGCTTGACACTCTTATTCTCAGTTTTCTAAGATTGGTTAATCTACCAACATCTTTCAAATCACAATACTCACTTGAAAGGTTATATAAGGTCTGTAGATGGCCAAGAGAAGACAGCTCCAGCTTACCCTTTACTCTGTAATACCATGGTAAATATAAATGTCTTAATTGTTTCATCTTCATTATCACATTTGGGATGACCATGTCGTCATAAAGTGATGAAACACGAAAATCAAGAGTTTGCAAGCATACTAAATTACCTAGGGATGGCGGAAACCTTTTTATTTGGCTATGCCTCACACTTAGAAACCTTAAGTGTAACATATTTCCAATTTCACTTGGCAACTCTAATTCTACTTTATCAAGACCTTCAACCTTCAAAACTCTAAGCACTTTGAAATCCTTCAACGGAGATAGTAATCCTTTTTCACTTTTTGGCATCCATTCTTCTAGGCCAAAGAATAATAGAGACCTTAAGTGCCCATTTGTTTCATCTCTTGAAGAAACCAACTTATTTGCCTTCTCATCCAAGTAAATTGCAAGTCTTCGAATTTTCCCCAATTGTGTTGCCTCGGCTGCCACTGAAGAAGTATTTTCCTGCAAAGAATACTTAATCTGGAGAAAGCTTTCTTCTTTTGCCTTTAACAAACACATGTCTCGTACAAGATCATGGATTCGACAACTTTTAATTGTCCCAGTTGAACCACTTGTTCCCACTTGAACCAAGCACCTTTCCACCAACTCACTTAAGCAATCACGTGCTATATCCTCCATTGTTTTCTCCGAACCATGTCTCTTTTGTCTCAAGAAGATAAGACATTCTGCCACCCATAACTTAGTCAATGTGCTTACCGGAATAATACAATCTTCAGGATAATGACCTAAATATAAAAAACATGGTTTGAAGTGATACGGTAGGTCATCATAACTCAATGCCAAGACCCATGATGCACCTTCATATTCTTCTTCATGACCTATCCCTTTCCTTATGTATTCATGAACATTCTCATGCACTCTCTCCCACTCTCTAACAGTGTTTTTTCTTGCTAGAACTCCGGCAAGCACAATAATGGCTAATGGCAAACCTTTACAATGTTGAAGCATATTTGTTCCTAATTCTCTTTTCTTTTTGTACATTCCCAAATCTAAAAATAAGAAGAAAAAAAAAATCAAATACATTCTTGTAGTATGAGCATGCCAAGGAACAAAAACAAGAAATTAAGGACATGACAGATGATGAAATAGCAAAGGATGCCAATTAAGACATTTAAATTGTGAAATCCCGAAATTTACTAATATCCGTCGTCTTATTATAAGTTTGGATTTTCTAACACATACCAAACATTCAAAAATTAAATCTGGACCAACACAAAAAAGTTTGGGATATGTTTGGATTTAAGAGAAGGTTGGGAGAAAATTTTGAATTGTCTAGCATTGTCCTTATTATTATTTGCAATTGCATAAGATAAATCATCTGCTACCAAACAAATATGTGACCAAGTAAGGCAGTTTATAAAATTGCAGTTACCACTTGCTCTCTTTTTTTTTTCCTTCCAAAAATTGCTACATGTTTGACAATATTAAAAAATTGTAAAGAGTAATATGCAATGTAATGGTTTCTATGTGGCTCGCTATATAACTAAGAACCTGGAAAAGAAAAGAGTAAGGGTGAGAAAATACCGATATCAGCCTTTTCAGATATTGCTTTCTTCTCAAGTAATTTCCAACTCTCATTCTCATTGAGTGGTTGGAGTTTGTGGAGAAAAGCATTTCTATTTGGGAGCGTGGCTACTGCTTGATTGCGTGTAGTAAGCAATATTGTGCTCTCTGTTTCCACATTTGGAAATGCAGCCTTCAAAAGATTCCATGTCTCGATTCTCCATATGTCATCAAGTATCACCAAACATCTCATTTCTTGCAGAAGAAGGAAAAGCTTCTTTGCTATTTCATCATCTGTCATGTCCTTAATTTCTTGTTTTTTTTCCTTGGTAGCAGAAATGAGTTCAATTAAACTTCCCTCCCAAACATTTCTTACTTGACACCGTTGAGATACACAGACCCAAGCAAAACTATGAAAATGTTGCCTTACTTTTTTGTCATGATAAAGCTGTCTTGCAAGGGTGGTCTTCCCTAAACCGCCCATACCCCAAATAGATACAACTCGATGACGATTTTTATCTTTCACTAAATGCATAACCAATTCTTCAACGTTGGACTCTAATCCAACAACATCACGTTCAACAACATGAGAATAACTTCTCCTTAGCCTCTCATGCAATTGCAAGGAAGATTCACCACCAACACCACCGTCTCTGTCCGTTGTTAGTTCCTTTATGTTATACTTCTGCAAACTTGACCTCAAATCAGAAATTCTGGTGGTGATATTCTCAATTTCGTTCCCAATCCTGTGAACATCAACCCCTTCCTTGAAGATGCAGGCAAATCTTTTGAAAACATTCTTGAGGCCTCTTTTCTTCTTGGAAACCACTTTCAAGCCATAAGTTTGGATGACATCCTCCAAATCATAAGCAGCATCTCTAATCTTGGCAACCCAAATACGGACTGTTTCATCTTGTCCTTGTCTTGCATCTGCATCTTTGAGGAAGCCCTGCATCAATTGTAGCTCAGTTTGTGCGACCTCAATTTGATGGCTGACTCCAGACAAGAACTTGGCTTCCTGAGTTGTGAATTCTCTTACATTTTGGAGCACAAATGAAACAACTGCCTCAGCCATGCTCTCTGCTGCTTACTCTCTCTTTTGCTAAAACGAAAACAACAACTAAACCTTCAGATCTAATTTCCAGCCAATTGGGTCAATCTGAACCCAACAAGAACTCATCAACTTTGTCGTTTTCTGACCACCTTGTTCTAAAATATAATGTAATATGTAAGCTGTAGTAGGTGAACCAGGATTAGTTTTAGATTGATTTAGCAATTTCTATCTGTCTATGTCCAGTAAACTAATAAATAATCGTCCCAACATCTCTAAAAATTAAAATAATAATAATAATAGTCAACATTGGCGTTTGCTGACCACCTTCCTCATCAATAATATATATTTGTGCAACCACTGTATCGCACACACCAGACAACCTTCAGGAATCTTCAAATAAATTATTCTTCCATAATTGGTGCAAGTTGTATAATTTAATCACTTTCTCTTTAACCATTTATTAGTTCATTTTCTTTAAGAACTTATTTTTATTTTTTTCCAACTTTGCCTGAGTCGTTAATTCTACTCACCAGAATACGCGGGAGGTATTCTGAGTCGTTAATTTAATCACTTCCATAATTGCTTGCTTGATGCAAGTGGAAGGTATGACTCTCCAGAATATGTCAACGTCGATTTCAAACCAGATTTCAAGGTGTCTTCCGTAATGGAAGTTTTCACTCGCTATTGGAAGCACATTTTGACCTGTCACCTTGATCCTCAAACCTGTTGCGGACAATCTTCACATTCGATCTAGAAGAGGCCTTATTAGTAGTCTGTACGCATTATCTAGAAAAGAACTAGGTTGCAGCACTTGTTGTATGGCTTGCTCTTTGCTCCCCGAAACGATTAGAAGCAAAGAAACTGCAACCTGAAAGTGAAAGAAGAAGAGGAAGGAACTAGTAGAAAATTAGCAAAAAGAAGAAGAAGAAGTGGAATGGTTTGAACCCATACAAATGTGGTGTTAGAGTTAAAAGTAGCAAAAATATAAAATAAAAATCAAACGCCCACCGTGGGGCTCGAACCCACGACCACAAGGTTAAGAGCCTTGCGCTCTACCAACTGAGCTAGACGGGCTTGTTGCTATTATTGTCGTTTTCCTCTTGTTATTCTGAAGCAAGTGCCTTTTTTATGTGGCGCCAAATGTAACAGCTTGTTTAACAGTCATCTGTTGACTGATCAGTGCGGTTGTTTTACCCATTAAACTTCTCTTCCTCTCTATATAAACAAACTCCCTCCATTTTCCTCTGTTGACTGATCAGGTGTCACTGTGACAAAGCCTATCAGTTCCTTCTCAGTGGAGGAGAGTGTTACTACAAGCTCATGTAGATATCCATTTTCCCAGTTATCCAATCATTCTTGGGTTCGGATTTTTCATACCCAATTCAGTCACACTGGTCTCATTCTTAGGTTGTTCCATTCTTGATCATAGTTTCCAGATGTCAATTCTCTTAAGACATTCTTTTTGGCTGAAGCACTGATGTACAAATTCTTTCTGATGTCAGTTTTGCAAATGAATAAAGTTTCCTGATTCTCTTGCGAATGAATGTATGATCCTTCTTCTTTTGAGGCCATGAGTGAAATTTTGAGTTGAAAAATCATTCTGCTTTTATATGATTTGATTTATATTCTCAGGAACCAAAAGAATTAAAGATAGGTATCTCAGAAACATCTGAATAGTTAGGCATCTCAGCATCATTTTCATGCTGATTTCAGTCATTTGCATATCTTGCAACTGAATGGGAGCAGACTAATTATAATCTTACTCCACCTTTAGCAATTCTGAGCATGTGCATGCAGTGGTGCCAGTATGTACCTTACTTTATATATTTGGGTTTGCTTTGTTCAGTGAAAGATTTTCTTTGAAAAAACAACAAAAAGTCAGAGGAAAACTTAGAAATCATTAATGGTCTCGTCTTGAGTAAAGGGTACTCAAAAGAATGAGACTTTTGCTTACATGAGGGGCACTTTCCCCTGGGGTTTGCTCTCGTCTTCTTGAATGAAGAAATGAAAAATAGGGTGAACATTACAACCATAACGCTATGAATTAGTTATAGTTTTGGTGACAACATTGCAATAAGTGGTAGCATTTGGAAATTAGAGGACGTTACATGCATCAATTGCACATTGTATTACTCTTGTTTTTAAGCAAAGATGATTTTTTTTTTTTAGTACAAGTGATTGGCCTTAAGCCCTATGGGCGAGGTTCAGAAACCCCATGCACCCAACAATGTTTGTGTATAATGCAATGTTAGTTGAGAAGTATGTTGTTACACACCAAATTTCTTTATGAAGTCATATTTCCTAAATAATGTGTGTGTCAGTCATTTAGTTAAATTCAGGCCAAAGATTTCATTTATCTTCAACAATTAAGACGTTGACATGTGTGCATACACATGAGAGAGAAATTTTAAGATTTGATTGTCACACTATCACGTGATGTTATCAATTCATGTGTATATAGGTGAATGAGAGACTTTATACATCATGAATCTAGAATATAATATTAACATATGGATACATGCATTATAATATAAATTTATTAACATTCGATCCTTTGGCATCAAAGTTCTATACTCACCTTCCTCCATTACCTTAGTGAAAATGGCGAATTTTTCAGCTGCATTTAAAATTCCATCATGACAGTAATTTTGCTCTTTCTTTGATCTTAATATTATAAATCTGCAGACATGAATTAAGTCAATTGGTTAGAGCCGTGAGCTAACCCTTCTTTTATACCCAAATTCGAATCCTGCTCCTTAATATTAGATTAATTTAAACCCTCACCTGTATAAAGAAAATAGTAAATTGAGTTTAGACCCATAAAATTCATTTTAAATCACCTACAACCCTTTCCTTTAGTTTTCTATTTAAAATACCCAATTTTTTCAAATAATACCCGATGACTAGGATCCAACTAAGCAAGTTACCTAATATAACTTAAAATCTGATTTATTGTATTTTTCGGATTCCAAACCTACCCCTATTTATAAGTTATTGTGTTATGAGGGGGTGTAACTAATGACACACGTTGAATTTGGAAAGATCTCCAAATAGTTATAATGGATGTAGGAATTAATTTAGAAACTTATTTGAAATTAAATATTAAATTCCATATTAAAGTATTAGTAATCTATTTACGACTAGTAATCTATTTTTGAATTTATGTTGTTTTCCTTTTATGAATTACGACTAGTAATCTATTTAACTTATTAGTAATTTAAATTCAATATTAAATTTAGGAATTAATGTTGTTTTCCTTTTATGAATTATACGACTAGTATTCTATTTTATTATAGTTTTATGAATAATAGTGTACATTCTAATTATGTTGAAAAATAATTTGATAATCTATTTATTATTTGTTTTTTGAAAAACATTTTTTTTAATGAACCTATTTTTTCTAAATGAACTTATTTTTTCTCTCCAAATAATGTACCTATTTTTTTTTCTCTAATAATGTACCTAGTAAAACAATTTACCTAGTATAATGAACCTATTTTTTTGCTAAATTTTGTATCTATTTTTTTCTCTAAATAATGTACCTATTTTTTTTCTCTAATAATGTATACCTAGTAAAACAATTTACCTAGTATAATGCACTTATTTTTTTCTTCTAAATAATGTACCTATTTTTAATTTATAAAAAAACGTGCATAAATTTCAATTATACGACATGCCTATTTTCTATAAATTATTGTGTACCTATTTTTAATTCCTGAAAAATGTACGGAAATTTCAATTACAAAGTAACTAACCTATTTTTGTTAATTTTTTTGGTAAATAATATACCTATATTTTTATACATATATATTTATATTTATATTTTTCATATGTACATTATTGGATATGTAATTTACTTTTTCTTTTTTTTTTGTTGCAATTTTAGGGGAATGGCAACCAAAAGAAATGGGGTGATTGCTATGCTATTAATAGGGAGTTTTAATTACAATTATGGCAGTTAATGAAATGCTTGGAATAAATTATAAATAAAATATGAAGTCTGATGGTAAGGATGTAAAAATATAGGAATACTATGACCTATTATATCTTAAGTTTGAAATTGGGTTTTACACATAGATTTATAGAATGATGGGTATATGCCTAGGAAATAGAAATTGTAGGGACCTATATCAGACAAGCCCTAAAGAAAAAAATAATAATTCTGAACCCAACTCCAACGGTGGAAGAAGGCTGGAGACTTGATTAGATTACTAAATTATTTAGACAACGCCACATGCCCTTAACTTAGAAGCTCTACCGCTAAATAAAATTACTAAATTCACAACAAAATGACCCTGATATTATAATCCCACGCGCTTTGCTCCTCTACCAACCTTGCATTCGGTGCCTGCCGCGCGTGTGAAGCTCCCAACAGTCGTCCAAAAACAGACGGTCATATACGGAGCGTCCATATCCAACATGTCCCAATCAGTCCATCTACTACTCAGATCCTCTCCGCTGATTGGGTCGGGTCAGAGTCAGATCCACAAAATTGACCTAAAACAAATCTACATGTAGGGCCCACCCCCACACTCACCACTCCCGTGTGCTGGCCCCTCCCTATTTCCTCGGACCCACTCGCTCCACAGGGGCGCGTGTGAAACACATGTCCAAACCTCCCAATTTCCAGAAGACAGCAAGACAATACAGACAAGCAAAATAAGTACACCATAAACAGACAAAGACAAACCCACCTCCAAAAACAAGGTATCATCAGCCTCAGCCTGAGCTAGAGGAGGAGGAGGCCTAAAACCCTCTCTCTCTCTCTCTCTACTTCAAAATTACTAAAACCCTTCACTACAGTCATACACCTTTCTAGATCTCTCCATTAGCAACAAGCATATTCTTTCTTCTTCTTAGAGCGATTCAGCTGCCAGCTTATATTATTTATTAAAATAACAAAGTCTCTGTCTTTTCCACATTTCTACTTTTCCTCATTGTTTCACCCATACTGCATATACAATAGAAGCATGTAGAGAGTTTTATAGAGGCACCTCATTTCCATTTCTTTCTTGGTTTTGCATTTTTCTTTTTAGAAGTACCAAATTAGTAATTACCATGATTTATTCATCAGTTTCTTCTGAAAATCCATGGACAACAATCAGCCCAAAAGTCCTCAGACCTTCAACAAAGCAACGTCCTTTTCACTTAAATCCTATCCTTTGTTTTCACCGCCAAAACCCAGACACCATTAACAGCCCTGTGAACCCAACAGAACCCAAAACCCACCTCAGAAGCCCCATCTTGATAAACCCAACTCAAGTTATTTACAGAAAAACCAAGAGGAGCAGGATTCATGAGGAAAGAAGAGGTTTTCCCCATCTGGGTAGCCAGCAAATGTTGTTTCTGTGTGGATTTGGGTACTGGATGCAAGGTTTTAGGTGCTTTCCATGGCTGGCGTTGAACTTCCACATGGTTCACCGTCTTAACATGCACCCCTCAACATTGCAGCTCATACAGCATTCTGGTAACCTTCCCATGGTGGCCAAACCCTTTTATGGAATCCTCTCTGATGCTCTTTACATTTCTGGTGCGCATAGATTACCTTATATTTCCATTGGAGGTTAGTTACAATTCCCTTGCCTTATTTCATTGCTGTCATTCCGTTTTTGTCAATTTTGTTGATAGTTCCCTGTTTTAATATATTCATGTGCTCTGTTTTCTGTCATTGTTAAGTCATATTGTTTGTGCTTTTTGTTCAGGTTGCTTGTTTATGTTGTTTTTATTCTTTCCTTTGCTTGGTTTTGCTTTCTTGCTCTTTTCTTCCCATTTTGATTATGCTAGAGATTCTATTTGTCTCTTCCATGTGAACAATTTCTTTGGTTAATTTGTGGAAACAAAAACTTATTAGATTCCTAAATATAAGGAAACTTCTCTCTTTAAATTTGACAAATTCTACTGCTTTTTGTGCTCATATCCCTGTAAAAGGTAGCTTAACCTTATGCTGCTTTCCTTGCAAGTTGCAACAATGTTGAAGTGGAACCTAAAAACACTGTTTAATGGTGTGTTAACATAGGTAACAATCAGAAAGTAGTATGAACCACTTGGAAAGGCAATTTAAAAAGGGGGTATATTTGTCCTCTAAAAACCTATGGGCTATTTCTGATGGAGTTCAAATTTTCAGTTCTTTTACAGGTCCTATCTTGGGGGCCAATGGCAGTTATCCCTGTTGCAGCTAAATCCCTTCCTACCCTTATGGCATGTGTTCTTCTTAGCAATCTTGGAGCATCCATTACAGAAGTAGCACAGGATGCTCTTGTTGCAGAGTACGGGCAAGAAAAAAATATGAAAGGCCTCCAATCTTATGCATTCATGGCATCAGCTGCTGGTGGAATACTTGGTAACTTAATAGGTGGATATTTCTTAATGAAAGCACCACCAAGAACCATGTTTCTCGTATTTTCAGTGTTACTTTCCGCTCAACTTGCAATTTCATTGAGAATAAGAGAGGAATCTCTTGGTTTACCACAATTGCCAGATCACTATCTTACAAGGAAGCCAATATTTGAAAGTATTAGAAAACAATTTTCTGAGCTGATGATGGGAATTCAAGAGGAAAGTATTGTTCGTCCTCTTACTTGGATAGTAGCTTCTATTGCCATGGTTCCCGTCCTGTCAGGTTCCATCTTTTGCTACCAAACACAACATCTACATCTTGATCCTTCAGTCATTGGCATGTCTCGAGTGATTGGCCAATTGATGCTTCTTTCCACTGCCGTACTTTATGACCGTTATTGGAAAAAAGTTCCCATGAGAAAGTTGGTTGGTGTGGTGCAACTTGTGTATGCCTTTTCACTTCTTCTTGACCTTCTTTTAGTAAGACAGATCAATGTTAGACTGGGGATTCCGAATGAGGTGTTTGTTCTTTGTTTTTCGGGGTTAGCAGAAACTATTGCGCAATTCAAAATCTTACCATTCATAGTGCTATTTGCGAGTTTATGCCCTCGAGGTTGTGAAGGATCTCTGACTTCTTTCTTAGCATCAGCCTTGTGTTTATCATCAATAGCTAGTGGGTTTTTAGGCGTTGGATTGGCTTCTCTGATTGGAGTAACAGCAGGCGACTACTCAAGCCTGCCTTTTGGAATTCTGGTACAGTTCATTGCGGCTTTACTTCCTTTAGGATGGCTTTGTAATTTACCCATGTCAGAAGCTGTTATTGGGAAGGAGAGGAAGAGAGGTTTGAGTAGAAGAAGTCAGAAAAGTAGAAGGGTTGGTAGAGTGGTATATGGTTCAGTTTTTATCTACAGACGCGAGAGAGAATCTGAGGCATAAAAGTGAAAGAACTACTTTTATTTTATGATCAACACTCGTTTTCATATAGCAAGCCGATTGAAAGGATTACCCGAGTGAGAATCTGTAATGTAGAGGTGAATCAGCTACTTCATATGGTTGCATTTTAACGAGAGCAGGAGAAGTGAAGGTACGAGAGGAATCTAGGATTGCCTCAATGCTGTTCGTTTTCTCCAAACCACTCGATGACTTAGAAAGAGGCTTCATCTCGGATATCAGTTTCAATCGTAGTTTCTGTGACAAAGCTGAAGTTGTTGCATCATGTTAAATGGTGCTGAACTTTGCAAAAAGCAGTCAGTATGTTGTAATATAACTTTTGTTTCACAAATCACATATGTATATACGATTGGTGCTGAGCTCAATGGAAACAGAAGAAGTTAAGGAGTTCCAGAGCTATGAGGTGCTTGATGTAAAAATTGGTAGAACAAGTACCATCTAACAGCCTCCTTTCCTTCGTTGTCCAAGTGCACAAGGTACTGGTAGCTAAAGCCACGAAAAGAAAGAAAGAAAAATAAAAAGCCTGATTGATATTCTCCTTTGTGTGGCACAAAATTTTCAGATATGTGCTAACTCTAAATTGGAGATGAGACTTAGGCGAACTCCAGCCTCCTACTTCCTCTTCCATAAAACCAAGAGTGTCTTCTTTTGTTAGAGAACTGGAGAAAATGACATGATACATATAACCATCCACATAAATTGTCACATCATTTTGTACAACTTTTTTTTAATATCTAACATCCCTTGCTGATAACAATTTGACTTAGTGGCACGCAATCTTTACTTTGTTGGAAGTCCTCAGAACTCAAATTTCACAGACGGCAATTGTTTCTGAATAGAAAAAGAAAAAGATCTCTAAAATCTCTTGTGCAGTAATTAAATGTCGAACAAATTTACCAATCATTCTTTTAAATTCTCCCACCAGCAGCTGGCAAGGATTTTGTAATATCATATCATATGGCACATGGGACCAAGTTGGGAATGCTAATCGTGAAATAAACAAAGGCATTATGCCCACAGGCTCAAATATTCATAATTGAAAACAGACACGAAAGAGGAATACAAATACAAGGTTTCGTTAAGGAAATTTTAATATAATACAATAATTTCAGTTGTGTAATATAAATGTACTGTTGGACAACCACTATACCCAAAAACTTATAAAGAACTTTGAACTAGTTGACCACATCTTTGCTCCTCTTGATTTTCACAGAGCATTTCTTTCTTCTCCAGGTAAGTTCAGCTTCGCACGTGCTCACTCTGCTGCAGAGCTTCGACACACTCACTTCCTTCCCACCTGTAACACGAATTCAGCAGTTGACTGGACTTGAAAAAAAAGAATCCAATGGTGGTGTATCTTAACAAGCCTTGAAGAAGGATATACTAGGAAATTATTTTTAAAATTTGTGGAGACAAAGACTTCTTATAAGATTACCATGGAACTACGAAAACTTGAATTCAGAATGCAATGGAATTATAAATGGTCGATAAAGAAGGAAAACTAGATGTAAAGAGGTAATGGTGAAAAAAAAAAAAAAAAAAAAAGCAAAAATATTTGGAAATTGGGAAATGATAAGGCTCGGGAGTCAGGGCTCACAAGCAAAAATAATAAAAATGGACAAAGAAAACAAATAAATATTATTATAAGATATTTTGAATTTGGAATGCGATAGAATTATCAATGGTCTCAAAATTTCAACACAACTCACAGGCACAAGCAAAAATCAATAAAAATGGAGAAAGAAAACATAGCTAAACAAGGGAGCCCATATTCTATTGGCTTTTCTAGTTTAATGTTCCCTCGATGCTTCATTTTATAACTAATAAACACAAACCAAACCACCCATTTCACTTTAAAATGCACCCTTTTTTCTTAAATTTAAAAATTAAAAGAAAGAAATTACCTTGCCATATCACAATGCTCGGTCCCACAGTTCTCCAATTACAAGGGAAGGTACATGTTGAATTTTATAGAAATCCTCTCCATCTTCCTGAATCCGACGGTGGAGTTCTCTACGGTCTACGCATCCATGAGATGGTTAATTCCCTGAGATTAGTAAGATGTCTCAGCCTTTGGAAGTGTTGTCAATCCCGGGCAATATGCGATCCTCAATTGGCAGAGACGAGGCATGGCTCCTTCCTCTACTCTCCACTCTGTTATTCTGTACATGTTGAGATTTATCTTAATTATGTTTTCTGCAGAAGAATTGTTGTTCCTGTTTTATAGGAGTCAGTTGTTTCCTTTCCTGGTCTTTAGGAATCCCTCTAGTGGATGGAGTTTATTTTTTTTTTTTGGGTCAAGACTGAAACTTCATTCCAAGGCCGGAAAAACGGCAGAAGAGCTTACAAACAAGGAAAGAAAGCAAAACTGAAAGCCTTTCAACTGAATCCATACAACCCAGCAAAGAAAAGCTTTCAATCCAAAACAAAAAGAAACTTAAGGAGGACATGGGAGTCCATCCGAGACCAGAACTTGCACTAGAGACAATGGTGGTCGTGAGACCCAGCTTTCCAGCTCCATAGCTCTAACTCCAATCATGGCTGCCTCATGAGCCGCCCGATTTAAATCTCTATGCACCCAGCTCCATCGAACCTCATGCATAGACCCACATAATCTGTGAATCTCCTCAAGAAGGGGCATAATGGACCACACTTTGCTTCTAAAGTCACCATTTATCCCATTGATGAGCAATTTTGAGTCTATTTCCACAATGACATCTCTAAAGCCAAGGTTAGCAGACAAAGCAAGCCCTTTAATTGCTGAATGAGCTTCCGCAGCTAGTGCTGAATCACAGCAAATAGGACCAGCTAAACCCCCAACAAATTGACCACCAGTATTTCTAATAACAACCCCAACGCCACCTTTCAGAGTGTCACCAATCCATCCTCCATCCACATTTATTTTCAAAAAATCACCTGAAGGTGCATTCCAGGAAGCGGGATGGACATTCAAAATGTTGTTCACGACCACTTCATCACTAGGAACCCTTCGGATTTCAGTAAACTCCATTTGAGCTCTTAGCGCATTCTCAATAACCTTGGCCGGATCAATGGTGCTCCCTTCAATGACAGCCTTGCACCTGGTTTTCCAAATCTCCCAAAGGAAAAAACTTAAAAGAGTAAGCATATCCAAATTTTCTTGCTTAGACCCCGATCGCATACTCAAAACTTCATTAAACCACACATCAAAAGTTCTCAACCGTTGCTGATCAATTCGCAATGACAAAGGAGACCCAAACCATACTGCTTGAGTCCAAGGGCAGAGAAAAAGCAAATGTTCGATCGTCTCTTCAAACTGATCACACAAAGAGCAGATAGGAGAGCCACAAATTTTTTTTCGAAATAAATTCATTCTAGTTGGAACCGCATTCGAGACAATTCTCCACAAGAACAATTGGATTTTTGGTAGAGTGCTAATCTGCCAGATTGCTTTCCAAACCTGGATGGGTATAATATGGGACGAATGTGAATTCCCCATAGCCAAAGCTCTATGGGTTGAATGAAGAACGTGATATCCTGATCTCACCGAATACAATCCATTAGAAGTCCAGGGCCAGACAACTCTATCATGGTGCCTTGAGGGCCCCATTGGGATTGGAAGGATTCGTCTTTTTGTTTCCCAACTCCGATAGCTTGCCACCGAGTCTAAGTTCCAAGCACCACTCCTCACATCAATAATTTCTGAAACCAGTTGAGGTGCGCTGATAGGAATTGGAACAAGCGGAGTAATAATCCCAACCTCAGGAACCCAGTTATCAGTCCAAATATTAGTACTCTCCCCATTCATTATTTGTCTTCTAGCATTGTTCATCACAGTATCTCTGCCAGCCAATAAGCTTCTCCATAACCATGAAGGTCGATGCCCCAAGGTAGCATCCTTAAAGTCACAATCTGGAAAGTACCGCGCCTTTAAAAGTTTAACCCATAAAGCATGTGGGTTGTTGAGGATTCTCCAGCTTTGCTTAGCAAGCAAGGCTAAGTTGAAATCATATAAGTCTCTAAACCCCAAACCCCCTTCAGATTTAGCTAGGCTCATGGCTTTCCAGGATTTCCAATGAATTTTCGAGTCACTGTCAGGTTTTCCCCACCAAAATTTTGCTAAATCACTGCAAATGTCGTTGCAGGTAGCTTTGGGAAAAAGAAAACACATCATAGGGTAAGTTGGTACAGCTGTAGCAATAGCTTTGATTAGGACCTCTTTCCCTGCCAAGGAGAGAATACATTGTTTCCAGCCCTCAATTTTCTTCAACACCCTTTCCTTAATGTAAGCCAAAGCCACTCTTTTGGATCTACCCCAACTCATTGGTATGCCTAAATATTTTCCAGGGTGCACATCTTCTCTGACTCCCAAAATTGCCCCAATTTGAGTTTTGACCTCTTCAGGTGTGTTTGCACTAAAAAGCAAACTAGACTTGTCATAATTAATAAGCTGCCCCGATGCCAGGCAATAATCCTCCAGCAACTTTTTTAATCTTGTGCAATTTCTTTCCTCAGCTTGCACAAAAAAAATAGAATCGTCTGCAAAGAAGAGATGTGACAGAACTGGACTCCTCCTTGCCAATTTGATCCCTTTAATGTAGCCCTCCTCGACTCTCTTAGCTAGATTGCAAGAAAGAGATTCGCACACTAGTAAAAAGAGATAAGGGGATAGAGGATCTCCCTGTCTTAGACCCCTCGAAGGCTTAAAGAAAGATCCAGGCTGCCCATTGACCATAACAGAGAAAGAAACAGTACGAATACATATCATTATCAAATTGATCCATCCAGGTGAGAACCCAAATTTATGGAGCAAAGCCTCCAGAAAATCCCACTCAACTCTGTCATAGGCCTTATTCATGTCCACTTTCACTCCAACTTCATAATTTCGCCCCTCCTTCTTTAACTTCAAATAATGAGAGGCTTCGTGCGCAATCACCACATTGTCTTGAATCTGCCTATCAGCTACAAAGGCATTTTGCACATCAGAAATCAAGTGGGGCATGACAATTTTCAATCTGTTCGCCAGAATCTTAGATAAGATCTTATAAGAGGTGTTGCAAAGACTTATTGGTCTGTATTGGGTGGTGGATTCTGGCGCCTCCACCTTTGGTATAAGTGCAATATAAGTTCTATTAAGATCCTCTATCTGAACAGCCCCTGTCTGAAAGTCCATTGCAGTACCTGCAACAATATCTTCAACCACTTGCCAGTACTTTTGGTAGAATAAAGCTGGGAACCCATCTGGCCCGGGCGCCTTCAAAGGCCCCATTTGCTTAATTGCTTCCTTCACTTCTCCCATATCGAAAGGTTTACATAAATCTGCATTCATATCAGAAGTAACCAAAAGAGGCACATGGTCAAGAATACCTCTCCATTCACGAGGGCCAGAAGTTTTAAACAAATTAAGGAAAAAACCCTGGAATTCATTTTTGATCAGCTTATCCCCCGAAATCCATCCACCATGCTCGGACTTTATTTTCGAAATTCGGTTGCGCTGCCTTCTTTGGATTGTTGTCAAATGGAAAAAGCGGGTATTAGAATCCCCAGCCTTCAACCAGTTGACTCTGGACCTTTGTTTCCAGTAGAGTTCTTCATTTTTCCATAATCTACCAATTTCAGTTTTGAGTAAATCTTGATCACCCAAATTGCTCCTCACAGATGCAGCAGTTTGCTTTCCATCAAGTTCTTCCAACAACGTAGCAATCATCTTTCTGTTATTGTGATGGTTATCTTTGCTCCACTTCATTAACTCTCTTCTACAACTCTTAAGGTTTTTGGTCCACTCAGTGATTTTTGGGTGCTGAGCCAAAGGTCTCCAAGCTCTCTCAATTACTCTTTTGCAGTTGCCATCTTCCGCCCATTGAGCTTCGAAACGAAATAGCCTTTTTCCTTTTTGCAAAATAGGATCACTATCCAAAACGATGGGGCAGTGGTCAGATGCTACCTTTGGACAATGAGACACACATGAATTAGGCCACATTTCAATCCACTTGAGATTAGTAATTCCTCTGTCCAATCTTTCTCTGAGGATAATCTCATCACCAATTCTTCTTTCCCAAGTGTAAGGCTGACCAGAAAACCCAATATCAACGAGGTTCAAATGATTTATAAAGTCCAGTAGGAAGCGTCTCCGTCTTGGATTCCATCCTGAACCACCATCCTTCTCATACTGCCAACACAATTCATTAAAGTCTCCTATTATACTCCAAGGCTCAGAATCAGTTTTTTCCAAATTAATCATCTCATCCCAAAATTGAATCTGGATAGATAGTGGATGGAGTTTGTTAGACGTGTTTTACTTGTTCCTGTTTATTTGCTAATTAGTTGTTTGTACGCTCCTTTATAAGAAGAGCATGTTTCAGTCAATGGATAACAAGTTCAGTTCAGCAATTCTATTGTCTTTGATGAGCACATAAACTATCACTTTTATTATCCCTAAATATATTTGTTAGTAATTGATTTTCTTACAATTTTAGTTAATTAGGTTTGTTTTTCACTTTTGCACTTGCTTACATACCCATTACATAATTGATGATGATTTCATTATTTTATCTTAAGGTTGAAGAATTATCAAAGGGAGACTTGGTGGCATTAAACAATTTGTAGTTGGGAATGACCAAATGAATGATGAAGATTAGTGCCACACCAAGGCATAAAAGAAAAGAAGCAATGGATGGAGCAACCAATGAAACAAAAAGATGAAGAATTTGGAGAATGGAGTCATCAACACTATGGAATAAGTAAATGAAGCAAATTGGCAATTGGTTTGATGGCAAGTGGAATACATATTAAATTCATGAATGGAGGGATTTGATAAATTTAGAATTGCTCCCATTTTCCTATAAATAGGAGGAGCTATGGCATTGTAAAATCACACCAAGCCTCACAACTTGAGCTTTCTCTCCTTCCTCCATATCTTTCTAAGTTTTAATTTCTGTTTTTAGTTTTATTTTATTATGGGGAACTAACTCCCTAGCTAAGGCTAGGGAGAAAGCTTTTAATATAACTGTGTAATTTTTATTAGTTTGATCCAAACTTAAGCTTTAATGTGAATTTGTAGTTTTTGTTCAAATGGAATTTGTAGTTTTCTTTTTAATTAATTGATGAATGTTTGATAATCTATTTCATGGGTTCAATCATGTTTTTCCCATTGTGTAGTAAAAACTTTCATGCTTTTAAAAGAGAAGAGAATTACTAAAGATTAATAGAATTTTGATGAAGATTATTTTTTGATAGTTTGTTGCCAATGGTACAAGTTATGCTTAGAATACTTCTAAAGGAAATTAAAAAGGGCTTTAATTATTTTGAACAACTACAAAGGAAAATATTTTGTGGATCAAATTATTAAGAGTTGCATGCTTATGTTAAAAGTGGAAACCCAATGCCTTAGTGTTTTAATCAATTAAATTTTCTCTAAATCAAATCTTGCATAAATCAACCTCTCAATCACACTTGTTCTTTTCATCTCTGTTATTTGTTGGCGAGTCCTAGTCCTATTCTATTTGGGTTTTATTTATTTTACCTTTTGTGTAGATATTATGTAATTAGGATTCCACTTATTTCCTAATTAAACCCTACTATGGTTTGTAACCTGTATTATAAATACCTCCTTTCGGAGAATGAAATATATCTGAAAATATTCTACCCATATTATTTGACTTGGCATCAGAGCCGACTTTCTGGTGACCTGTGTGTACTCCTTGCTCTGTACTCCTTGCGTAGACAGCTCCAACTTACCCTTTGCTCTGTACTCCTTGCGTAAATATAAATGTCTTAATTGTTTCATCTTCTTTATCACATTTGAGATGACCATGTAGATATAACCTGAAACACGAAAATCAAGAGTTTGCAAGCATACTAAATTACCTAGGGATGGTGGAAACGTTTTTATTTTGCTACGCCTCACACTTAGAAACCTTAAGTGTACCATATTTCCAATTTCACTTGGCAACTCTACTTCTACTTCATGAAGACCTTCAACCTTCAAAACTCTAAGCACTTTGAAATCCTTCAACTGAGATAGTAATCCTTTTTCACTTTTTGGCATCCATCCTTCTGTCAAAAAGTATAATAGAGACGTTTCGTGCCCATTTGTTTCATCTCTTGAAGAAACCAACCTATCTGCCTTCTCATCCAAGTAAATTGCAAGTCTTCGAATTTTCCCCAATTGTGTTGCCTCGGCTGCCATAGAAGAAGTATTTTCTTGCAAAGAATAGTTAATATGGAGAAAGCTAAATCATTATTTGCAATTGCATAAGATAAATCATCTGCTACCTAACAAATGTGTGACCAAGTAAGGCAGTTTATAAAATTGTAATTGCTACATGGTTTTTTTTTTTTTTTGGGCCAAAAATTGCTAGATGTTTGAATGAAAAAAAGAAAAAAACACTATATAAGTTGTGTCATATGCAATGTAATGGTTTCTATGTGGCTTGCTATATAACTAAGAACGTGGAAAAGAAAAGAGTAAGGGTGAGAAAATACCGATATCAGCCCTTCCAGATCTTGCTATCTTCTCAAATAGTTCCCAGCTCTTTTTCTCATCTAGTGCCTGGAGTACGTGGAGAAAAGCATTTCTATTCGGGGGCAAAGCTACTGCTTGATTGCGTGTTGTAAGCAAAATTGTGCTCTCTGTTTTCACATTTGGAAATGCATCCTTCAAAAGATTCCATGCTTCGATTCTCCATATGTCATCAAGTATCACCAAACATCTCATTTCTTGCATAAGAAGGAAAAGCTTCTTTGCTATTTCATCATCTGTCATGTCCTTAATATCTTGTTTTTGTTCCTTGGTAGCAGAAATGAGTTCAGTTAAAATTCCTTCCCAAACATTTCTTACTTGAAAACGTTGAGATACACAGACCCAAGCAAAACTATGAAAATGCTGCCTTACTTTTTTGTGATGATAAACCTGTCTTGCAAGGGTGATCTTCCCTAAATGCATAACCAATTCTTCAACGTTGGACTCTAACCCAACAACATCACGTTCAACAACATGAGAATAAGTTCTCCTTAGCCTCTCTTGCAATTGCAAGGAAGATTCACCACCACTGCTGTCCCTGTCCCTTATTTCCCTTATGTTATGACTCTGCAAACTCGATCTGAACGCCGAAATTTTGGTAGTGATATTCTTGTTGTGAAAATGAACAAACACTTTCACGCACTCCCCTAATGATCTTGTTGTTGATGGACTTTGTGACACACACAAGGATGGATGAATCACACACTCACACACTTTAGAAATCAACCAAGCACAAAGTGACACAAGAATTTAATGGAGGTTCAGCAATTGCCTACATCCTCTTGGTGATCCCCTTGAGAAATTCACTAATGAAAGAATAAGTTACAACTTTGGTTTACAAAGAAACCCCCTTAGAACTCTATTCTCTCCCAAGCTCTCTTTTCTCTCTCACCCCCTTGCTCAACACTTTGATACACTTGTGAACACTCTCTCACACTTGGTGTTTCCCTCCTTGGTGTCTAGACTACTCAAGACTCAACTCAGCTCTCTCTTGAACTGATTGCCCTCTCTCTCTTCCTCCCTTGGTGAGATAACCTCCCTTTGCACACAATAGATCCCAGCTACTTGACAACTTTGAGATTAACCACACAACTTCTGTCTTGCTTCCTCTTCCCTTTAATACACAAGCCTTTGGACTTAGGAGAAGGCTCCATCTTTTCCTCCCACGTTCTCACCTTGGTTTCCAGACTTGGACCACAACTTGGGCAGAACAAAGGCTAGGCATTGACAGCTGCAACTTCAGCCACCCTATCTAGAGCCATAGGGTAGGTACTCCTTGAAGCAAGTCAACAAACATCCTTCAATGCTCCCTCAAACCTCCCAAGTGATTGCCAACCTTCATTTAACTCAGAAGTGACCCCTAGGGTCCTTGGAAATCGGTGGGAGGCGATAGCCATTGAAAATAGAGTTGGAAACTCGAGGAACAAACAGAAACAGCACCTCTAGGCGACCGGTCGCAAGCACTAGGCGACCGGTCGCTTTTACACAGAGTCTTCAGCATTTCAGATTTTCTTCCTGCGACCGGTCGCTAGCTCCTTGCGACCGGTCGCTCGTCGATTTTTCTAAAGACTTCGAATCTGCTTCTAAACGACCGGTCGCTATTCCCTTGCGACCGGTCGCTTCCTGCGACACTTGCATTGTAAATGTGAGCCATTTTACAACAATTCTCAATTTCTGCCCCAATCCTGTGAACATCAACCGCTTCCTTGACGGTCCTGGCAAATCTTTTGAAAACATTCTTGAGGCCTGTTTCCTGCTTCTTGGAATCCACTTTCAAGCCATAAGTTTGGATGACATCCTCCAAATCATAAGCAGCATCTCTAATCTTTGCAACCCAAATACGGACTGTTTCATCTTGTCCTTGTCTTGCATCTGCATCTTTGAGGAAGCCCTGTATCAATTGTAGCTCAGTTTGTGCAGCTTCAACTTGACGGCTGACTCTAGACAAGAACAGGGCTTCCTGAATGGTGAAGAATGGTGAAGTCTCTGATACTTTCGAGCACAAAGGAAACAACTGCCTCAGCCATTCTCTCTACTGCTTACTCTCTCTTGGCCAAAACGAAAACAAGAAAACCAGATATAGTTTTTAGATTGATTGATGAGAATATCTCTTTATCAGTCTATGTATGAAGTCCAATTCCACTCGGCAAAAAGTAGTAAACTTTGACGTTTTCGTTCTTTCTGACCACCTTCCCTTAATTATATATTTGTTCTAACTTTTTTGACAGCATCCAATGCAAGTTGTATAATTTAAGAAAAAGAAAAAGAAAAACCTTATCTTAAGCTGATGTGATGATCTCCCTAATATTTACTCATATTCCAATTGAGGTAATGATTTTCCCACTTTCTTTTTATCCACTTACACTCCTTTTTTAGTTATAAAATGGAGTGTAAGTGGATAAAATTGGAGTGGGGAAATCACCATTTCCCCACTCTAATGTTATTTATAACACATTGCTTCCCACATACACCTAACATTCACCTTTATTAGAGAATGTACATATTGGCAGCCATTGAATTTACTTTAACAAAGTCAGACGACCAAGATTAAAAGAGGAAAGAAAAGCATATGTGATATATATTTTATTATTATAGGATCAGCATAACCAAAAGCAAATCTTTGATGTTTTTCTTGGTAACGCAAGTCTTTGATGTTGGACCAAACAGAAAAAAGCAAGTCTTTTTTTTTTGGTTACAAGAAAAAAGCAAGTCTTTGAAGCATGCAAACAATAATGTAACGACAACTAGAAGACTAACTTGTTGAAGTGAGTCTCTTAATTAATCAAGGAGATTTATTTCCTTGATTAATTAAGGAATTTACTTTCCTATTTTATAAATTTATTTCCTTGGTTAATTAAGGGATTTACTTTCCTATTTTTATATAGTTGTCAAATCATTGTATAATTAGGAGATACTTTCCTAATCCTTTACTATATCTAATTCCTTGTAAAGCACTCATGTAAACTCTTATATATATATCCTTATGGAGAAGAATAAAAGAAGAACCTAACATATTCAAAATCATATTCATATTTTAGCATGCTATCAGAGCAATCGATCCTCGGTTGTCTCTAAATTCTCATATCAAATTTTCTCCTCCCCTCCTCTTCAAGGGGGGGAGGGAGAGTGAAAAATGATCTGTTTCTCTTTATCATGGAGATTTTGCCTCTTTCTTGACTCCGACATCCCTTCTCTTCAGGGGGAGAAGAGAATTGAAGAGAAGTTTCTATGTTCTTAAGCCGTGTTCACAGGGTTTCTGTGTCCTTTAGCCGTGTTCACAGGGTTTCTGTGTCCTTTAACCAAATTCACAGGGTTTCTGTGTTCTTAGCCGTGTTCACAGGGTTTCTGTGTTCTTTACATTCCTCATATCGTATTCCCCGTACCCAAAATCACATTCCTCATATCGTATTCCTCGTATCCAAAATCACATTCCTCATATCGTATTCCTCATATCGTATCGAATTTTCTTGAACCACAAACCCAAATCCAAATCCCTCAAATCTAAAGTCCCCAAATGCCTTATCTCAAATTTCTCATACTCAAATCAAATCCCTCAAATCTAAAGTCCTCAAATGCCTTATCTCAAATTTCTCATACTCAAATCAAATTCCTCAAATCTTATACACATACCTCTCAAATCCAATTCCTACATCAAATTCCTCAAATCAAATTCTTCCAATCAAAATCCCTCACATTCTCATATCACATCTTACTTCCGCTGCGATGTCAGGAATCCCTACGATTCTCCCTCTTATTGCAGACTCAAAATGACCGGTCGCCTGAAGCAAACGACCGGATGCCCGAAGCAAACGACCGGTCGCCTGAAGCAAACGACCGGTCGCCCGAAGTAAACGACCGGTCGCCAAAGACTCTACCTGAATTGCATGGATTATCGACTTGGGTGCTACGAATTTCATGACTCACTTACCAAGTTGGGCATTTGTGACGTATATGCACCAACTTGAGGAGAAGTGTTGAAGTGAGTCTCCTAATTAATCAAGGAGATTTATTTCCTTGATTAATTAAGGGATTTACTTTCCTATTTTATAGATTTATTTCCTTGGTTAATTAAGGGATTTACTTTCCTATTTTTATATAGTTGTCAAATCATTGTATAATTAGGAGATACTTTCCTAATCTTTTACTATATCTAATTCCTTGTAAAGCACTCATGTAAACTCTTATATATACATCCTTATGGAGAAGAATAAAAGAAAAACCTAACATATTCAAACCAAATATCATATTTTAGCATAACTGATTAAAAATAATTGGACGCTTTTGTCCCCTTGTGGAAGTTGTAGGTTTCAAAACAATTTTAGGCAAATAAGTTTCAATTCGAAAGAAATCGGAGTCATATTTGGTCTAGTGGTAAACTAGCAGGCCCGGCCCTGACCAGGGGCAGTCAGTGCGACCTTCTATTGTTTTTCTAATGGAATCCAAGTCTTGTGGTCCTAGAATGGTGAAGCTGCATTTGGAGTGTGGGTATATGTTTGGATTCACTGTGGATGCGGAAGGTCTTTCTGGGGGCTTGGGTCTCTGGTGGAATTTCAATGTTAAAGTTGAGATTCTTTCTGCAACTAAAAATATGATTGATACTGTTGTCACTAATGTCTCTGACTCTTTTGAGGCTCGTGTTTCTTGGGTTTATGGTCCTCCGCACTATAGGGATAAAGCTAGATTTTGGGATTCTTTGGATCGTTTTTTCTGGACCAATAATACTCCCTGGTTGTGTATCGGAGATTTTAATGAATTGTTATGGCAACATGAAAAGTCTGGTGGAAATCCTATTCTGTACTCTACTCCCCGCCGTCTTCAGAGATTTATGGACTCCAATTCCTTGTTGGATCTTGGATATATTGGGCAGTGGTTTACTTGGCAAAATAATCATGTGGATGGAAATTTTATTCAAGAAAGGATTGATAGAGGGCTGGTAAATGAGGAATGGTTAATTGCTTGGCCTGAGTCTCAGGTGTACCACTGTCCTATGATGGGGTCAGACCATTGTCCCATTTTAGTTGAAACTTCTTCTCGCATTATTGCTGGGCCTAAACCTTTTCGTTTTGAGGCTATTTGGGCGGAGGATCCTGAGTGCGAAAGTGTGGTGCAGCAGGGCTGGGATTTAGCTAATAATGGGGATAACTTGTCTAGATGGGATTTGAGCCTCAAGTCTTGTGAATTGAAGCTTCAAAATTGGAGCAAACTGAAGTTCAAGGATCGCAGGTTTCAAATTGATTTTCTTTATGGGGAGTTGAAAGGGTTGCAAAATTTCATGGATGATGCTGATGTAAGGGTGCATGCAGATAATATTATTTCTTCTATTGACTCCTTGTGGAAGTTAGAAGAGATTTTCTGGCACCAACGGTCTCGTGTAAAATGGCTCACTTCTGGTGATTCTAATTCAAGATTCTTTCATATCTCTACTCTTCAAAGAAGGCAGTATAATCGAATTTTGAGACTCAAGTCACTGTCGGGTAATTGGTTAGTAACTGAACCTTCCATTCATCTAGCTTTTGATGATTATTTTCGGAACTTATTTAAGACTGTTGGCACTCGTGATTGGAGTAAGGTTCTCTTGTGTACTCCTTCTATTGTGTCTGCGGATATGAATGACTCCTTGACTCGTCCCTTGAGTTTGGATGAGGTAAAAACTGCTGTGACTCAGTTAGGATCCCTTAAGGCACCGGGGCCTGATGGCTTCCCCGGTTTGTTTTATCAACGTTATTGGTCTACTGTGAGTACTGTAGTGAATGATTCGGCTTCTGATTTCATCAATTTTGGACATCAAATCGTTAATTTGAATATGACGCATATTGTTTTAATCCCAAAGGTCCTACATCCTGAAGAATTAGGGCAATTTAGGCCTATTAGTCTATGCAATAACAGTTATAAGCTTTTGGCAAAGATTTTAGCGAATCGGCTGAAGGTAATCCTTCCAAACATCATTTCTTCACACCAGAATGCTTTTGTTCCCCACCGTCAGATCCAAGATAATGTTCTTCTGGCTCATGAGGCATTCCATCACTTGCGATTAAAAAAATCAAAATGTAAGTTTGAGTTGGGCCTGAAACTGGATATGAATAAAGCATATGACCGTATTGAGTGGGATTTTTTGCAGGCTATGATGTACAAGATGAGATTTAATGATCAGTGGGTTTCTCTTATTATGAGGTGTGTGAGCTCTGTTTCATTTGCTGTGATGTTGAATGGAAAAGTTGGGCCTCAGTTTTGCCCTTCTAGGGGTCTCCGTGAGGGTGACCCACTTTCTCCTTACTTGTTTCTGCTTGTCAGTGAGGCTTTATCTAATATGATCAATTACAATAGCTCTTTGGGTCAGCTTCAGGGAATTTATCTGCATACTCGTTGTCTGTTGCATTCCTAAAAGGACACAAATTAATGTGCAAACAACCAATTAAAAATACCCGCAAGTGCACGAATCTAATGAAGTATAGATTATGTAAGTACGGGGTCGATCCCACGAAGAACTTGTCGGTTTCCTATAAGTTCTAATTTGAGTACGTAAAGAACACTAATTTTACACAACACACAAACACAATACAAATTGGAAACTAAAAATGAAGTAAGGAAGATAAAAGAAATGAAACAACACAAGAAAACAAAGAAAAACACAAACAGCACTTTCTATCACCCGTTTATCACCATATGGACAGATTCGTTTCTCTGTTTTTCAGTTTCGACCTCTGTCCAGTTTTTGACCTATAACTTTCCAACCGTTTATCCAAAATTCACGTTCTTTATACGGTTGGAATCAGCACAGAAAATGCAAGAACACAACGCGGACCAAAAGTCCAAAACAATTACGGAAACAAACAAAATTCAGTGACAAAGACACAAAACGTGTCAAACACGCAACTCACACACACATTGGGGGGGTTTTTTGATTTGGTTCAAGTGACCTATTTCTATTGCATGAAAGTAAATGGACTTTGAATTTAAATGTGAATGGCAGAGATGAATTATCAAAATGTGAAATTAAAATGTAACAAACACTAGGGTTTCGGAATCCACCCTAAACAATTCTACCCATGTTCATGGATACTCAAGTGATGAACTCTAAATGTATTGATGAAGATGTTCGCAATCAAGACCATGGGTCGTGGCTCAAGACGCATTGATTCTCTCTAATATACGTAAAGTGCATGGTTCGTGCTACAATACTTGTGCCCTCCTCATAACCGAACCTAGGTATGGTTCGTACTTCAATTCGATTGCAAGGAAAACCCATTAAGTTCAAAGAGAATATGAACATCACAAGAACCCTAATAGCATGGTGTTTACATTAGGTATTCAAGAAACCAATGCACATGGATGGTTCTTACTCCATCCATCTATTGCTTAGGAAAACATGAAGATACACATAATCCCAACAACCTCAAGAAGCATGCTTTCAAAGGTAATCAATCAAGGAAAACACACATCAAGGATAGATTAATTTGGTGAATTGGAATTCATCAATTGTTGTCAAGAAACCAATTCACATGATGCTCACTTAAACAAGTTCAATCATTTGTTGCTAATTAGAAATTGTGTTCTTGGTTATCTTACACAACTTCTCAACTTTAGCTACATGCATACAACCTAAGGTGATTAAGCAAAGGAAGCAAACACATATCATAAAATTCAATTAGTGAATGGGGTTCATCAACAACATCTAGAAATTCATACACTCAAGCATCAAAACAATAAGGTAATCATGTTTAGGGCTTCAACCTAAGCCCTAGCTATGGAGTTTAGTTGCTCATACTTATTCCAAATACAAACTCGAAATATAACTAGAAGGAGTTTACAGATTTGGAAATGATGAAAGCTTGAAGTCTTCAATGGTGGAAGTCTTCTCCTTTCTTCCTTGGCTGCACCTCCTTCTCCTTCCTTGCTCTTAGCTCCCCAAAAGCTGCTCTCAAGTTGTGTAGAATGTGGAATAGCCTGATTTCCCACGATCAAAAGGCTCCCAATATCAGATTGCAATTTTGACTTCTCCTCCCTCTCTCCTCCTTTCCAGCTTTTACCTTTTAATATAAAACTACCACCTTTGATAAAGCCTTAGCCCATTGTCCCCTTGCCATGATGGAGCTTTGACTTCACAAAGATGCCAAAAGCTCAGAAAATATCTATTTTACAAATGTAATTCCTTGTTACCAAGAGTTATGGTAACAAGAAGTTAAGATGACACAAGGGAGGTAAAAGCTGGCCAAATCCGGATTTCCAGAACTGTGGTAACATGATGGATTGGTTGGATAGGCAATACTTGTCCAATGAAGCTCAAATTTGGATATGTTGTAGTTAACATCCATTGGAACAAGTCTCATGAAGATCATGACCTCATCCGAGCAACAGAGCATGTTGATCCCAGGCCAAGAAGTTGACCTACGAAAATGAACAAAAACAGAATTTATAACTAATAATGCACTTTTAGCTCATTTTCATCCCAACCAAGGCAAAATCTAAGAAAACACAAAAAGGAAGTAAAAAGCTATAAAATGTCAAGAACTAACTCAAAATAGTGGGTGAATAACATGAAAAATCATGTGTAAAAATGAACCGAACATTGTCCTATGTTGACCCACTTGTTCTTTGCTGATGATTCTATTTTCTTTCTTGTTGCTACAAATCATAATTGTGTAGTGATGGAGGAAATATTGTTTGATTATTGTTTGGCTTCTGGGCAATTAATCAATCTTGACAAATCTAATATTTTTTTCAGCCCTAATACCCCTGTTTGGGTTAGAAAGGATTTAAGTTGGATTTTTGGGGTCAAAGAAGCAAATAATCCTGGGAAATATCTGGGGTTACCTACTATTTGGGGAAGGTCTAAGAAAGAGGCTCTTAATTATATTGAAGAGCGAATTTTGGGGAAAGTGCAAGGTTGGAAGCAAAAGCATTTATCGCAAGCTGGTAAGGAGATTTTGATAAAGGCTGTTCTTTTTGCTATCCCTTCTTACCCCATGTCGTGTTTCAAACTTCCAATTACTCTATGTCGTGAAATTGATTCACTTATTGCAAATTTCTGGTGGGGAAATAATTCAGTAGGGGGAAATAAAATTCATTGGAAGCGTTGGGAGCTGATGGGTTTATCTAAGGCAGCTGGAGGAATGGGGTTCAAAAACCTAGGTTATTTCAATGATGCTATGCTTGCTCGGCAAGCCTGGAGGATTATTTGCAACCCGGGTGCCTTATGGGTCCAGATTCTTAAAGGTTTATATTTTCCTGATTGCAGCTTCTTGGAGGCTCAAAAAGGAGGCCGTGCTTCGTGGGCTTGGTCTAGCATTCTGGTAGGTCGGGATATTATTCTTGCTGGAGCTCATTGGCAAATTCTAAATGGATCTTCTACCTCAATTTGGGCTGATAAATGGATCCCAGGTATCCCAGGTGGTTATTTGCGACCTAGACTCCCTGTTCAGGTGGACGCTCCTATCAAGGTGTGTGAGTTAATTGATTGGGATAAGGGAGTTTGGAATTTGTTACCCATTGCTCATCTTATCTCCCAACATGAGCTTAATGCTATTACGGCTATTCCGATCGGGGGGTCAGTTTCTGGTGACCGACTGGTTTGGCCATGGGTGAAGTCCGGTAACTTTACTGTGAAGTCGGGTTATAATTGGATTGTGAATCAAAACATCAGGTGTCCGCTGGCTAAGGCACAATCTTCGCATACCATTTCTCTTGATACTTGGAAGATCATTTGGGAATCCAAAACCCTTCCGAAAGTGAAACAATTTCTTTGGCGAGCGGTCTCTAATATTCTCCCGTCCTTCTTAAATCTCTACAAGCGTAAGTTGTCCTCTTCGCATTTATGTCCTATTTGTTTGGAGAGTACTGAATCAATTGAACATATGCTGGTCCTTTGTCCTTGGACAGCTTGTGTTTGGTTTGGAAGCGCAATTGGCTATCGCGTGGATTTGCAATGTTTTACTTCTTTGGATAGATGGTTGGGCAGCCTCTTGAGAGGGGAGAGTATGTTTTCACCCAATTCTAGGTGGATTTTGTCGGTTGCTGCTTTCACTTGTTGGCATATTTGGAAGGCTCGGTGTAAATTTGTTTATAATGATATCCCAATTGTGCCTGCAGCTATTAGTTCTCGTGCTTGTTTGGCAGTGTCAGAATTTTGGAATGTTACTGAGAACCCAGTTCTTGGGTCTGTCGGTATGCCTATTCAGACTTCTTCTCATCCTTCTCATTGGCTACCCCCCATTTCTTCTTTTGTTAAGATTAATACTGACGGTTCTTGGAAATATGGTTCTGCTATGGCTGGAGTTGGAGTTATTATTCGGAAGATTGTTGGTTCTTGTATTGGGGGTCTTGCTGCTCAGGTGCGTGCCCATTCTCCACTTATGGCTGAAGTTTTGGCCTTGAAACATGGTCTTTTGAGAGCTAAAGAGTTGAATTTGGTTAATGTTGTAGTGGAATCTGATTCTCAAGTGGCTATTAGTTCTGTTAAGAGGGATATTTCTTCCTGTAATTGGGAGTTGTATCCTATCCTTAAGGATATTAGGTTTCTTAAAGCCTATTTCACAAATCTGAATTGGGCATGGGTGCCCCGTGAAGCGAACCAGTCTGCGGATGCCGTTGTCTCGCTTGCCAGGAAGGGGATGTGCTTGGAGTCGTGGCTTGAGCGACCTCCATCCTCTCTAGTTCATATTTTATCTCGGGATGGTCTTCCTTGCCCTCCGCCTGGTGCTTAATCTTCTGTTGTGTGTCTCTTTTTGTTTGTTTTGTTCTTTTGCTGGTTTGGTTTCCTGTCCTTTTTTTATTCTTTGGTTTGTTTTTGTCTATCCTGTTTGTGTTGTTGGGTTTGGCTCCCCTTTGGGCCTTTGCCGGTTGGCTTATTTGATATCTTTGTTGACCAAAAAAAAAAAATCCAGTACAGAGGGCCAACAGCGAACAACTCATTGCAAGTTCTGAAATTATTTTTGAACTTTTTTGGTCCATGTCAATGAAAGATGTTGTAACTAGATTCTCGTGCTAGACTCTTCAACTGCAGAGATATTTGAGTAGCTTTCCATTATTGGTAGTGTTGTTTCTGGCCCCCCTCTTTGTCCTCACGATTTTGTTTCTGGGAACTCACGAACAACTTCCCAGTGAGTCACCTATCCTGGAATTGCTCTAGCCCCAAGTCACATATACGAGAATGATACGCGGTTTACAATAGGTTTATGTCCAGTTTTCTAAGATTGGTTAATCCAGCAACATCTTTCAAATTACAATACTCACTTGAAAGCATATGTAAGGTCTGTAAGTTGCCAAGAGTGTAGCTTCAGTTTACCTCTCGCTTTCTAATTGTTGTTCGCGTAGCAATGGAAAGATTCTCCATCTCAAAGATTCTGAAATGCACATAAATATTCAACTCTTACTTGATTGACTTCAAAAAGAACATCTAAAACTAATGGTGATGTATTTTAATATGCCATGAAATATTATTATAAGATGGCCACGGAACCATCGTAAACTTGAATTTGGAATGCGATAGAATTATCATATTGTGCTCTTGGTGTCGGTGTCAGTGTCGGTGCTTCATTTTATAAGTAATAAAATAAGGAAATTTAACATGTTGGCTTTTAGATTAAGCTTCTTACTCACAACTCACAAGCACAAGCAAAAACCAATCAAACATAGCTAAACAGGGGACCCCATATTTCGCTTAAAAATGCACATTTTAAAACATAAAAAATAAAAAGAAAGAAATTACCTTGCCATCATTGCATCGTACTCGTCGTACTCGTCGTATGGTTCTCCAATTACAAGGGAAGGTACGTGTTGAATTTTATAGAAATCCTCTCCATCTTCCTGAATCCGATGGTGGAGTTCTCTAGGCATCCCTGTAATGGTTAATTTCCTGAGATTAGTAAGATAACTCAGCCCATCTGAAAGCGCCGTCAATCCCCTGCAATATGAAATCCTCAATCGGCAGAGACTAGGCATGGCTCCTTCCTCTACCCTCAGCTCTGTTATTTGGTTCATACTAGAAACATAAAGAAATTGAAGAGAAGGAAAGCCTCCTTTGGAGAAAACCAGTATCTTTGTATTCTCATGGAAAGTGTTATATCCAAGGCGCAAAGTTGTTAGGTTTCGCAGCTTCTCTAGTATTCCCATTTGGTCCTCCTTGAGAACACATTCCCACAATACTAACTTGGTGAGGTTTGGATAGTTGTGGAGCTCTTTCGGTAATTCTGCGATTGGCCCTACCAACTCCAATTTGTATATATGCCAACAGCTTGATACTATTTGCATAGCTTGCTCTTCACCGCTATTCATTTTGTTATCTACAATTAGAGACCGGATACGGTTAAGCATGTTGCTTGTAGATTTTAAGATTTCCTCCAAATTTTGCAAAGACCTTGACAGTCTTATTCTCAATTTTCTAAGATTGGTTAATCTACCAACATCTCTCAAATCACAATACTCGCTTGAAATGTTATATAAGGTCTGTAGATGGCCAAGAGTAGACAGCTCCATGTTATCCTTTGCTGTGTAATTCAAGGGTAAATATAAATGTCTTAATTGTTTCATCTTCTTTATCACATTTGGGATGACCATGTTGATATAACTTGAAACACGAAAATCAAGAGTTTGCAAGCATACTAAATTACCTAGGGATGGCGGAAACTTTTTTATTTCGCTACTCCTCACGCTTAGAAACCTTAAGTGTACCATATTTCCAATTTCACTTGGCAACTCTACTTCTACTTTATAAAGACCTTCAACCTTCAAAACTCTAAGCACTTTGAAATCCTTCAACGGAGATAGTAATACTTTTTCACTTTTTGGCTTCCATTCTCTTAGGCCATAGAATAATAGAGACCTTACGTGCCCATTTGTTTCATCTCTTGAAGAAACCAACCTATCTGCGTTCTCATCCAAGTAAATTGCAAGTCTTCGAATTTTCCCCAATTGTGCTGCCTTGGCTGCCATAGAAGAAGTAAATGGATTAGCTGCCTCATTTTCTTGCAAAGAATAGTTAATCTGGAAAAAGCTTTCCTCTTTTGCCTTTAACAAACACATGTCTCGTACAAGATCATGGATTCGACAAGTTTTAATTGTCCCAGTTGAACCACTTGTTCCCACTTGAACCAAACACTTTTCCACCAACTCACTTAAGCAATCACGTGCTATATCCTCCATTGTTTCCCCCAAACCATGTCTTTGTTGTCTCAAGGAAATAAGACCTTCTGCCACCCATAACTTAGTCAATTTGCTCACCCAAATATTACAGTCTTCAGGATAATGACCTAAATATAAAAAACATGGTTTTAAGTAATACGGTAGGTCATCATAACTCAATGCCAACACTTGTGATACACCTTCATATTCTTGTTCATGACCTATGCCTCTACTTATGTATTCATGAACATTCTCATACACTCTCTCCCATTCTCTAATAGTGTTTTTTCTGCCTAGAACTCCAGCAAGCACAATGATGGCTAATGGCAAACCTTTACAATGTCGGAGCATCTTCATTCCTAATTCTCTCTTCTTTGTGAGAATTCCCAAATCTGAAAAATAAGAAAGAAAAAAATCAAATACATACTTGTAGTATGAGTAATTGTCGTGCGTATCCTTTGCTTGAATGATTAAAAATTAAAATTGTGAAATCCCGAAATTTACTAATATCCTTTGTCTTATTATAAGTTTGGATTTTTTAACACATGCCAAATGAAAAAAATGAAAAAATAAAATCTGGACCAACACAAAATATGTATGGGATTTCGTTGGATTGAAGAGAAGGTGGAGAAAATTTTGAATTGTCTAGCATTGTCCTCATTATTATTTGCAATTGCATAAGATAAATTCCCATCTTGCTACTGTTCGGTTCATTTTTTACACATGATTTTTCATGTTATTCACCCACTATTTTGAGTTAGTTCTTGACATTTTATAGCTTTTTACTTCTTTTTTGTGTTTTCTTAGATTTTACCTTGGTTGTGATGAAAATGAGCTAAAAGTGCATTATTAGTTATAAATTCTGTTTTTGTTCATTTTCGTAGGTCAACTTCTTGGCCTGGGATCAACATGCTCTGGTGCTCGGATGAGGTCATGATCTTCATGAGACTTGTTCTAATGGATGTTAACTACAACATATCCAAATTTGAGCTCCATTGGACAAGTATTGCCTATCCAACCAATCCAGCATGTTACCACAGCTCTGGAAATCCGGATTTGGCCAGCTTTTACCTCCTTTGTGTCATCTTAATTTCTTGTTACCATAACTCTTGGTAACAAGGAATTACCTTTGTAAATGAGATATTTTCTGAAGCTTTTGGCATCTTTGTGAGGACAAAGCTTCATCATGGCAAGGGGACAAGGGCAAAGGCTTTAAGGAAAGTATGAGTTTTATATTATATTTGTGAGCTGGAAATTGATGGGCAATGGAAAGGAAAGTGCAATCAGATTTTGGGAGAGGTTTTGAACGTGGGTAGCCAATTCATTCGATGATTCTACACATTGAGAGCAGATTGGAGAGCTTGGAGCTAGGAAAAAGCCAAGGTGCAGCCAAGCAAAGTGGAGAAGAAAGCTTCCACCATTGATGACCTTGAAGCTTTCATCATTTTCTCAAAATCTGTAAACTCTTTCTAATTTTATTTTGAATTTGTATTTGGAATAAGTATGAGCAACTAAACTCCATAGCTAGGGCTTAGGTTGAAGCCCTAAACATGATTACCTTATTGTTTTGATGCTTGAGTGTATGAATTTCTAGATATTGTTGATGAATTCCAATTCACCAAATTAATCTATCCTTGATGTATGTTCTTCTTTGATTGATCACCTTTGAAAGCATGCTTCTTGAGATTGTTGGGATTATGTGTATCCTCATGTTATCCTAAGCAATAAATGGATGAAGTAAGAATCATCCATGTGAATTGGTTTCTTGAATACCTAATGTAAACACCATGCTATTAGGATTCTTGTGATGTTCATATTCTCTTTGAACTTAATGGGTTCTCCTTGTAATTGAATCGAAGTACGAACCATACCTAGGTTCGGTTATGAGGAGGGCACAAGTATTGTAGCACGAACCATGCACTTTACGTATATTAGAGAGAATCAATGCGTCTTGAGCCACGACCCATGGTCTTGATTGCGAACATCTTCATCAACACGTTTAGAGTTCATTACTTGAGTATTCATGAACTTTGGTAGAATTGTTTAGGGTGGATTCCGAAACCCTAGTGTTTGTTACATTTTAATTTCACAATTTGATAATTCATCTCTGCTATTCTCATTTAAATTCAAAGTCCATTTACTTTCATGCAATAGAAATAGGTCACTTGAACCAAACCAAAACCCCTCCCCCCCAATGTGTGTGTGAGTTGTGTGTTTGATACGTTGTGTGTCTTGTTTACTGAATTCTGTTTATTTTAGTAACTGTTTTGGACTTTTGGTCCGCGTTGTGTTCTTGCATTTTCTGTGCTGAATCCAACCGTATAAAGAACTTGAATTTTGGACGTACGGTTGGAAAGTTATAGGCAAAACACTGGACAGAGGTCGAAACTGAAAAACAGAGAAAACGAATCTGCCCAAAAACGACCGGTCGCTTTTACCTGACGACCGGTCGCTTTTCACGTCAAAATTTGAGTTTCGACTCTGCCCAAAAACGACCGGTCGCTTCTGCCTCACGACCGGTCGCTTTAGCACTGTTCATAGGTGATAAAAGGGTGATAAAAAGTGCTGTTTGTGTTTTTCTTTAGTTTTCTTGTGTTGTTTTATTTCTTTTACACTTCTTTACTCATTTCTAGTTTCCCTATTTCATTTGTGCATTTGTGGTGTGTTAATTAAGTGTTCTCTTTGTACTCAAATTAGAACTTATAGGAAGCCGACAAGTTCTTCGTGGGATCGACCCCGTACTTACATAATCTATACTTCATTAGATTCGTGCACTTGCGGGTATTTTTAATTGGTTGTTTGCACATTAATTTGTGTCCTTTTAGGAATGCAACAGCTACCTAACAAATGTGTGACCAAGTAAGGCAGTTAATAAAATTGCTACATGTTCTTTTCTTCTTCTTTTTTGCCAAAAATTGCTGCATGTTTGACAGTATTCAAAAATTGTAAAGGGTTGCTATGTAATGGTTTCTATGTGGCTTGCTATATATAACTAAGAACCTGGAACAAAAAAGAGTAAGTGTGAGAAAATACCGATATCAGCCCTTTCAGATATTGCTTTCTTCTCAAGTAGGTTCCAACTCTCATTCTCATTGAGTGGCTGGAGTTTGTGGAAAAAAACATTTCTATTTGGGAGCGAAGCTACTGCTTGATGGCGTGTAGTAAGCAGTATTGTGCTCTCTGTTTCCACATTTGGAAATGCAACCTTCAAAAGATTCCATGTCTTGATACTCCAAATGTCATCAAGGATCACCAAACATCTCATTTCTTCCATGACACGAAAAAGCTTCTTTGCTATTTCATCATAAGTCATTTCCTTAATTTCTTGTTTTTGTTCCTTGGTAGCAGAAATCAGTTTGAAGAGAATTCCTTCCCAAACTTTTCTTACTTGACACCGTTGAGATACACAGACCCAAGCAAAACTATGAAAATGGTGCCTTACTTTTTTGTGATGATAAAGCTGTCTTGCAAGGGTGGTCTTCCCTAAACCGCCCATCCCCCAAATAGATATAACTTGATGACGATTTTCATCTTTCACTAAATTCATTACCAATTCTTCTACATTGTTCTCTAACCCAACAACATCACGTTCAACAACATGAGAATAACTTCGCCTGAGTAGTCCTTGCCTCTTATGCAATTGCAAGGAAGATTCACCACCACTACTGTCTCTGTCCCTTATTTCCTTTATATTATAACTCTGCAAACTCGACCTCAACGCAGAAATTTTGGTAGTGATATTCTCAATTTCTTTCCCAATCCTGTGAAGATTGACCCCTTCCTTGAAGATGCTGGCAAATCTTTTGAGAAACTTCTTCACACCTCTTTTCTTCTTGGAAACCACTTTCAAGCCATAAGTTTGGATGACATCCTCCAAATCATAAGCAGCATCTCTAATCTTGGCAACCCAAATACGGAGCGTTTCATCTTGTCCTTGTCTTGCTTCTGCATCTTTGAGGAATCCCTGCATCAATTGCAGCTCATTTTGTGCAACCTCAACTTGATGGCTGACTCCAGTCAAGAACTTGGCTTCCTGAATGGTGAAGTCTCTAAGACTTTCGAGCACAAAGGAAACAACTGCCTCAGCCATTCTCTCTACTGCTTACTCTCTTCCCCAAAACGAAAACAAGTAAACCAGATCTAGTTTTTAGATTGATTCATGAGAATATCTATTTGTTGTTTGTGTGGTGGACAGGGATACACGGTATCATCAAGTGTGAAAAAAGAAAAAGAAAACCTTATATTAAGCTGATGCGGCCTTGACTTGACGAAAAAACGAAAACTGATGTGGCCAACCCTGGATCATTGAGGCTGCCCCTTTTTTATTTCTTTTTTTTTTAATAAAAAAGATAACCTCCACAGTACAAGAAAAATAAATCTTCTAACATAGCGTCCAAACACAGGGCCACCTCTATGTAGAGCATAATTGTGACACTCTATGAGCAGCCCCATCTGCATATCTAAAGTAGCATGAACTGGTGTGCTGCAAATCTTTTAAGCAATGCGTTAATGTCCAAATATTTACAAAGTTGTGTAAGAAACTAACAACTATCATTATATCACTAAATGGTAGTATCAACCCAATATAAAAAGGATCTATGCTGGATGTTCAAAATCATCAGAATAGCAGGCTCCCTTCATCACTAAGATAAGGTAGTCAAGCATCCGATAGATTGAATTAGAACAAGGATGTGCTTTATCAGCAACATAGAAACAATGCGTCTTTGAATTAATGCTTATCCAGCTGCACCCTGGTGCCTTCTTCAACCCTCTTTCTTTCATCATTCTTCTCATTTCAGCTACAACGTCCCACCTCCTAGAAGAGGCATAGAAGTTCGATAGCGAAATATAATTTGAAGGGTTTTTGGGTTCTAGTTTAATAAGGAACCTGTAAGCTAGATCTTGCATGTCACGATTCTCATGCAACACAGAAGCAGTAACTAAAGACCCCCAAACACTTGGACCAGGTTCTACAGACATTGTTTTGATGAAATTAAATGCTCGATCGAGGTCTCCTGATCGGCCTAACAAATCCACCACACAAGCACAGATCTCCACTGTTGGTTTAATTCTAAAATCAGTTGATAAAGAGCTATAAATGGAAAGGCCTTCGTTTACCAGTCCTGACCTGCCACAAGCGGAAAGGATCCCAACTATAGTTATTGTGTCTGGTTTGATTCCAAGGTGAAGCATCTTATTATACAAGACAATGGCTTCATCACCCCTTCCATGTAAACCATATCCTGAAATCATTGAACTCCAAGAGATTGCATCTTTCGAAAAAGAATCATCTTCAAAGACTTGCCTTGCAATATCCAAGCTCCCACATTTCGAGTACATATCGATCAAAGCATTACATAACGATACATTGTGATTCATTTCCTTCCTGATAGCAAACCCATGAATCTGTTTCCCCCACATTAAACCAGCATGTGAACTACAAGCAGGAAGGACACTTACTAGGGATACTCTATTGGGTTGTATTCCATCTTCGACCTGCATCTTTTGAAAAAGAACCAATGCTTCGTCGGGAGCTCCACTGTGCGCATAACCATTGACCATCGCCGTCCAAGCATATACATTTCTACACTTCATGCGGTCAAATACCCGCCTCCCCAAATCAACTCTACTACTCCTAGAATACATATCAATCAAACAGCACCCAAGATGAACATCTGAACCCCATTTCAAATCCAATTCATACTTTACAATATAACAGTGAAGTTCCCTACCATAATCCCATTTCTCAATATTATCACCTCCGCACAGAGGCAAAATACTTGAAACAGTAAACCCGTCTGGTTTCACCCCATTCATTAGCATGCATTTAGCAATTTCCCAAATTTCCTTATCAGAATCATCATCCACAGAACTTGTATATCCTGCTATTATAGCATTCCAAGACCCCACATTTCTTTGAGGCATTTCCTCGAATACTTTCCAACATTCACCAAAATTGCCACATTTACAATACATAGACATCAGAGAATTGGCAACAACAGTATCCAAAACAAAACCCACTCTTATACTCTTCCCGTGAACAGATTTCCCGGCAACCAAATCCTGAACCTCGCCGGAAACTTTGGCCATGGTCGCTAAGGTATAATCATCCGGCAATACATTACGGTTACACATTTCTTTGAACAGCTCAAAAGCTTTATTATAAACACAATTTCTCACATACCCATTAATCAATGAGTTCCATAAATACATACTCTTGAGCTCAACAGAGTGGAAGACGAGTTTCGACTTGGTTGGGTTTCCACAAAGAGCATAAGCAGAGATGAGCTTTGTGGCGAGAAAAGGGTTTTGTTGGAGGCCATGAGTGAGAACTTGAGCGTGAGCTTGTTGAGTGAGTGAAAGAGAGTGGTGGGTAACTGAAAGCTGAAGAAAATGGTGGAGGTTCAAAGGCTGGTGGAGCACAGTGGCACAAGTGTAATTGCGTGAGGTTATGAGGGTAAATGTCTTGCGTGCAGACGAGAGGTTCATTAAGCACGGAGAGGTAGTTTGAATTCGGCGGGGGATTTGAAGTTCTGAAAGGAACTCTAGTTGAACGACTAATTTTGTTCTTGCTTGTCTTTTAAAAGAATATTCATTATATGTTTGTTATTATTATTTATTGATGACTTTTGGGCTATAATTTGTGTTGGGCTTTTCTTTTTAATTTGTTTCTTGGGTTTATTTTTGTTTTGCTAAAGTTAGGAAAGGAGAGAGAGTTTTTCTCTCACACATTAGTGTCATGGGATTCAAATATGAGACCACCGATCTGCAAATGAAGGCCCTTTTCCACTCGACTAGACCCCATTCACACACAAAAAATATTGCTTCTTGCATTGTCTAGAGTCGTTCGATGGTGAGGGTGCCATATATGGACCACAAATGTGGACCTTCATATTAGCCACATAATTCATTTGAATATTAACTTCACTTAAGTTTAATGAAATGATCATGTAACTAATATGAAGATCCACACGCAAGGTCCATATATGACACCCTCAATATAGAATTTCGAGCGTTGTCTGTTCTGGCTTTGCTCTCGCATGAATCTCACAAAATAGACAATTCAAGCTTCCCAAGTGTACATCCCAACATTGAACAGCCATTGGCTAATATTGCAGGATACAATTTCTTCGTAAAGTAGATTGGAAAAATTACAAACTATACAGTAGAATCAATACAGAGAACAAGATCATTTACAAGTTTGGTTTAATTTATTTAAAAAATCAACCTATAACCTCTGTACAGTAAATACAGGTCCCAAATTCAAAGAGGGGAGGGTCCAACGAGTACCCTAGCTATCAATACAACAGCTATGCCATTTGATTCTATAAGAACGCACTGGAAAAGCAGAAACATCAAGCACGCAATTTGCAAACCCTTGCCCTCTTTCATTCAGTTTGAAACGCACAAACGAATTTACAAACTCACCATCATTGTTGCCCCTTTGACGCTTATTACTCTTTTTTGTACTGCACTCTGTTACATACTGCAACAGCTTTTCGTTCATCTCTACCATGTCATCAGTTTCCCGAGCTTGATAACTACCCTGCTTTTGCTGATTGTTTACTCCACTTTCTCTTGGTTCCTGAAAGGTTACTCTACTGCAGAGCATGCAGTACAAGTTTTTCAACCGAACTGGGACATCTGGTGCCACATTTCTTAATTGAAGTCGCAGATTTGATGACAAGTTGAAGCCTGGGGAAACATACATTCCATCTGGGTTTCTAGTTTCTTTGACAGCGAAGAGTTCTGAACCAAGGCAAGGCCTGAAATTTATGTAAATCATAAACATTAGAATGATGGTGTAAATGGAAAAGAAAAAATCGTATACTTAATAATATGATGTTAATAGATAACCTAACAAAAATTACACAGTTAAAACAGGATAAAGCATATGATATGTATAGAGAAATTCTCTTATCAGGACGTACCTTTTTATTTCTCCTCCTGTCTTATAAACTCAATTGAGAAATCAACAAAAAGATTTTCTAGTTAAAATAACAGTGGACAGTGTACCTTAATTTAAAGAAGTACTTGGGCGTACGGAAGGGGATTTGCATCCATTTCATAAGAATGTCATACAGAAGCTTTAAGCCATCCTTGGGTAATTGGGATAGTCCTTCCTCATTATGTACTCTGTTTGCCTTACTTTTCAAGCCAGCAATCCCTGAAACCGCATAATTACAAACACTAAGAATATATCTTGCTTCAGAACCAATCCTACATGCTTGGGGTTCTCGACTGCATGTGAAAACAATCCATGGGATTTCTACCCGCCTCCAATAGCAGGCAGATTTTTACTGGTTTCAGGGTTGGTGTTCCCCAACCGTCCAACTAGATTTTGAACCAACATTGCGTCTAAAACTCTCTCTAGAATTCCCAGACAACTATTAGAAATAGGTTTAATTAGGCTTGGAATGTAGAGAGCAAATCCAGTACAGAAGGCCAACAGGGAACAACTCATTGCAAGTTCCGAAATTACTTTTGAACTTTTTTTGTCCATGTCAATGAAAGATGCTGTAACTAGATCAAATTCTCATGCTAGCCTCTTCAACTGCAGAGATATTTGAGTAATTTTCTGCAAAGATATGAGGTATCCAACTATAAGGTTCTCAACCTTTCCATTATTGGTAGTGTTGTCCTGATCAAATGGAATGTTTCCCAAAATTTTAACTATATCCACCACAGCTCTTATTACCTTCACTCTTAAGGACAAAAACCAGTGTTGGAAATAAAAAGTGTGGCCCGTTTGGACATCATCAAGTTCTAATGTTTCCAAAGAAGAACAAGGACCATTGTAAGCTGCTGCTAGCTCTGTGCTGTAAATATGCTCCTTGATATTACTCGCTGCATCCTGGCAACCTAAATCATTACCCAAAGGTGTAAGATGTAATTTATGTGTCTCTAACCCTTGTTTTGGTAATAGCAGCAGCTCTAGTTTCCTCTCAGATTCAGCAAATTGAACTAATGACTTCACCCAGCAGCTGCAGGAATTAGAACGAACCTTTAATACTAACTGCTTCAATATAAAAGTCGTGGTCAGCCAATCTCCTTGACACGCTGCATACACCCAGACTCTGTAAGCAGGCCAATTATCAAGAGATATGCCCGAGTTTCTATCAGGATTGCAACTTCCCTCACTCTCATTTACTATGTTACCCCAAATTATTTGACAACGCAGCAACAGAGAGTAGAGTGTGTATGTATGACATTCAAACAAGTTGCTTTGGCATACAAGTTCGACCAGAAGCTTCACTTCGTCAAATACTTCAGTGGAGATGGCACCAGCTTCATTGAGATTTTCAAGAAAGGCCACCAAAAACCTGTACACCTTAAATAGAAGCTTTGATCTGACAATTCTGCTCTTCTCTCTTTTCAAGTCTACACTATAACGAATACATGCATCTGTTTCTGTTGTTGCAACGAGATCATCATGCATATATGAGAGAGACTTGACTAAAACAGATATTTGACCCAGCACTAAGACATGTAAATCAGGATATTCTTGGATTAGAAGGAAAAGAAGATTGAGCAGGCAGTTAACTTGTTGAAACTCAACAGTGGCATTCTGACAAAGATCCAAAACTGGCTTCACCATTATGGTGATATGATCTATGATACGCAAGATCATCTGAGATGGCTGAAGAGAGTAACAACGCACGAGAGATCCCATCCCTGTACTTCTTTCCTTTTAGTCTTCTTGACATATCTACCAAAACAGAAATCGCTAACAGGCTCTCGGATGTGATAGGAGATGGTGGTGCATTCTCAGCCATGCTTAACAGCTTCAAAGATTCGAGGACATCATAGGGTAGATTGTGTGGCATACATAAAATCATCTGCAGAATGCTGAAGGTGAGTCAACATAAACAACAAATAACAAAATCATCTGTATGAGCTGAGAAACAACCTTACGTAAAGTTTGAAGAACCTCACATAGCATGGATGTCGGAATTTGAGGTTCATCTAGTATGCTTAACAACACTTTCACGAGATATGCATTTACAGGAATGTGACACATTCGTTGACTGAAAATAAAATGTAGGCATCTTACTGCTGTTGCTCGCAGCTGAAGACTCTTTTCATGGCTAAGAAACAGGAGAAGCAAGTCCACCTGCATTCAGATAGCAATAAGAAGTATGGGTCAAGAATTTTGAGGAATGTGCTACCAAAATAATTACCTGCTGAGATATAAGAATGGTTGACCTGGAAGCAAGTTTTGAGAGGAAAACCAGCATCGCAACCTGGTAATCCTCATCCGAGAACTCTAATAGCAGTTTTAGACATGTCTGCAACAAAGCAGCGTTCAGTGAGTGATCGGTGCATATTTACATATCATTTTGTACCCTTCTAGCTTATGATTTGGTTATGTTTTTGAGTTAAACTTGTGCTTTTAATCCTTTTTGTGTTTATCTTTCAGTTCATTGAGCTTTAGGTAATAATGAGGGCTTTTGATAGTAAATGATGCAATCCATGCATGTTAGGGCCTAATTTGGATGAATGGATGAAGAGCTTAAAGACAAACTCAATTTTGGCTACAGTCCCCTGCCAGCCCAGTTTCGTAGGTCATATTGCAAGCTTTGTTTCAGCAACCTACATAGCTCGGATGAGGCCACATTCTTCATGAAAGTTGTTCCAATGGGTGTATACTATAACATATCCGAAATTCAGCCCCATTGGATAATTGTGGAGTCTGTTACCTAGCAAACACAGAGCCATGCTCAGGATGGATTTTATCAGCGCGCAAAATGAGTTAGCAATTTGTTTTGGCCTTAACTTCCTCCTCCGACCTTGGATTGGCCCAAATGATATATGGCTGGAAAGAAGACATTCTGAACTTCAAGTTTGAGTGCTTAAAGTCTTAATTTGCTTAAGGGAAGCCCAATTCGTAAGCCCTTGAAGTTGCTGGTCATGCTGACCTCAGGATGAGCTATTATTTCTGGTTGGAAGCTTGGTCATGGTGACATGAAGATGAGCTAGGGCTGCTGGTGGGATTTATTAGTGAAGTGCATCAACCATTTCAGATTTTATAATGGAAGTGTTGTATGCATTAGTGAAGTGCATCAACCATTTCAGATTTTATAAAACAAAGTGTTGTATGCATTAGCCATACTTAATTCAGATTTTCAGCTTCCTTAGGCCTATATATAGTGAGGTTTCCCAAGCTTGTAAACACACCCCAAGGGGGGAGCTCTCAAACACTTCTCTAGAGCTCCCTTCCCTTCTCTCCCTCAAATTCTCTTAGTTTTCCTTTCTAGTTCTCAATTCTAGCTTTCTTTAATGTTTTCTTAGTTGTAATTTATTTTTCTTGTAATGTAAATTCTTTTCTTAAGTTTTCAAGTTGAATTAGTTTCCAAGTTTCAATTATGGTTTTTGTTCTTATTCATTATGCTTATAAGTTAATATGCTAGTTTGAATGATTGATTGATCACCATTTAGGCTTGCATGTTAGCTATCTTGGTTTGAATTAAGAGTAGACACCATGCTTTAATTCGAATTGAACTATGAATAGGAAGAGTATGTATGGACATTCGACAACAGGGATTAGATACATGCTTGGTTGTTTAAATTGTTCTTCTATGCTTAATGGGTTCCTAATGCTTAATTTTAGGTTAGACAACAAATGATCAAATTAGGGAATTAGGAACACAAGGTTATGACCAAACACCATGGCTTAATCATACATTAGCTAGAATCAATCCGTTAATCTAATTGAACTTGGGAACTTATCTACTTGAGTTAGTTATTTTCTTTCTTTCTTGTTTTATTTATTTCCTTTCTTTTTCATTTCTGTTTTGTGTAGGGAAATGAATTGGATCATTCAATCACCAATCCTCGTGGGATCGACCTCGCACTTACATATGCTATACTACCAAACGGCTCGTGCACTTGCGAGTATCACAAGTTGAGGATGCAGTTGAATCCATTTTGGTGCAGCTGTATCTACACAACAGTGAGCATTAGAATCTAATACATAAGTGAAAAACTACAAAAGAAGTCAGGTAAAAAAAATTGAATTGCAATACAACCTTGTAAGCATTATTTGCACGAGAATAGGAGCACCCAAGTTTGGCAAATAATCGTGCTCCGGCCAACCTTAGAGCAGGCAAGGTTTCTGGTGAACTCATCATCTGAAGCAGCATCTCCAAGACAACACAAGCAAAGTCCTCTGATAACTCAGCAAAACATCCTGCTGCAAATAACGATGCTTTTACCTCCAAAACATGAGAAGAAACCAAACTAGAAAGCACCAAGTATCGTATACTCGGACTCTCTTTAGCGAAATGCGCCCAACAGCCAAACAGACCCAAAGCCAAAGCCCTACCTCAATATCCCCACTGTCAAACACAACCTTAACTCTCCTCAGCAATTCTACCTGCATGTGAACCCGAGTTTTGCACAAAACTCCTTTACACTGTTTCCGTTTGTTCCTCTTCCTGCACTCAAACAGAAAGGTCTTGAAAATACAGAGTCTTGTGTGCTTCTCTCCACATTCGAATGGAAGGATGATAGCATTGGAGAAGAGCTTGTCCTCACCAGGAATTAGGTCGAACACATAGTAGACAGCTGGAGAAGGGTCTGGCTCTCTACTTAACTGTTGGAGTCTTGGACTGATTTCCGAAATGGCTTCAAGCGAGCGACCGGATTTCTTGGAGCGCAGGGCCTTTTCTAGCTCTGCTCCATTCCATCACACATGCTGCTGAGTTCCTTTCCATTTCAGCTCAAACTTCAAATAGAAAATAACCTTAGAATCAGATACGTCCGCACAAAAAGAATTCAAAACAAACTCATAATCCATCAGCAAAGGTTTACAAATACTAAGAAACTTTTTTTTCCCCTTTTTGAAGCCTTGAAATAACTTGAAAATATAATCTTTCTCTAATATAATGATAAATAAAACTCACCATTCAAGTTACAATTTTCAGCTCCACAAAAGGATACTCGTTTGGATAAGATACGCTTCGGATACGGTCCGACATATCAGACACGAGCTCCGGGCCAAGTTTGCCGTTGAGGGGCTGTTGAGGAGCCCCTGGGCGCTGCGTGTGAATATAGAGAGAGAGAGAGAGAGATCGGAGCGCGCGAAGAAGAAGAAGACCTCGACTGACCTAATTTCTATTTTTAATAACCATATCCATGACGTATCGAATCCTAGTTTTTGGAGATTAGCAGTGTCCGTGCTTCATCCAGCAACCAAACATCACCTGCTTAAAAACACACCATTATCAGCTCTCCATCTATTCTTGTTATGCAAAGCGGAAACAATGTTTAATAGAAGAGGCATATTTTCTATAAAATTTAAAAATCACTGCAGATAAATATTAGTGCCCTGCCCTCACCTTCAGCCCGCTTCGAAAACTATGTGGCTCTGTCAATCAAACGGCATGTGAGCTTTGTCGTTTCACCTTTTACACTCACGCACGAGACCAGCAGGAGAAGTTGATTGAAGTAAATAGAAAAGAATAAGGGAACGTCCACCGACAATGGGAGACTGCAGAAGAAAGTAAAGAAAGACTCGGAGAGTTGCAGAACTGAAAGTGAGAGAAGAGGGGAGTTTGAAATATAGTTGGCTCGGCTGGAAGGGGTTGAGCTGCTAAAGTCTGGGCCTAGAGCTAAGGTGGACTTTGGGCCTTGAAATGTTTGGGCTTAAGAATATTTGGACTTATCATAATCCCCTCTTCTCAAAGGAAGTTAATGACCAAATTACAAAAGTATCCTTGTAGTTTCATTTGCACTGAGGTCCCTAGTTTGGGCATTATTACCCATGTAGTTATTTGATATTTATGACCATAAAATTCTTATGAGTTACCCATGTAATTATTTAACATTACAGGTAAAATTCTTATTTCCGTCAATTGAGTAGACGAAGTGGTCATTTTGGGGGAATATATGTTGGGCGAATGTAATTTGGCTTGATTTTCACTAGGGTTTGTGTAATTTAGCTCGATACATAGCCAGTTCCTCCACTCAATTAACGAAAATAAGGGTTTGTGTAAAGTAAGTAAGAATATAAGTCATATTCTTAAAATTAAAATTACATAGACCATGATGAAAGTCGAATTAGAGACTAGTTTTGCATTATAGGCAAAGTTAATTTACTGTCCGCTGTATTTCATCTAAAGAAGGACGGATGTCCAACGGGATAATGAGGAAGTCACAAAAGATAACATAAAAAAATAAGCACAACTAAAAGAATCTAGTTCTTATCTTGATACAAGACAAGACACCCTCATAGTATAAATAAATGTATTGCATATTTTCTCTCAATAGCATAAAGAATAGGGTGGTGCTAGATGCACCAATTTTGGGCACCAACTTGCTCACCAACTCTCTAATAGAGGTGGAGTCCGCCAATACAACGGGTCCCATGCTCTATTAGAGAGTTGATGAGCAAGTTGGTGCCCAAAGTTGGTACCTCTAGCATTTTCCTAAAGAATATGACGACAAAAATGTCACTAAAAGTTTGACATGACTAAGCCAGCCTAGTACTAAATCTAAAAAAGTATTTAAAGATGTCATGCGCTCTTCCGTGTTTTTCAAAGTACAAATTAGGTTTGATTGAGTGAGTGATTTTTTTTCATCTTTTGTCCGGTGGGTGGAACACGTCACTCGTCTACTCACATACAAAAATAAAGATTTCACGTATAAATATATGATTTGTTTTTTGTTTATGGGTAGCCGAATGAGTGATATTGTTCTTAATCGGACTCAAGAATTTCTCTATATAAAGAGGTTCAATTATATTGTTTAATTTCTTGCTCAATCTATCGTTAACACTAGACAAGCAACAAAAAAGAGAACATTTTGGCTACCAACCAAAGGAACCGTATTTATTGGTGTTAAGCAACCAAAACAGAATTGAAAGGCAGAAAGTTTAGCCTTTTATGAAAATTTGCAACTCCATACTTTAAGCTAGTGACATTTTAGAAGAACTCTAGCTATTAATATTACACCATACCTGCAAAACCAAAGATTGCTCAGATTTAACATAAGGGAACACTCAAATTGTGCAAACTAGCTAGCTTTTCCTGTTGCGCATGTTGAGCTAAAATTGCCATGGACATCATTTAAGTTCCACAAACCATCCCACAGAAAATTGTCCTCGTTATTGGAGGCTTCAGGCACAGACACATTTCCATTGAGCATGGAATAGTAGAAGCCTTGCTCCTGATGATCAGTTGTGTGATGAGGATATGTACTTATAGTCTCCATGCCTTGCTTAACTTGAGGCCAGAAGCATGGCAATTTTGTGTCATTATTTTCATCCAGCAAGGCCATGATTCTTTTCACTTCTTCTTGATTCACTTGTAAATGTTGCTGTTGCTGCTGCTGATGTTGCTGATTGTGAAATTGCTTCCTCCTCAAGAAGCGATTTTTCGCCTTGTCGGAGGCATCGGAAGGCAGTTTTGCCTTTTTCTTGAAATGGGTTCTCCAGTAGTTCTTGATCTCATTGTCAGTCCTTCCAGGCAAGCTTCTTGCAATTGTTGACCACCTGAATTTTTTCAAAGCAGAAACTAAGCTCGCTAAAACAGGAAAAATATCAAACCAAAAATAGAACAAAAAAGAAGAAGACATACCTATTCCCCCATCTAGCATGTAGCTCTAGAATTATGCTCTCTTCATGTGGAGTTATCTGCCCCCTCTTAAGTTCTGGCCTCAAGTAATTCACCCATCTCAATCTGCAACTCTTTCCATTCCTTTTCAGTCCTGAATAATCAAAGTGTACAATTTTGATGCTTTTGTTAACCATAATTAGACATAATACAAACTGCATCTAATTAAGAATTAAGCTGTAATTATAAATACCTGCAAGCCTAGCCACAGAGTTCCATCTTCCTTCACCATGAAGCTTTACATACTCAATAAGCAACCCATCTTCCTCAGCAGTCCAAGGTCCTTTTCTCCAACCCTCTTCTTCTATTCTACCCCAACCCATATGATGACCTGCCATCATCCCCAAATACATGTCAAAAACTCTGAATTTTTATGTGTTTGCTTAGCTTGTAAAGTTTGTCTTGAAAAACCTTATGGCATTTTGCTTATCTTTGGTTGCATATTTATATATCTGCAGCATAACCACTAGCCCCCCTTACTTTGTTCCATCAGTCAATTTACTGTCATTTTCAAATCCTCCCTATGCTTTCGACTTTTTTAATTAAGGTACGGGTGATCTGATCTCTCACAAATTCCGTCATCAGATCTGTAATGACAGAACCACTCTGCCACGCTTATATCCATTTGTGATTTGTCTGAGATTGTTCCATGATTTCTTTTTGTCTCTTTATCATCATCTCTATCCTCACCTTTAATGTGTGATATTTTACACCAAGAATCAACTAGAAGACATGTGATAGTAGTGACAATCATTCCCGCACATCAACGGTTCAAAGTCACTCTCATGTTTAGTGAAAAAAATAAACTACAAGACATTTGCTAGCGATTGTCACCTACGCGAATAAGTAGTTATTAAACTTCTGTCAACTACAAACTTTATATCAATCAAGCGTATGAGTTATTTCAATCATGCAGTTAAAAATATTTCGCTCAAACATGGGCATTTGGGGAAACCAAAAGTTTTGCTATTGTATTGGGTGACATATTCTAGTAAGGATGCAAATCTTTTAGTTGAAATTAAAGTGTTGGATGCTAAAGTGAGACAAAAGATAGATAAAGGATCCCATGGCGTGAGGCCACGTATGTAGAGCTTATGCATTTGGACAAGAAGAACTAGTAGCTTCATAGCATGCTAATTAAGGATAATTTAAGAAATTTCACTGTAGAAATAAGTGGGTGTTGGAACTTTCTTAACTTGAAAATTACTAGAGGGCCAATGGGCTTGCACCAGGTGCTGGATTTACTTACTTCTTAATGTGATTGTTTCAAATAATCACAATTAAATCTGATTTTAAGTATTTAAATATACTTTGGGGCTATTATCTTGAAGGAGAAATTATAAAATACTATAATAATATGAACAGGTGTACATTTTGAGGGGACTAATGATTTTGGAACATCACCAAAGCCATATGTGGTCACACCTCTCTCTCTCTTGTTGGGGACTAATGATTTTGGAACGTCACCAAAGTCATATGCGGTCACACCTCTCTCTCTCTTGTTGGGTTGTGCAATAAAGTGCTTCTACACTCGATAATTTTCATAGTGCAGCAACTGTAAAATGTTTCTTTTAACTCGATAGTCTCCCTTGTACAATGACATAAATTAGGCATGAGATACTCACACGTTTGTTAGCACCGAATCATCACATCTGATTTATTCTTTTCCTTTTTAATTATTAATTAACATTTCTGGAGACAATGCTAATCCGTGCTTAGTACGGATAATCAAGAAAAGTGAACCCCCTTAAAACTTATTTTAATAGCTAAGGATGTCAATGTCATCTGTGCTTAACCTTAAGCTAGAAAAATCTGATGTGGGTTCCTTATTCTACTACCCTTTGCTTTGTTTTACTTTACAGGTGTCATTTCAAAGTAGATTTAGGATAAATTTAGGGCATAATGTGGGGTTACAAGGCACAATTTTATAACCAAGAGTTTCTAGAAACATATAGGCTGTTGTCGTATTTTGGAAACTCCGTGAGTTGATGATGATGATCTGTATATAGTTGTGTCCCATTTTGGTTTATTTAAAGCTGGATGGATCTTGATATTTTTGTTGAGATAGAATTTCATTAGGGAAGGAGCCAATTGCTGTTCTTGAGAATTACTTTAAGTTTTTTATTTGAGTGAATGCAGAAATGGTGCCAAAATTAGTATGATTACACAAATCTTAATTAAGATCTAAGTTATAAGATTGTATCTAAGTGTCTAGGTATAAAAGATTTGCTCAATTGCTAAAAGGCAGGATTCATAGATATGGAATCCATGCAAGTGGAATTGTATGCATCTTTAAACTATATTTTGTATCATAGTCTTTCACCCTTGTTTTTGTAAGTAGTGAATTGTTTTTTTTAATACAAACGATAGTCTAAAGCTACAAAGAAATGAAAATTTTCTCACAAACACACATTAGAAACTCGGGTCGAGACTTTCCTATCACTCGTCCTACTACGTGACAAGTTTTTCTATACATGCACTTTAGTAGTACCCTAGTAAAATATTTGATTTTATCCTCACTCATCCTCCCATGTGGCACTAATGTCCCCACAAAAGTTTTTATCTTGCACACCCTTTAGTAGTTAGTGGCCTAGTAAAGTATTTACCTTTACCCTTCACTTATCCTCTCATTTTCTAAATCCTAGACCTTTGTTTCAAACACAAAGAGTTAAAATATGCATGCGTATAGAATGCATATCAGTGTTCATGATTTGAGATCGATGTATTTCATTTTGTTAATCGTTGTCTTCAAAGAATGTTTACAACTAGCCGACCCACTTAAATTCTTTAATACTCTGGTATTAATTTGCATTATCATTTTCTTATCCAAGTTTTTGTTTGATCTTAAGTAAGTGCTGTCCAATATTAACAACGGTATATATGATCTTGTGAAATTAACATATAGTGAGGCCTTTTTGTAAAGTTGTTGCGTTCACATTGGCTCTATAAAGTATCGTACTTTCCTTCAAAAAATAAGAAAAAAGTATCCTACTTTTTTAGGCTTTGCAATTGTAAGTGTCTCCCACTAAAACTGCTGAGGTGTGAACATCATGACAGAAAACAGAAGTGTGAACGGATAAAACTGAAGTGTGAACATCATTACCCGTTGTTTTTCTTTTTCTTTTGACATAAGCGAGCGATATTTAGAGAAGGAGGATTCAAACACGACTTTGGATGTAGGTGTAACTGCTCTTAATCACTTGCTCGACACTCATATTTGGACTAAACTATCCATTCCTTGAGTACTTCACTTACACTTTTACATTCAATTTGGTAAGTAAACATATACTTACTCAGTTAAAACTTAAAAGTAATAGGGTCGAGCTCGTTTAGTGCAACTTTGAATGGACGGGCTTCCTTTACCTGCAGTCATCCAGGAAGGTTCTAAAATCTCCTTCTGTAAATTTGGCAAATGAGAATCATGCCTGAGGGAAAAACTAGCCACAACAAATAAGAGCTTTAACAAAATTGAAAATACAAACAGGTTACAATGAAATGAAGAGATAAAATGTGTATAACCGCTAAACGATGCTATGACTTGTGACAAACAACAGCCTTGCAAGAAAAGTCATCATTTACAATCCAAATACCCAATTCTTGAAGCCGCTTCTGAAGTAAGTCTGAAGCCATATCACTAGACCAAAATACCATCTGTTTCCCATCCCCTAAGGATTGATTAACGTTACTGTTACCGATCCTGAGACCTAAGCTTGTCTCATCAAGATTCTTAACCCTCACACCCTTCTGTTCCAAAAACTTTGCCATTATATACCCAAAACTTAGGCTGTGTCTTTTGGCTAGCAAAGAGTTCACCATCATTGCAAATTTGGAAATAAAATCATTGCCCCCGATATTTCGTGCAGAGGATGATCTTCTGGCAAAGAAAAGCTCCGAGCTCTTCCCTACATAGAAATCATACGAAGGATCAGATTCAATAAATAGGTCACTGTTGACAGGCAGCATGTTCCCATCCACCACCCAACTATTGTGCCTAGATTCTAAACACTTTTTTAGTACATAGGCCTTGACTAATACTTCCTTGATCATTTCCACATTAGAATCCTGGAAAGACATCAACTTGTAAGCTCCTACACTCCTTAAAAACTGGTCTGTACCAATTACTGGATGTCCTCTTCTTGCCAGATCAAACAGGAAGTCAGATTCGGGGCCAATAAATACATAGTGCCACAAATGTAGACTCTCAAAGTGGCAGAGCAAGTTCCTAATTACCATCTCTGGAACCCCAAACAGACTCACAATAATAATAGTGTCACGTTTCGGCACAGAATTAAGAACAGACCCAAGTTCATCAAGGCTCCCAACAACTCTTTCAGGAAATATTTCTCTGAAACAAAAATCATACCACCTCAAATCACTCAACGGTTGCATATCCCAAAAACCAAAATCAAAAGAACTTTCATCCAGTATATGGGAATCAGGCCCAGCTGTTTTCCCATAGTTAACACCAGCATCCCTGTGAGAGACGCTAAGCGCTCTCTCATGTAAAAAATTGGTGTAGATATTAAAATAACCACGAGTATGGATAAATTTAATGAACCAAGGTGTCCATATCTTCTCTCCAATCTTTTTGTACCACCCTGTTGTCACCTGCACATAAATTTCAGAGCTCAATTGAGTAATAAGTGAAATTGAAAAAAAATCAAGAAACATATTTCTAAAAAGTAAAAATAAAAAAGTACCATGCCATCAAGAAATGGTTTAATGCCTTTTGCCTTATGATTGTCATACCACAACCTGAACTCTTTCCAAGGTTTAGGAAAGAGAAGCTGACCCCAAGTGCCAACCAGTTGGTACAAGAAGAGTCGTGTTCTATCATCCAACTGTATTTTGCTCCCGTGTTTACCTATAAGCCAGCATCAAACTAATTAAAAGGAAATTAAAAATAATAAATATATATATATCCTTTTCAATTCCTTTCTTTACTCCCGAATAAGAAGAGTAAAAAAAGATGATTTAAATGGAACAAATTCTCTTCTGAAACCTTTGTTTTTCCTTCACCGATTTATTAAAATCCAAATATTCAAAACTGAAATTTGATTCGTTTTATAAACGGTCTTGCATGATTTACATCACTCGGATCAGATAACCAGCGTCAGAAAAAGCCCAAAGTAAAATCAATTCAGTGCCAGTACTAACCATAAGCCCTTTTACACTTTATTTCAGAAATAGAATTAGAGACAAGGCATTCAAAGATTGGTATTCCAAAAAACATAAAGAAAACAAAATAGGATGGTACCTGGGACAAACCTTGGTCGCTGCAGCGAAGCCCCGTAGATGTATGGACGATAGTTGGAGGCATTGTAATAGTAATTCACAATCAAGCTTCTCAGAAACTTGTAATAAAGCGGTGAGACCTCCAAGTCATCTTCCACAACAAACGCAAACTCGTTGTCCGAGCTGGGCCACCAGGCCTCCAACCATTGGGCCTGCAGGCCAGCATTGGCAGTCCGGTAATGGATTAGCTTGTCCCCATATTTCCACTCAAACCCTTCTACAAACTCCAAAATCCGATGTGACTCCTGCAACGTCTGACCAACATTTGAAGATGCATCCCCGAGGGCAAAATGGTCAATGTAGACGTGGAGTTGGACCTTGTCAGTGAGGTAGTCGGCAGCAGCAAGGGAACGAAGGCAGCGAGCAACAGATTCGAGGCGGTTGAAGGTCAGGACCTTGACAATGAAGGTGAAATTGGGGTTAGAGTTTGGGTCTTGGGCAATGAGAGTGAAATTAGGGTTTGGGTTTGGGTCTGGGGAGGAGAAGGGAAGAGAGGAGTGGTAGTAGGAGAAGAAGAAGAGGACGGAGACAGAGAAGAGGAGGAGTGGGAGGATGTGTCTCCTGGGTCCAGCCATTTTTGTAGGGCTGGGGCTAGGGCTTGAAGGTAAAGAAGGGCATTGTGCGCGAGCTGGTGAAGATATCAAAATTACAAGTAGGAATAAACTTAATGAACCAAGGTGTCTTCTCTCCCATCCTTTTGTACCACCTTTATTGTCATCTGCAAGTAAAGTTCACACCTTTAGCTGAGAAATAATACTATGATGAGTTTGGTCTAATATGGGACTAAGAAGATGGATTTGCTAGATAATATTATTTTGTGTCTGATTTACAATATATTTGAACCCAATCATTTTGCTAGATAACAATTTCTCATATTGATTCATAAATATATTGATAAAATAAATTTTACAAAGGTAATATCTTCAACATATCTTGATGGCATAAAATATAATTCATTCAAATCAGAACTTAACTATTAAAAATGACACTGAAATTTAAAAGCAACCATGTTATAATTTCAATTATTTGCACAACCTAGAACAAAATAAGGAAGACATATTTACCAAAACTGATCGGAAAGCTTTTCATTTCAACCAAGTTCATAACAAGATATCCAAGATATCCATTATATCAACACAAGAATTTGAACAAAAATTTACTGATACCAAAATAACACAACACAAATTAATCAAAATGAAAATTTGTTTTCTGTCTAATTTTTCTTAGGATCACATCAAATCCCTGCAATTGCAAACCACAGAATTTATACAAAAGTCAAATTCATGAGTAGAGAAGCAAATGAGAATATAGATTTGTTTGTGCAAAACCTATAAAAACACAAACTAAATTCTATGAAACATAAGTTTAACTTGGAGGAAGATGTAGTGTTGTTGTTTAACTCCATTCTCGCAAAATAAGGAAGAGGATCATATTTAGGACTAAATGATACTTAAAAAGAACACTCATGCTCACATATGTCCATCTCCGTATCGAAAACCAACACAATTAAGCAAGAAGAACCATATTGTGAGTTCAACAGGTTAAAATGTGACAACCAATATCTCCATTGCAACAGACACTATATCAGTCTTGATATAGCTGAGATGTATATCAGCAACAAACAAGTAACGAAGCAGAGTTCCCGGTGATATACATGGTTCAGTCTTCAGCTCCATTTATAAAAAGAACTTATCAGCGCTAATCAGTGATATTTACCTGTTAGTGATATGCATGGCTCAGGCTTTAGTCTCCATTTCTTTTTTCAAAGTTTTATGGCATATTGCCATGAGCATGGTTTGTGAAACGCAATGCCATTGTCAAGCTTCCAAAGGCGTAGTAGCTCAAATCCTGTGATGTAAACGTGGCTGACCAATAAGAAATGCAAAAGGTACAGGAAAGGTAATGTTTCGAACAATAGATCAAGACAACGTATTAAAGCCAGAATTTTTATTACAGAAGGATTAAAATCACACAAACCAGGAAACTATATGCAGGATAAGATAAATTTAGTTATCATTCTTAGTATATGTTTGGCCTGAACATAGATTCAAAACACGCCATCTAAATAGGACATTACAGAACTATGGGAGAAAGACTAAATGCAGGATTAACTGCACATTGTTTTTTTCTAAACGTTTCGAGCAAATAGATATTTCAACTTCTGGGTTGTCTTTGTTCTTGAAGAACTAGTGCCTAACACAATTACCATTGTCTTTACCAGCAGCTAAGCAACAAAAAAAATACCCAACCCAGTTAAGCATCAGACAAACACCCAACCCGGTTAACAATAACTTTTCCATTTAGCAAAACCCAGCTTCAATTTTCTGCACCCAACTTAGTTTTTATCAGCTATGCAGAAAAGAGTAACATGATACAATTTTCACAAATACACAAAGAGATAATAAAAAATAAAAAAGACAACAAAAACTTCCTTGCCTATGACTGAGATGCGAGAGATTGAGCTGTGAGATCTGGAGATAGCTGCGAGATCTGTGAGAAAGAGGGTGAAAGATCCAGAGAGCAATGAAAACCTGATAGGATTCCAAGGGTGTTTAGTCTTTGTAATCTTGCCAACCTGCTATATTAGGAGGTTAGTCAGCATTAGTTGGGATGTTGAATTGTATTGTGTTTTGAGTAATAAAATAGTATATTCTCTGTGCATTTTGGGTTAAGGTCGAACAGGGTTCTAACAAAACCATAACCTAGGCTGGGGATGGTCGTCGGTGCGGCGAAATGGCCGGAGACGGTTGAAGATAGCCGGAGAAGAACATTGAAGCTGAAGGTGAACAAAACGCGACCTTTGTTGCTATTGCGGGTACGTTTGTTTGGGCTGTTTGACGAAAAATTATCCAACTCTTTTTTTTTGTCCTCTTAAAATGGTGGTGGGCTTAATAACATCCCAGTCCAAGTTCATTGATCCAAGCACAATATTGGGCTGGACTTTTTGTTGTCTTTAATAATTATCTTAATGAGATTTGAGAAAAAGAAATTACCATTACTATTAATGTGGGTTAGGTCAATTGATCAAAGCAATGTGTCCGTCCCCTTGCAGGCGAGTGATATCATTTCTTGTACATTAGAGTAGTTTAGAATATGTTTTGTTAAAAAAAACAAAGAAAGGAAATAGTACTAGAGACGCTACCATTTAAAATTCCAATTATGTGGTAGTGTTTCATTTGTTTCCTACATGTGCCACTCTGGATATTATTTATTTATTGAACAAAATTTGGTGTAATAAGTTCGTGTCTTTAGAAATTTCTAGAGAATAATATTGTTTTGAATTAGTAGAAAACAATAGGATTGCATTTCTCCATGAGATTTTTTTTTTTCCAGTGAATCTCCATGAGATTTTTTTAGTGATACAATAGGATTGCATTTCCCTTAATCCATTATTTAAACCAGCATAAAGAGTGTGACGACAAGGATGTCACTAAAAGCTTGACATAAGTAATCTAAAATACTAATCATGTGTGCTTTCATGTTTCTCGAAGTACAAATGACAACTACTATCAATTTCCATCCTGATCAAGACAGAAAAGAAGAGAAAGAAGAGAAAGTGAAACCTGTATGAAAAATATGCAACTCTATGCTTCAAAACTAACATGAAATTTTGATTTCCAAGAACAACTTTCCATTGAATACAATTCTCATACAAATTAAAGTGGTCGACCGTTTATTGGAAAATAAATAGCTAATTAAGCCTGGATTGCATATCTTTTGCAAGTTGCAACCCAAATTCCACTCCACTTAGAGAGAGAGCCTTGGATCATTTTGATGACACAAGCTAGTAAATATTACACCAAACAAAATCAAAAGCTGCCTGAATTTTAACTAACAGAAAGGAACCACCAAGTTGTGGAAGCTAGCTTTGCCTGCTGCTGTGCCAAAATTTCCATGGACATCATCCAAGTTCCACAAACCATCCCACAGAAAACTGTCCTCATTGCTGGAGGCTTCAGGCACATACGCATTGCCATTGAGCATTGAATAGAAGAAGCCTTGCTCCTGGTGGTCAGCTGTGTGGTGAGGGTATGCAGCAGAAGAAGTGTCCATGTCTTGCTTCACTTGAGGCCAGGATGAGATTTTGTTATTTTCGTTTTCATCCAATAAGGCCATAATTCTTTTCACCTCTGCTTGATTAATCAGCTGCAATTGCTGTTGTTGTTGTTGCTGCTGCTGCTGCTGCTGCTGCTGTTGCTGCTGGTGGTGAAACTGCTCCCTCCTTAGTAGGCGAATTTTCGCCTTCTCGAAGGCATCAGAAGGCACTTTTGCCTTCTTCTTGAAATGGGTTCTCCAGTAGTTCTTGATCTCATTGTCAGTCCTACCAGGCAAGCTTCTTGCAATTGTTGACCATCTGAATTTGTTCACCGCAGAAATTAGTTAAGCCCTTTGGTATATTACCAAATAACCTCAAACAAAAAAAGAACCAAAAAGTATATAAAAATATTTACCTGTTCCCCCACCTAGCATGTAGCTCTACAATTATGCTCTCTTCATGAGGAGTTATCTGCCCCCTCTTAAGGTCTGGCCTCAGATAATTCACCCACCTCAATCTGCAGCTCTTTCCATTCCTTTTCAGTCCTATAAAAAAAACAGAAACCAAACATTTTTTCAATGGATGCATGAGAAAAATGGCCATTGGCAGTAAAAATTATTAACAATAAAAAAGGGTAAAATTCTATGCATATTAAAATTTGAGCTGAGATATTAAGAGAGTGAAGTTGCACATCTATATATATATATATATATATATATATGTTACCTGCAAGCCTAGCAACAGAATTCCATCTGCCTTCACCATGAAGCCTTACATATTCTATAAGCAACCTATCTTCCTCAGCAGTCCAAGGACCCTTTCTCCAACCCTCCTCTTCTATTATACCCCAACCCATTTGATGACCTGCCATCACTCCCAAATACATGTGAAAGCACAACTTTTAGTTTGTGTTGTGCTTAGGTATGCTTACCTAAAGTTTGTTTTCCAAATCCTGTGGCATTTTGGCTAGTGCTTGTTGCATATTTATACATCTGCACCATAGCCCATACTTTGTTCCATCAGTCAACTGTCATTTTCAAATCCTTCCTATACTTTCCATTGTTTGAGGTACAGTGATCTGATCTACACAAATTGACGCAGCACAAGCAATAAAGGTTTCAAACGAAAACCTTGAGTAACAAGGGAACTGGATTCCACCAGAAAATTAAGAGAAACTCTCTTTGATTAATTGTATTAAAATCTGAAGTGTTGAAAAACGTTCACCAAATCTGTCTAAATACACATCTCTCAACCCTTGAGCTGCTAGGGGAGTTATTACATTAAAACTGAAAAACAGAATTTATTTCGAAAATTAACTATGAAACTTTGAATGCGGTTTTGGAAGGCCAAACGACCTCAGAATGCCAAAATCCATCATACTTCATAGCAAAGCTATGAGTTTGACTCGTGGCGTCGTTCCCTTTCCGAAATGGTATTTTACGTCCTAATCGAAGCTCGGATGACAAATCTGCAAATTCCTGCTATGTCCCTTTTCACTTCTTCGCTCCAATTCTTCTTCACTCCAATTCTTCTTCAATCAATTAGAAAATCCCAACGATACGCCTTCCTTCTTTTCCTAGTGCCATAAGTGACCATATTTCGTCCTACATCAGACTCCTTCACTTGTAAAGAACTCGACCTCGAGTTCTCGTTAAAATGAACTTGAGTAGGCTTAGAACTTGATGTGTAGATAAACTCTTCAATTTGTAGAATTAGGACTTGCTCATATTTGGATGGAATAATCATATAATTGATTCCATAAACAAGATTAGAATATGCTAGTTGAGAATCAAACTCCTTGTATGAGTTATTTTCTTCTCCAAATACAGATTCATCCATGCCTTTAATTTCATAGGAATCCAATTGTTGTTCTTCATCTTTTGAAATATATGTTTCAACAACAACAGGAGTTTCAATAGGCTCAATATCTTATTTTTCTTGAATCTCTTCCTTCATCTTATGGATGATTGGATCGTCAATTAATACAGCATCTATCACAGTTTCTTCCTTTTCGAGAACTTCCTCCATCTTTTCTAGACCCACCATGATATTGGGTTGAACAATTTTGTAACCATTCCTTAATAAATATATATTATATTCATAAGGAAAGAATTTTTTCACAAGAAGTCTCTTCATCCATTGCCAAGAACTGATAGGATTTTTACCTTGTTGCTTCCTAGATTTTCGTAACTGATCCCACCAAGAAGCAACATCGTCTTCTAAACTGGATGCAACAATTTTCACCATCTTCTCCTCTGGGATCGCTATTGAATCAAATATTTCCTCTATGTCTGCAACCCATTGAAGAAAGCCTTCGATGCAGTCACTCCCCATGAAGGATGGAACAACAGCAACATCAAATTCTCTAAGAGTGATTGGTTCCCCGTCTCCACGGGTCCTATCTTCTTCGTCTGGACGAGACATTGGAGGCACCTCGAGTCAGGCAAAACCTGCTCTGATAAGATAAGCCAATAATACCGAGACGGGAGAGACCCGCTCTGATACCACTTGACGCAGCACAAGCAATAAAGGTTTCAAACGAAAACCTTGAGTAACAAGGGAACTGGAAATTAACTATGAAACTTTGAATGCGGTTTTGGAAGGCCAAACGACCTCAGAATGCCAAAATCCATCATACTTCATAGCAAAGCTATGAGTTTGACTCGTGGCGTCGTTCCCTTTCCGAAATGGTATTTTGCGTCCTAATCGAAGCTCGGATGACAAATCTGCAAATTCCTGCTATGTCCCTTTTCACTTCTTCGCTCCAATTCTTCTTCACTCCAATTCTTCTTCAATCAATTAGAAAATCCCAACGATACGCCTTCCTTCTTTTCCTAGTGCCATAAGTGACCATATTTCGTCCTACATCAGACTCCTTCACTTGTAAAGAACTCGACCTCGAGTTCTCGTTAAAATGAACTTGAGTAGGCTTAGAACTTGATGTGTAGATAAACTCTTCAATTTTTAGAATTAGGACTTGCTCATATTTGGATGGAATAATCATATAATTGATTCCATAAACAAGATTAGAATATGCTAGTTGAGAATCAAACTCCTTGTATGAGTTATTTTCTTCTCCAAATACAGATTCATCCATGCCTTTAATTTCATAGGAATCCAATTGTTGTTCTTCATCTTTTGAAATATATGTTTCAACAACAACAGGAGTTTCAATAGGCTCAATATCTTGTTTTTCTTGAATCTCTTCCTTCATCTTATGGATGATTGGATCGTCAATTAATACAGCATCTATCACAGTTTCTTCCTTTTCGAGAACTTCCTCCATCTTTTCTAGACCCACCATGATATTGGGTTGAACAATTTTGTAACCATTCCTTAATAAATATATATTATATTCATAAGGAAAGAATTTTTTCACAAGAAGTCTCTTCATCCATTGCCAAGAACTGATAGGATTTTTACCTTGTTGCTTCCTAGATTTTCGTAACTGATCCCACCAAGAAGCAACATCGTCTTCTAAACTGGATGCAACAATTTTCACCATCTTCTCCTCTGGGATCGCTATTGAATCAAATATTTCCTCTATGTCTGCAACCCATTGAAGAAAGCCTTCGATGCAGTCACTCCCCATGAAGGATGGAACAACTGCAACATCAAATTCTCTAAGAGTGATTGGTTCCCCGTCTCCACGGGTCCTATCTTCTTCGTCTGGACGAGACATTGGAGGCACCTCGAGTCAGGCAAAACCTGCTCTGATAAGATAAGCCAATAATACCGAGACGGGAGAGACCCGCTCTGATACCACTTGACGCAGCACAAGCAATAAAGGTTTCAAACGAAAACCTTGAGTAACAAGGGAACTGGATTCCACCAGAAAATTAAGAGAAACTCTCTTTGATTAATTGTATTAAAATCTGAAGTGTTGAAAAACGTTCACCAAATCTGTCTAAATACACATCTCTCAACCCTTGAGCTGCTAGGGGAGTTATTACATTAAAACTGAAAAACAGAATTTATTTCGAAAATTAACTATGAAACTTTGAATGCGGTTTTGGAAGGCCAAACGACCTCAGAATGCCAAAATCCATCATACTTCATAGCAAAGCTATGAGTTTGACTCGTGGCGTCGTTCCCTTTCCGAAATGGTATTTTGCGTCCTAATCGAAGCTCGGATGACAAATCTGCAAATTCCTGCTATGTCCCTTTTCACTTCTTCGCTCCAATTCTTCTTCACTCCAATTCTTCTTCAATCAATTAGAAAATCCCAACGATACGCCTTCCTTCTTTTCCTAGTGCCATAAGTGACCATATTTCGTCCTACATCACAAATACCATCAGCATCATCATTTTTTTTTTTTTACAAGCGATGTCGGAGAGGGGAGTTTTCTCCACATACACTATTAAGGTGTCATGGGATTGAAATCTAAGACCACTTGTATGAAAATCAAGGCCCTTTCCACTAGATTATACCTTATTAACTTTATTTTTTTCTTTATATCAACTAGAGATGGGGTTCCGAATACGGGGCGTCTACCACTAGACCAAGAGTAGTTGATCACATCAAAATTGTAATGAGAAAAGCACCCTGCCACACTTTTTTCCATTTATAATTTGTCTGAAATAGTTTTGTGCCTTTAATTAATCGCTTTATTGGTGCGTTATTGATTCGAATGCTCATTTAACGAGAACAGAATCTAATGAATTGTGATTAATCTTTATCTTTCTAGAGAATGATGAACTCGCTTACTCATTAAATGCGAGTTTGCATAGTAGAAAAATCTTTATGCACCATCTTTGTGCCCTCACCTTTGAGATGTGATTTAACATCAACATGATCAACACTCAAATATTAAAGCAAATCCTGTGGTTACAATGATTCAATCAAGCAGATGAAAATGTTGGGCTCACACAAGGGCACTTTAGGAATCCGAAAACATGCTATTCTACTGGTTGACATATTCAAGTAAGGATCTAAATCCATCAGCTTAAGTTGTTTTGATGCTAAAGTGAGACAAGAGATAAAATAGGGTTCCTCTGGATTGAGGCCACGTATGCATTTGGACAAGAAGAATTAGTAGCTTCATAGCATACTAAGCATAGTCTAAAACATTTTCTAATCACAAAATTAGTGGGTGGTGGAGTTTTTTAAGTTGAAAATTACCATAAGACCAATGGGTTTTTTCCAGGTGTTGGATTTGCTTACTTCTCAAGGAGATTGTTCCAAGGAATCACCATTGCGCATGAATTAAATATAATTTGGTGATGCCATTTTGGGCACTGGGGCACTATAATTCTCAGGACATTGATGGTTTTGGAACGTCACCGAAGGACACGTGGTGCCTTTTATTATTTTCTATCATATTTTTGGTATGATGATGCTTTATGGACCCACACGGCATGGATTTTTTTATGTTGTGAACTTGTAAATTTGTAATGCTTTCTGGGTGAGGCTCATGGTGTGAAAAATTGATGATCTGTCCATATATAATTTGATAGATTTTGGGACAAATTCGGTCGAATTTGAATTATTTTGGGGAAACTTATTAGGTTTATATATTCGTGGGGAAATGTTTGAAATCACTCAATTTTTTTTTTAAATAAACGATATTGAAAAGGGAGTTTTCTCACACACACTGTCAAGATGTCAAAAAAGTCACTTGATAACTCTCCTATATTCGTTACACAATGTGATATGTTGATATGATAGCATTAAATTCACTCAAATTATATCAGATTTTGGACGATATGATATTCATTTCTATATGATGAATACAAATTTAGAAAAAAAATATTAGAGGCTAGAAAATATTGTTAAATAATTTGTTTTCTTGATACAAAATGAAGTTGAAGTCATCACGTGACACTGCTACGGTCTCATGAAAAAAATTACTCATAATCAGAAGGAGATTACTCTGTGTCATTTGCCTTTACCACCCTCATAAAATCTCCTTTTTTTTAGTAGTATTATTTATTTATTTCAGCCACCACCAACCTTAAAATGCATGAAATATTCATATGTTTCTTAGTCACAATATCACATCAGATTTTCCCTGATTAATTATTTCTAGACAACACTAATCCGTGTTTAGTACGGATAATCAAGAAAAGTGAGATCAATTGAACTTGTTTAACAGCTAAGAATGTACGTGCTTAAAGCTAGAAAGATCTGCTCATGTGGGTTCCTTATTCTATTAACCCTTTGCTTTGTTTTCTTTCTTTATTTAAGGCCGGGTGTCATTTCAAAAAAGATTTAGGATCAAATTTAGGGGATGATGTGGGGTTCAAAGCCCTAATTTTTTAACTAATCTTTGCTTTGTCTTTTCTTCGTTGGAAGGGAATTTTAATTAACCAAGTTTCTAGAAACATTTACTGTCTAATCCCATCTTTAAAATTAATTAAGTCTCTCAGTTCATGATGATCTGTTGTAAAACTCATTTTGGCCCTTGATGTTTTTTTGTTGAGTTGGAATTTCACTAAGAAATTAGGAGCCAATTATCATTGATGAGAATTACTTTAAAAATTAGTATGATTACAGAACTCTTAATTAAGATCTTAGTTATACGATTGTATCTAAGTATGTACGTATACAAGATTTGCTCAATAACAATAAAGCAAGATTCATAGATATGGAATCCTTGCTAGATAACATAAATTTATGTTAAAGTTTTTTCCCCCTTTCTTGTCAGTGCATTTGTAAGAATATGTTTAAGCGATCAAGAAACATTACTTCATAATAAGTGAACGATGCATATTTTTAGTGAAAGTTTATAAAAGATGCATGTAGCCGGTTTCATATATAGTTTCATTGGTAAAGTATATATATACACTTTGACAATTACATTTATACTCTCAACGGGTGTGCAACTCAAATCAACTGTAAGTCGAGGTTTAACTTCCCGATATCAAATTTATTCTTGATATGCACCCTCACGTTTGGTATATATGATTTGAGTCAAATATGTAAACAATATATATCTAGTGACATGAGAACACGTATAGTTATTGGCCTTGATACGTAGAACCCAGCGCGCTATGGTGATATGTTTCATTCACCTTTCTCTTTACGGATCCAAGATTTTAAAATGGGTTGAGGTTAGATTTTGGATTGGACTAAACTTTAAACCTATATACTAACTATAGGGGAAAAAAAATCTTACTTGGGTAGGTTGTGTTAACCTTGAGACCGTCCCGTCTCTCATCGCATGATGAGAAAAATAGATTAAAAGATATATAAAATATGAGATAACACAAGTTTTTTTGGTGTACAAGAGGCCTTTCATAAAATGTTGCTTTCTCTTTGGCAAAATAATGAAGTAGTTCTCTTTTAGAGAGCAATCACTCATTGGACGGCTTTTGCAAAAGTGTAATTAATCTCTCTCTATGAACTGTTGATCGAGGGTGTGACAGAAGACTTGTGCAAATCATTTTACTTTGACATTTTTTATTTGGTAAGCTCTGTAAGGGTTAAAACTATTTGTGCATGAAATGATGCTAATCTGGGTGGACTATCAATAAGTAACTTTTCTAAGTCATAAATGGGCAAAATTCCTACAATAATAGTATTCGGTTAAAAGTAAAAGTAAGCATAAATGTCAAAGGCTTTAACCACACAATTTTACCTGCAGTCATTCCCTCACATCATCAAAGTATTGCCGTCTCTTTCACTCACCTGGAAAATCTGATCACTGTCCCTGCACTCAAATGAAAAACATCTAAGTACCTCAACTTTGCTCTGTGTGTGCTTACAATTTTAAAAGTTAAAGCGATATTGTTGGCTCCTATTTTTTTCTTCATTTTTAAATTTTCGTAATCCATCGATGATTATTTGGTCTAATGACACAGACGATTGTTTTCTTTCAAAGAGCCACTTGAGAATTGAATTGAGATATTAATGGTCAAGGTAGGTAAACTTGATTAAGGTTAGTCCATGATATCATTAGCTGTAGTACACAGAACATAACCTATTTGGATTTGCAAATTTGACTTGAAGTCTACGGGGTTGACCGTTGCTATCTTGGCAGGTAAAAAGCAATGCAATAAACTAATTAAAGACCCAAAAAAAAAAAATCAGGTTTATACACACCATTTGCAACATGGGTCAAACTGATTCTCAATTACATTTCCTGCCCTCCTGCTTATTCCTTGGGACCCCAAACTATAGCTTTCGGTGTTTCTTACAATAATTCAGTTACTAATGCACACCTAATTATTTATTTGAGTCATACAAATCTATTTATATAAAGCAAAAAAGTAGAGTGAAAAATTCAAAATACCAGAAATTGTCCTTGGTTAATGTAAACATTAAAAATTGAAATTATTAATTAAATAAGGATAATATTATCAATTTATATTTTCATATTTAAAAATTAAAATTAAAAACAAAATCAGATAATGAGTCCTATTTTTATAGAACATAACTACCTATTTTATCTTTTCTTAATTCTACAAATTTTTATAAATAAATAAAAAAATAAAAAAACCTAATTGGCACATGAGTGAGCGTGTGGCAATGGGCTAGTATATATTAAAAATATATTTTGAGTATAAACTTAGTTCAATGTTATTTCAAAAAGTATGAGTTTATCAATAAAAAAAAAGGTTTGAGTTTAATCTAGGGAGTTGATTTTCCCATTTCTCTTTTCTCCACTTACACCTTTTGCTTTTTAATACTTTTTAATCAATTTTGTTCTTTCTTTTTCCTATTCTATCCTTACCGAACATTAATTTATTTTTACTTCATTTTGCCATTCCACCCTTGCCCTATATTAAGTAAGAAATTAAACGTACCATGCATATTATCTTGAGAATTAGAAGGATTACTAAATTATGTCATCCCACTCAAATCACCGATGCCCAGCATGTCTAAAATCCTCTACAACTTAGACTTTAATGTTTGGCCTTCATTCATAGCTAACCTTTCACCAATAATTAAAGAGTATTTTCTTTGTGTAGGACCGTAGGAGAATGATTGTTCTATTCTATGAATTGCTCTAAGAGTAGCTTTGGGTAGGAGAAGTGGGAAAGACACAATGAAGGAGAAGAAGACGCTGCGATTTTTTATTTATTTATTTTTTCTGTTAATTTTTCTTAATTTAAGCTATCAAAACTTTAATGTAGAGTAAGGGTAGAACAGGAAAGAGAGGAGTGTAAGTGGAGAAAAGAATAGTGGGAAAATAAGCTCCCTTAATCTATCTCTTCTTCATTTTGTGGTATTTTCTCTTCTTAATCGTCATTCTCTCATGGATAAAAGTAAAATACAATTCATTTGTAAATCCTTCTAATAAAAAACAACTTACTGAATTTTTTTCATTTCCCCATGCATTTTAATTATTCATCAGCCATCATTTATTTGTTAATTGATTGTGTCCATATTGTGTTTGTTTATGGGAAATAATTTTCAAATAGAAACTTTCCCTAATTTTCGATTGTTTGCCATAAATTTAGAATTTTTCCATAATTTTTGTAAGTGTTTTTTTTCTTGACAAATGAAGTTCTCATTACCCAAAACACACCAAAAAAAAAACAAAACAAAAAAAGGTTGGGTGGGGGGCTAAATTCTTTGACTTTTAATCAAGGTAGGCAACAAACTCATAAGACCACACATTAAACAGAATCCAAGGTTTTACTTGGTTCAACACCTCACAGTTAATAATGGGAAAGTATTATTAATTATGGTAATTCAACTTATATTGGATTATGGCTATCCCTACTACAGAAACTAACTAATTAGCTTCTTTTCTTCTTTTTTTTCAAACGATTGAAATATATTTACAAGATATCTTTATAAGGACCAATAAATCACCCATAACAAAGCTACACCCCAATTAAGTATCTCTAACTATCGTCCTCGTTAACTATGTGAGTCAAACATGAGACTTCCTCCAAGCAATTAAAGACAAATAGCGCTAGACTTAAACTAGTTGGTAGGTTTGATTTAGATTCTCTACACATAAATACAGTATGCCATATTCTCTTTTATACTCGATTTATTAATATTTGATATTGTACTAAGTAAAATTTAGAGTTAATTGTAACAATAGTACAAAAATGATTACTCGATTCTCACTTTAGTCTATTGTCCATGAATATTTTTTTTCTTTCAAATGTGTGACTTTCATCCTTGCTATTACTTTTGTTTAATTTCTATCTATTTTGATCTTTTTTTTTTTTTTTGAGAGAGAATAACAATAGGATTTTATTGATAGGAAATGTAACTAGTAAAAAACCGAACTATGTCGTCGGGAATTAAATGAGTTTAAGTACAACATAGAAATACACCTTTTACTCTCAAAAGTTCGTCATGTGATCAAAATAGGTGAAAAATTAAACGAAAATAAGGCACTTAAACAAATTCATGGACGGCATACACAAATATAAACCTTATTCTCTCTCTCTGTATATATACACCCTTAAATAAAGAACTATAAAATGCTTAACTCCTAAACTTTATCATTGCTTACATTCAAGCACAATATCTACGTGAAAAACGCAATATGAAGACTCTTATTCCAGAAATATATACGGATCGGAAGTGGTTGTAATTGCATAATTGTTCATGATTTCAAGTATAAATTTTTGGGAATTTGTGTAACTAAATTTTTTTATACATAAAATCAGTTTATAATGTTGCTGTCGAATTAATCCCAAACTACGTTTACTAGCTTTTTATTAAGGTAAAATATCATTTCAGCGTTTGGTCACTAAAGAAGATGTGTTATGGTTGTTTTGTATTTTTTCCTACATAAATAATCAATGATTATTCTATAAAATAAAAAATATATAGCATCATTAGATGTTTTACTTCTCTCTCTTTGGAGCCAACCCTTATCTCAATGCATCGACATCAAAAACTTTATGAAGAAAAAAGGCTAACCAAACTTGTTGTCGTAGATCAATCACAAAACTATCAACTTCATTGCCGACTACTCTAGTTCATGTCGGATTTACTTTCAACCCAATAAATGATATCAACAAAAGTATTAATATTTGACTCATCAAGATTAGATTAATTAATTCCTCTTTCTTTATCCAAATCTCTCATTAAGCACTAAACCCAATTTGGGTGCAGCTGGGTTCAAGTTCAAGCTAGCTTCTACTTTGACCACCCCCTACATATACCTTTCCCAAGCAAACCTTTTGACCTTTTGAAAATCAAAACACCAATTATGCTCTAGTTTTGGTCAACCAGTCAGACCTTTGGTTTGTCTTTACCTCACTTCGCCCCCGCACGCTTGGGTAGGCACACATTGCCATCATCTCGTCACCATTATTTACTTGATAATGCAATATCAAGCGCCCTCTGGTTTCTCTGTGTTTTGTTGTTCCTTTCCCAAATAGGATAAGTCTTGTATGCATATAATTGTTCTCAAGCTGTCATCCATATTGTGTATTTCATCACTTGTAGTTCATTATCCATGAATATACTATTTCAGAGTGTCAATATTAGAGTTGAATAACGAAAGTTAGACATGCTGCACATAAAAATACATTTCCATCATTCTATTACAATAAAAGCATTAGAATCATATTCTTATATTTCCGAGTAGTACAAATGATGACGTGACTTTTAGGGTTGTAAATATTGTCGAGTAATGAGAGATGAAGACTTAGAAATGCATTTGTGCATATTCTTTGTGTTTGTAATACCACGTCATATGGTAAGTACGAGCTCACTCAAAACGATAATCTAGACACATATGTACTTGTTATAATTTGAATGAAGTTATAATGCCACATCATCATGCTTGCCACTAGATATTACGTATGTTCAAATACAATAATTATACGAGGGTAACATGAAAATAGAAAATATCATATGCTAATACGAATTAGTGATGTATATGTCATACATCCCCTATTTAAAGATCATATTTAGTCCTCGCTCTAGTTTCATTTTTTTTAAAAGGGTGTGAGAAAAAGAAGGCTCTCAAAGAAATTAATGGGAATATGTTACTGTGCATACTGCCTCAGTGTTCCAACCAAAAGCTTTCGTCAATTCAAAAGTCCAATGGCTTGGCACATTTCGTTTTCATCACTTTTTAAGAATATATGGGAAGCAATGGACTTGATCATTTTGCTTGCTTTTGAAACAGTAAACCCCAATTCTTCCTAGCATTGTTTTATTTTTGTGGAAATTAAAGAGATTTTAGGTGCCTTAATTACATAAAAGAAAGAAACCCTTTGCGCCTAATATTACTGCGGTTCTCCAGTCTCCGCATAAACATAAAGAAACCACTTCGTTTCCAAAACCCTTTGCGCCTAATATTACCGCGGTTCTACGTTTGTAACACAATGCCGGTGCGGAATTGTAGCACAGTCTCACTTATATTTGCAACCCAAATACAAAGGAATCAAATTTTCCTACTGCTATTAATAGGAGTGTCTCTCATCATATATGTTATTCCAACTTGAGGCTTTCTATTGCCACATTTCCTTTTGTTGAAGTGTATCCAATATAATAATAAATCACAAAATACACTATATACATAACAAAGAATATTATTTTAAGAATAAACTGTTTCTAGCCCTCTTTCCCTTGAAAAACACTCTTAGCGCCGTTTTCACTTTGAGGGAAGAGGATGCCAATATTCTTCCTCGCTTCTCTCTTCCCCCATTTTTAGTGACACAAGGTTTCCCATGTTTGTCTTGGTTTGGTTCTACTTTTCCTCCACCCATCACAGGTGGGCATCAAATCTCCACCATCATCCTTTTTGCAGTTTCTTTATTTTTAAAATAAGTCGCAGAGACTCTTTGAGCTTTATGTGTAGTTTTTACCTCTCCTTTATGAAAGCTTTTACCTATCCTTTTGTGAGAGCTTTCCACCTCTTTTTTTTTATAGAGTTTTATTTGTATTGTTCTGGCTTGGTTTTTTCAAGCTATATCTCTTTTTTATTGTTGAGTTTGTAATCTTCGTTGAGATGCTTATGCCAAGTTTCTCCAGTCCTGCATGATCGTTAGTGGAGGCGCTCTAGATTGTCTTAATTAGATTTTTCTATTATTGTAATATTCATTTGTGGCTAGTTTGTATTGGCCCTTTATGACTATTGGCTTTTTTGGCTGAATTATGAATGCAATTCCAAAATTTCTCCACAAAAAAAATACTATTGTTTCTCCCGTAAACTATAATCATATTGAGAATGAACCCCTTAAACTACTTTTCTACTTTTCTAGAGACCCCTCTCTCCCAAAAAACACTCCTAGAGTCGTTTTCACTTTGAGAGGGGAGGAAGCCAATGTTCTTCCTCCCCTCTCCCATCTTCTCTTCCTCCTTATCTTCTTCCCTCATTTTCATAAACAAAAGGTTTTCCCTATTTGTCTTCGTTTGGTTATGATTTTCCTCCAACCATCACAAACGGCTGTGTCTTGGGACGTGAAAATTGAGAAGGTAGGGACTAACATGTCTTAATTAAGGGTGTAACCACAATATACTAAACTGTAATTATTCCATAATTAAACTATTGGGGGAGTCTTCATGGGCAATGCACTTAGTGACCAGTTGTTGATATGCCTTGCTCAATTTCTGCATGTAAAATTCTTCTATATTAGCACTACTTATTCAAGCTGTTTCAACGTCATATAGGACCTAAAAGGTTTATGTTTTTCAATATTTTGATTCATGAGATAGAGTTAATTTACTCTTTGCTCCTTAATTATCGTTCGTGCTAAACTTTTCTCCTCACACATCAATTGTGAATTTTATTGGCTAGATGTTTTGATGCTACCTTGGTTGAGATCCCTGTTGAAGTGGAGATCATCACTATTATCATGTATGATTTCTGAGCATTTAATGGAAGCATTTCTTCATACAAGCATATAAGATTTCGCATTGACTTTGTTGACCATGATCATCCTGTGAAGGCTTTCCAGTGTCTCTGTGGAAGCCCACTTTGTCGTGGCCACAACCTTTAAAGTACTTCAAGCATAATTTCTTCTTATAGTTCTAGCATGGTTAAAATACTACAATGAAGTGGAAATCATGTCTTATAGTTTTGTAATCTCACTGGATTCCTTTCATATCAGTATCAGTTTGATTATGAAAGGAATCCAGTGAGAATGTTAATGCCTTCAAGGAGTCCAGTTAGATTCTTGACTTGAGAATGTTAATGCCTTCAAGGGTCCATCTGTTTTTGAGATAATAGAATGTTTTGAAAAAACATACGCATGCTGGAAAAGCTTTCCTGAAATGTTTATTTTCTTTGCTCCCTCTAGAGAAAAATGTATGTGAAGTCCGTCATATACCTTCCTCTCTATTTCTCTTGAGAAATTTCACATTTAAGTTTATCTTATGTTATGATATGCATAACATGCAAAATTATAATGCAAATTCATTGGAGGATGAAAATGTCTAATGTAGTTTCTTTCAATACTCTCATCAACTCAAGCTTTCGGCAAATACAGCTGATAGCTTTTACAGTCTTCACCTGGGATGGAGCCACACTTCGGCTGGAAGTGGCCATGCCCCCATAACTCCAAATTGGGAAAATATTGAAAAATCTATTTTATTGGTCCTCAAGTAATAAATATGTGTTGTTGACCACACGAGGAAATGGAAGCTAATTCTGCCGCTTTCTTCACAAAAATCTGTGCGTCTTCAATAAATAGTATGTTAAACATAATTTTTTTTTTCTTCAAGAAAGATAACCGCTTGAAGTCAAGTGATTATCCTGCATTCTCCTCATTTATGTTTCTTCCAATTATTTTTTTTAAATACAAGCGATTGTCTAATTTACATTAAATTAATCTACTTTATGGGAAGGTGAACTCGAACTTGGATGCAAATGGTGGGGCTCACTTCCCTCATCTGACAAAAAAAGACCTGGCTTATAAAGTTGTCGAATTAATAGTGAAGCATCAGTAATAATTTGTTTGGTTTTACTGCTTATCCTGGTTAAAATTAGAATAGGCCTCTGCCAAACCAAAAATAAAAAGAATGCTGGGCCCCCATTCTAGAGACTACAGAGCAAGGACAAAGCCAAGGCCCAGTACTAAGCGAGGTCAGACTCTTTTAAAAGGCCCAGGACTTATTCGGTATTTTGATCAAAGAATTTGGATGAATTGTAACCTGGCTAAAAACCCAACGCGGGCCTCTATATACACAAGTCCAAAGCCCTAATCGTTCTCAGAGTCTCGTTTCAGCAGCTACTGTTTCTGCTTCATTTTCTGTTTGTTTCTCATGAAAATGTAGCCCAAGCATGCTAAAGCCCATCGCTGTGAGAAATAAATATTATCCAGCCCAAGCTTAATTGGACAGTCCCATCTTGTTATTAAAACGTCGTCGTACTCTTCTTTTTAGGGTTTCAGCTTCATACCTCCATAGAATCACACTCCCTATATCGAAGTCTCTGTCTTCAACCTCAATCCCTCACGAAAACCCGCTCACTTTTGTGTCTTATCAGCATCATCTTCCTCCGTAAGTATTTAACTTTCTATAATTTCTTGAGTTCGTGATTAATTTAATTGTTCTTTTTTGCCTATTGTTTCGTCTTTTATTTGTAAGAATGTTATTATTTTCTGGGTTCCTAAGAACTGAAAATATCGGTGTCTGTAAGAATGCTTATGTTGAATTTTTATACTTCAGCTTTAATTAAAGCTTCGGGATGTTAATATGAACCACCATATATTGAAACTTACATGCCTCCAGATTTCCCCCTTTTTTTGTTGTTGAAATTTTCGTGAATCTTGTAAGCTTTAATCATTGAGTTTTGTAATAAAATTAACAGTTTTTAAAGTTAACACCCCCATTCAAGTGGAGTTGTCCATTAACTAGAAGTTTTTTTATATATTTTGTTATTTAATGGTATCTTCTTCCTCAATCATGGGTGTAGGACTTTTATTTATTTGATTATTTATTGGTATCTTCTCCCTCAAACATGGGTGTTGTTGACGAGAGGGGTTATTTATGCCGAGGGTTTCTAACAATTTTGTCTACAATTTCGAGTCATGGACTGTAAATGTTTTTGAGCTGCTGAAATTGGATGAGATTGTGCAACAGAGCTTTGTCCTTTCTCATTGTTTAGCTATTTCTTGCTCTTAATCATGGTAAATGAGAAGTTTTTAAGTAATGGGTTGTATAAACCAACAATGGAATAGGCTTTTTTGATTTGTCTAACAACTGCATCCGCATGAGATTAAATAAGAGGTGGCATTCTTGTGCGTGTGTGTGTGAGAGAAATCCTTTAGAATTAATTCTTTGTGGTGGTTTGGTTTGATTCTTTCAGTTGAACAGTGGTGCGTTGTTTTTTTATGTTATCTGACACTTGGAATTTACCTCAATTTTAATCAGTTTGAAGATGAAGAAGAAGAGGGCAAGTCATGCCATCCATTCCAAACCAGTTCTCGATCTGAAGTCTATCATCCATCAGAATTCTCAGTTCTTCGACAAGTTAGTTGAGCTCATCCCTGCCAGGTTCTATCTACCCATTGATGATGATGAGAAGCCGTGGTTTCAGGGTCTCAGCAAGTCTGCCAAAGCTTCAGCAAAGAAGGAATCAAAGGAAAACATTAAGAAGGCTCGAAGACAACGATTGGATCCAGAGAAGTCTTCTACGACAACCCTTGATTTGCTAAAACAAAGTTTGGAAAAGAAGTCAAGCGATGAGAGTGACAGTGATGAAATAGAGGTTAAACCTGTGGTGGCTGGTCTAGAAGATGATGACCGGTCAGTGACTTATGAAGAACTCCAGCATCGTCTTCGTCGTAAGATTGAGGAGTTTCGGGCTGGTCGGCACTGTGAAGGTTCAGAGAGAGCAAGGAAGAGGATCGAGAGACATGAGAGATATGAGAAGAAAGGAGCTGACCCGAAGAAACGGAAGAGAGAAACTGCATCTGATGGAAAGAAATCGACTAGTGACGATTCAGTGATGAAAGATGCTGCAGAGGCTTCGAAGGAGCTCACATTCAGTCATGTCAAACTTGGGAATGAAGATGAGCTGGGGAAGAAGAATAAGAAGAGAAAATTGTCAAAGTTGCAGGAGCTTGAGAGGGCAAAACAGTTGGAAGAAGCCAAGAAAGATCCCGAGAAAGGTGAGATAATCGCAAAGAAGCATTCTTGGAAAGCAGCAACAAGTAGAGCTGCTGGGATCAAGGTTCATGATGATCCAAAGTTGTTGAAACAAAGCCTTCACAAGGAGAAGAAGAAGCACCAGAAGAATGCTGAGAAGTGGAAGGGAAGGGTTGAAACCACAGAGAAGATGAAAGCAGACAAACAGAAGAAGAGATCAGATAACATATCACAGAAGAAGCAAGAGAAGAAAATGCGGAAGATTGCGAAAAGAGAGAAAAAACTCATGCGGCCAGGTTTTGAAGGTCGCAAAGAAGGTTTTATCACGCAAGGTTAAGCATTAAGTTCTCACAAGAATTTAAGTCCAATCAGCTCAGGGGAGGTTAATTTGAGGGTTTTTTTTTGTTCTTATAGAGCACAGCCCTGCCCTTCTCCTTAAATTTTGATTTCCTTCAGTTTGCCTTTTTGTACTTTATAACTATTTAATGCTTAGGAGCTGATATTTAGCCGATGAATGTGATTCAAGCAATTTCTTGCCCTTTGCTGCTATAAAGGATTAATCTGAATTTACCACAATCAGGATTTTGAGCTTAATGATTGCTCTGTTTCTAGGCTCAGTGAAATCTTTCCTTGACGATAATGCTGATAATCTTACAACAAAATTAGAGGCATTCCAATTGTAATCAATCTGAATATTGAAGGAAAATACAGAATTCAAAATGATGCAGAGCTGTTCTCCTGATTGGTATCAGGCTACTTGAGAGATTGATACCATATAAAAATAGCAATACAAACTAATATTATTTAAATCAAGGAGTATGTTAACCAAGCTGTAATTAAAAACCATATATTTATACACATGATGCCACACATAATGCTGAAAACAAGCTAGTTCCCACATATGTGGTACAAACATGCACAACACACCACTTGGTCACTGATTACATCTATCTACAACCACAATACCCACAAACTAAAAATTATGACTCCCACAAAAGGAGAGGAAAACAAAAGAGACATTTCCTTCCATCTAAATGTGGAAGTCACACTACTATATGAGATCCTCAAACAACCCTAGTGCCAGGGACTGCTCCAGCTGTGCCCTTGTGAATTGGATCCGCACCGGTAGCCGGGTAGTCGTTGTCGCGGTAACCCGGGCCATACTTTTTGCTGCAGACACCGGCATGAATTAACAGGACGTACAAAAGCTGAGTGAATGCCAAGATTATTATGAAAGCCTCCAGGATCTTCAGCCTCCATCCTCTGTGACCTCCAATGCTTATTTGCTTGCATGCCAACCTGTGAACACACACAATTATCTCAATTAGTCAATTGGTTAATCTAATTGTGTGTTGTAACTATTTATGTGAATTGATCAGATTCTTAGATTTGTTTACCCAAAGGCTAGTGCAGTGAGAGCCCATGCCACAAGTGATGATGATCCTGCTGCAGCTAGGCTGTCACTCCTCCAAGCTCTGAGATGGTTTGCTCCAGCCAACTTTGATGCTATGCCCATCACCCCAGCCAATATGGCGAATATCAGAAAGAACATTGTTGCTCCATTTCCTCCAAAACCTGCCCAAAATTTTTACACTCTGTGATATCAAAAACCAAGAAAAATTACATCCCTTCTATGTAGAATCTTCTCTATATAATCATTTTAAGTAATTTTATTGAAAATCACACTGAATCGCTTAAAGTTATTATATGAATAAGCACGTGGAAGTTGTTTCTCCACACAAGTGATTCTGAACAAACCCATAATTAAACAAGAAAACCCACAAAGAAAAGAGAGAGGTAATATAATCAACTTACTAGGGTGGTTGGTCTGGCCGTTGATAAACTTGTTAAGACACCAGCTAGCAAAACCAACTACAATCAAATACATGATCAAGTTGAGAAACAGCAATGGAGCTGCCACGGTCCTTCCCACTGTCTGAGCCATATCTCCTTTCAAAATCTCACAGATAAAAGCAACAAAACTAACACCAAGCAAGCTCTGTTTCTTTCAAGCACAAACTTTCTGCTGATCACTTTGTTTTTTGTTGAAGGCCTTTGGTAAGAGCAAGGAGGTTGCAAGCTGAGGCTCTATATAGAAGAGGCAACCGACGTAATGGTGTTAGAAATGAGATACGTGTAAAGCAATCGGATATGCATGCGGATTATTGGTTACAGGTGGTAGGACACTTGTCAAGATTCGGTCACTCTTCTTCCCAAGAAACCCTCTCTCTGTCTCTTGGCCCCTCCAAGTTTCAAACTTTAAACAAACGGTGCATTATCTATACACCAGAGAAATGTCTAGCATACTGCTCAGCTGCACTGCCTAGACTGGTCCAGCACCCCAGTGAGCCCACCCCATCAACGGTGGAGATCAAAATCTCCATGTATTGGAGGGTGATGATGAAGAATGTTCCAAAGTTAAAGCATCTTTGATGTCGGCGGGGTGCCTCTATGAACTTCATGTGTTTCTGATGATCTTGTTAGAGTTTGATATATCTGGCAATTAATATACAGTAGCAATCAAAAGGGGTTTCTTTCTGGAATGATCCTTTCCTTGTTTGATTCTTGTTTTATCCAAACTTTAAAAAGGACACAATCGTCATAATAAAATGTAATATAAATACAAGTGCTGGGAAGTATGTGTTGCTACTCTTTTAGCCAATCTTTTTTGTCCTTGCTCATTCCCTTTAGTCTTGTGAATTGCTGCAAAATGAAGTTTCAGGAGTCTTGGAATTCTTCAACCAAGCATGTTTATAGTGAGCAAAATTGTGTTATGCTCTATGGCTATATGAGCTTTCTCCTGCTCTGCATATATTTGATGTGGAGCCTCCTACTATCTCTGATGTTCTATAGCTTGTTATGGATGGCAGAAATTTAAAGTATTCGATTGAGGATGGCCGAAGATGGTATTGTTATTTATGTCCCCGTACCAGGTCTGATAAGTGAATATTTACTTTAAAATAATATAGAATATAATATAACTATGTATCGTTATAATAATATAATATCTATTTAGTTGTCTCAAATTGAATTGAGATGATTTTTAGTAGTTGAGTTAAATTTTATAGTTTAATTGAGTGTACTTGAGTTGAATGATATTTTTAGTGAAATTTAAGTGTTATAACATAGGATAAATATTTTTATTATTATTTAAATTCAAGGATTCGAGGCTAATTTGTGAGATATCCCCCGATGGGGACATGGACAAGTATTCCCTCAAAATTCTTACTGAAGATAGAGATGGAGACGAGCCCAGGGATGGGAAGCATAGACAATGATGATATTGTCATACGCGGTCCCCAACCGGCCGGTTGCCATCTCTATAGTTGTTGATGCCAATAATTTGGCTAGGACCAAATTTATGTCTAGTTCTTTTTGTTGTTATTACAAAACCGAGGTCTGGAATTATTTTAATCATGAGCTGTACAAATATCTATTCAAAATTTTGCATCATTTTCGTATGATATCAGTCACTTTGTTTTTCATTCTGTTAGTAAGCGTAAACTACATGTGTGATCAATCTCCATCCCACTTTTAGACTTAACAAAGGAATGGAATCCATATAAGTCGAAAATGGGCCAATAATTCCACAAAATCTGAGATTAATATTCAACATTCCTAAATACAGTAACACGGAACTAAGCCATGTAGCCCGCATCCATAAGACTCCCAAATATAAGTAGCAGAATCCAGAAAGTTTCTAAAACCACTCTCTAGACTCAACATATTACCACAGCAACAAAAAAAAAAACACTCAAGATATTAGATATATCGTGATCGACAGAAGACTAGTATAACCCAGAACTTAAGCCTAAAACCCAACAACCCGTGCCTTCCTTCCACCCTCAAGGCCCATCCCCTAACCCAATACCCTTACCCCGTTTAGTTTATGGGAAACGAGGTTTGGGGATGAGAAATCAATTATTTTCCTATGTTTGGTAAGTTCAAGCATGAGAAATGGTTGCCTAATACATGAGAAAGTAGGGGGGAAAGTGAAGCCCTTTTACCCCCTTAGGTTTTGTTTTCCCTCCTCATGGGAAAGTTTGGGAAAATGAACCAATATTAAATGCACATTTTTCATGAGTATTTTTACCCCATTAACAATTTAAAATTACAATATAGTTGCCTTCTTTTTTATTTGATTTTATATAGTATAATTGGAAAATTAAACAAACTTTGTTTTACATTCCCATGCAAATCAAACATGTGAAAGAAAATAAAATGGTATTTCCTGGTTACTTTCCCAGCATTACCAAACATGGAAAAGGAATCTTCCATTTTCCATCCCTTAGGAAAGATATGAGAAATTATTTCCCATCAATTCTTTTCTGCAAACCAAATGGGACCAACCTTTGTCCTTTAGTCCATCCCACTTGTAACGTTTTTCAATTCTAAGGTTGGAAACAATGATGGGTTAAATACTTTTGACATTTTCCATTACCTGGTGGCTAGAGGTAGACTCAGTTCCGCGAGTGGGGATTAGTCGAGGTGCATGCAAGCTAGCCCGAACACCTCATGGTAATTACCAAAAAAAAAAAGAATAACATGACATATGTGGTAACCCTAAATTAGAAATTTTGTATTACTTTAATTTGACATATTATGTTATTAGACTGTCTATCTACATTATTATTTTAATTAGAATCATTTATGAATGTTTGGTACTTATTCATAGTCTAGTATTATAACGTGCTAGCAGTTGTCCAGCAGGAGAACATAGGTAAATATTTTCTTGCCAGATAAGGTTTTCTTGTCAAACGCTCTATAGACAATCTAATGTATTTGTGGACAGATAGTCAATCTCAACCATTAATTAGTTGAGTTCGAATATGTGGTTTTGGTTCATAGTTAGGTAATAGGCCGACCTTAGGGTGGTGCCATCGCGCATGGCCTCAATTTTCAGAGGCCCTTTTGTGCGTGTGTGTGAGCAATAACTTACACGATTATGCGTCTATCGGAGTTGGTTTATGGTGCTTCTATTCTCTCATTGGAGGCTGGAGTTTGATTCCCACTTATGCACTCACCAAACCACTAGATTAGGCGCGTTTTTATGGAAGTTAGTTGTGCTTATTTACTTTACAATGGTAACCGTTTATTTTTGTTCCGAATATACTAGTATTTAACTTTGTCAAATTGAAGCGTTTTTAGAACTTTTATGAATTTGATTTGTAATTGCAATTGACAATGAAGTTTAGTTTTAAAAAAATTGTTTTATGGCATCAATTCATAATTATTTATTATTTATTATTTTCATGTCATTGAGGGCTCGAATTTAATTTTCATACAGGACCCTCAAAATCTCAATATTGGCCATGACAATAGACCATATATATGGCAAAAGAAGAATATAGTATGCTTGGAATATTTTATCCTTAGCAACTTAGCATGTTATGTTGTCATCCTGTTGTTTCTATATATTGATTAGGTGTAGTGCCTTGTGCTTACCTACAACATGTTATATTATATTGTCAGACTGTTAATCTAATCTCATATGTTAGGTGAAATAATGTACAGATGTATTATTGTCCTTTTGTACGTATGATACTATAGTACAACAAATATCTAAGAAAAGAACATTATTATCCTATATTCATGCTATATTAAGCTCACGGACCGCGGACCAAATGATAAATCCTACCTGATAGTCTAATATACTATGTGGCCAACATGTAAATCTAATCTGATGTGTAGGTTACGTAATGTTTAAATATGTTACTGTTGTCTATAATTTGGCAATTTTATGATGCTTACTATTAATAAAATTCATTAATTAGGTTAAGTAATTTTTAATTATGTTGTCCTCGTATGTACCATAACATGCCAAATATATGATAAGAGAACATTACTCCATATATGGACGACATAAATATAAAACCATATAATTATTAATGTGATAGGATGGGGGTTTTTCACACAAATACAACTAAGATGTCATGACGGTTCAAACCTGAGACCTTTTGTCTGCAAGTTAATGTCGTTTTCCACTGAGTTAGACCTCGTTGGTAGGAAGTGATATTTTAAAAAACTCTAAGTATCACAAAAATCGATTATGTTAAAATAAATAATTAAAGAAAAGAAGAAGAAAAGAGCGAGACCATTTTTAATACCTCTTTGTTCACTCAATATCTATATTATTACTTAAGAGAACTTACCATTATGAATCACTTTCATAAACTTCCACTTATGCCCTTATTTATGTTAAATCCAATAGAGAAAAGAAAAAGTAATAGGGGTCTAACCCAATGAAAAATGGCATGAATTCCCGCAACATCTTGTTAGTATGTGTGTGAGAACTCCTGGTCCCCTTATAATTTAAAATTAATATAATAATGGTTTACAAATAGTTTAATGTTATAAATATATAGAATGTGAATGACCACCATTACATCCATTACCTCCACCTTTTGATATATTGTAACCTATGTAATTAGTAGCCTTTAATTCATAATTTGTGGGTTAGCTTCCTATATTTGTAAGCCTATAAATAGGTGATTAACAAAGAAGAAAATGACAAGTTTTTAGGGACTAATTTCTATTGTCTTCCTCTATTCCTCATTTCTCTTTACAAATTCCCTTGGTTATATAACATTTAAAATAATTATAAAAAATTTGCTCCACATTTCTCTCATCACCTTGTCTTCTTATTCTTCTGCGTTGAATGCATTCTCACATGGATAACATTTGGTTAGTCTACTTTTTCTATGAAGTTTATAAACTGATATTAGAGCATCTACAATCATGCTCCCTATTTTTAATTGAAATATAGCTAAAAACACTAGAAAGCTATTTTATGAGCTCTCAATAAAATATCAATTCCAACAATACTCCTTAGTTTAGGGAGTCATAAATGCTTTAATTCTTTTTCAATTCATTTTTGGAATAGAGTGTAGACAAAAAAAATATAATAACAAAAAATACTCAGCATTAAATAAATGTTTGAAATAGTATTAAAATAATGCAATATTAAATTTTAGGGAGTCACTAGGAGTCGTTTCTCTCTTCTCGGATTTAAGAGCTCCTAGAGGTCTCCCTATTTTAGGAGGTGGATTGGGAGCATGATTGCAGTTGTGTTTTTTCAATTCCTCCATAAAATTTGTCTAATGAATTGGTTTAAGGGGCCTATTGTAGATGCTCTTACTCATTAAAGAATTAATGAAAAGAAAAAATCTTTACTCTCTCTGCCTCCTCTACAAAACTTAGAGACACCATGCTTTTTATTTTATTTTTTGATCCATGAAAAATGAGGTATTCAAAACTTGAGACATTTTCCAACATTGAAACGCGACATATAATTAGACGAAGAGTTAATTAGTTATTGTATTTTCTGTTCTCGGTGTAGCTAAGTTTAATTGTATAGACATAATTAGAGTGAATCCAATTTAATTTATAAATAAAATACAAGCTAAATTCAAATTGGGTACATTGTTTTTTTAATCTATATTATATTAAAGATAATTATCTTATCTATCCCAATAAAAAATTTCACATATACGTAAGAGGCTTGTAGCTAAAGTGGTTAAGAGCATTTTCATATGCCTATGAGTTCCTATGTTCGATTCCCCCATCCCCTAATATTGCTTGTATATAAAAAAAAAAGTCAAATATGCCATTTATTCTTCGGGGTCAATTAAATTGGATTAACGTCATGGCCGATGTATGGTGAATTTATAAATATTAGGATTAAATTTATTAAACTGGAAAATACTCCACATATTGTGTTTTGGAAGTCTCATCTAGAGGGGTGTGATTCATAAGAGCTGGCTTGGATTCTATTACCATCCAGCCTAAATTGAGCCACCAAACGAAGCATAATAATTATGGGTAGAATGGTAATTGTGTAGAATCTCACTTTTTTGTTTGATAGAGGTAGAATCTCACTTTATTGGTTCCAATTTTTACTCTCATTTTACTTTTTCAACCAATCCACTCATTTCACATATCTCACTTTCTTTTTTTTTCACACTTTTAACTTATGATACGTGCATGCATCACATGTGCATCATTCTAGTTATTTATGGATCTAAATGTCTTTTTTGAACAAGGTGGTACTTATATTTTATCTTCATGTTATTATAGAATGGGGGGAGAAAGAAAGTGAATTTGTAAAAATTGAGGCTAAACTACATTCATATAGTGGTAAAAGGGAGGGGAATTTCTCTCTCACACACACATAATGACAATGTTGGTTCAAACTTGAGACCATTTTTCACTGGGCTAAACCTCATTATAATTGGCTACCATTAGTTTTTTTGTTGTTCTTGTTTCTTCTATATATATACACTAGCCTCTCTACACGCGCATGTGAGAGGCTTTTTTAAAAAACTTTTAAATTTATTTTAGAATTAAAAAAGATAATGGGTCATTGTGTTCCATAAAAATAGGATCCATTATTTGATTTTTCTTTTAATTTTAAGGGTTTCTTGGATCTATGTCCAAAATGATTAGCTGTCATTGGGTTTAGTCCTAGCGTTTTTTGTTTTAGATGTAGGTCCTTTGACATTTATTACTTGTTTTGTTGTGTCGATTTTACCATTTGAGGTAAATACGGAAAACACATTGAAAATCTAAATTCAATGCATTATTTCCTTGTAATTGAATTATAGAATTTAAATTTTGAATTCTTTCCTTGATAATATTCCTAATATATGGATAAAATTCAATTTAATCAATAAAAAGTAAAGGCCCACATCTTATACCAATCGATCAGACAAGCATAAGTAAAAAAAAGGTAAATAGTGTGATTATTAGCAACGAAAAATACTTAGTGATAAATCATGTTACCTATAAGTTAGGAACATAAATTAAAACACTACCTATAAGTTAGATACAAAAATAGACAAAATAAAATTGTATGTTACCTATTAAAAAAATAGGTACATAAAATATGATTACACATTGTCGAAAATATGAAAAAAAAAAACATATATATATACCTATGCAATAGGCAATAGGCAATAGGCAATATGACATAAATGACTATTACCCGATTCAGGTCATAAGAGGCAACATTAGAACAAAAAATGATTTTAAAAATAAAATAATAAAAATATTACATCATAAAATTTTAAAAAAGAAATATAATTATATGTGGCACAAAAGTCAAAGGACTTGGATCAAGGTCACTAAATCTGAGGATTAAACCCAACTCCTCAATAGGAATTTGGATATATATAAACTTTTTTTTAATATGAAAAAGTGTGAATTTACCATATTATCCTAATTTAATTAATAATTTCTTGGTTTCTCAAGGTATCCCCAGGCATAGCTCAGGCCTAATCCTCCGAGGTACTGTCGAGCGCATATGCGGGGACCTCTCCCAAGAAAGTTTTCTGCATCCACAAGGACTCGAACCCGAGACCACTTGCTTAAGCGACCAGAGCCCCTTCCACTCTGACCAACCCTCATCGGTAATTTAATTAATAATTTCAATTCTTAATGTTTGCAAACCAATGGCATTTTCTAGTATTTTGAATGTTTTACCATTTTCTGCCTTTTGCTTTATATATATATATATATATATATATATATATAATTTTTTTTTTTTCTATTTTAACATTAGGGAAGACAAAATGAGTCTAGTTGTATTGCATGAAAATAGGATCCAAGATCTCATTAATTTCTTTTAATATAAAAACGGTTAATTTACTATATTATTCTCATTTAATGAATAATTTCATTAAATGAAATATTGATAATTTACTATATTATCCTTATATAATGAATAATTTCATTTGTTAATAAGTCCATAAACTAATGATATTTTGTGGTATTATCTCTGCCTTTAATAATAAAATTTAAGTTCATGATAATAAGGGCTTGTTTGGGAGTACTTCTAGAAGGGCTAAAAGCACTTTCTGACTAAAAACATTTTTGACAGTGTTTGGAAGGAAAGTTTAGAAGCGCTTTATGATGTTATGTGCTTCTTCAAAAAGCACTCCCAAGTGCTTTCCAGGAAGTAGTTGGATTTTTTTATAATGAAAATTCAAGCTTTTTATCATAAAAGTACTTTTGTTTATCAATACGTTTTTGCAACAAATTTTCTATAATGCACTTCGTTTTTTTATTATATGAAAATTCAAGATTTTTATCATAAAGATGCTTTTGTTTATCAACACATTTTTGCAACAAATTTTCTATTTCCTACAACCACTATTATTCCAATACTGCGGCTCATTTGAGATTGCTTATCTAAAAAACACTTATGTTCGTAAGCACTTTTAGAAAATTCGCTTTTATTATAAAAACCTTGAAATTATGGTAAGAAAGGGAGTGCTTGCTTCATGGAAAAGCACATAACATGTTCTTCTCCAGAAAATGCTTCTATGACCTATAAGCACTTTCAAATTTTTCAACCAAACGCTGCCAAGATCGCTTTTGATTGTTAGAAATCTTTTTTAACCATTCTAGAGGTACTGCCAAACAAGCCACTCATATATGGTAATTTTTGAATTGCGATAACTCCCCTCACAAGCATAACATGCGTGGATAGTTCTGGATGAAAAATTAAAGTGGGACCCAAATGGGTGTTGTAATACATCAATCGTCAATTGATATTTGCTGTCCTAAGCATCCAATGCTCACGTATATTTTATACTCTTTATCTTAGGGACAGAGGGGCAATTCTGTCCAAGAAAGTCAGTTTCATTCAATTTTAATCTAATTTGCTGGGAAAATTGGACGCCAAAAATTGACTCCCTTTGTCATTTTTACATTTCAAAATCCGCCATGAAAGTACCTCCTTCAAATTTCTCGGCAGAACCCTAACAAAAGCCCACCCACAACCACAACCGCAACCTTCCATGCTCAACCTCCACAACCACACTGTCTTCCCACTCAAACCCATTTCATTTCTCTTGAAAAAATGGGCTCTCTCATCCCAATTCTTGACCTCAATAACCTCCCAGAATCAACCGCAGGCTCAACCCCAACCAACACCACCACCATCGCCATGAAAGTCCCAAAAATCGAACCCAAGCTCGAACCTTTCGACGAGCCACTCGATACCCAACTGCCCCAACTACCCCAAGAACCCTTCGTTCCCACTCCTACCCCCAACTCTTTCGCTAATTCCCAATTGACCCCTTTCTCCGACCCCAACCACACCCCTCTATCTGAATCCTCCACCGTACCCTCAGACCAAGACAATGTGTACTCGGAGTTCCATCGGATTTCCGAGCTTTTTCGAACAGCTTTTGCAAAAGGGCTCCAGCGTTTCGGTGACGTCGACGTTTTGGACCCGGATTCGCGAGCAATTGTCCCAGTTTCTCAAGAACAACAGCTCCAAGAGGTTGTCGTTGCGCGAAGAAAATACCCCCAGCGGTCCTCTGAGCTCGTCCGGGTCACCGATCTCAACGTCGAGGACCAGCGCTACTTCCGAGACGTAGTGCGAAAAACCCGAATGCTATACGATTCGATTCGCATTCTGTCAGTGGCGGAAGAGGAGAAGAGGGCCCCGGGGCTCGGGAGACGAGCCCGAGGCGATTTGCGAGCCGCTTCGGTGCTCAGGGATCGTGGGTTGTGGCTCAATCGCGACAAAAGGATCGTTGGTTCGATTCCTGGGGTCTATGTTGGCGATATCTTCTTTTTTCGGATGGAGTTGTGTGTGGTTGGATTACATGGCCAAGTCCAAGCTGGGATTGACTATCTTCCGGCGAGCCAGAGCTCGAACCACGAGCCAATTGCAACCAGCATTATCGTTTCGGGTGGCTATGAAGATGATGAGGATGCGGGTGATGTGATTATCTACACTGGTCATGGAGGGCAGGACAAGTTTAATAGGCAATGTGCTCATCAGAAGCTGGAAGGTGGGAATTTGGCATTGGAGAGAAGCATGCATTATGGGATTGAAGTGAGAGTTATCAGAGGGATCAAATGTCAAGGCAGTGTTTCAAGTAAGCTTTATGTCTATGATGGCTTGTATAGAATTTTTGATTGTTGGTTTGATGTGGGCAAGTCTGGCTTTGGTGTTTATAAGTATAAGATTTTGAGAATGGAAGGGCAAGGAGAGATGGGTAGCGCCGTCCTTAAGTTTGCCGAGAGTCTTAGGACTAGGCCCTTGTCTGTGAGGCAGTCGGGTTATCTTAGTTTGGATATCTCTAATAAGAAGGAGAAAGTTCCAGTTTTCCTTTTCAATGACATTGATTCTGACCAGGATCCCTTGTACTATGATTATCTTGTGACAACTGTGTTTCCAACGCAAGTATTTCATCAGTCCGGGCAGGGGACTGGGTGCGATTGTGTTGACGGTTGTTCTGGTAATTGCTTTTGTGCTATGAAAAATGGAGGCGAGTTTGCTTATGATCAGAATGGGTTTCTATTAAGAGGCAAGCCTGTGGTTTTTGAATGTGGGACCTTCTGCCGTTGCCCCCCACGCTGTCAGAATCGTGTCACACAAAAAGGGTTGAGAAATAGACTGGAAGTGTTTAGATCAAGGGAAACAGGTTGGGGAGTTAGGTCCTTGGACTTGATACATGCTGGTGCCTTTATATGTGAGTATACAGGGGTTATTCTCACTAGAGAAATGGCTCAAGTTTTTGCAATGAATGGTGATAGCTTGGTTTATCCACACCGGTTTTCTGATAGATGGACAGAGTGGGGAGATTTATCTCAGATATATCCTGATTATGTACGTCCATCTTATCCTTCAATCCCACCATTGGATTTTGCAATGGATGTATCGAAAATGAGAAATGTTGCTTGTTACATGAGCCACAGTTCCACTCCAAATGTGCTGGTGCAATTTATACTGTATGATCACAATAATCTAATGTTTCCTCATATTATGCTATTTGCAATGGAGAACATCCCTCCCATGAGAGAGCTGAGCCTTGACTATGGGGTGGCTGATGAATGGACGGGGAAACTTGCTATCTGTAACTAAATAATTTTGATGGCGTGATGCTTTTTGGATCATGCAAACAGTTACCGGAATATGAGATACTGAGGTAAATCCAAATTCTTTCTCAGGCAAATTATTTATTTATTTTGGTTTTGTGTTGCATCAGATCAGCTGGCCTTGTTTCCCTTCTAATTGCTGAGAATCTTAAGCAGTGAGTTTCTCTTTTCCTGTGATTTTCTGTAGCTCTAGTTCAAACTTCAATGCCACCTTAGCACCTATTTATAGCCTGCTAGGTGTGTGATTCCTTGTGCAATGATGTACTCTAGTAATCATATGGTGAAGCATATCCGGAGGAAGGGGCCTTTAAGATTCTCTGTGATGGAGGTGATTTGTCTTGTTACAGATAGTAGCTAGTCATGCTAATCTATGTACTTAGGATTCACCTTTTCCATTTGTGCCTCTTTGGATCAAGACTGTTTCATTCATTTCCATTGTAGGTACTATCATGGGCCATGATACTGCCTACAAATTATAATCATGGAATTTTGTTGTTAAGTTTTATAATTTTCTAAGATCGTATGTTCATCTAAAGATAAATGATTGAGGGACAAAAGTTGCTCAATCTCTTTATCTGTTTCATGGTTGTGTCTTGTATGTGTCTGGAGTAGTACTTTTAAATTTGTTGCATTAGAAATAGGTGTTTGGATTGCTGTTGTTAATCTAGTTATTTGCTATGAGATATAGAGGATATCATAGTCACCTGCAGCGAGAAAATAAAAGTAATAAGGAGTAAAAGGGGACATGAATGCTGTTTAAAATCAGCAATTAGAATAGTTTGTCACCTCACAATTAGTTTGACTCCTGCAATATGACACCGAGTATCCAGAAATTTTCCATTTCTGTTCATGACCCCTAAGAAAAAAAAAATTCAATACCTCTTGCAATGGAAAGGGATTTGACCCCTTGACCTAGCCTAATCCTAACCCATCTCCCAACCCTTTCTCCCAATATTGCTCTACGTCAACAAGTTTCAGCTAGAACTTTTGTTGAATTTACATATAATGATTTCTTAACATTGTGCAGGGGCGGGCCTGTGTTAGTTTTCGCTATTCTGGGGTTGTATGTTTATGTTAGCAGGGGAAGATTGAAAGATTTTTTATAGTGGAGCATAGTAGCCAGTTCCCAATAAATAAAATCTTATCGATGAATTTTTTTGGTTACACTTATACAATTTTAAATTTGAACTTCCTACATGATTTCTCATTCTACAACGAAAGTATTTGCTTTTCAGTCCTGAAAAATGATACTCCCTGTTGTATGTTCAAACACATTAAAACAAAAATCCAACCCCTAAATTATATATTTTTTTTCAATACGAAATAACAGTGATGCTATTTTTAGATTTTTTTTCCTTGTTAGGGGTATAAATATTTAGTGCTTCTAGCAGGAGCGATTTCGTCATAGAGTCATATGCCCCATTGCTTGTAAGTGGAGTCATCCTTTGAGTCTGCATGCCATTATATTGCTAATGAGCGCAGCTAGAACAATATAGAGCATGCATCGTAATTGCACCTTTGGGTTCTGAAACAGTACGTGTTTGTATTTGAGATCTGCCAGTTATAGGAATAGTTGTTATTTGAAGCAGTTATAGGAGTAACCTTTAAAGACGATGCTTTTGTTGGCAAAAGCTACAACTACGTAATTGTGATCTCTTTATTTTATTTTATTTTAAAAAAAAAAATTATAGAAAAATTAATACTTACTATTGATGAAAGGGAAGTACAATCAAAGTCCACAAAATATATGACCCTTTACCTACCATAAAGAGAAACTTATATCACAATAACCGCCAACCCACCCAACCCAACAAAGATAACAGGACCTACCAAACTTCTACCAAAATAAGACACTGCAATTCCCAATCCCTTTAAAGGAGAAAGAACGGGTAGCCTCTAAATGCAGATGAAACTGAAGCCCAAAGTGAGGCCTAATGTCTAGCCTTGTCGCACATACTTTTAATCTATTATCCAGCGACTAGGAGAAAGATGCTATTTGATTTGTTTAGTGTTTCTAGTATTTCTTGAAGGGGACTTTAGTACAGGGAACGTTAAAGAGATTTGTGTGGAATAGATACGTGAAAGTCAGATGAAGCGAAAATGTAGTGGTCTACCTATGGAGTGTGGTTGACTCTAATAAAGGGCAATAATTTGAGTTACTGCAGTAAACATGAGACACCCCAATTTTATATTTTTTCCCTAGGAAAAATTCCTGGAATTGATTGATGGGAAAGTAATGTAAAGACATACAGTAGTACCCTGATTTCACTTCAACTGACGCATTCATTAATCACCAAAGTAAATAGATTAAAAGTATTAGAAGCATTAGATTATGAGTAGATAACAAAGTAAGTTTTACCTATGGAACTAGTTCTTGTGTTTTAAAGAAAAAACTGCAAGGCAAATACGCAAAGTTTTTTGCAGGACCTGTTTTGTACCTACAGCCTAGTTGTTGTGTGTATGGGGTGTTTGGAGGTTATTTACTTAAGTTGTACAAAATAAATGCTAGGGCTACAACTAAATGTCAACTTACTATCGTGTATGTTGATTTGGGAAAGGATACGCCCAAAAAATAACTTGTGAGAATCTTTGGCAAATATTTTTGGCAGCTACGAATGGACCAATTAGTATTCAGTTTCTTTCATGAATGCTATATGCTAATTTAATCTATGTGTTTATATATAAAAGGAACTTCTTTAAAAAGGCGTCCACATTTTAAGAAACATGTGGACTTCCTTTGTTTGGGTGACTCTGCAATTAATGTTTAATGATTCAAACCGTCTATTTCTTACAATATTTGTTCAATGGATCATCCTTGGAAAAAGTTTGGCAAATAGGAAACCATTTTAGTCATCAAAGTATGATCAAATAAGTTAACGAGCACAATGTTTCCGATAAGATTGAAATGATGACTATGATAATCAAATGACTAATGATTTCTGATTTGTGTAATATTTTGCAGAGACAAAATTGGTAGGTTTTCTTTCATCATATACTAGTTGAACATATAATTCTTTCGTCATTGAAATTCTTGGTAGCTTCTCTGTACATGAAAGTGAAAACACATTTGTTCTCTATTTCTTGCCCTTATCATATCAACTAGATAAAAAAACACGTTTGTTCTCTGCACTGACTCTGTAGCTTCAGACAACATCTTGTCATCTTAATTGCTTAACCAAAATATTAAAACCTTTTTTAAAAGGCTTGTTTTTTATCTTTCAGGTATGGTAGAAAATAAGGAATCCATGTTGGAATCATGTTTCTGTGTGACAAAGTCGCTACTATTAAAATTAAATTCTGTAAAAGTTCATTGCAAATTGACTAGAATAAGCAATAATTTATTTTCAATTTGAAATTCATGTTGTTTATTAAAGGTGTATTTCTTTCCTTTATTTTCTTTAAAACCAATTCATTTTTTAGGTTTGTAAAGCTAGAAATTCGTTTTACTTCTGCAAGTGAAGATTCAAAATGCATTTTAAGATAACATTCAGTTGGCCACTTTGCAGAAAGTGCCCAATGTATTCAAGCTCTGCCAGGCTGTATTACCACAAACCTGTTTCATGCACTTGCCTGCACATGTGAACACACACACGCCACACGTGAGTGCGCACACACATAACTTGTTCCAGGTGTATATTTCTATTAAAATTTTAAGTTGGTTCATTAACTATAGCTAAAACGAGCGAGTCATGAAAATATTTGCATTTAGAGTAATGAAAATCTTTGCATTTAGAAAAGGGAAGTTTTAAAGTTAATTGAATAAAAGAAGCAGCTTGCTTCCCCAGGGGGAGTATGAGCCTTCTCTATTGTTTATATCTGCAGTTGTATATTATTTGCTTTATATAATTTCGACCAAAACTTTGCAAATGGAAAGGCAATTCTCACTGGCCAAAAGTACGATGCAATAAATATTCTATTGTCCAGTTATTAGTTCCCTGTTCTTTATAATCGTAATTCAGTTCATTAGATTTCTGTTTATGATACATAGCGCAGACTTGAAAGCTTAATCAGCCTTTCACTGTTGTGATCTGAAGCCATTAGTAGGTCATCTGGTCAATATTATTTTCTGTTTCATTGTATGTAGGTGTGTACATGGAAAAAGATTGTGAAACTGTGGTTATCAGACTATGATTGGATATGTTTGGTTATTGTTGCAATTGCATTTATAATATTAGATAACCAATAATCATTCTAGCTCACTAATTTTGTTATCTTATTTTGCAGATGGCATTCGGACTACATAGCTCTGTAGTTTTCTTAGATGGCTTCTGAATTCTGTAGTCCATGAATTTTTCCTCAAAAGTAGATGCTGAAAATGTAAATTTTGCTATCAGATTATCCAAAAGCATTGACTTGGCTCATGTACATGTCAAATTGAAGTCACGAGGTGTAGAAAAAAGAAAAGAAACGGGAAAATGAACTGGAATTGAGAACTCGCTGACCGAGCCACAAATGCTGCTGTGATGATTTGCTCTGACATTTTAGGCATTTTTCTGTTTCCTGGACTAAGCTTCATACGTGCAATTCCACTGCAAGTTGCAGTCTGCAACTGATGGTAGTTGCCATTAGGTTTGTTAAGCTTGTAAGCACAACTGTAGTAATCTTCTGTACTTGTAGCTTTGTATATATAATGATCCAAATGGCAAAAGTTTGTACAGGAATTGTATAATTAGTGCTTCCACATATGTTTGAATAGAGTCCATTTGTTTGGTGCCTTGGATAATTCATTTGTAGTGGATGATGATTGAGTAAGGGTTTCAGGTAACTTAAAATCAAGGATAAACTACCGCACTCCTGAATGATCTCTACTTGAATATAACTGGCATGTGAGCAAATTCTGGGCCATAGTGGTGCCTAAAACTTCCATGCTGAGGGATCATTTGTTTAAAAACTTTTATATGACTATGGAACTTGCTGCTTCCATGAACAAGACATACGTTTCATTTGGAGTCTCATCTTGCACTTTCCGGCAGGTGAAAGCTTGTCAACTATGAAGTTGAAGTAGGTTTGCCCCATGTCATAAAAGATAAACCTCACAGAACGGCAGTGAGCAATTTGATGCGTGAAGGGTAACCTTAAGGACCATTAGTGTCACATAAAAACCTCAAGGATGAAAAGCGATAATTTTGCACACCTCAAGGACCATTTGTGATAAAAAGCTTTAAATTAATAATCCAATTTTACATTTCAATAGAAAAGTAATAGCAATGTGAGTTAAACCTAAGACCTGATGAATATTGATGTTAGACAAAGCGACCAGTCTAGAGAGAAAGGTGCTGAAACTAACTTTGATTGTTTCCTACTTAAAGGAAAACAATGATATAAGCAAAACGATAAACTAAAAGGGTGAGAAAAGCAAGTTACCCAACAGCAAATAAACAAGGCATTAACTTTAACATTACTCCAACTGAGACAGGCCAAGGAACATATTACATATTCGTATATTATGCAGAGAGCTTTTGAGTACTGCATCCGCATAAGAATGGCTATGATTGCAAGTACAATTTTTCTTTTGGTAAGATTTTGTGTGGTCATATATAAAACTTTTTTAAAAATATATAATCAAAGTTGTAATATACACATTTGCAGACAACTCGGTCTCCAAATTCTGGTATAATGTGAGCAATAATTTGTGAAGGACATGGCTCATGCTTGAGATGCGAGTGTTCCATTTTTTTCTAGTTCACGTAGTCTTGCTCTCTCCATCTTCCTTTTACGCCACTCTTCCAAGGCTGCAGGACATTATGCAAATTGCTAAAATCTAGTTCATAATAAATACAAAAAAATAGCATCTAAACAAGTAATAGGAACTCAAAACCTTGCTATTTCCGGACCTCAAATAGAGGTCACAGCTAGTGAAAATATGGGAAGCAAATGCATAAAAAGGCTAAATGTATCTTTCTTGCATGTACTAATACTAGAAGTTGGAAAAATAATTTGACGAAAATTTTCATGAAACTCCACATTCATTTTGTAGGCTACTTAAATTCACACAAGAAACAAGAAATGATGAATCCATCTTCTCTAGCATCAATTGAGTGAAGAATGTTTGATGAGTGCTCTGAAAGATTATGGTTAACATCTAACTTAAAATGCGAGCAATTATCTGATTTCATGAAGAACAAGTAACTGACACAGTCGCACAGGTAGCAGGCAGCATGCTTCTAGACAAACACATGATAGACACATCTAAGGTCAGATTCAGAACGGTTCACAATATCATCAATTGTTTTTACGTAGAGAGGAATATGCAATATCACATCAAAAAAATACCACCATGGAAAGGTGAGTATTATGAGAGATTCCGTAACCAGAGAGTTCCATTTCATAAATCTCCTGATAAAGATATAATTCACCCAAAAACATTTCTGTTTTGGGTTCTCAGAGAGACTGAGATGCTTATAATGCAGACACAGGGATAGAGAATGCACATATCCAATTTAAAGCATGAGCTGGAAACACAAATGCTCTAAAGGCTAGTACTAGAATACAGCTTCCAGCAGGAAGAGTCATTATATGACCCCAAACAGGAAAAACAGCTGTTTGACAAAAAAAGCAGATATGTAGAGGAAAAATGACAGATTTTCACCTTTGAAGCTGGTAGCATCATTAACAGAACGCATATCTTTCAATCTTTTAGAAAGGTCACCTGCAACGGTTTGCTTTGTGTCTTTCTCTTGAACTGTTTCTGGTTTTGCATATGCTTCTTGTTGGATTTCCTTCACCTGAAGAGGGAAGAAAATTTAATGAAAATCAAATTGTACCCCAACCATGAACTTTTACAAGGTTAACTATCGAAAAATTCCAAAAGTAAAAAGTTACAAATAACTCAAAATGGAAAGTGCACATTCAAATCAGAGAAGCAAGCAGTTTAAAACGATATGGGTTCGGCTTTTACATGGGGCACTCACCACTTTATTTAAACTAGCAATAGAAGGAATTTTTCACTAGAATTATAATTAGTGAATAGCAATTATAACACTGATGCCATACTTACTCTTTTTATCAGTTCCAAGGGTCTCATAGCATGACGAATTTCTTCAGATTCTCGAACATATCTAAGTGTGGCTGCAGTTGGAAGTATAACAGTCTGTTCCAGTCAATCTGAATGTTCAATGCTCATAAAGTAATGCATATATACAGGGAAGATTAAAGAACCCAATTAAAGTCAAGAATATATCATAATAAAGCATATGAAGTATCCCACATGAAGAACAGAAACCTTTCACAATTTCATGATTCGAGTACATATAACTTATTAGAATGAATGCATCAAAGTTTAACTATCACCATGTTTTCTTAAATGAAAACTGCAGTCCTGGTATTGTAATGCCTCATGGAAGAAATGTCTTAAACAATCCCCACGTTGGACCATTTTTCCATTAGAATTAACTCATTATTTCCATCAAGGTAAATCCCATGCGTTTATAGTCAGATGAATCTTGTCCAAACATGTTCTCAGCTTCTGCTGATCATCCAGTCCTAAACTTAGGGTCACAGAAGCTAAGAAAAACTTAGAAAGAAAATCTGCAATGAGTAAGACGTCAGTCCTAAACTAGGACCATATTAATTTTGAGTCCAAAAGCTTATCTGCCTTCCAGTTGTATGAATCCAAGAGAGCTTAATTGATTTTGAGTTGAATGCTGAGCTCTATTGAGTCCTTTTGCCAGCCAGTTACGAGACTTGATTGGTGAAAACCACGTGGACAAATCCCACAGCATGATAGAATGGTAAAGTAATATGGTCCTATTAGCCAAGTGGTACCTCTCCTCTTTTGATAAGGGGAAGTTCGTAGGTTGAGCTTTTGATGAATTAGGTAGTTGAACGCTAAGGGATCTGGAAGGTTTAGGGAAAGGGACTACTGAAGTATATTTAAAGAACTTATGATCCATGGAAGCCAAGACAAGCACATGAATATGAAGCTAAAGATAATACTATAGATGAGAGCTAAATGCATCATATGAAATATATTTTGAGTAATTTACAAAATTTCTCTAACCAAAAGTTAATCTCAGGGTAACCAATCAAGAGATAGCAAACAAATCCAAGGTTTCACTAATCTAAACAGGGTATTAACTCTTCTCCAAGAAAAACTTAAAAATGGAATGAGATTATGTGGTTCTGAATTTCATTTCCACAATAAAATTTCACGGCTGTTCAATAATCTCCATTTGGGGTTTGGATATTAAGTACATGGAACTTAAGTAACAGAATTAATGGGTTTGAAATATCAGCTAGCAAATATCATATTTTACTTATTGATTTAACTTTTGAAATTGAAGCTGGTCCAAGTCCAAACTAGGAAGAAAACCTCATAAAGTTAACATTTAAGGGTTCAATCAAATATATTCAAATCCCAAAACCCAATTCTAAGGAGGACTTCCTAATTAATTTAGAAAAGATGATAAATTCTGATTTTGAATTAAATAGAAGCCCTCAATCACAAAACTTTTAAGCCTAAAAATCCTAATTTAAAAGCATATGCTTAAACCTTACAACATTAGCATCTTCATATGTCTAGTTTTTGTTCCAGTCACTTATCTATCATAAAGCTGTGCAACAGGATCATAATACCATTAAACCCCACATTAACCTTCCAAATTCCCCAACCCCAAACGAAATGGGTCTCCAATCCAATCAACAACAAGAAGAAAATAATGGGTCAGCAAGAAAAACCCACAACTCGTCATTAATCTAATCCCCCAAATTTTTTTTAAAAAGTCAGGAAATTTAGATGATGGGTCAGCATGCTTTGCAAAGATACAGAATACCCATGTGACAACTTGTTCTTCATTTGCAGAAACATCAGAGCTCCTTCACGATAAACGAAAAATAAGACCGAGAGAAAGAGAGAAAGAGACCTGAATTGAGGTGAGAGGTGGACAATTTGGAGCGAGAAGAAGCAGAGGAGAGAAAGCCCTGAAGCAATAGAAGAGCTGTGATCACGTTCAGCAAACACATCATTATGGTCGCGCTCCTGAACGTTAATCTTGGCCTCCATGATTGCTGTCCCTCCATTGCTTTCTTCTTCTTCTTGTGGTTGTTTCGGTAATAATTTTGCTATTGTAGCCGTGAGTTTGGTATAAATTAGCAGCAAAGAAGGACTGATCCCAACCCCGTCGTCCCCGGCATAACTACGACTCCAAATGTGTCTTTTACACCTTTCACTTTCACTTTCACTTGAATTCTGCTCTCAAGTCAACGGATCCGGATGCTTCGTTTTGATTTTCTCTTCACTAATCTGCTTTATTTTTTTCTTCATACGCCACATCATTCAAATTTAATCATAACAAAGAAAATCATAGTAGAGAATACGGATCCATAACTCAAATGGTTGAGTTTTTCCTCCAATAGCTTGTAAAAAAAATAAAATTACCCTTTTTTTTTTCCTTTGTCAACAATTAGATTTGGGAGCTCTTAAAACGTGAAGAGGAGAAATGCCAACAAACTTAAAACTATCTTTTTTCGAACTTAAATACAAAGTTTCCCTAATATGAACCGAGTTTGGCCTAAAACGTTCGTTTAGATTAAAACACATATAAAGTTTGGTTAAGGCCAAAATTTAAAAATAAAATAAAATTGGATGGACCATAATTGACTTTTGAGCATGACTAATTTAAGGTGAGTTGCAAGATTATACTTGGAGCAAGTCCGTTATGTATGTATATATTATTCAGGTTTTAGATGCCCAACTTTTCTGCATAGTATGAGAAAAAGTTGATAATGATATATTCTCTTCCAAAAAGCCACAAAAATGGGAATTTTACACTTAATAATTGGAATTTGACATGCAAAAACAAAACAAACAAACAAAATTTAATATAAAGAAAAAAACGTGAGCGGCAGGATTCGAACCTGCGCGGGCAGAGCCCACATGATTTCTAGTCATGCCCGATAACCACTCCGGCACGCTCACTTTTCTGATGGCAAAGGTCTCAATTTTCAATTTTTGTTTAATATGCGCAAGATAGAAAATCTGTGGGGTTCTGAGGTCCAGTTACTACCAGGGATTGAAAATCTATCGGCTATTGGATTTAGAGCCAAAGTTTTGTTTTTAATTAACTGCCATAGCTTAAGCTTTGCATTCATGTCTCATGGTAGGCTAAGCCTATCTTTGGTTCTCTTCTCTAGTCTCCTGCTCGCCAGCTTAAGCAGAGTGTAAGAGAGCAACATCAACCTTCTTTTCAGCTTTGCCTCCATAGCCGAAACAGCGAACCTTAACTTCTGGAAGCACACACACAGGTGAGTTTTTTCGATTTTCTTATTTCGTTCAGTGCTTTTTGTAACGTAATGTAATCCAATGAATACCCTTTTGCATTTTTGTTGTGTTTTGGGGTGGGAGAATTGTGATGATGCCCATCTGTTGTTCGACGACTTGTTTCAGTTGGCAATGGTGCCTTTTGGGTGAAATAGGAAATGGGTTTTGTGCTTCTATTTGTATATTGAGAGATTAAATTCGATTATGATGTGCTTTGATAGTATTATACTGTTTTAATTTAACAGGTGAATGATATAGTTAGGATTTATGCCTGAAAATGTCACCTGATATTCAATTGTAGCTGTTTTAATCAATTTGGATTCAAAATCCATTTCTTTTTTTCCAACTAACCGGTGCATTGCTTAATGCTTGCGTAGACAGCCCCTGCATTATTGGATTAAGAAGATGGCTTCCACAATTTTTAGAAGCCTTCATTCCCACCCTTTTTTGTTTCATCCAACTGCATTAATTAGAAGAAAAGATGTCATTTTGTATTGCACAATGAGAAGCGCACAAACCCAGACAGCAACACAAGAAAAGGTTAAGCCACAAGTGAAAGTTTCGCCACATGGTACCCAGAGCAAAGCACTCGAGAAAGCCTCAAAGGACTATGAAGCAGTCATAGGTATTGAAACCCATGTCCAGCTCAACACTCTTACCAAGGCCTTCTGTAGTTGTCCTTATAATTATGGCTCTCCTCCAAACACCAGCGTCTGCCCCATTTGTATGGGTCTGCCTGGAGCTTTACCAGTTTTGAACTTGAAGGTCATTGATTCTGCAGTGAAAGTGGGACTTGCACTCAATTGCAAATTGTCATTGAACTCAAAGTTTGATAGGAAACAATACTTTTACCCAGACCTTCCGAAGGGATACCAAATATCGCAGTTTGACGTTCCAATTGCAACCAGTGGTTACATTGACTTGGATCTTCCGCTAGAGTTTGGTGGTGGGCATAGGAAGTTTGGCATTACAAGAGTTCACATGGAAGAGGATGCTGGGAAGCTGCTTCATTCAGAAGGTGGAAGTTACTCGCAGGAAAGTACCTTTCTCTTTGTGCTTACCATCAACATTGTTCTACTTCTTATAAGTTATAAAAGAGTGAACTACATTCTGGTTCTCTGTGCCGTTTTATGGTTTCTTCTATTTTTGGTTTTACTATTTAAAGGCTCAATTAGATTTAGTATGGTCTTATGATTTGTGTGTAAATTCAGTTTTGTAAGTACATTGAATTTACAATGGAGTGGAGTGAGTAAATTTTACTTCTCATAAGTTATAAAAGATTATCAGCGGCTGAGGTTAATTCTCTATCACTTTCTTAGACTCCTAGATACTGTTTGTTTCTGTTCTGCAGGTTGATTTAAATAGAGCAGGGGTGCCCTTGCTTGAGATTGTTTCTGAACCTGATATGAGAAATGGTATTGAAGCTGCAGAATATGCTGCCGAGTTACAGAGGTTGGTTCGGTATCTGGGAGTGAGTAATGGCAATATGCAAGAAGGTTCACTTCGTTGTGATGTTAATGTTTCTGTTCGACCAATTGGGCAATTACAGTTTGGGACGAAGGTAAGTAACTTTTATTTACTTACACATTTATTGTGTTGTTAGCAACTAGAAATCGAGTATAAAGAGAAATTCTTCTAAAACAGAGTAAAGAACAAAGACCTGAGGGGTCATTAAGGAAAGCACTGGATAACTAGATGTGAGTAAAATTGTGAAAATAAAAAAAGAAAGCAATAAAAAGAAAACTAAGGATGACATAAATCTATGATCCTTACATGTGAAATTGTCATTTATTAGTTGTTGGAGTTGTTGATGTTTGTGATGATCATTGCAATATTATGTTTGTTACAACCACTGCAATATCATGTTAAATTAGATTGTTATTTTTCAGACAATGTTATTTTTATCGTTGGCTTTTGTCGGCGTTTTCTCAGAAAGAAAGCATTTTGTACTTGACCAAGATCTCACCTGAATTACATAATGAGATATAGAAACATGTATTCCTGCATTCAAAGAAATGCACTATAAAATTGGTTATATTAAGCCTCTGTATATATTGGAATAAGAAATCCATTTGTTATAGCACATATGTACCCCCTCACCAGTCAACTGTAATGATTGTATCTAGAGTACACTTATATATCACTTTTTGAGACTGATTTAATGCTTCCTATATTACGTATTGGCAGGTGGAGATAAAAAATTTGAACTCATTTTCATCTGTTAGTAGGGCAATTGATTATGAAATCTCAAGGCAGGTGCTTCTTCATAGTCAAGGCCAGGATAAAGAAATTGTACAGGAAACTCGTCTATGGGAAGAAGGAGCTCAGGTGATTGTACCTTAATCGTCTAGTCGAACAACTGGATATATATGGCTTACATGGTCCCTTGGTGTCTATTTACATGTTCTGTTTACTTTTTTATACCAGAAAACAGTTACAATGAGGAAGAAAGAAGGACTTGCCGATTACCGATATTTCCCAGAACCAGACCTTCCGGGAGTTTTCCTCACTACAGACTATGTTGATGGTATTCGTAATTCTTTGCCTGAACTTCCAGAAACGAAGCGTCGGAGGTATGAAAAGATGGGCCTGAGCATGCAGGATGTTCTTTTCCTTGCAAATGACATGAACGTAAGTCCTCTGCCTGTCTTAGTGTCCTCTCCCTAAACCTCTGTTTGGGAATTGCTCGATTGTTCTGGAATTTGGAAGAAAAGGAACAAAACATAAAGTTGAAATTTATGACTGATTTCAACTGTTGTTTGTAGATTTGACATATTGGCTAAGAAAATATGGATAAGACAACATTGTCAGATAGTTCCCTATCCCTAGAGATATTTGTTACAGAAATATTCAATGTAAAATAAACTTCCCAAGGTCATGTAACTGAAACTGCATTTCACACAAAGAAATAAAGAATGAAAGGACAAAAGAAAAGTGAGTGTTTGTCTACTTGCAAGGCGAATATTGTATATGGCATTCATGGGATGGGCATCTGTCTTTTCAGTGTCTCTCAGTCTCTTACTGTGAGATGTAATCCAGAAGTTTTTAGCGTCTATAAATGTTTCCTTAAAGTTCTTAGTGTTGATATTCAAGTACAACTAGTTGATGTTTTCCTAGATGGTATAATGTTGAATGACCTGAAAGGGGCTCATTGTTTACTGTCTATCTTAGGTTGCAGAGTTTTTTGATACCACTATTACAAAAGGTGCTGATGTGAAGCTAGCTACCAACTGGATAATGGGCGATATTGCTGCCTATATGAAAAACGAAAAGTTGACCATCAATGAGATTAAGCTTACTCCTCAAGAGTTGGCTGAATTAATAGCTTCCATAAAAGATGGGACCATTAGTGGGAAGATAGGAAAAGAGGTACTTCTTGTTTTTTCTTCTTCTGGACTAGTTTTACAATTTTATTCGTTTCTAAGATCAATAGAATTTGCAGATATTGTTTGAGCTTCTAGCCAAGGGTGGTACTGTGAAGGGACTGATAGAAGCAAAAGATTTAGTTCAGGCAAGTTGTTCAGTTTGTTGCCAGACTCAATAAGATATAATTATTTTCAAATTTTCAGATGTGTAGATGTGATTCTTTCGAATAGTTTGTCTGTCTGGGCATTTAAACTTTTATTGCAATTATCTCAACAAGATATGCGATGGTCACTACCTTGATCTGATTGACTGTTCCTAAAGTAACATTCTAGATTATTTCCTCCTTTAAAAATTGATGGTTTTGTATCTTATTTTGAGATGTCCCAAGATGTTGTATAGTTTGAGAAGTCAAAAGAGCACTTTTTCTTTCTGAGTATGCCCTATACTTTGTTTGAGTTAAAAGTCAATGTACAGAATTATTACAATGGTAATAATGGAAATCTAACCTTCTTTTCAAAAAGACAATACAATACTTCCTGCCCCCCTTAAATAGATGATTGACTTTGTTAAATTCTTTACTTAATAAATGTCCAATTAGATAGTAGTTTTGCTAGATGATATTATATAGAGTTCACTTTAGCAGCCAATCAAAATGAAACAACATCATCTTATGATGGTAAAAATACAGAAATTTACCAATAAATTAAGGGTTCTCTAATTTCTTTGGTTGTAACAGATAGTAGATCCTGCTGAGATTGAAAAATGGGTAGAAAAGGTGTTGTCCGAGAATCCCAAGCAGCTGGAACAATATCGTGGTGGAAAAACTAAGCTGCAAGGTTATTTTGCTGGCCAGGTAAAATCTTTCAAACTTTAACTGGTATATTTTTTTATCCCCCCTACGCTCCCTTTTCCATTCATGATTATGCTATTAATAACATAACGTCTTTTAAACTTCAGTGAAATGGTTTTGCATTTTAACCTCATGCAGGTAATGAAACTATCAAAAGGAAAAGCAAATCCAGGGCTCCTAAACAAGATTCTTTTAGAGAAATTGAACGCCAAAAGCTGATAAAACTGCAGGTTGGTATCCGCAAACAGTTTGTGTATTTCACTGTTGCACACAACTGCTAATGCTGTTGCGTCTCGTGCATATTCCATTATAAAATCTGAAGGAAATATAATATGTAAATATTATTTGTAACAAGATGACTGGTCACCAATGGCAAACCTCCATTATTCTAGTCAGATGAAATCACTCACAATGGAAGGGTTGTGACATTTTGTTGCATGAATTAATCTTGCCTATGGTAAGCGTCTCTTGAGTTTGATGTCTTAGTTTGCCAGCTACTTCTGAACCAATAGTCAGCAGCTGCTTGAGATATTACTTGCCCTATCTGAATTATGCAATCAGTGTTTCTGGAGAGTGTAGAAATGATTGGCTTCTAGTTTTATATATCCTGTTGCTGTTTGATTGCGCTACAAGCTAGAAAGTTGGATTGGATGAATAAATATTGACTTGTAAACTCACCATCCCACATATAGATTATTTTCCAGAATTCAAGCTCTTGTTTTGGAGTTCATTTTCTTTCTCTATGGCTATGCTTGGTGGGCAAGCATACCATGTTCTGTTAGTCACTGTGCCTATTTTCCAGTAATTTTAATGCTTCAACTATTCATTTATACATTATGTAATAAGATTCTTGATTGGTGGCATAAGGGTAACTAATTGACAAATTTACCACATTCTAGCTTGTTGAGCTTTTTGGCTGAGTTTGCTGGCTAATGCTTTTCATGCTAGGCATCCAATTATTGTGGTCTAAAAAATCATAGGAAGTTTGGATTTGGATAGGATTGGCAAACAAGAATGAAATTTACATGGTGATGTTACATAGTTTATTTCTATTTTAGGTATGAATATCATGTGTGGCCTATTCATGTGGATTAGATACCATACCAAGTAGACTCTCAAAGAATGTCTTCATGTGAAAGCATTGGTCTTAATCTGAGAGTTGGTTTACCTTATTGTGTATCCAATTGCTACATTCTATTAAAAAACTTGGGCTTTTCTGACTTAATTTGTAAAATGAGATCAGTTACATAAAAGAAAGAAGTGTTTCACCTTTAGATGGAACAAATCCAACCACTAATAAATGTTCTAACTATAATGTGGTACATGAAAACATAACACGATCATATTCTGTCCTCCTATCTGCCTCTCATCGTGGATTAGGAACAATCCAAAAGGGTGGTGTATACATTTTCCACTTATCAAGCTGATCAAATGGCTTCACAACTTTATTTCCTATGTTGTAAACTCCATTATCATGACCATCACAGTCGAATTGGAAATTTATATCCCTCCAACGATCATCTGTGAAGTAAATTGAACTTTCTTCCAATTCTGGAAAATCCCTAGTGGACACTGACATCGATTGATTTCCGCCCAAAAACAAAGCCCGATTGCGCAGGGATGATTCTACTTTCTTGCACTTTTTGGCAGTGATGTTCAACTTGAGGATGTAAAACCGCAGAGTTCTATACGAAAAAACAACATCAAACCCCTCAGGAAGATCCTCCTGAACAACGGCTATGCCCTCATGGTTAATAAAGGTCCCTATCACTCTCCCCACATACAAAATCTCACCCAATGACTCCACCAGATACTTCTGAGTAGAATACTTGTAAATGGAAAAGTCTTGCATTATATCCGCCTTTTCAATCTCTGCAAACGGTTGAGGAAGATCAATGGTTTTGATGGGAAAGGACTTGTTGAATTCCCAGACTTCAACCGAGCCATCCCCAGCCAATGCAAACAACTGCTCACTGTGAAAAATAACATCACAATATTCTCTATGCACACCATTTAAGTCTGTCCATCTGATTCTGCTGTCCTCCCCATGCTTATAAAATGCAAGTTTTGACTGTAAAAAATCATAAATCACCACAACAGCGAAGTTGTTGTCACGAGTCGGGTCGGAGGAGAGGACAGCCTTGGCAATATGACACATCAGCGGGAGCTGAATTTTACGTGGTGAAATTGGGTTTAAAAGATGCAAGTTGGCTTTGCTGTTAATGACCAGCCACCCGTGTGATGAACCCACGCACCAAGCAGCAGCATGATCAAAGTCTTGAAACGAGCTCTTGATGGTGTAAACTTTTTGTTCTTCAAGACTGTAGAAGCAACGAGCTCCACTGGCAGGGTTGTTTTGGTCGTTTTCTTCACTACTACTAGGGAGCATGAGCCATGGAGTACTAGGGGTTCGAGGAGGAGGACATGATGAAGTGGCACAAGATTTTGCAGCGTGATTCCACGAAGAACAAACGGCTCTGAATCGAAGGATGTTGACAAAAGAGAGATTGTTCATGATCAGCTGTAAGAGTTCGGGTTGGAGCTCAGACCAGTTTGCCATCATTGTTGTTGATCAATGAATTATGAATGCATGTTTTGATGAAGGGTTTTGCTTTTGTAGAGAGTGAAGGCAAGCAGAGTTTGTATATATAATGGACTGAAAAGTGGAGCAATCCAAGTTGAGTTAGGAAAACCAATTAAAATTGTTTCAGAGTCATATCCTATATATATTTGGACAAACCAAAACACTCGCCATTCATGATTACACTATTAATAACGTTTTTTTTGACTTGCAACAGCTTTTAGATTTTACCTGCATGAAGAAGTATGGAATCACGGTTAATTGGGTGCCTGGGGATTTTGAACCTCTGCTCATATGGATTGAGGTGGAAGAGAACCAACTGATCCATATAGTTTGTTTCTATAATTAAGTATGAATCATGTGGGTTTGATTGTCTAAAAGCACAACTTCATGGAAAAGAAATGGTCTAAATGTTCACTTGAAAGTGGGCTCACCTTATTGTGTATCCAATTGTGCTACATTCGTTTAAACTTTTTCAACAAACTTTCAAATTAAACCGAAAGTGGGTTGAAACCCAAGGATTTCAACCATAAAAGGCAGCTAAAACAAAGCTTGATGTGCATTTAACTATAAACTAGTACATGAAAATATCATAAGCTCATACATACGTGAAAACTATCTACTTTTCACCATGGATTAGGAACAATCCAAAAGGGTGGTGGATCAACTCTCCACTTATTAAACTGATCAAGTATTAGTGTCTTCACAATTTTATTTCCTAGGTTGTAAACTCCAACATCATGACCACCATAATCTTCCACATAATTTATCTCCTCCCAACGATCATCGGTGAAGTAAATTGAGTTTTCTTCTAATTCTGGAAAATCCCGAGTGGATACTGACATCGATTGATTTCCACCCAAAAATAAAGCTCGATTGCGCAACGGTGATTCTACTTTCTCCCACTTGTTGGCAGTGATGTTCAATTTGAGAATGTAAAAGTGCAGAGTTCTATAGGGACAGATATTATCACTCTCCTGAGGAAGATCCCCCTCACCAATGTCCTCGTGCTTAACAAAGTTCTCAATGATTCTCCCCACAAACAAAATCTCACCCAAAGACTCCACCAAATAAGTCTGAGTAGAATGTATGCCCCTTGAAAAGTCTTTCAATATATCCACGTTTCCAATTTCTGCAAATGGTTGACGAAGGTCGATGGTTTTGATGGGAAAGGAGTTGTTGAAGTCCCAGGCTTCAACCGAGCCATCCCCAGCCAATGCAAACAACTGCTCATTGTGGAAAATAACATCACAATATTCTTTATGCACATTTAAGAGTGTCCATCTGCTGTCCTCCTCCCCATGCCTACAAAATGAAAGTTTTGACGGTAAAGAATCATAAATCACCACAACAGCGAAGTTGTTGTCGCGAGACGGGTCGGAGGAGAGGACAGCCTTGGCAATACTAACACACATCCGTAAACTTTCCAAGTAGAGATCACCGGTCAAGCGAGGAAAGGGCAAAATCAGCGGGAGCTGAATTTGACGTCGCGAAAACGGGTTTAAAAGATGTGGGTTTCCATTGCTGTCCATAATGACCAGCCACCCATGCGATGAACCCACGCACCGAGCCTCATGATCAAAGCCTTGAAACGCGTTCTTGATGGTGTAAACCTTTTGTTCTTCAAGACTGTAGAAGCAACGAGCTGCACTGTCAGGGTGGTTTTGGTCGTTTTCTCGACTGCTACTACTAGGGAGCATGAGCCATGGAGTATGAGACGAAGTGGCAGCGTGTTTCCACGAAGAACAAACGGCTTTGAATTGAAGGACGTTGACGAAAGAGAGATTGTTTGTGATCAGCCGTAAGAGTTCGGGCTGGAGCTCAGACCAGTTTGGTGATCTTCTTTTCTTTTTGTGGCGACGGTGGTATACTTTCAGTTTTGCCATCGTTGTGTGTTGATCAAAGAATTATGAATGAATGTTTTGATGATGGAGAGAGAAGGGTTTTGCTTTGTAGAGAGTGAAGGCAAGCAGAGTTTGTATATATAATGGACTTTGAAAGTTGAGCAATCCGGGTTGAGTTAGGAAAACTAATCAAGATTGTTTCATATATCCTATATAAATTAGGACAAACCAAAGCACTCTCCATTCGTGTAGTAAATTGATTTTTTTTTTTTTTTTAAAGTTGAGATTAATCTTGAGTGCTTAATTGACTAGAGTTATCGCTAGTACGGTTCAAAAACCCTAGACACACCCAATGAATATTTGTGTAAACTCCATTATTCTTATTAATAGATTCAAGTGAAAGTAAACTTTAGTCTTTTTAATAGATTAATATGAATATTTGTAAGGTTTTTTTTTTTTTAAAAAAAAAAGGAGAAAAACGTGAGCGGCAGGATTCGAACCTGCGCGGGCAGAGCCCACATGATTTCTAGTCATACCCGATAACCACTCCGGCACGCCCACTTTGACGACCCTAAAGCTCGTTATTTTCTTCCTAATAACGTTAATTAGAGTCCACCATAACTCTGCGTGGATGATGATGTAGGCTATATCTCATCATCTTAAAGCAGGTTCTTTCTACTCTTCACTTCGGAAAGTTTAACTTAAAATTATTCATTGGTCACACTCACAGATGAATATTCTTCTTACAACAAAGTATAAAATTAAGGGTCCATTTGATAATCATTTTAATTTTAGTTTTTAGTTTTCATTTTTTGTGCTATAGTATAGGGAAAATGAGAGGGAGAATGGAAGTGAGGGTGAGATTGAAGAGAGGATGAGAGAGGAGGATGGGAGGGATGAGTAACAAAAGTGAAAACAAAAACTTGAAAGTGAAAACAATTTCAAATAGATTTTAGGTTTTAAATTTTGTTTTCATCTTTGTTACTTCTCCCTCCCATCTCACTTTCCATTCTCCCTCTTTTTCCTCTATATTATAGCACAAAAAATGAAAACTAAAAACTAAAATTGAAATGGTTACCAAATGGGTCATAAGGTTCCTTTTTCCCTTTTCTTAGTTATAAATAACAATCCTGAAGGAAAATGGGGAAAAATGTTAGAAAAGAAATGTAAAGGTGCAGGAGAGAGAGAGAGGAGGTAAAATATATAGAATGAACAGATTATAAAATCTAAATTTAAAAAAAAAAATTACATATTATATTTAAATTTTATATATTCTGTTTTTTCTTTTACCTTCCTCTTTCTTCTCCCCATTTTGATTAATTGATGAAAATAAAAGAATAAAACAAAAATATATATATCAACGGGCCATAAATATTTTTTTTTCTTCATTTTTTAGGCGGTTTGGTGGTGGTTGTTTGTTGTTGTTTGAGTTAGTTGTGACAGATGTTTGAAGGCTTTTTTTAGTAAGTGAAAGATATTTCAAGTTTTCTGTTTTAGTAAGTGACAGATATTCCGAGTTGTAACACTAAACAATGGATTTGTTCATCTTGATTGATTATGAAAAAAATCGTTTTTTCAGTTGTTGAGATTGAGAACTACGTTAATTAAATCTAAATGTCTGCCAAGAACAGAAAAAGAACAACGAGGATTATCAAATGTATATGATTCTGTTTGAAACAAAATAAGGAAGGAAGGAAGGAAGAAGAAAAGGTTATGAGTTAGACTTTTAGCTGAAATCTCAACTTGAAACTGTTTCCCTCAAACATCTTTGCTGGCAACTGACCTGGTCCCGAGTATGGTTCTAACAGCCTCCCCTAATAAGAAGCATAAACAAGAAACTTCCTACCCTTAATTGCAAAACCCTAAGGGGTTTGCTGGTCGTTGGGGTTGATGGTGGTGGCGATAGCGGCGGGCCATGGAAGGTGGATGTAGACGGAGAGTAATGGTGGTAGCAGATCCAACCCAAGAGTCAGCAGGTGCCCTACAATATGCACTTTCTAAAGAAATTCTTGAGAACGACGAGTTGATCCTCTTCAATGTCGAAAACCCTAACTCGTGGCGAAACACACTAACGACGTTCCTTAGAAGACCTAGCCGCAGTTCAGGCTCTGCCGCCGCGTCCATAGAAGGAAGCTTAGGGCACGCCGACTTTCTTGAAGAAATGAAGAATGCATGCAAACTTGCAAAACCCAAAGTACGCGTGCGCGTAGAGAAGGTGGCGTTGATAGAAGGGAAAGAGAAAGCAAGCATTATTCTAGATCATAGCAAGGCTCTTGGGGTCGATGTCCTAGTTATAGGGCAACGGCGGAGTCTTTCTACTATAATCTTAGGGTGTGTTTGGAGTGCCATATCCAACTTTTTTGTTTTCAGTTCAATTAGTGTTGAGCATTACCATCACGTTAATTGTCTTTGGACAAATGTGATTTAATCTACCTGCTACACGAATCTCAACAATTAAACACATTCAACGGCTATTAATATGGTGGTAATGCTCACCGCCAATTAAGCAAAGATGTTCTTGATAATGTTACTGAGATTTATTGTGGGAAAACAGATTTCAGCTTGAATGATTTGCTTATTCTTTCTTGTATTGTGTACTCTTAACAGATACAGGAGGCCTGGAGGGTCCACGCGAGGGACAAAACCAATAGACACAGCAGAGTATTTGATTGATAAAAGCAGTTGCACATGTGTTGGAGTTCAGAAAAAGGGCCAAAATGGAGGCTACCTTCTCAACACAAAGACCCACAAAAACTTCTGGCTTCTGGCGTAGATGCTTCTTTTGCCGTCAGTCTGCTGCATTGGGTTAACATTAAACATGTTTTCTTTTTGTTGGGAAGGCAGAAACAGATCAAATCGACAACTTTAGTTCGCCGAATCGTTTGACTGCTAGATATAGTGAGCTTGATGATGAGCCTCCGATCTCTTGTTTAGGAGTGAGCCAAATGTATGATATTCTTAAATTCCAATGTCGTAGGTTGTACATATGTAACAATGGTGGCTCCTGGAAACCAACATGAAAATGTTTATAGTAGAACCAAAGTAATGAGACAGCAGTGTATCTTTTCTTTCTCAAACAAAATCCATTGCGTTGACAAAAATGGAAGCATTTATACGCATTAGAGCGAAGGTTAGAGCCAGCCGTCTGAAATAGCTCCCTGTTAATATGGAGCACAGCCCATGGGAAAAGTAAGTGCACAGGCAGGCCATAGAGTCAGAGTATAGGCAACCTGCAACTTTAACAAAACTAGAGTTTTAGAGCTCATCATGCATCAATATTTCAAAGTGAGGTTCCTCTCCGCTAGATGCACACATGGGAAATTGTGTATTTGTGCTATTGATAGCAAACATGCTATGAGAAATTGAATGGGGTTTCTTACGATGAGGATTTCTCTTGAGAAGGAAGTCTGGTTTTGGTTTTTGAATGCAGCACCCACCTTCTGCCATTGCTCTTTAAAACACTTACAATTTATTTCTCAACCTTTCTGGAAATTTGGAAGGAACTAACAATCAAAGAACATATACTCTTTCCCCACAAGAAACCGTCATCATAAGCAAACTCCATTCAATTTCCACCACCGCAACCCTAGCAATTATTAGGCAGATGCTCACCACCAAAAGGAGTTGTTATTGCAACCCAGTACCAAAAAAACTAATATAGCAAACCCGAAATATGAAGAATCGGATTTTGGTAAAAAGAAGAAAATCAGATAAATAAAAAATGTAATATTTTACACATACCGAAAAATTTCACCTCCATCTACTTGGCTGACAAACATGATAAGTGGAGCAACATAAACAAAAACAAAAATTGTTGCTCCCAGTGCTGCTACTACTACTACATACATATACAGGCTACATGGAATGCCAACCATCTCTCCCCTTCCCTTACCACAGCGCCTAGTACAAAATAAACGGCAGAATTATCTACAAACTGCCACACCATCCAAGGCAAGATTGGATGTGCCAAAATTCCTATGTTTACCATCAGCCACATTGGTCAGATGGAATCCTTGATTAGGGAGCTGGTTGATGAGAAGAGTCTCCAATTGGCAAGCCAAGCTCTTCCCTGGGACAGTGAAATAAAGGAAATTGGTGTTCTGCATTCCTTCCTTTGAACGATGTGCACGGACTCGGCCCTCTAGATCATCAGTCTATGAGAACAATCACAGATGCATTAGATTGGCATATATAGCATAAGCAAAAATTGTATAATAAACAGGCGTAATGCCATAATTTTTCGGCCGACGACGAAAACAAACCATTATCAGCACGGCCTAATAGACCAACCTCGATTTCATGACTACTTTTTTAATGTTAAACCACAAATAACGGAAATAATTCATGTCAACAGAAAATTACCTGTCCGACATACAGTCTCCTATCAGGTCTGAGAATCACATATACACATGAAACACCTATGGTTGATGGAGGTGGCTGTTCCCTGGCACCAATTGGAACACAGTGTATATCAGTAATTTCTGATGTTTTTTCCTCCTTGAAGAGCTCAATCAGCATCTTTTGGCAAATCACAATGATTGCACTCTCAACCTCCTTCTGTAAGACTTCCATTCTGTTTGTTGATCCTGTCTTATGGACAGCTTCAACTTTACCACTACTCGACTGAGGATGGGATTTATCAGAACTGCTAAAACCTGTAGAACAGAACTGTTCTAGTTTTGTGCCATTCTTTCCTAGAAGCACCTCATTTGCGTAAGCTGAATGATACAGGTCTTCAGCTCTTTCAATTATTATTTCAGGAATCCCTTCCTTCTTAGCCGTTTCAAATGCAAGGCTTTCCCTACAAATCCCATCCATCAACTTCCAGGTTGGTTTTGTTTGGCCATCCACATATACAGTTCCCATTGCTTTGTATACAGTGTTCTTTGTATTAAGAGGCAAACTAAATATCCCATGCAGGTGAGTAGATATGATACCGAGACAACCTATTGTATCAAGAGTTTCAACAATACTACCAGCAATACATGTACCCTTTGCTGTTTCTGTTCCTCGGCAAATTTCATCTACAAGTACGAGACTTCTTTTAGTGGCTCCAGAAACAATGGACCGAATTTCTGACATCTCTACCTGAAACAATGAAATTGAGTAAGATAAACAGTGTTGCGAAGCAGCCATTAAGCTAATGTTCTGATGCAAGCCTAGATGGGAATCAAATGACTATATACGTATAGGGAATTGACAAGACTCAAATCAACCAAAACGCTAAGGTTAAAGGGCATGTAGGTTAACCTTTGTCAAAAAGACATATGTCCAATTGCTGCATTAATATGAAGCTTGAAGAGCTTAGCTAATTAGGAGCAACTGAATCCCAGCATAAAGTTACTACATTACTGACTGACTACTAAGACAGCACATAATAATACCACACCTGAAAAGAACTTTTCCCATCAGAAGGGCTGTCATAAGATTTCATGTGAAGCATAATAGAATCAAAATGAGGGATCAAGGCTGACTCTGCAGGCACCATAAATCCACATATTCCAAGTAACGCAGCAGCACAAATTGATCGTAACAAACTTGATTTACCACCACCATTCGGTCCAGTCAAAAGGAACAATGACTGCATATCAACGGTGTTATTCACAGCACTTCCCTCTGCTACATCCAACCAGTATGGTGACAGACCAACTATCTTCATCCCATTTTCTCCATTTACTGGTTTTACATCCTGCATCCAACACATTAATATATAAGCCACTGCAAATAAAAAAGACATGATAAGGATATATCAATATAGGTGAGCTGCCAGCCTAATAGATTCAGGGGCACATTGATTTATTGATTACTACCTTCGACCTATAGGACTCTCCAAGGGTAGGAAAAACCCATTTCCTTCTTCTCCCTTCACTGCAATGTATCAATTACACAAAATTAAGATACCATAAACACCATTATGGGGCTGGGGTAAATTTGAACAAGACAGTACTTCCTGTCCTAAATATGTGAATATAGAAACACGGAAAGATACAAAATGTGTAATTCAAAAAATAGGTACTAAAGTATCATAAAACATAGCATGATGCTGTTCTTCTTGTTGGTCGGCTCTCAGCCAACAGCTTCAATTAATTTAGGCAGAATTTTGGTTAACCAGCCTATCCCATCAAATAATTTCCACGACAACTTTCCAACGTATGTTCCGTTTAAGAGCAAAAAAAAAAAACTTCCTGAGATTTAGTGAATTACATAAATGTAAAAGTAATATCTGAAAATAGGGAGAAGAAATTTCAAGAAACCACGTGGGAGATCTGTGTAACTTACGCTTAAGACAACTAAAGAGAACTGAATCAAATTGCATATTAATGTTTAATAAACCATAAAAAATCAAATAAAATAAAAATATATATCTTTTATTTCAGAAAGCCACCTATCTGCTCAGTTTATAAATTGAGGAAAATACAATAATAGTTAGACACCACTGATTCAGAGATATCACTATAAATTTTTCAATACAACCATCTAATTATTGAAGGACACCATTGATTATTATTACAGATAACATGAGTAATGTTGAAAAGCTTACTAAAGTTTTAAATATCCAACCTCACATGAGCAAATAATGCCTTTGCAATAACTAGAAGCATTGAGGAAAATACAAGGATATTGATCTTCGCTTGTAGATCAGAAGAAAGTCCCCTCAACAATTCCAACACCCTTGTTTTTGCCTTGGCACCTGCCTCATGATACCTACAACAGGAAACAAAAAAGAAAAAAAGGTAACTTTACTCAACATCAGAAGTCAAAACATATTTAGACTAATAGAAGATAATAACAAGTAGGTGTGTTAAATTGAAGAAGCATGAAAGGTACTTCCATAGCATTAGGGAAAATAGCACACCTTGTTAAAGCATCCTCCACTTTCATTGTGGTAAACCACTCTTCTCCAACTTTTCTACCTTTTGAATCTAGAGCAGGTTTAAGCTGTTTAATTTGTTTTTCACCAGGGGTACCAGCCCAAACAGCAGGCGCAAACCGTTTTCCCTTAAACCAAACAGCTTCGTGCTCCCGCGCATATAATATTTCTCCTTTTGGGCCTCCAAGTGGAGCTGTGGTTGCTTTTATTCTAGAAAGAATGGGCACAAAATCTTCAGTAACCTGCAAAATTTTAAATGCTTATAAATAGGAAAGAAAATGTTGAAATCGTAATGCAGTGTCCTCTTCTAGGACATTATATAATTTTGTTGAGACATGCAACAATGTCAGCCAAAGTTGAGTGCTGGAGACCTACTGCTAAAGATAAAGCCTCAGCAGCCTTTTCCACTTCTGCGAATGCTTCCTCTATATGGATTCTCTTTATACGACCTTTCCATGAAGACTCCATATCTTCAAAAAAATCACTAGGAACAATAGGAAAAGAACTAAGCTTTTGATCACGTTCATAATCTAGGGAGATCATTTCTCCGATTCTACCTGACGTGGACTCACATTCATTAACCTGGCCAAAAAAGGACTAGCATTATATGCATGGAAAAGAAACAGAAAAGACATGGAGAGAAACTATTTGAAAGCCTATGAAATTAGACCGATCCTCCAACCATCTATATAGTGTCTAGAGTGCTTTGAAATTGTAAAAAATAAAAGATGTACCAACGCCTTCAAAAGTTTCATGCTTTATAAAAAATTAAAAAAATAAAAAACTTAGAAACTTGTGAGTAATTAAAAAAAACTTATGACTATAACTCATGATAAACCAAAAACCAAGAACACCAGAGTGCATGAATAAGTTAATGTTGGATACAGGATGTTTCATGCATTTGAAAAGAAATGGTATGACTATTTACACCAAGCCTTTGTGAACTAAGATTTGAGTGTATTAGGATCAAATAGAACGATGACTTTTGTGATTTATGCCCAGCTAAGTATTAGTGCTCTTCATAAAGAATACAGAAAAATCATAGATAGGGAACTACATATTGAAGCTCGAACAATTAATGTTTCTTTTCTGAAGGTAGAGCCTTGAACACAAACATGTCAATTTTCATAAACAAAAGGCTCTACTTCTCACAAATCAAAAGTAGCAGGTTGCCTATTCATTAACCTATACAATTATTGTTATACTTTTCCTTTTGTAAACAAGTGGACATTTAAAAATAAAAAAACAGAAAAAACAGTAAACTCAACCGAATGGCTGTACTTACTAATGTCTCAAAGTCAATTTTCAACCCAGTTGCCACCCATGTGGGATCCATCAACAACTGCAGGATTTCACACAACTCAGGAGTTTTATGCATCTGCAGTATTTCATCAAGAACATTTTTTATTCTGCAGAACTCAATATGATTGGCCTCCCTCAGTTCAAGAAGCTTCACCAGCTGTGGAACATACAATAACTCAGGAATTATATACTACAACATAGAAAGGCATGTGTTGAGTTGGCACACACACAGCCAGAGACCCCTGTATAAATACATTGATGTGTTTTTGTGTCTATACATGTATGTACATTCGCTAAAACATCCATGTACACATGAATCAAATGAAACATACTAAAATGACCAAACACATGGGGAAAAACCATGTATTCACTAAATTTAAATTCTACAGTTAAAAAAACAGTTAAGGCTACACGAGACAAAAGTACTTAAAAGGGAGTGTTACAACCAGCAGGACATAGATAGAAGTAAAGCAAAAGAATTCTCTTTTAAAACTATTGCCTTTCGATCTCATAATATCTCAGGGAAGATCTAACCCGTAAACAGTAAAAGACTGAAATCAGAGAAGTAATTATTCAGCTAACTTAGATACTATTCATACTTGAGTCAAGAGAAAGGTCAATGCCAACCATGGGGAACAATAAGCTGTCAATGCCAACCCTAAATATTAGTATCAGCACTGATGAAAGAGAAGAACCCATAAGCTGTCAATAAAAGAAAAAATGGTAACTAATTATACAAATTCCATATAGTTCATTTAAATTCAATCTTTAATTTTAGAATGGGATAATTTTGATCAAGTGATCTATGGGTACTCTCACCCATCATTATCAAAGTGAAGCTCAAAGTTAACTCCACTTCCAATTGCTTTTTATCTTGATTTTAGTATTAATTTTAGCACTCTGCAAGCTTGCATACATTTTATCCAATTGTCCCCAAAATTGTTGGTACACAGACTGCACTGTTCTTTATAATCCCTATCCTCAGCTACTCATTTTGCCTTTTAGGCTACACAGAGGGTAAGACGATACTCAATTAGCACTTCGACACATGAACAATCAAATCTGAAACACCAAAAGAAAAGAGAGAGAGAGAGAGAGAGAGAGAGAGAGAGAGAGATTTATGCACTTTAACTTCTCAAGTGGTAACATTACTACGTAGGTAGAGATTATATCATAATGGTTATAATGTGATCCTCAATTATTGGGATTAGAATAGGAGTATGAACAACCCTGAGGCATAAATAAAACTCATACTGCCCCCTGACAAAGACTCCACAAGTAATGACGAAATAGATTTACTAAAAAGGGCAGCCCAATAAACAAGCCAAAGTGGAGTTTGGTAAGGGCGAGACAAATGCAGCCATACCCCCTATTCTTAGACAGACTGTATCCGTGACTTGAATCCATGACACCAAGTCACTTGGGACAATATCATTGCAAGAATTTGCACCTCAAATAGATTCATGAAATCTAACCGGAACTGATATTTCATAAAAACAAAATAATAAGAAATAAAAAAAACAAGAAGCCATGATTGATATTTCATAAAAACGAAAAGATAAGAAAGCAAAGAGCAAGTTATTTTCAGATCTAACTAATTAACAAGGTTAGGATACAACCTTTGCAGGTGAAACACAAGTAAACTCAGGAATCGAGCACGTTATGTCACTCATAAGTCTGCACGTTGCTGATTTTGAGAAAAAGAAAACTTGTCAGAAGATTTTGAATAAACAATAAAAAATGAGATGGCATGCCAACATAACATGTTAATTGTGCAGTCTCTTAGGGGAACAAAATACTGTGATTAATACATTATAATAATTTAGAAAATCTCTAATCTTACAGACACATTCTATGTGAATCACCCAGGATAGTGGCTCTTATTTTCTGAATCTTTTCTATTCACTTTGAAGCCCTTCTACATGGATCTCACCATCTCTCTACCACATTGAAAAGTGCACCCTTATTAATTAAAACTATGTTAAATTTCTAAGTTCACCCCCCCCCCCCCCCCCCCCCCTCCTTTTAAAATATATCATACAAATTAATTGATCTGTCTCGTATTTGGTGCACAAGTGGACATGAATGTGGTGACACCTGTTTGAGCAGAAACCATATTAACTCATGCAACACTGCACCAGGTTTGACTTGGTATAAATCACTACAAAAGATATGAACAAGAAACAGTATGAACAATCAGGAGAAAAGTTTGCCATTTTATTAACAACCAAGGTCAAAAAGCTGGCATTATGGAAAAAATCATTTTGTATTCTATAATCTAATGCTGGACCAATACAAAAAGCATACCACAGCTCACCTTGAATTGTGGACGATATATCATAAGCAGGAGGATTAAGAAGAAGATCTCTAACATACCTGAGAAATCAGAAACTAAAAAATCTAAGGAACATAGAAGTACAAAACACAGACACACAGGTGTAAGTGTACTTTAGCATATTATGAGAACGTACATTGGACAGAATTAAAAGAGTAAAAAGGAAAATGGAAGGACTTTGTCATTTGTATTAAAGAAAACCTCAGCAGTGATATAAAATGTCAAATAGCAGTGATGTATTTGGGCACTCACACCAAAAATAAAAAATAAAAAATTGCACGTGCATGCATCCCCCAGAAGCTAGATACTATTCTGAATAAATTTAAACAGAAAAAAGGCACACAAAAAATACTCACAATAAAGGAAGTCCTGTGCAGTTTGAAGGAAGCAACACCTTCAACAAACAAGGTATTCCCTCAGTTGGTATGGCACCTGGAAGTATGCAAAACACTGATCAATACCACTTTAACTTGACAATGACTTCATATGATGAAAATAAAATTGAAGTGTCCAATGCAATTAGACAAACCAATTTGAGTTGCTGTTCCTAGGGTCAAAGGGTGGGGTCTGTTTTCTGAAGACATACTGACATTCCTAAATGTAACATCCTCATCAAGACCATAAAGATCTTTAACCTGAGAAGTCCAATAGATAGATAGCTATAATCATAAAAATATGAAACATGTATTCAATAGTGCAATTATTTCATATGATATGCAAGTGAACAAAAAGTAAAATTCGCAATAAAATCATTAGACATGTTAACCTTAGACAAAAGATCAATGACAGGATTGCCTTCAAACCATTCAAAATGTCTACCACTACATTCTCCCCACAGTAGGCCTCCCTCACCAAATTCTCCCCAACGACAAGTGCCTGTAAAGGAGCCTCTTGATATAATTAAGATTCAAATAAATTATTTAAAGAAGAATAGCAGAAAGATATGTCAATGATACAATCAAAACAAAAGGTTTATTTTACTGATCACCCAAAACTTATTTTAGGTTATACTGAGGTTTCACAGAGATTTTGTAAGGCACATTTGGGCCAAAAAAGCTTCAAGGCGCACAATAACAGAAGCATAGCTATTAGTTTTGTGTTTGGGAGTGTTCTGGCTCAGATGAGCCCTTGGTTTCATTTTTTTCTCTTTTTGGTTCCACTTGTTTGGTGTGGTCTTCTTGACCACCTGTTCTTGCTTGTTGCTCCTTCATGTCTTCTCAATAATATAACTGTATCTTTATAAGAAAAAAATAAAAGTAATCTAAAAGGCGCTAGTTCCAACTTCAAATTCAACAGGTCTAACATCACACTTAGCAGAGAAAATTACAAGCTTCAACCCAATACAGTACACAATTTTACACTTCATCTTAATAGGAGCACACCACAGGCAACAAATGGCACCAAAAAATTTCCCCATTAATTAAGAAGTTATATCTACCTGAAAAATTGCTCCTCAAAGACATATGCAGAAATAAATGATGGTACCGACAAGTACGAAGCTTAGTAACTAGGGCCTCTTCAGTCAAACCATCCTCTGACAAATAAGTTTTCATAGTCTCCAGGACAAAGTTTATGCAATACCCTCTGGCCGAGCGAGATATTCCTGCCACATATATTTTACAACTATTATTAATCCTTAATCAGTCAATCTAAGATAGCTTTATTGCCTTTGACTACTATGGGCAATAGAAACTAACTTTTTGATGAAACAATCAAGGGCAATTAACTTATGCCTTTAAAATTTAAATAATCAAGGGCAACAAAATAAAACAAAACCCAAATAGAGAATCCAAAACAAAATCTCTTGGAATAACTTTTGATAGAAGAAAACTAATGTATTCTTACCAACTACGGGCATTGGTTCTGGAAAGTCAAGATCGTGATCAACCCCAACAAGTCCAAACACATATGGACTACCAGGATGTGCATGCCTGAAATACTTAACAAAACAAGTCAGAAGCAACATATGTATTTCAAGCATTTTGAAGATCACATTTAAAAACAAAACTTTGCCCAGAAAATATAAAGATACATGAAATCTTCATTATAACATGAAACTTTCTGACATAAAAATATGGGCACTCATAAGAGCGTTTAATTTCCATTTTCAATAAATTCTAGTGATTTATATAAAAATAAAACAAAAGGACCACACTATTTAGTTTTCCAAGAGGCAACATGTGTTTGTCGCGGATGACTCTTGAAAGGAAAACTGGCCATTAAGAATGTTTCAACATTTTATGATCACTGTACTAAGTGTTGTATCAGAAACACCATAACGTGCTTCAGGATTGGAAATCTTTGTATCCCTTTCCTCGGAATAAGCAATAAATAAAAAATTCTATCAATCACTTCAAAAAGAAAAAACAAATCAATTTAAAGGATAAGCTATATGAAAAGAATCACAGATTAAATTGAAAGAATGAGTTATCAACACGTAATTACCCCGATATAAAACGGCCTTTACGGGAACGAGCTTGTGTTGGACCCTGAACTTCTTCCACTATGCACTACAAGAACCAAACCATGAATATTGAGCAAACTAGTTGGATGATGAACATTGAACAAACTAGTCAGATGATTGCATTGAACAAACTAGTCAGATGATGACCATAAATTCTTTGACATATGCTCACATTACTAATAAGGCAATTGATGCATAATACAGCTCTATAGGCAACAAGTCTAAAGATAAGTACAGGACAAACACCCAATGAAGCATGCATCAGTGGGTCACAGGTGGAACTATACCATTTAGGCACCAAGTGCCCAGTCCATGAGTGGAGCAGAAAATAATGAAGACTCGAAGGCTTAATTGCATATTCCGCACAACAGTAAAGTGAATACTTAGAAAAGCATGTTAGAACTCTGATCTTAAATTTCATGAATACATAAGATGAGTTATCAGAAATGCTATACTTACCACCGAAAACCCATTCCGTGTCAGATCATCCAAAGTTTGACGAAGATTCTGCAAATCATATGCAATTATGCATTGAGTCCCCAAGGGAATAAACACATGATTAAATGCATCCAAAATAATAATGCACAGAGAAGGAATTGACTGACAAAAAGTCGAAGAAGCATGTCCTTAGATTAGATTGAATGGGGAAAAAATAATAAAAAAATTATGCAAGCAAACAGGGACAGCAACAGAAAAATACAAAAGAAACAGGAAGAAATTATGCTGTACCAATTATTTAACATGATTCCCAAGATATCATCCCAGAACTACACAAAATAACACCACATCTGAAGGACCTCTTCAGCATCTCCGATTTGCTACACATGGTATATTTCCCAGAGAAGAAAAAAGGAACAAAGAATTCATACTTTAATTCACACAAATGCCCCAATATGGGCTTGCAAACAAGCCCTCATGTTTGGCACCGCACTTATGAGTTAAAACCACCTTCCTTACTATCACAAATCTGAACTCATCTTCTTGACTCAACCATTGGAAATCCATTCAAAACTTCATTAAATCAAGTAATTCTCATGCAAATGGCACAGTATGGTTTTACTATTTGAATATACAAGTTTCTCAAAATTAGGAGAGAAATTATTAATTCTGAATGTGAGGCAGAATGAAATTTAAAGGCAAAAGAATATTTAAAGATCAAGGAATGGAAATATAACATGCATATGATCAATACCACAACCGGGCATCCAGCTCTCGGAATGCTATCTGAGCGCAGGCCACCAAAAGGATTCAAACCTGCATATTCAACCAAAATACAAGCATCTATTCCAAGGGCTTCATAAAAGTCACCAACCTGAAATATAAGTGAAATAAAACACTTGTTTCATCTATCATTAATGGGCACTATATAAACATTTAATGAATACAAAGACATTTTCGTAAGGCAACCCAATGCAATTTAGTAGAAAAAGTTTCTTAAACCAAGAGGGCTGATAAAGAAATATGTTACATACTCTGCAGAGCAAAACTTCACGTGGAAACTTTGACTTGAACTGCAAGATCTCCCAGTTGAGTGTTCCCTCTTTTAGACTAAAACAAACAAGTTTTACTTAATGAGCTTTACAGATAAAGAAGTAATCTTCATGAAGCTTCTAAGAAAGCGGGCCATTTTTAGTTTTCTATTCATACAAAAACTATGAACATGTAAATTTTTGAAAGGATACTCTTGTACTATGAGAAACACTCTTAGAGACCTTTCAGGTTAGATCAAATAATTATTTATATAGGAATTCAATTCCTTGAGATTTATGAAATTATGTTAATATGCCGACTAACCACGAAAAGGAACCTTTTTTTTTTTTCCAATGCAGAGATGCAATGCCTATAACCACAGTTCGGGAATTAAATTTGAGGAAACTACAATTTGGTCCTTCATGTCATTTAAGCATGCAAAAAAGAGCTCAGACGAATAATCACAATAAAATATGCAAGAAAAAGCTCACAAGAGAAACTAATAAGAGCAGAAAAGAACAATGCATAACTCATATCTTTTTCTTCTCATTGTCTCTTCCGTAAGCATACAGTTAAAATAGCAATAAGACAACTTTAGTATCACAAGAGGATCTCACCTCCCATTTTTTAAATTAACATCCAAGCCTAGCAAATTGGAATAGTCAAGCCTTTTAACCAGCTGGACAGTTGACGGCTTCCTGCACATCTCCATCCTCTGCAAATGAAAAACCCATGACAATGAAAGATATCAAGAAATCATATTCCCAAGGAATGCTTGTAACAAAAGGAGAAAAGCGTGTCTAGTCACAACAATAAAATGTAATAGCAAACCTCTTTCCACCACAGTATGTTAGAAAGAACTCTTTCATCCAGGAAATTATTCAAAGCATTAAGTTTATTGGTCGCCTTTCTGCTTCCTCTTAAAACTTTTTGATCTTTGAAACAACGAATCCTTCGAAACTGTCCACTAGTAATGTACAAAAAGAATCCTCAATAGCATTAGTTAAATCACAATGGTAAATTGCAAGAATCAAATGTAAAAATGAAAATAAAGGTTGCATAACCAACAGTACTAAAATCTGAATCTTGAATAAGAAATAATACACACAAACAAAGTACTACCTACTTTGCCAGTGAGTACGGCACACTCTTTAAACAAGTAATTAATCAGACCTTGACTTATTCTTCTGTTCCCATTTTTTTTAAATAAAACAAAAGGAAATCGTCATCAGACAACATTTGGAATTTATACCAGATTTATCATAACGATGTTTGAAAATACATTAAAACGAACTACATTGTTGAGTAATAACTTTTGTTTACTGTGGCATCACCAAACAAACTAATACAGTTACGGAGGGTTTCATATTTCTTTGCTTCTGGGTTATCTTGCTTTTAATGAAGTTATGATTTTTTTTAATACAAAATACTTCTAAAAGAAAATTTTAGAACTATTATTCCATGGAAATTTAATTCTCATACATATATAAATAACACACATTCCGCACAAGTGAATAAAGCACGTTCTCTCAGGCTTCAAAAGGATTTTCCTTTTAGAGAACCACCCAAGACCATATACAACATAAATAGAGAGAGAGAGAGAGAGAGAGAGAGAGAGAGAGAGAGAGAGAGAGTACAGGAGCGGCGGAGAGGGAATGAAAGAGCTGCTGCATTTACGAGGATGGGAGCGAAGAAGAAGAGCAAGATGACAGCAGCGAGGGAGAGAGACGACGCAGTTACGAGTAGCGAGCCGGTACATGGCGAGTGGTGGTGACAGTGTATCCAACTTTTTGGTTCTGCCGGGATTTTTGAATTTCTAGGGTTTTAGAGGAGTTTTTCCCTTTCGCCAAATGCGAAGCTCTGTTCTCAACTTCCCGCCAGAAAGGCAACAGGGATGAGATAAAAGGCCTACTACTTGGAGACTGGAGAGCGGAGACTGGCCTGGAAGCTTGATGGGATTATTTTTGTTTGTTTTGGGCAGTGAAAGGACAGGTGTTTGGTCTTTTCCTTCTTTCTTACTAGCCTCCTGGCTTTTTACTTATGTTTTTAATTTTAACTTTAATTATTAAAAAAAATGGGGAAAAAAATGGTTGAGGGGTGAGGTAACTGCCACATTCAGCGAGTGCTGCTATTTTTACTCTGTCTTATTCCCACGCACCTTATTTTCCCATCGCATGATCATTATTTGGCCTTCAATTCGTGGATCGAAGTGGATAGCCCGAAATCCGATGGGCCAAAGCCCGACTCATCAGAGAATCAAAAAGGCTACTTGCTGTCTGGAAGCCTGGACGATATTTTCGATTTGATTTTTGTTTTGTTTTGGGAAGTGAAAGGACAACGGCGAGTGGTGCTTGGATATTTTCCTTTTATTTTTACTTCTTACAATACAGAGTGACCGGGGCTCCCAATTTCTGGTCCTAAATTTTCCATTATCCCTTTTTAAGTGAGATTCTATAAACTATGTATTTTTAGGATTGCAACACTAACTAGCCTTTGATTTAGCGGTATTTGTCTTTATTTGATTGGAAGAAGTCCTCAAGTTCGATTTATATTTGTGATAAGTTCGATAGTAACTCCAATTTGCAAAATAAACAACCAAAAGCAAAAGAACAACCGCTGACCCAGCCAAGCAAACACCCACATGAGTAGGGAAGCAAAAAGACACAAGCCTTTTGCAGCAAACAAAACACCACAAATTTAAACAGAGTAAGAAACCTCCACAACACAGGGCAACAGCCCAAACAAACCACCACAGAGAAGAAGAAGGCAAGAGTAAAAGGGAGAAGGAAAGGTAAAAGGGGGATTGAGGGTAGTGACCTCATTTTTCAGTTCAAATCTTATGACCGAGAGTTTTTTGTATTGTTGAATTGAATAAAAACAAAAATCTAAACTATGAACTTGTGACGAAAAACATGGAATGATCTTACGCAATTCTCCAACTATGATCGGTGATTGTTCCTATATCTTCCCACTTTCTGGGGATCCAATATAGGCATCCCATTTTGTAATAACATTACATAATTGTACAATTGGCAGCAATACTTGCAGCAGCAACAGCAATCTCAAATAGACGATATGCTTGAAACCATTTATTCTGAAAAAATGTACAAAACAAAAGAAAATTAAATAAGAAATGTGAAAATGTACACCTTTCAATCCTTTAAAATTGAAAGGGGTACATGAGCATGAAATCAAAGAAAAAGAAACTCACCCTTTCAGGTGCTTGAAAGTAGTAATTGTTATAAATCACCAGAGGCTGTGGAACTGGAGTCATTGCCTACATCAATCAACCATATAGGAACTCAAATTAGCTACTTTCGTAAAAGCACATTGTATACCGCATCTCAATTACTCTAGATAAGATCCATTAACATATACCACATCTCAATTATCTTGCTAAGCACCCTAGTAAAAAGTGATTAGCAAAAGATGATCCAAATAACGAAGCAAGCACTTTACCTGATTGAGATCGGGTCTAGCACAAGGAGGGAGGCCTCTTTTGGAGCGCAGCAAGACATGGTTGTCCAAGAAATACGTATGGTGGTGATAAAAATTCCTGATGCTGTAGCAGGCAGCACAGAGATCATAGGTGCCCTGATGATGGTCAGCTCCTACATCAAAGCAAGCAACGCAGGTGAAATACAAGCCACAAAGGTACACTCTACACCCTTGGCAAAAGATGTTCCTCGTTTTGACGATGTAGTAGAAGGTGAGCACTTCATAAAAATCCAGGCCACCGTCGCGGTTTCGATCTAGTTTCATGAAGAAACTGGGGTCGTTGATGATCCAGCTGTAACCGCTTTGATGCAGAAATTCATAAAACTCTGAGGAGCTGATTCGGCCGTCGTTATTTGTGTCCATGGATTGGAAGAAAGACCATGCCAGACGCTGAAGTTCCGGAGAACCATTGGAATAGTAGGCTAAGGCTGCTGCATGTAGTTCTTCCATTTCCATATAGAAGTTAGAACAGTACAGCTATAGCCTATAGGCAGCTTTTCTGCTCTTTGGTCTTCTTTTTTGTAATTTTGGATTATATAAATACTATATTAGTGCTGACCGAGTCATATGTTTAAATAAAATCAAATTGTTGTTGGGTTGACATTCTAATTAACAGCTTAATATATACTCGATCAATATTGTATACAATAATGCTAGAGTCTTTAAATCTGTTCATCAAATGATGCGTTGCTTCATATATCAATATCTTTAGATTTGAAATTTTACGACATCATTTAGTGAAAAACAATTCGATAGTTTCTTTAATTTTTTTTAATACAAGTGATAGTCACATAAAAAAAATCTTAAATAATGATTAACTCATTAGTGATAATAATTAATATTACAGCGGGGGAGAAAAGGGCAAAGACAGAAAGACCAAGACAGAGTCCAAGGAGACTACAGGTTGGTTCACTATGGAGTTAATAATTAAAGGCTCTTTCCTGGCTAGTTGGCTACTTGCATCCCAAGTCAACTCCTTATTGTATATTTAATACAATCAACAACAAAACTTTAGTAACATGGAAAGAAAATAGGACAACTCTGAAAGGCCTTTTTTTGTAACATCACATAATTGTGCAGTTGGAAACCAAAGATGAAATAGAAATAGCCATCTCTAATGCTTGAAATGCTTCAAGTGCTTGGTACCATCTATTCTGAAAAGTCGAAAGCATATAAAGCATATTCAATGGAAGAATTAATGCATTTTTATGGGTACGAGATTCAAATAAGCATCTGAAGCTCAACTCACCCTTTGATTTTGAGGCGCAGCTTGATTGACGTAGTAATTATTAGTAATCACTAGAGGATTCTGTTGAATTTGAGGAGCAGGCGCAGCTTGAGCCAATGCCTACATGAGTCATATAGCAATTCAAATCGGAAAATCAAACCATCTAACAACCAGGGAAATAAATATATGATACCAAAGAACAAAATTAACCTCTGTTAAATAAATAAATTAATTAATTAATTAACCCAAAGCAAGAGCTTCGAGAAATCAACCCAAAACAACAAATTTATTTGCAATAATTACTAATTATATTTTCACGATGTTCCCACTAATTATAATGCCTTAATCAATTTATTAAATAAATTAATATCACATCTGATTTAATTAATGTTAAGGATTCTACGTTAAGGATTGGTTAAAGATTTTTAATCTCAATCAACATGATCTAAACCCTAAACCCTAAACCCTAAAAAAGTGTGTCTCACCTCAGAATTAGTAATCGAATTAATACCTAAAAAACCCTGCTGGCAGTTAATCTAATTCCAATTGTTCCACACTTCCGTTCCAAAATAAAGAAACATGTTATATGATGTTAGAATTAGTAATTCAATTACCATGGTAAGATTTGGCCGAGCATAAGGAGGGCCTCTTTTGGAGCGTAGCAAAACGTGGTTATCCAGTGCTGGTGAGTGTAGTTGGCATTACCATAGCAAGCAGCACACAGGTCATACGTTGGATAGTGATAATAATAATTAGCTGCTCCTCCATCAAAGCACTCAACGCACGTAAAATACAAGCCACAAAGGTGTGCTCGGCAACTTTGGCCCTGGCAGGTTATGTACCTTGTTTTGATGATATAGTAGAACGTAAGTACTTCCTTGAAATCTAGCCCACCGTCGCGATTGAGGTCAAGTCTAGCGAACAAGTTGGGGTCATTATGGAGGATCCAGTGGTATCCACTTTGTTGGACGAAGTCGTTGAACTCGGCGTCGCTGATTTTGCCATCACAGTCTGTATCCATGGATCGAAAGAATTCATATGCTTTACAACGAGTATCGTCATTGCCACGGCTATAGTATGCATAAGCTGCTGCATGTAGTTCTTCCATTGCCAGATATACAGCTAGTGATAGCAAGCAATCCAACTATATTATACAGGAAAACTGTTATATATAGCTTGCTATAGCCTGTGCTTTATATTGGCTTTGGTTTTGAGAGAGGAATCCTGAATATCAATTATGCATATAATATTATTAAAGGATCTATATATATATATATATATATATATTCAAACTCTCCAATATTAATTAATTTCCAAGTCTTCGTGTTTTTCTTTTTGTCTTGGTCAACTCCAAGTCTTCATGTTTGGGATGTTGCGTAAAGTTTGTGCACCTCTACATTTTGAGATAGTCAGAGAATACGCGGAGAGACTAAAACACAGTACTCAAAACGACACGACAACCCTACAATTTGGTGAGTTGCTAACTTGCGCTGATGACTCAAGTTAACTCCTTGCATCAATTTGGTACCATACTAGACTAGTACACAAGCTGCATCTCGTTAATCAAAGCCACGTTTATTCAAAGTCGCCGCCAACTAGGCCGTCGATCGTCTTTTTCTTATGTTAAATTATATGTCACGTCTGATTAATTAAAATTTATGTAATATTTTATTTTAAATGTAAACAAAAAAATTTGAAGAAAAAAATTAACATAATCAAATCTCAGTAATGACAATTGTGAATTATTTATAATTTTTTTTTTATAAAAAAAACCCCAATATGAAGTTCTATAATCTCAACATCTTGAACATGAGTCATGGAAATCAAAAGTGAACTTTTAGTTTATGCTCCCAAAAGTAGCATCATGACTTGATTTATTGTTTCTTTGCAAGAGCATGGCTCCCAAAGGTGTAATAAATATAGTAACTACGCATATCATCCAACACTTTCTTTTTGACTTCCACCATCTTATGAATTATTTTTTGGTTGTGACAAGAACACTATCACATAGTAATTTGAGTTGATTTGTTATACCACGTGATGATGTTAATTGTACAATAATTTTCTCAAAGTGTGTCACAAAGCATTTAACGTTGAAGTATGAAAGTTGTGTCAGTCTTTAAAAGATCTAGAACTTCTTCAGCCATTAATTGTCAATTGATTTTGGATTGGGTGCACAAATCAATCCAACGTACAAAAAATACTAGCTCAATAAAAAGGATATATATATATATATATATATATTTAATTCGCAAGTAAGTATTTTGTATACAAAGAAAGACCAAGACACAATCTAAGGCAGAGTCCAAGGCAGGAGGAAGACCAAGTCATATATAAGATGGAATCCAAGTACATCAACTGCTATACTCTTTCAATTTCCTGGTTTAGAATGAATCAAAATTAACCTCAAAGTGTAACATCCCGACCCAAAATATTATTACGATTGGTTTTAATTTAATTAAAATTTGGAATTTCCAATTTTGCCCTTGAAGTGGGGGCAAAAAGGGTCATTTTTATCCGGAGAGAGTTTGGAGCATTGGGTGGTGTTTTTAGAAAGGTTGTACTGAGCCGAGTCCGTAGACACGCGGTAGGCTCGATTCGGACTTGAAACGAAGAAGTTACGATCGAAAAATCATTGAGGATTTAATTGATAATTTTCAGAAATTAATTTGGAATAAAAATCAGTTTTCCAGAATTAATCTCTCATTTCTCTCTCTCTCTCCTCGCGACAGACTCCCCCTCCCCTTCGTTTTTCTTCAGCCGCATCTCTCTCTCTCTTCGAATCTCCGGCCACCGGCCACGGCAGCGCACGAGACCGGACTCGATCGAACCGCCACCTCCTCCTCTCTCTTCCCCGGCCAGCACCGCACCTGGAGTCGTCGACAGCCGCCGGAAATCGCAGAAAACAGGCCGGAAAATCGTGGAACTTCAACACCTTCGTTCTCCTTCGTTTCTCAACCAAATTGAACGAGTGAGGTATGAAAATTCATCTATTTTTCGTGCTCTAGCTGCCTGTTGGTTAGGTTTCCAGAAATTTTGAGAGTTTATAACTCAAATTTCGAATTGAAGAAAACTGGCAGTTTCGGCCACCATTTTGGGCCACTTCCGGCCATTTTCTGGCCTTCACCCAAGAAGAAAAGTGGTTCCAAATTAAGTGTATTACCTAGGTTAGGAGTTTGGAGCCAAAATACTAAGTTTTTCCGGTCACCGGAATTGTGATCAAGCCACCCACGCGCGGCAGCGCGTGGGGCGGCGCGTGGGCAGTCCGGCAGAGGTCATACTTTATCCTAGAATGATCCTTGTGTTGTCACGAGCGCGAAGGAGTTTACGGATCTCAATTTGGATATCGTTTGGGCCTCGAACGAATTTTACCTAATCTGTGATTTTTGGGTTTGATGTGTTTGGGCCGTTGGATCAAACCCAATTTCACGTATGTTGTTCCAGGTATTCCTAGGATCGCATAGGAATTCACGGATTGTGAATCGGAGCCCCGGATGTTCCGGTTCAATAATTTAAAGTTTGTGTTTTACGTTAACCGTTCGATCGTGAGTTTTGACCGTCCGGTTGACCGAGTGTCTTCCGAGACTTTTTCAGCGTTTGAAACTCTTAGGTGGACCCTAGGAGTGTCTCGTTCCTTGTGCGTACTAGAAACCCGGGAAAATTAGGATTTTATTTTAAAGTCTTATTTTGAAGAGTTGGATTTTTATATCGTATTCCTATTCTGAAATAGGTAATCCGACTCCGCCTTCGGAGCAGGCAGGACCCTCTCGGGGTCACGCAGCTTGGGACTACTTGTGAGTGGACTTTGTTTTCAAATAAATAGCATGGATTTATCTTGGAAATTGCATGTATAAGAATTTAAGGATTTACTGACAGTTAATTTGTGCTTTAAAGTGAAACTAATATGTTCGTAAGTATTTGGTATATTTTCTGGGTTTTGATATTCTAAGTATCTTGAGTATATATAAATTGATATATGTGAATTGTTATCTATCTTTGAGGGCTATGTGTGGGAAGTACGGGGTTGTTTTATGAGTTGTGGAAAGATGTGGTATAGATTGTCAGTTTGAAGTGCTATAAGCACTACCCCGTGTACCTCCCCCTGGATTTGTGAATGGATTATGGAAATGTGATACTTGGAAATATCGGAACCCGGGGCATACCTTAACGGGGTGTCGCTGTAGACCCTTAATTGGGTAGTCTGCGCGCGTAGGACTGTTTACAGGCGTACGGGTCTTGATTCTTCGTCCGTACGTGCTGGCTGAGAGTTAGTCCCCCAGTTGGACGGCTTGTCCCTAGCCACATAGTCCGCTTGAGGGCTGATAATTGTGAGCTAGTCAACAATCCCCTGCTGGATTGTTTCCCCGGTACAATTAGGTGTGTCTTATATATATATAGAGTGTATCTCTCATATTTTACTATTATGCAATTGTTCTTATTTTTGAGCGAGGATACTTCCCCGCTCGTCGTGCCGGTGGGCACGGGTTTCGAGAGTTTGATTTGAGTTTTGTAAGGAAAGGTTTGGGTGGGTTGATTTGCAAGTTTCACTGAATTTCGGATTTAGCTCGGTTTGAGCAAACTATATATGTATGAATATAATGGTTTTTAATGTATTGAGTTCATGCATGGTTTTCTAACGGTGGGGTTATATTACTTTGGTTTAAATTGAACTAAACTTTGTTTTGTCCACTCACAATTTTCTGTTTTGCGCCCCACAGCCAGTAGTGACTGGTACGAGCAGCAGAGCTGTGTCGTGTGCCCTTGAACCGTGAACTTTGGTGCTCCGAGCCTTTGTAGGGCTTCGGTACCCTGTTAACTCGTAAAACTCTATTCTTACTGGTTGGTTGAATTCTGTTAGATGCTCTGTTATTGCCCAGTTAGAATTTGGTATTTTGAGGCCGGAGGCCACAGTTTGTAAACGCTATGTATTGTGTAATGCATGCTGGCTGTTGGGTTATAAATATCTGTGTTTTTGACAGGTTGAAATTTTTGGGTTATGTCCTGTTTACAGGGGAGACTCTGCCAAAATTTTGGTAGAAAGTCTCGGGTTTTAGTACATGGGCCCGGCATCTGCGGAATGCCGGATATTTAGGCGGGATCCGACCCGGGTTCCGAGGAAATCCGGGGCGGGTCCTGTCAGCTTGGTATCAGAGCATTAGGTTTCTTTTCTTGGGACTATCATGCTTCTTTTGCGTGTTGGTACTAATGATTTGGTGGTTTCTTGGGTTTAGAATCATGCATCGTCGTGGTGCTCGAATTAGAGGTCGTGGTCGTACTCAGAGATATGGACCCAATCCTCCACCTCCATCTCCATCTCCACCACCCTCTCCACCACCACCACCTGTTGGAGAGCAAGCTGGTGAGAATATGTTGGATTGGCAACAAGTGATGAACCAGTTCACTAATCAGTTTACCACACAGCTTGCCCAAAATATGGCTACCGCCATGCAAGGAACCATGCAAGGGAGACGAGAGCAGGAAGGTTCAGACATCAAAAGAGTCAAAGATATGGGAGCTAAAGAGTTCTTTGGTAGCTCTGATCCTACGGAAGCCGAGGCTTGGCTCACGGATTTGGAAAGAGTTTTTGAGGTTCTACAATGTCCGGAAGGGGATAAAGTGAGATTGGCGGCCTTTCTATTGAAAGGGAATGCGTATCATTGGTGGAAAACTGTTAGGAGGGCTGATATGACTTGGGAGGATTTCCAGCGCGTCTTCTTCGTGCAGTTCTACCCGCATTCTTACCGGAATGCGAAGAAGATTGAATTTCAGCAATTGACTCAAGGAAATATGACCGTGTTTGAATATGAGCAGAAATTCAATGAGTTATCAAGGTTTGCACCGGACATGGTAGCCACTGAAGAAGAGAAGTGTATGCGATTTGAATATGGTTTATGGTTGGAGATTCAGGGTAAGGTTACTGCTACTCCACATACTTCTATGAGGGCACTGGCTGAAGCTGCTGATAGAGTGGAAAGAACAATTAGATTGACTGCTGGTAGACGAAGTAGAGACATGTCAGGAATTGGTGGACCGAGTCAGGGTCCATCAAAGAGAGGATCCAGCTCCAGTTCAGCAGGTAGTAGCTGGTCCGGTGGACGGAGGTCTAGCTCCAGCAGTGGTCGGTCTAGCGCTCGACCAGTGTGGGGCCAGCATTCAGGACAGCAGTCGGTGGCCGGTACAAGTTGCTATATCTGTGGACAGACAGGACATCTCAGGAGGGATTGTCCATTACGTGGGCAGACTAGTGGTCCCACCCAGAGGAGCGGAGTTACCTGTTTTCAGTGTGGACAGCCTGGGCACTATAGGAGTGAGTGTCCACTTCTCACTGTTGGTGCTACTACGGGACAGGTGACTGGGGCCCAGCAGGGGCAAAGCGGTAGAGGACATGGTCAGACCCGGGGTGGAGCCTCTTCTTCTGCAGCCGGTTCTTCTTCGAGCAGTGGGGTTCAGTCCACTTTCCGTGGACGAGGCGGTAGGAGTCAGAGGGGCCAGCCAGGGCGTGCTACTACTCAGGCACGTGTATTCTCTATGACACAGCAGGAGGCCCAGGCCACACCGGATGTTATCACTGGTATGGTTCCTATTTTTGATTACCTTGCACGTGTATTGATAGATCCCGGGGCTACCCATTCTTTCATTGCAAGTAGCTTTGTTCCTTATGCCAGTGTTAGACCCACACCCATGGCAGGAAGTTTTAGTATTTCTTTACCTACTGGGGACGTCCTGTTTGCGGACATGGTGCTTAAAGGTTGTTATGTCCAAGTGGGAGATGCAATGTTAGATGCGAATTTGATTCCCTTGGATTTGGTAGATCTTGACATTATCTTGGGAATGGATTGGTTAGAAAAGCATCGTGCATCGGTAGATTGTTTCAGGAAGGAGGTAGTGTTTAGAAGTCCGGGACAACCTGAAGTCATGTTCTGTGGAGAGCGTAGAGTTCTTCCGTCTTGTCTCATCTCTGCCATAACCGCGAAAAGGTTACTTAAGAAAGGATGCGTGGGGTACTTAGCCCACATCATTGATACTCAGGAGATCACTTTGAATCTGGAAGATGTTCCTATTGTTCGTGAGTTTCCAGATGTCTTTCCGGATGATCTTCCTGGTTTGCCTCCTCAGAGAGAAACCGAGTTCACTATCGAACTCCTTCCAGGCACGAATCCAATTTATCAAGCTCCTTATAGGATGGCACCAGCAGAGTTACGGGAGTTGAAGATACAATTGCAGGAATTGATTGATCTTGGATTCATTCGACCTAGTGTTTCCCCTTGGGGTGCACCGGTGTTGTTTGTAAAGAAGAAGGATGGAACCATGAGGCTATGTATTGATTACAGACAATTGAACAAGGTGACTGTGCGTAATCGATATCCTTTGCCTCGAATCGATGATTTGTTTGATCAATTAAAGGGTGCCAAGTATTTCTCTAAGATCGATCTGAGATCGGGTTACCATCAACTGAGAGTACGAGAGGAGGATGTTCCGAAGACAGCATTCAGGACTCGTTACGGCCATTATGAGTTCTTAGTGATGCCTTTCGGATTGACTAATGCTCCAGCAGCGTTTATGGATCTCATGAACAGAGTGTTCCGACCTTACTTGGATCGCTTTGTGATTGTATTCATAGACGACATCCTTGTCTATTCCAGAACTTTGGAGGGTCATAAGAAGCATTTGAGATTAGTATTGAAGACTTTGAGAAGAAAGCAGCTGTATGCCAAGTTCAGTAAGTGTCAGTTTTGGTTGGATAGAGTGGAATTTCTCGGGCATGTGATATCAGCAGAAGGAATCTATGTGGACCCTCGGAAAATAGAAGCAGTTGTAAATTGGGTGCAACCCACTAGTGTGACAGAAGTACGGAGTTTCCTGGGGTTAGCAGGTTACTATCGTCGATTTGTGGAAGGATTCTCTGTGATAGCAGCACCTCTTTCACGGTTAACAAGGAAAGACGTTCAGTTTGTGTGGACTGAAGAGTGCGAACAGAGTTTTCAAGAGTTGAAGAAGCGGTTAACCACCGCACCTGTTTTAGCTCTTCCAGATAATTCAGGGAATTTTGTGATCTACAGCGATGCATCATTACAAGGTTTAGGATGTGTTTTGATGCAGCATGATCGGGTGATTGCTTATGCCTCAAGACAACTCAAGAAGCATGAGCAGAATTATCCTGCACACGACTTGGAACTTGCTGCAGTGGTGTTCGCTCTCAAAATTTGGCGACACTACTTGTATGGTGAGACGTGTCAGATCTTCACTGATCACAAGAGCCTCAAGTACATTTTCACTCAGAAGGAGTTGAACCTGAGACAACGACGTTGGATGGAGTTGATTAAGGATTACGACTGTACGATTGAGTATCATCCCGGTCGAGCTAATGTAGTAGCTGATGCTTTGAGTAGGAGTATTAATGTGAGTTTAGCTCATTTTAAAGGGGTTTATATTCCGTTGATGGGGGAACTACGGAAGGAAGAGGTAGAGTTGGAATGGAGTCAACAGGGTGCAATACTTGCTAGTTTGTATGTGAGGCCTATCCTGATTGAGAGGGTGATTGCTGCACAACTGGAAGATCCAAAGCTTTGTGTGATAAGATCAGAGGTAGAAAGTGGCATCCGGAGGGATTATGCGATAAGAGAAGATGGAGCTTTGGTAGCTGGAACTCGTCTTTGTGTACCTAAGAAAGACGACGACCTGAAAAGAGAAATCTTGGAGGAAGCTCACTGTTCAACTTATTCTATGCATCCGGGTGGTACTAAGATGTATCGGACTCTACGGGAGTACTACTCGTGGCCGCATATGAAGGGTGACATTGCTAAGTATGTGAGCAGGTGTTTGGTGTGCCAACAAGTGAAAGCGGAGCGACAGAAGCCTTCTGGGCTTATGCAGCCACTCCCGATCCCTGAATGGAAGTGGGAGCATATTACAATGGATTTCGTTTTTAAACTTCCACGTTCTGCAAATGGGTATGACGGAATTTGGGTGATAGTTGATTGACTCACCAAATCAGCTCACTTCCTACCTGTAAAGGAAACCTATTCTTTGACGAAGCTGGCGAAGCTCTTTGTAGGTGAGATAGTGAGATTGCATGGAGCTCCTGTGTCCATTGTATCGGACAGGGACGCTAGGTTTACCTCTCGATTCTGGAAGTGCTTGCATGAGGCTATGGGCACCAGGTTACGTTTCAGTACTGCTTTCCACCCACAGACTGATGGACAGTCAGAAAGAACCATTCAGACTCTGGAGGACATGTTGAGATCCTGTGTGTTACAATTGAAAGGTAGTTGGGATACTCACCTTGCTTTGGTGGAGTTTGCGTATAATAACAGTTACCATTCGAGCATTGAGATGGCTCCGTATGAAGCTCTATATGGGAGGATGTGTAGAACTCCAGTCTGTTGGAATGAGGTGGGTGACAGGATTGTGGAAAAAGTGGATAGTATTCGGGATACCACTGAACAAGTGAAGATGATTCGAGAGAAGCTTAAGACCGCACAAGATAGACAGAAGAGTTATGCGGACAACCGGTCCAAGGATCTTGAGTTTGCAGTTGGAGACTGGGTATTTTTGAAGTTATCTCCTTGGAAGGGTGTGATGAGGTTTGGTAAACGTGGGAAGTTAAGTCCTCGTTATATTGGACCGTATGAGATCACGGAACGTATTGGTCCAGTTGCCTACAGACTTGCCTTACCTTCAGAACTATCTCGGATCCATGATGTTTTCCATGTGTCAATGCTACGGAGGTACATGCCTGATCCTTCTCATATTTTGGAACAGCAACCCATGCAGTTGAGAGAAGATTTGTCATATGATGAGGAACCCGTACAAATCCTGGATAGAAAAGAGCAAGAGTTGCGCTCCAGATCTATCCCAATGGTGAAAGTGTTGTGGCAGAGTCAGACTGTAGAGGAAGCTACTTGGGAACCCGAGGAGCAGATGCGGGCCCAGTATCCTTACCTCTTCTTTTGACAGGTACGTAAATTTCGAGGACGAAATTCTTTATGGGGGGTAGATTGTAACATCCCGACCCAAAATATTATTACGATTGGTTTTAATTTAATTAAAATTTGGAATTTCCAATTTTGCCCTTGAAGTGGGGGCAAAAAGGGTCATTTTTATCCGGAGAGAGTTTGGAGCATTGTGTGGTGTTTTTAGAAAGGTTGTACTGAGCCGAGTCCGTAGACACGCGGTAGGCTCGATTCGGACTTGAAACGAAGAAGTTACGATCGAAAAATCATTGAGGATTTAATTGATAATTTTCAGAAATTAATTTGGAATAAAAATCAGTTTTCCAGAATTAATCTCTCATTTCTCTCTCTCTCTCCTCGCGACAGACTCCCCCTCCCCTTCGTTTTTCTTCAGCCGCATCTCTCTCTCTCTTCGAATCTCCGGCCACCGGCCACGGCAGCGCACGAGACCGGACTCGATCGAACCGCCACCTCCTCCTCTCTCTTCCCCGGCCAGCACCGCACCTGGAGTCGTCGACAGCCGCCGGAAATCGCAGAAAACAGGCCGGAAAATCGTGGAACTTCAACACCTTCGTTCTCCTTCGTTTCTCAACCAAATTGAACGAGTGAGGTATGAAAATTCATCTATTTTTCGTGCTCTAGCTGCCTGTTGGTTAGGTTTCCAGAAATTTTGAGAGTTTATAACTCAAATTTCAAATTGAAGAAAACTGGCAGTTTCGGCCACCATTTTGGGCCACTTCCGGCCATTTTCTGGCCTTCACCCAAGAAGAAAAGTGGTTCCAAATTAGGTGTATTACCTAGGTTAGGAGTTTGGAGCCAAAATACTAAGTTTTTCCGGACACCGGAATTGTGATCAAGCCACCCACGCGCGGCAGCGCGTGGGGCGGCGCGTGGGCAGTCCGGCAGAGGTCATACTTTATCCTAGAATGATCATTGTGTTGTCACGAGCGCGTAGGAGTTTACGGATCTCAATTTGGATATCGTTTGGGCCTCGAACGAATTTTACCTAATCTGTGATTTTTGGGTTTGATGTGTTTGGGCCGTTGGATCAAACCCAATTTCACGTATGTTGTTCCAGGTATTCCTAGGATCGCATAGGAATTCACGGATTGTGAATCGGAGCCCCGGATGTTCCGGTTCAATAATTTAAAGTTTGTGTTTTACGTTAACCGTTCGATTGTGAGTTTTGACCGTCCGGTTGACCGAGTGTCTTCCGAGACTTTTTCAGCGTTTGAAACTCTTAGGTGGACCCTAGGAGTGTCTCGTTCCTTGTGCGTACTAGAAACCCGGGAAAATTAGGATTTTATTTTAAAGTCTTATTTTGAAGAGTTGGATTTTTATATCGTATTCCTATTCTGAAATAGGTAATCCGACTCCGCCTTCGGAGCAGGCAGGACCCTCTCGGGGTCACGCAGCTTGGGACTACTTGTGAGTGGACTTTGTTTTCAAATAAATAGCATGAATTTATCTTGGAAATTGCATGTATAAGAATTTAAGGATTTACTGACAGTTAATTTGTGCTTTAAAGTGAAACTAATATGTTCGTAAGTATTTGGTATATTTTCTGGGTTTTGATATTCTAAGTATCTTGAGTATATATAAATTGATATATGTGAATTGTTATCTATCTTTGAGGGCTATGTGTGGGAAGTACGGGGTTGTTTTATGAGTTGTGGAAAGATGTGGTATAGATTGTCAGTTTGAAGTGCTATAAGCACTACCCCGTGTACCTCCCCCTGGATTTGTGAATGGATTATGGAAATGTGATACTTGGAAATATCGGAACCCGGGGCATACCTTAACGGGGTGTCGCTGTAGACCCTTAATTGGGTAGTCTGCGCGCGTAGGACTGTTTACAGGCGTACGGGTCTTGATTCTTCGTCCGTACGTGCTGGCTGAGAGTTAGTCCCCCAGTTGGACGGCTTGTCCCTAGCCACATAGTCCGCTTGAGGGCTGATAATTGTGAGCTAGTCAACAATCCCCTGCTGGATTGTTTCCCCGGTACAATTAGGTGTGTCTTATGATGAGCACAAAATTAATACAAGTTTTATCCTTAAATTTATATTGGTTAGTATTTTCTTTTGTTTTATATAAATCTATTAAAGTATTTTTATTGTTTCTTTCCAATCTTTGTTTTTATATTTAATGAGTGGTTGTTTGTAGATATTAAGTGTCTTCCACCAATAGCATGTTGAGGAAAAGAAGTAAGTAATGTGTTGCAAGAAGAAAGTAAAGGATGAGAAGAAATATGTGCAGCCAAAGCCAAGGAAATTTGCTCGAGACAACTTGTGCAGCAGCAAATGCAATTGAAGATAAAACAAATGAAAAGAAGAAGCAATCAATTGCATGAATATACTCTAGGACATGCATGCAAAGCTTCCATCATTGAAGAAATAAAGAAAGAATGAATAAACAATGAAGGAGAAGTTCAAATTGACTACTTGCAACCAATGAATGCAAAGAAGAATGATGATGCTTGAGTTGTTATCTAGCTACAATTTGAGGAAAGTTGCTGCAGTTTTTATGAGAAGATACGATAGATGAGCAAGTGGAGCAATTGATAAGAAGACTCAAAGATCTTTGTGAAAACCAAAGTCAAGGAACTAGGCCAAGATTAAGGAATATATTTGAAAATGATGGGTACTTATTTGAAATGATAAAAGCTTGGAGTAAAGAAGCAAGTGGAGAGTGGTGTGGAGAAATTCAAGAGTGATACCCGACAATGAGAAGAAGGAAAGTATGGAAATGCATGACAAAGTGTTCAAGTGGAAGAAAGTTTTGAAGAATTTAGATAAGGAGTCATCATCACAATGAATTAATTAAAGGAAGCAACTTGGCAATTGGTTTGATGGCAAGTGGAAGACATATTAAAATCATGAATATTGCTCCCATCCTCCTATAAATAGATGGAGCTACGGCATTGTAAAACTACACCAAGCTCCACAATCTTGAGCTTTTTCTCTTTTCCCTCCATATTTCTAAGTCTTAAATTCTGTTTTTAGTTTTATTTTATTATGGGGAACTAACTCCCTAGCTAGGGCTAGGGAGGAAACTTTTAATATAAGTGTGTAATTTTTATTAGTTTGATCCAAACTTAAGCTTTAATGTGAATTTGTAGTTTTTGTTCAAATGGAATTTGTAGTTTTCTTTTTAATTAATTGATGAATGTTTGATAATCTATTTCATGGGTTCAATCATGTTTTTCCCATAGTGTAGTAAAAACTTTCATGCTTTTAAAAGAGAAGAGAATTACTAAAGATTAATAGAATTTTGATGAAGATTATTTTTTGATAGTTTGTTGCCAATGGTACAAGTTATGCTTAGAATACTTCTAAAGAAAATTAAAAAGAGCTTTAATTATTTTGAACAACTACAATGGAAAATATTTTGTGGATCAAATTATTAAGAGTTGCATGCTTATGTTAAAAGTGGAAACCCAATGCCTTAGTGTTTTAATCAATTAAATTTTCTCCAAATCAAATCTTGCATAAATCTACCTCTCAATGACACTTGTTCTTTTTCATCTCTGTTATTTTCTTTACACTGCTCTCTGTGGATACGACACTCGGACTTCCGAGCTACACTACTATACGATACTATCTCCTTTGATTTTTGTAAAAGTGGTACGAACAAATTGGCGCCGTTGCCGGGGAGCGGCTTGTCAAAGAGTGCAGAGATCCCCTTGGTCAAAGGTTTGCTGGTTATGTGAAATTCTTCACATCTGGTACACTCTTTCCAAACTTATCTCATTGTTAATATATATTTGTATTTGTATTTTTTGTTTATCTATTTATTTTCTTTATGCGACCTAGAGATCATCTAGGAAGGTTTGTCAAAAAGTCTGAAACTGTTAATTTAGAACATTCTGCTTCAACTTCTTCAACTGAAAATTCCAACAAATCTGAAAGCATGGCAGCAATTGTGAATGATGAACAAGAAATTGCGAATAATGAACAAGAAATTAATGCTCATATTGAAAATAATGAGATTGAGAATAATGAAATGAGAGAAGTAGTTGCACCTAGAACTTTAGAGACATTTTTGCATCCTATTCGTGCACCAAATCCGTCATGCATCATGTTTCCACCTAACATGCCAAATTATGATTTCAAACCTGGAATGATTCAACTGCTTCCCATTTTTCATGGCATGGAAAGTGAAAATCCTTATGTGCATGTTAGGGAATTTGAAGAGGCTATTGGCACTTTTTACAATGTTCAACTTGATAGGCTTAATTTCATAAGGTTGAAATTTTTTCCTTTTTCCTTAAAAGAAAAGGCTAAAAGTTGGTTGTATTCATTAAGGGCTAGATCCATAGGTTCTTGGGGGGAAATGACTCAAGCATTTTTTAACAAGTATTTTCCTAATCACAAGACGATTGCTCTTAAGAAAAGAATCTCAAATTTCTCTCAAAAGGAAAATGAAACTTTGTATCAAACTTGGGAAAAATTTAAAGAGCTTTTGAATTTGTGCCCACACCATGGTTTTGAAAATTGGCGTCTTGCTAGTTATATCTATGAGGGACTTCTCCCTCGTGATCGCCAATTTGTTGAGTCAATGTGTAATGGAAATTTTATGCAAAAAGACCCTGATGATGCCCTAGAATTTTTGGATGAAATTGCTGAAAAAGCTCATCAATGGACTGTCCCCAGTCCAGTTGAGACCACTGATCGGTCAAGAATTGCCACATCTTCTACTAATAAAGGAATTTATCAATTAAAAGAAGAAGATGATTGGAAATTAAAATTTGAGGTTTTGACTAAAGAGATAGCTGCTTTGAAAACGGAAAAATCAAATTTGCCTCAACCTGTTTTTCAAGCTGATGTTAATCAAGTATGTGATTCTTGTTATGAGATTGGTCATACTGTTAAAAATTGCCCAATTTTTCAGGAAATGAAAGGAGCTTATGAGGAGCGTTGTGCTGCTGTTGGAAACTTCAAACAACAATATTCTCCTTTTTCCAACACTTACAATCCAGCGACAAGGAATCATCCAAATTTTCGTTGGAGCAATGATTCACAACCTCAGGTAAGTGAGAGAAATTCTTTCAATCATCAATTTCCTACAACTAATACATTTAATGCTAGACCATCTTTGAGCGATACTCTTCAAGCATTTATGCAGGAACAACAGAAGCAAAATCAAAGGTATGATACCTTGTTTGGTCAAATGGTTGATGAAAATAAAGAAATTAAAAGCCAAATTTCTAAATTGACAAATTCTTTTGCAATAAATGAAAAAGGGAAATTTCCTTCTCAAACTCAACCAAATCCAAAAAATGTTAATTTGTGTGAAACCTCAATTGAACATGCTAAGTCTGTCATTGCTCTTAAAAGTGGTAAAATAATTGATACAACACCTTCACCAAAGGAAGTTGAAAAATCTAAGAATAATGATGAACTAAACAAGTCCAAATTGAGTGAATTAAATGAAAATAATTTTCCTGCTCCTTTTCCCCAAGCTTTAAATCCTCCAAAGAAATTGAATCAAAATCATGAAATTTTGGATGTTTTTAAAGAAGTCAAAGTTAATATTCCTCTGTTAGATGCTATTAAACAGATTCCTTCTTATGCTAAATTTTTAAAAGATCTGTGCACATTTAAAAGAAAGCATCAGGTGAAGAAAACTGCATTTTTGACTGAACATGTGAGTGCATTGTTGCAACATAAGGTCCCTCCTAAATACAAAGATCCAGGAAGTCCCACTCTTTCATGTGTAATTGGAAAAAATTACATCAATTGTGCTTTGCTTGATTTGGGGGCTAGTGTAAATTTGTTGCCATATTCAGTGTATTTGCAGTTAGGTCTTGGTGAATTGAAGCCCACAACAATGAAGTTGCAACTTGCTGATCGTTCTGTACGAGTGCCGAGAGGGGTAATTGAGGATGTATTGGTCCAAGTGGACAAATTTTACTACCCTGTTGACTTTGTTGTTTTGGATACACAACCTGTTTTGCATTCTGAAAATGAAATTCCTGTCATTTTAGGACGTCCCTTCCTTGCTACATGTGATGCACACATCAGTTGTAGGAGTGGGATAATGAAACTCAGTTTTGGTAACATGACATTGGAAATTAACATTTTTAATGTTTTCAGGAAACCTTATGAAGATGATGAATGTGGAGTGGTGAACTTGATTGAAGTTCTTGTACAGGATCAATTTGAGAAGACTAGTATTTCTGAACCTTTTGAGACTCTTTTATTGAATTCTAAAGAATCCGAATTACTTGAGGAGCCAGAAATTGCTTATCTTAATTCGTTGTTTAATTCCTTACAGGCTGATAAATGGACTCCAAGGTTTGAGAAGCTTCCACCTCGAAAGGAAAAGACATTGCCATCAAATGTGGAAGTTCCTAATCTAGAATTGAAGCCTTTACCCATGGGACTTAAACATGCCTTCTTGGGGTCCAACAACACTTTTCCAGTGGTAATATCTTCTGAACTTGACTCTTTGCAAGAAGGTAAGTTACTTAATGTGTTGAATTCTCACAGATCTGCCATTGGTTGGACTCTTGCTGACATTAAGGGAATTAGTCCTCTTGTTTGTACTCATAAAATATTTTTAGAGGATGAAGCCAAGTCTTCTAGGGAGGCACAACGTAGGTTAAACCCAATCATGAAAGATGTTGTTAAAACTGAGGTGTTAAAATTAATAGATGCAGGTATTATTTATTCCATCTCTGATAGTAAATGGGTAAGTCCTACTCAAGTTGTACCTAAGAAATCTGGCATAACTGTGGTTGAAAATGATAAAAATGAATTGATACCTACTAGAGTGGTTTCAAGTTGGCGTATGTGCATTGATTATAGAAAGCTGAATTCTGCAACTAGAAAAGACCATTTCCCTTTACCTTTTATTGATCAAATCTTAGAAAGGGTAGCCGGTCATGAATTTTATTGCTTCTTAGATGGATACTCAGGTTATTATCAAATTGAAATTGCCATTGAAGATCAAGAAAAAACTACTTTTACATGTCCTTTTGGTACTTTTGCTTTTCGTAGAATGCCTTTCGGATTATGTAATGCTCCAGCTACTTTTCAAAGATGCATGATCAGTATTTTCAGTGATATGGTTGAGCAATTTCTTGAAGTTTTCATGGATGATATATCTGTTTTTGGTGATTCTTTTGATAATTGCTTGAGTAATTTGGAAAAAGTATTGGTTCGATGCCAAGAGAAAAACTTTGTTTTAAATTGGGAGAAGTGTCATTTTATGGTTTCTTCTGGAATTGTTCTTGGTCATATTGTTTCATCTAAAGGAATTGCAGTGGATAAAGCTAAAATTGAATTGATTTCAAAATTGCCAGTTCCAAAAACTGTTAAAGATGTCAGATCATTTTTAGGTCATGCTGGTTTTTATAGGAGATTTATTCAGAATTTTAGTGCAATATCTAGACCCTTGTGTAATCTCCTATTAAAAGATTGTAAATTTGAGTGGTCTGATTCATGTCAAAAGGCTTTTGAGAAATTAATTAAAATGCTCACATCTGCTCCAATTATGCAACCACCTGACTGGACTTTACCTTTTGAAATTATGTGTGATGCTAGTGATTACGCGGTTGGAGCTGTTTTGGGGCAAAGAAAGGATAAGAAGCCACATGTCATACATTATGCAAGCAGAACCTTGAACAGTGCTCAGATGAATTATTCTACAACTGAAAAAGAACTCCTTGCTGTGGTATTTGCTTTGGATAAGTTTCGTTCTTATATAGTTGGATCACCTATTGTTATTTTCACTGACCATGCAGCTTTAAAATACCTTTTTGAAAAAAAAGATGCTAAAGCTCGACTGATTAGGTGGATCCTACTACTTCAAGAATTTGACATCACAATCAAAGATAAAAAGGGAGTAGAAAATGTAGTGGCTGATCATTTGTCTAGATTGAGTTTTGAGGATATCATTGAAACATTGCCAATTAATGATTCTTTTCCAGATGAGCAATTATTTGCTATTTCAGAATTACCTTGGTTTGCTAACATTGTTAATTTTCTTGCTACAGGTAAAATTCCATCTGATTGGACTGCTCAAGACAAGAGGAAATTTCTTACAGAGGTTCGAAATTTCTTTTGGGATGACCCTTATCTGTTTAAATATTGCCCTGATCAGATCATTAGAAGGTGTGTACCTGATAATGAAATCCATGCAGTAATTTCTTTTTGTCATAATGAAGCATGTGGCGGTCATTTTTCTGTAAAGAAAACCGCTGCAAAAATTTTGCAGTGTGGATTCTATTGGCCTACGCTTTTTAAAGACACTAATTCTTTTTGTCGAACTTGTGACCGTTGTCAAAAGTTGGGGGCAATTTGTCACACCCCAATTTATTCACTTAATTATTGAGAGTGTGAGGTAAAAGAAAAACTAAAACTAAAAATTTAAATAGCAAGAAACATGAGAATTAAACATAAAACTTCTATTTAAACCAGAGTAATTTACATTGTGATTTTACAAGCAAAATAACATAAAAATACAGACTTTTAACAAAACATCTAAAACTATCTGCAACACTTTCTTCTTGTTTTCTTGTCACAACTAAACTTCAGATTCAGAACCTGCAATAAATTCATTAAGGGGTGAGCATTACATGCTCAGTAGGGGCCCTATATGATTAGTGAGATTTTTAATGTACAAATTATGTAGTGTATGAATGAACTTCAATTCTACCCAACCCGTTAATCTATATAATAGGGCAAGCAAATCTGCATGTCCCATACCATGCATTTTACCACTGTGATTCCGAATGCCCCATTATATAAACTAACACCCATTTCAATCATCCCATAATTCCCCTTTTGCTAGTCATCTTGTCCATACCATTGATCTCCAAGCCCAAATCACCCAATCGACAATTATACCGCCGATTTCCTAATCTACTGTGCACACGGGCTCGCCTGAACTTGGTCCCTACAATGGTTAGACTCAACTACACAAAAGATTCTTCCCATTATCCTCATTCCCATAATTTATTTATCAACCCAAAAATTCCAAACACCACTGACAACATATGAACATGTCAATATTAATCAAATTATAATGATAATTGACAATCATGTAAACACCCAATATCAAGGATAATAATCAAACAATATTACCAAGCATAATATAGTGTTCACAATATTTAATTAAATCAATTTATGCATAACCTCCCCAAGAAAGAACCCCTACCTCAAATCCAAAGCTATTGTATAACTCCCAGTTGTAAGCTCAAATACTTTGAACTTCTTCAAAACCTCTCCACACTTAATTCTTTTGTCTACGTTTTTTTTTGTAGGAGACTACTATAACTTTGAAGAACTTATGATCCAAAGCTATTATGTAGGACTATTTATAGTAGTTAGAGTCGGTAAAGAAGATTTGGTTGAAGCTTTAACATTGTGCCACATAATAATTCTACAAGTTCCTAGACTCCCAAAGCCTTTTGCGTTGGCTTGGTAGAGTGCTTTGTGAGCACTCTCCTAACAAGTTTTTATATGTAGGAAATCTACTATTATTACACCTCAAGCCTTAATGGATTTTGAGGACACCACCAAGCAACACGTTAGTTTGCAAAAAATGCTTAGTGTGCATATAAGTTTTTCTAATACTTTTTGTAAAGTAAGTATATATAATAATAATGATGAATAGTGCTGGAATGAATAAAACCATGCAATAACATTTGAATGGCTATTAGTTAATAGCTATCCTTACGTAACTTACTATACAATTGATATATATATATATATATATATTATTAATTATATAATTTTTGGAGATTAATAATTGTAATTATTTAATTTATGAAATATTAAAAATATGGGGTTTCACAATCTATCCTCCTTAAAAGAAATTTCGTCCTCGAAATTTTGAAACTTACCCGAATCAAAGAAAGAGTTCTGGATATTTTTCTTTCATCTCAGTTTCTAATTCCCATGTCGTCTCTTCTGTATCCCCCTGTAACCAAAGGACTTTGACCAGTGGAATAGTCTTCGTCCGCAACACTTGTTCTTTATGATCTAATATCCGTATTGGTCTTTCCTCAAAAGATAATTGCTCATCAATGTTTAGTTCTCCCCAATCTAAAACATGTGTTGGGTCTGGTTCATATTTTCGAAGCATAGAGACGTGAAACACATTATGAACATTCGAAAGTTGAGGTGGTAGTGCTAACTTGTAAGCTACTTCCCCAATCCGTTGTAGTATTTCAAAAGGTCCAATAAATCGTGGGGCTAATTTTCCAGACTTTCCAAACCTTTTAACTCCTTTTCGAGGTGAAACTTTAAGGAATACATGATCTCCAATATTAAACTTCAATGGCCTTGTTCTTTTATCAGCATAATTCTTCTGCCTACATTGAGCTGTAAGCAAGCGTTGTTTAATAGTTTTGATCTTCTCTGTTGTTTCTTGTACCAGATCAGGTCCTAATAAAACAGTTTCACTTGCTTCTGCCCAACATATAGGTGATCTACATGGTCTACCATATAGTGCTTCATATGGTGCCATTCCGATACTGGATTGAAAACTGTTGTTATAAGCAAATTCTGCTAAAGCAAGATGATCTTCCCAAGTTCCATGAAAATCCAAAACACAAGCTCTTAGCATATCTTCTAAGATCTGGATAGTCCTTTCTGATTGTCCATCAGTTTGGGGATGAAATGCACTACTAAAATTCAATTGGCTTCCCAATGCTTTTTGCAAAGTCCCCCAAAACTGAGAAGTAAACTTTGAATCTCTATCAGAAACAATAGAAATAGGAATTCCATGTAATCTCACTATCTCTCGAATATATAATTTCCCAAGAGTTTCTGTGGAATCTGTCCTTTTAACTGATAGAAAATGTGCAGACTTGGTTAAACGATCTACAATAACCCATATTGCATCTTTACCTCTTGGTGATCGTGGTAAACCTGTTACGAAATCCATTGTGATATGATCCCATTTCCATTGTGCAACAGGTAAAGGCTGAAGAGGGCCAGCGGGTTTCTGATGTTCAGCTTTCACTTGTTGACAAGTCAGACATTTTGATACAAAATTTGCTACATCTCTCTTCATACCATTCCACCAAAACTGACGACGTAAATCCTGATACATTTTTGTACTTCCTGGATGAATAGCGTACGATGAGTAATGAGCTTCATGAAGAATTTCATTCCTTAATTCTGGAATTTCAGGTATATATAATTTACCTAAATACCTTAAACCATTTTCTTCATGAAAGGTCCAACCTTCTGTTTTATCTCCATCCAAAATTTGCTCTTGAATTGATTTACAGGTGTCATCCTCTTGTTGTTTTTCAACAACTTTTCCTAGCAAAGTTGGTCTTGTTACCAAGTTATAAAGGTAAGCACCATACTCATGTACGTTCACATGTAAATCATAATCTTGAATACAACTCATCATCTTCCATTTTTGAATTTGTAGTCCTGCTACAAATCCATGTGTATTTCTACTTAGAGCATCCGCCACTATATTAGCCTTTCCCGGATGATAATGTAGACCAAAATCATAATCTTCTAAGTATTCCATCCAACGTCTTTGTCTCAGGTTAAGCTCTTTCTGAGTGAAAAGATATTTCAAACTTTTATGATCAGAGTAAAGCTCAAATCTTTCACCATACAAATAATGTCGCCAAATTTTTAAAGCATGTACAATTGCTGCTAACTCCAAATCATGTGTTGGATAATTTCTTTCATGATTCTTCAATTGACGAGAAGCATAAGCTACTACTTTGTCAGATTGCATCAAAACACATCCTAACCCTTGTTTAGATGCATCAGTGTAAACCACATACCCTATGTCCCGTTCAGGAATAATCAGTATTGGTGCAGTAGTCAATCGAGTTTTCAATTCTTGGAATGACTTTTCACATTCTTGGGTCCATATGAATTTCACTCCCTTTTGGGTCAGCTTGGTCATTGGTGCAGCTATTCGAGAAAAATATTTTATAAACCTCCTATAATAACCAGCTAATCCAAGGAAACTACGTATCTCCGAGATATTCTTTGGTTGGCGCCAATTCAATATTGCCTCTACCTTGGAAGAATCAACTGAAATACCTTCATTGGAAATTACATGTCCTAAAAATCTTACTTGTCTCAACCAGAATTCACACTTACTCAACTTTGCATACAGTTGATTTTCCCTTAATGTTTGTAAAACAATTCGCAAATGCTCCTCATGTTTTTCTTGCGACTTGGAATATATAAGTATATCATCAATGAATACGATGACAAACTGATCTAAATATGGTCGGAAAATTCGGTTCATCATATCCATAAATGCTGCTGGTGCATTTGTCAATCCAAAAGGCATGACTACAAATTCATAATGCCCATATCGGGTCCGAAAAGCTGTTTTGGGTATATCTTCAGCTTTGACTCGAAGTTGGTGGTAACCAGATCGAAGATCAATCTTTGAAAAGAAATGAGAACCTCTTAATTGATCGAATAAATCGTCAATTCTAGGCAAAGGATATTTGTTCTTTATTGTGACCCTATTTAATTGACGATAATCGATACACATTCGAAGAGTTAGATCTTTCTTTTTCACAAAGAGAGCAGGTGCACCCCATGGTGAAGTACTAGGGCGGATATATCCTTTTGCTTGTAATTCTTGGAGTTGTACCTTAAGTTCTTTTAGTTCAGCTGGGGCCATGCGATGAGGAGGTATAGAAATAGGTGTTGTACCTGGGTATATTTCTATAGCAAACTCTACTTCACGTTCTGGAGGTAAGCCATGCAAATCTTCTGGAAAAACATCGCTGAATTCCTTTACTACAGGAATAAGTTGTATTGGAGAGTTTTCTATTTCTTCAGTTCCGATTCTAGCTATCTGACTCAAATATCTATAATCTCCAACACCATATTTCTGGATTTCCTTTTTCACAAGGAAACTAAATGTTTCTTCCTTGTGAGTATTGATGGTAATTCTCTTTTTACCACAGTCAATTGTAACTTGGTAATCTGTAAGCCAGTCCATTCCTAAAATAATATCATATTCCAACATTTCCAATACCATCAAATCAACAACAATTCTATGGCCCGACATCTCTATCATGCAAGATTTACATACTTTATCAACTTCTAGACTACCACCCAAAGGAGATCCAATTAACAAAGAAGGTTTCATATTTTCAGATTCTAACTCAAGCATTGATGCAAAAGATGTGGATATAAAAGAGTGTGTAGCTCCACAATCAAATAATACTCTAGCCCAAGAGTTGAATACCAAAAACATACCTTCTATTGTCTTAGGCTCAGTTTGATCTGTCACATTTCCCATAACGTAAACCCTTCCTTGTGTGAATTGTCCAGATTTCCTTTCAACTGCAGGGGCCCTTGGTCTAATTTGAGAAGATTGTCCTCCTGGACGTTGTGATGATTGGCTAGTAACTGGCCTTGCCCAATTAGACTGAGGTTGAAAAGTAGTATAACTTTGAGGTGACGGTGGAGCACGAAAAGGTACATGTGGAGGACGATATAATGTCTGTTGTACATGAGGTCCTTGATACCTTTGTAACTGTGGACAAAATCTCTTTACATGTCCCACTTGTTTGCAGTAATAACATAGTGGTGGTCCGAACTTTTCTTGTGATTGATACTGAGGAGTATTAAATCTTGTCCGTTTATTTATTTGTCCACTACTTGAATCCCAAGTTCTCTTGGTTTCAGGTCTTTGCTCCGCTATATGTGCTCTATCAACCACATCAGCATACTTGCTTAACTTCAAAATGTCAACCTTTTCCAAAATTGACGGTCTCAATCCTTCTTCAAATCGTTTTGCTTTTGTTGCATCATCAGGGATCATATATGGTGCAAAACGCATGAGTTCTTCAAACTTAGATTGATATTGATCAACAGTTAAGTTGCCTTGGACAAGGTTAACAAACTCCCTTGCTTTCATTGCTTTCATAGTACTTGGAAAATATTTTTCCAAGAAAATACTTTCGAATTCCTCCCAAGTTGTAATTTCAGTATTTGGCATACTCAGAATTGATTCCCACCAAAGATATGCTTGTCCTTCCAGATAGGTACAAGCAATAACAACTCTAATGTCTTCAGGAATTCTTTGATTATCCATCTTTCTCTTAATTTGCCTCAACCATTCTTCAGCTGCCATAGGATTTGGTTCACCTTTAAATATTGTTGGTTTCGTCTTACGAAATTGTCCTTGTATCCTCATAACTCGATCTTCTTCAATTTCATGATGACGATCTTGATTACTATTTTCTCTAATTGCAGAAGCCATATCCTGAATTGCTAAGATTACTCCAGCATTTCCATTGAACTCATTTCCAGATTCAGCCATCTTAAATAAATAAAAAGAAAAATTATCTAAAAACAATATTATAAAATAGTAAAATATAAATTTAGGAGAAAGAATAAACAAAACACTCATTTATTATATTTCACAAAATTTTACAAAAACACACACAATTTTACAAAAACTTAAACTTATCTTACATAACCTGATGGTTTTATTTCTGCAACTATAAACATTTATACAACTCTCCTTCTTCAGTACTAGTTTTCTTCATCCGAACTGATAATAATCACTTCGGATGGTGACTGAACCTCTATAGGCCTAGTGATTGATCCAATTGACTCAGTAGGCTCCCAAGTAGGCTCATGAGTAGGTTCCTGAGCAAAATCTTCATTATCACTTGGAGGGTTTGGGACTCGTTGTGGTTGGTAATTACATGGTGGCCACTGATTACCACTTTCCTCTAAAAGTTCTACTATTGCAGCATTATAAATATTGTCATTCTGTATGTTCTCATAGGCACCATCCCAGAATTCTCTCCTTGACCAAATACTATGCATCGCTACTTGTCGCTGCAATGAGAGAGGGTAACGATGTCTCCTTATGGCAGTACTCCTTATCTTTTCTTTCATACAAAATTTTGAGCCATGCCTCAGGTTGTTGTTATAGTTTTCTATGTTTAATGGTAACAGTCCTTCTGGGCATAAATGGAAACCTCCAAAAGTGTCGTCACTTTCTATTGATTCCATAGGATCTGTCATGACCAAAATATCAGTATCTAAAATACAAAACTAAAAAAAATAATTATACTTCTAAATCTTAATTTCTAAACTAAAAATAACTTAAATGATAACTTCTATCTTGTAGGATTGTATACCTAATGCTCTGATACCAACTTGTCACACCCCAATTTATTCACTTAATTATTGAGAGTGTGAGGTAAAAGAAAAACTAAAACTAAAAATTTAAATAGCAAGAAACATGAGAATTAAACATAAAACTTCTATTTAAACCAGAGTAATTTACATTGTGATTTTACAAGCAAAATAACATAAAAATACAGACTTTTAACAAAACATCTAAAACTATCTGCAACACTTTCTTCTTGTTTTCTTGTCACAACTAAACTTCAGATTCAGAACCTGCAATAAATTCATTAAGGGGTGAGCATTACATGCTCAGTAGGGGCCCTATATGATTAGTGAGATTTTTAATGTACAAATTATGTAGTGTATGAATGAACTTCAATTCTACCCAACCCGTTAATCTATATAATAGGGCAAGCAAATCTGCATGTCCCATACCATGCATTTTACCACTGTGATTCCGAATGCCCCATTATATAAACTAACACCCATTTCAATCATCCCATAATTCCCCTTTTGCTAGTCATCTTGTCCATACCATTGATCTCCAAGCCCAAATCACCCAATCGACAATTATACCGCCGATTTCCTAATCTACTGTGCACACGGGCTCGCCTGAACTTGGTCCCTACAATGGTTAGACTCAACTACACAAAAGATTCTTCCCATTATCCTCATTCCCATAATTTATTTATCAACCCAAAAATTCCAAACACCACTGACAACATATGAACATGTCAATATTAATCAAATTATAATGATAATTGACAATCATGTAAACACCCAATATCAAGGATAATAATCAAACAATATTACCAAGCATAATATAGTGTTCACAATATTTAATTAAATCAATTTATGCATAACCTCCCCAAGAAAGAACCCCTACCTCAAATCCAAAGCTATTGTATAACTCCCAGTTGTAAGCTCAAATACTTTGAACTTCTTCAAAACCTCTCCACACTTAATTCTTTTGTCTACGTTTTTTTTTGTAGGAGACTACTATAACTTTGAAGAACTTATGATCCAAAGCTATTATGTAGGACTATTTATAGTAGTTAGAGTCGGTAAAGAAGATTTGGTTGAAGCTTTAACATTGTGCCACATAATAATTCTACAAGTTCCTAGACTCCCAAAGCCTTTTGCGTTGGCTTGGTAGAGTGCTTTGTGAGCACTCTCCTAACAAGTTTTTATATGTAGGAAATCTACTATTATTACACCTCAAGCCTTAATGGATTTTGAGGACACCACCAAGCAACACGTTAGTTTGCAAAAAATGCTTAGTGTGCATATAAGTTTTTCTAATACTTTTTGTAAAGTAAGTATATATAATAATATGATGAATAGTGCTGGAATGAATAAAACCATGCAATAACATTTGAATGGCTATTAGTTAATAGCTATCCTTACGTAACTTACTATACAATTGATATATATATATATATATATATATTATTAATTATATAATTTTTGGAGATTAATAATTGTAATTATTTAATTTATGAAATATTAAAAATATGGGGTTTCACACAATTACCCGTAGAAACATGATGCCTTTGAACCCAATTTTGGTAATTGAAATATTTGATTGTTGGGGCATTGATTTTATGGGTCCTTTCCCTATTTCTTTTGGATATCTTTATATCTTGGTCGGTATTGATTATGTTTCTAAATGGGTAGAGGCTGTTCCTTGTCGACATAATGATCATAAAACTGTTTTGCGGTTTTTAAAAGAAAATATTTTCGCAAGATTTGGAACACCTCGAGCTATTATAAGTGATGGGGGAAAACACTTTTGTAATAAACCTTTTGAGGCTTTAATGAAAAAATATGGTGTCACTCATAAAGTCGCTACCCCATATCACCCACAAACAAGCGGTCAAGTTGAACTTGCTAATCGGGAGATAAAACAAATTTTGGAAAAAACTGTGAGTCCTAACCGTAAAGATTGGTCTTTGAGATTAATTGATGCTTTATGGGCATACCGTACAGCATACAAATCCCCCTTAGGGATGTCACCTTACAGACTTGTCTACGGTAAGGCTTGTCATTTACCAGTTGAACTTGAACATAAGGCATATTGGGCAATTAAAATGTTTAATTTTGGTTTAAATGATGCAAGTTCAAATAGGAAGCTTCAGTTGAGTGAGTTGGCAGAATTAAGGAATGATGCTTACGAAAACTCTCGAATTTACAAAGAGAAAATGAAGGTTTTTCATGATAGAAATATTTTGAGGAAAAACTTTGAACCATCACAGAAAGTTCTCTTATATAATTCGAGATTGCATATTTTTCCTGGTAAACTTCGTTCCAGATGGACAGGTCCATTTGTGGTCACAAGAGTTTTTCCTTTTGGAGCAGTGGAGATTGAGGATCCAAAAAATGGTAATGTTTTTAAAGTTAATGGTCAACGTCTTAAACCATTTTTGGATAATTTTGTTATGCAGGATGACACGATTCACTTGGAGAATCCTGTTTATCAGGATTGAATTCTCAGACTATCTTTAGTTTCGTATTTATTATTTATTTGTGCTATTTATGTTTTTTTAGATATTCATAAGCTGTAGAAATTACCCACACACAAAACAAAAAAAAAAAAAAAAAAAAAAAGATTTTTCATATGAGCTGACTTTTGGTAACTCCAGTGAGTGTCTTCGTCAATACAGTGTCTAGGAGTTCTATAGGCGACACCTTTGGTGTTTAAGAAGTTTGGGTTTTAAGCGGGACCATTGTGACCCCTCCAACCTTCCCGGATCCCCTGGCTGTGTTTTCTGAGGCCCTTAACTGGTCATCCGTGAGTTGCTTGTATATTTGTGTTTTTAAAATAAGTTATTTTTTACAAAGTGTTAAAAATAAAAAAATAATTTAAAAATAAAAACAATATAATTTTTGCTTATTTCTTTGTGTGGTTATTTTTGTATTTTTTTTATGACTGTTTATTTTGTATTTGTATAGATTTTAGTTTTCTTTTTGTGTGTTTTATTTTATTTTGGTCTTTATTTCTTTTTGCTTGGATTTTATTTATTTATTATTTTTGTCTTTCATTCTGTACGGGATAAATACCAAAGGGATTGACACGCATATTTTCCAGGTATTATCTTTCTATTTAAGTACTGTAAAAAAATAAAAATAAAAATAATAAATAAATAAATAAACAGATCGGAACCCGATCTCCAACTAAGGCAATTCTGAATTTCTTGTTTCTCTTTGCTTTTATTACTGTAATTCTTTCTTTCTTTCTTTTACTTGTTTATGTATTTAATTTGTTGTTAAGTTTGGGAAGTAGATTGCTTCTTGATTGCACACACGGAAATTTGGCTCGAATACTTATTCATTTCATAAACATGTGATTACATACATAGACGTGAAAATGCATACATATATTTAAAAATCACATGTTTCTTCCCAGATATTGAGCCACCTGAGGCATCATACTAATTGCCTCTATTTTCTCTTATTTGTAGAATCTGCAAAAGCTCTGCATGATCATTGTTTCTCTTCCACAGTGCTTCTACTTGCTGGTTGGCACAGTAGAGCCGCTTTTGCAAATCCGCCACCTGAGCCTTCAAAGAGGCTACTTCCTCGGTCAGAACTGCGCACTCTCGCGTCCTCGCCAGTAATCTTATGCCCAGATTTGTGGAGGAGGTTGCGTGGAGAACAGTTAAATCATGAGACTCCTCCACCGCAGCCTTGTCTGACCTCTGTGTCATGTACAGATGATCTGCCAGTGTGAGTCTCCTAACAGTCATCCCTCCTGGCAGCACTACTCTTCTCGGCATTGCCTCAGCAAAGTTTGAGGCCGAGCCATGATGATATGTGGAGTTTGGGAAGACGGATTGAGGAGGAGCACTTACTTGAGCCACTGATGGCGCAAGGGCCAACTCTAGATTCAAATCATCGAGGGAAGTGGGTGAGGTTGCCATTGTGATTTGTGTTTCTTGCTTATTGATGTTTTACTCTGAGTTTTCAGGATGAAACACAGACGCAAGCTCAACTCCACAGAGACGGGTTAAATAGACTTCGGCTTCTGCGTTTGTTTCTCTCGGATTCCCTAACGTTTTGCAGCCGCGTGTTTTTAGAGGGGAGACAATTTTTTTTCTTTTACCTTCATGTTTTTTACTTTCACTTTCACTTTTACTTTCACTTTCACTTTCCGTGTTTTCTGCTTAATTATTGAACGCTGTCTCTGCACGCCGACACATCCCTTCCTTCTTTTATCCGTGACCTTCCCTTTCCAGTTTTTGTTTTTGTTTTTCTATATATATATATATATATTTTTAAAATTTTGGAAATGTGTTTATTTTTCTTTTTCTTTTTCTTTTATAACTTAGTTTATTTTCTTTCCGAAAAAAAAAAAAAAAAAAATTTTGGGCTTTCGTTTGGATTGGGTTTTCAATTGATTTGGAGGTTCCAATGGGCTGGACTTCTTCGTCTTTTGGGTTTCGGTTTGCGTAGAACTGTTTGTTAGGGTTTACTGTTTTGTTTGGTTATTTTTGTTTTCCTTTATTTTTATTTTTATTTTTTATTATTTTTGCAACTAAATTATAATTTTAATTCTTTTTTGTTCTTTTATTTAATTGCTTTACTCCATTTCATTTCTTGTTATAACTTTGTTGATACCTACATTCTTCAACATTGAGGACAATGATTGATTTAGGTTTGGGGGTAAGGTTTAGAAGTTTTGTTTTGTTTTTTTTTATTATTTTATTTCACCCAAAAATTAAAAAAAAATTAATTAAAAAATAAAAATGGTGTTATCTCTAGATTTTTATGCTTACTATCATCAAATCAGATTTAACACTCATGAATGATTTTTACGATTGGAAACATATTATTAAATTTTAAACCCATAATTTTAGTTTTTTTTTTTTTTTTCACTTATTTCTATTTAGTGGATAATTCATGAGTTATACTTTGAACTCTCACATGCACATCAACACTTTAGTGAGAATGAAAGAAAAGATCAATTATAGTTAACTTTGTTGTTTTAAGTAGAGTTAGAAGACATTGCTCTTGATTGACCTTGGCGTAAAAAAACAAATAAGTAAATAAATAAAATAATAATAATGATGTTAATTTATCCAGAGTTTTACTTAGTAACCGGGCCTCTTGCCTAAACAGCAGCGAGTGTTCGCGTCAAACGGTAAAGTTTTGGGGTAAATACATTTTGTGACTAGTTTAGTTCTGTAGCCTTTTTAACTCGAGTTAATAAGCCCTTAGGGGTGTTTCTACACCTAATGCCTTAAAACCTTTGGTTTGAGAGTCGTTGGCCTAAATCTCGCTACATGGGTTAATTAGAAAGCTTAATGGAACTAAACATTGCACAGTCACAATCAAAAAAAAAAAAAAAAAAAAGAAAAAAGAAAAAAAAAAATTGTATATATATGCTTTGGTTAGTTATTTGCACTGAATTTTGATAATGATTGAAATAATGAGGTTACTATGATTGAAATTAACTTTTGTCTCTAAAATGTGTTGGTTCACTTAAACACCAAAGGAAACAAATGAAAAATTTACTAAATGATTATAAGTGATCAAAACTTTATGTGGGGATTAATTTGAAGCATGTTTGCTCTTTTAAAAATTGTTCATGAATTTTTCAATCCAAATAGCTTTTGATGATGGTTAAGCATTTGTTTAAATTTTCAAATTTTGTTGTAGCATAAATTTTTAAACTCTCATTTCGATGTTTGTGGGTATCATCACTGAAAGCCCTCACGAGACTATACTCGTCCACTAGGGTAACCTAGGGGTTTAAAGGCTTGTTGCATATGCTAAATGCAATCGAGATCCCTGCGAAAGTGGCTTAGTTTTCTTTTCTACTTAGTTTTTATTTTCTTTTGCTCGAGGACTAGCAAAATATAGGTTTGGGGGTATTTGATGAGCACAAAATTAATACAAGTTTTATCCTTAAATTTATATTGGTTAGTATTTTCTTTTGTTTTATATAAATCTATTAAAGTATTTTTATTGTTTCTTTCCAATCTTTGTTTTTATATTTAATGAGTGGTTGTTTGTAGATATTAAGTGTCTTCCACCAATAGCATGTTGAGGAAAAGAAGTAAGTAATGTGTTGCAAGAAGAAAGTAAAGGATGAGAAGAAATATGTGCAGCCAAAGCCAAGGAAATTTGCTCGAGACAACTTGTGCAGCAGCAAATGCAATTGAAGATAAAACAAATGAAAAGAAGAAGCAATCAATTGCATGAATATACTCTAGGACATGCATGCAAAGCTTCCATCATTGAAGAAATAAAGAAAGAATGAATAAACAATGAAGGAGAAGTTCAAATTGACTACTTGCAACCAATGAATGCAAAGAAGAATGATGATGCTTGAGTTGTTATCTAGCTACAATTTGAGGAAAGTTGCTGCAGTTTTTATGAGAAGATACGATAGATGAGCAAGTGGAGCAATTGATAAGAAGACTCAAAGATCTTTGTGAAAACCAAAGTCAAGGAACTAGGCCAAGATTAAGGAATATATTTGAAAATGATGGGTACTTATTTGAAATGATAAAAGCTTGGAGTAAAGAAGCAAGTGGAGAGTGGTGTGGAGAAATTCAAGAGTGATACCCGACAATGAGAAGAAGGAAAGTATGGAAATGCATGACAAAGTGTTCAAGTGGAAGAAAGTTTTGAAGAATTTAGATAAGGAGTCATCATCACAATGAATTAATTAAAGGAAGCAACTTGGCAATTGGTTTGATGGCAAGTGGAAGACATATTAAAATCATGAATATTGCTCCCATCCTCCTATAAATAGATGGAGCTACGGCATTGTAAAACTACACCAAGCTCCACAATCTTGAGCTTTTTCTCTTTTCCCTCCATATTTCTAAGTCTTAAATTCTGTTTTTAGTTTTATTTTATTATGGGGAACTAACTCCCTAGCTAGGGCTAGGGAGGAAACTTTTAATATAAGTGTGTAATTTTTATTAGTTTGATCCAAACTTAAGCTTTAATGTGAATTTGTAGTTTTTGTTCAAATGGAATTTGTAGTTTTCTTTTTAATTAATTGATGAATGTTTGATAATCTATTTCATGGGTTCAATCATGTTTTTCCCATAGTGTAGTAAAAACTTTCATGCTTTTAAAAGAGAAGAGAATTACTAAAGATTAATAGAATTTTGATGAAGATTATTTTTTGATAGTTTGTTGCCAATGGTACAAGTTATGCTTAGAATACTTCTAAAGGAAATTAAAAAGAGCTTTAATTATTTTGAACAACTACAATGGAAAATATTTTGTGGATCAAATTATTAAGAGTTGCATGCTTATGTTAAAAGTGGAAACCCAATGCCTTAGTGTTTTAATCAATTAAATTTTCTCCAAATCAAATCTTGCATAATTCTACCTCTCAATCACACTTGTTCTTTTTCATCTCTGTTATTTTCTTTACACTGCTCTCTGTGGATACGACACTCGGACTTCCGAGCTACACTACTATACGATACTATCTCCTTTGATTTTTGTAAAAGTGGTACGAACATCTTATATATATATAGAGTGTATCTCTCATATTTTACTATTATGCAATTGTTCTTATTTTTGAGCGAGGATACTTCCCCGCTCGTCGTGCCGGTGGGCACGGGTTTCGAGAGTTTGATTTGAGTTTTGTAAGGAAAGGTTTGGGTGGGTTGATTTGCAAGTTTCACTGAATTTCGGATTTAGCTCGGTTTGAGCAAACTATATATGTATGAATATAATGGTTTTTAATGTATTGAGTTCATGCATGGTTTTCTAACGGTGGGGTTATATTACTTTGGTTTAAATTGAACTAAACTTTGTTTTGTCCACTCACAATTTTCTGTTTTGCGCCCCACAGCCAGTAGTGACTGGTACGAGCAGCAGAGCTGTGTCGTGTGCCCTTGAACCGTGAACTTTGGTGCTCCGAGCCTTTGTAGGGCTTCGGTACCCTGTTAACTCGTAAAACTCTATTCTTACTGGTTGGTTGAATTCTGTTAGATGCTCTGTTATTGCCCAGTTAGAATTTGGTATTTTGAGGCCGGAGGCCACAGTTTGTAAACGCTATGTATTGTGTAATGCATGCTGGCTGTTGGGTTATAAATATCTGTGTTTTTGACAGGTTGAAATTTTTGGGTTATGTCCTGTTTACAGGGGAGACTCTGCCAAAATTTTGGTAGAAAGTCTCGGGTTTTAGTACATGGGCCCGGCATCTGCGGAATGCCGGATATTTAGGCGGGATCCGACCCGGGTTCCGAGGAAATCCGGGGCGGGTCCTGTCAGCTTGGTATCAGAGCATTAGGTTTCTTTTCTTGGGACTATCATGCTTCTTTTGCGTGTTGGTACTAATGATTTGGTGGTTTCTTGGGTTTAGAATCATGCATCGTCGTGGTGCTCGAATTAGAGGTCGTGGTCGTACTCAGAGATATGGACCCAATCCTCCACCTCCATCTCCATCTCCACCACCCTCTCCACCACCACCACCTGTTGGAGAGCAAGCTGGTGAGAATATGTTGGATTGGCAACAAGTGATGAACCAGTTCACTAATCAGTTTACCACACAGCTTGCCCAAAATATGGCTACCACCATGCAAGGGAGACGAGAGCAGGAAGGTTCAGACATCAAAAGAGTCAAAGATATGGGAGCTAAAGAGTTCTTTGGTAGCTCTGATCCTACGGAAGCCGAGGCTTGGCTCACGGATTTGGAAAGAGTTTTTGAGGTTCTACAATGTCCGGAAGGGGATAAAGTGAGATTGGCGGCCTTTCTATTGAAAGGGAATGCGTATCATTGGTGGAAAACTGTTAGGAGGGCTGATATGACTTGGGAGGATTTCCAGCGCGTCTTCTTCGTGCAGTTCTACCCGCATTCTTACCGGAATGCGAAGAAGATTGAATTTCAGCAATTGACTCAAGGAAATATGACCGTGTTTGAATATGAGCAGAAATTCAATGAGTTATCAAGGTTTGCACCGGACATGGTAGCCACTGAAGAAGAGAAGTGTATGCGATTTGAATATGGTTTATGGTTGGAGATTCAGGGTAAGGTTACTGCTACTCCACATACTTCTATGAGGGCACTGGCTGAAGCTGCTGATAGAGTGGAAAGAACAATTAGATTGACTGCTGGTAGACGAAGTAGAGACATGTCAGGAATTGGTGGACCGAGTCAGGGTCCATCAAAGAGAGGATCCAGCTCCAGTTCAGCAGGTAGTAGCTGGTCCGGTGGACGGAGGTCTAGCTCCAGCAGTGGTCGGTCTAGCGCTCGACCAGTGTGGGGCCAGCATTCAGGACAGCAGTCGGTGGCCGGTACAAGTTGCTATATCTGTGGACAGACAGGACATCTCAGGAGGGATTGTCCATTACGTGGGCAGACTAGTGGTCCCACCCAGAGGAGCGGAGTTACCTGTTTTCAGTGTGGACAGCCTGGGCACTATAGGAGTGAGTGTCCATTGTTCATTAAGCACAAATTTACTTCTTTAGTGTCCTTTGCTCAATACTTTGGAGCACGGAAGTAGTTATTCTGACACATTGACCGCTGCATCTCATTTCACTTTTATACATGCACACTAATTATTCATTTGTGCCCAAAGTATTTATTTGTGAAAAAAAAAATTGATTACAAAAAAACCTAAACTACCTTCTCTCTCTCTCTCTCTCAGAGCACCACCACCACCTACTTTCTCCCTCTGTTTCTCAAACAACACCTCCCATACCCGTCCAGCATCACTACCAAAAATACCCAAAAAAGAAACATAGTACACAAAAAAACCAATTTAAACGGTTGTGTATTTTGTATGAACAACCCATCAGAAAAATCAAACCTAAATAAAAGTTATGTGTCCTCCATCAAACCTGCACATACACCCAAAAAAAAGTATAATCAAATTAAAATTGTAAGAGACAATATTTCAATACAACTAAAGAGTGAAAAACATAAAAAATAAAAATCACACCTTCAACCTTAGCTCACGCTTTGAGCCTTTGATCAGTTCATAATTGTATATCATTTTGTACCCCTCTAGCTTATGATTTGGTTATGTTATTGAGTTAAACTTGTGCTTTTAATCCCTTTTCTGTTTATCATTCAGTTCATTGGGCCTTAGGTAGCAATGGTGGCTTTGGATAGGAAAAGATGCAAAATGGTGCAAAAACGAGCAGACTGAGTTAGCAATTTGTTTCGGCCTTAACTTCCTCCTCCCAACTTGTATTGGCCCAATTAAATTGTGGTTGGAAAGAAGAGATTCTAAATTGCAAGATGGACTGCTCAAACGTATCAATTGATGAAGCCAAGCCCAATCCGTGGGCCAATCAAAATGCACACCATGAGTCAATTCCAGTCTATTTTCGGCAGTCAACTTGCAAGGCCCAAAACGTACACTTGTACTGCTCATATGAGAATACATTCTTCATACAAGTTGTTCCAATTGGTGTCTATTATGACATATCCAAATTTGAGCCCCATTAGATACATATTGAAACCTCAGGCCTTCCTACACCAAGCCTGGTTCAGAAGAATCCCTTTTTCCAGAAACCAAAAGAAAACCCCCATGGGTTGGCAGCAAAAGGCAGCCACAATTGAACACCTTTGGCAACCCATGTGAAGAAAGCTTGAGGTGTAGCAAAAGAAGTATGGGATGGAATTGATTCCAACCACACTGACATAGACAAGATGAAGTGGGAGTTATGGATTGTATTAAAAGATGAATGGTGGTGTTGGATTTCATCATGATGTTCCTCCCTCTTAGCCCTATAAATAGAGAAGTTTTCAAGCTACAAAATTCACTTCAGCCATCCTCCACACTTCCATCATTCCATCAACACATCCAGAAATCATCCTCATACATTCCCACAACCCCAAACACTCCAGCAATCAACCTAATACTCTAAACTGCCCACCAAAACAGCTCCAGATAACCTCTCTTCCATTTCCCTACGAATTTCCTCTTTCTCAGCCACCACCACTCACCCAAACTCATCCCAAATCACCTACTAGCTGTCATACATCATTCTAGACGTGGGGAAGCTCTTGGAGAAGCATTAGACGTGGAGAAGCACTTGAAGAAGTCTTGGACACCATAAGAACTTCAGAAAAGGGGTTTTTCTACTCTTATTGCATTCCTTATGTTTTCTCATTTCTATCTAAGTTTATTTTTCATTATGAGCAGCTAATTTCATAACTAGGGCTTCGATGTAACCTAACATGAATATTCTAGCTTTATAAGTTTGAAGTTTGGAGTTTCAAGTTTGATTCATGATTCATGTTCTTATTCATTATGCTTATCAGTTAATATGCTTGTTTGAATGATTGATCACCATTAGAACTTGTATGTTAGCTATCTTGGTTTGAATCAAGAGTAGACACCATGCTTTGATTCAAATTGAACTATGAATAGGAAGAGTATGTATGGACATTCGACAACAGGGATTAGATACATGCTTGGTTGTTTAAATTGTTCTTCTATGTTTAATGGGTTCCTAATGCTTAATTTTAGGTTAGACAACATATGATCAAATTAGGGAATTAGGAACACAAGGTTAGAACCAGACACCATGGCCTAATCATACTTTAGCTAGAATCAATCTTTGAAAATGAATTAGACTTGTTACTTGACGCCTTATAACCCAGAATTGAATTGTTATGGTGATTCGAATGCCCTAGTCTCCAAATTTGTTTTCCAGCTCTTTAAACCACTCTTTGTTACACTTACTTACTTTGCTTTTGTTTGAAATTTCATTTTGCTTCTTTTGTTCAACAATCACAACCATTTTTGCTTTAAATTCTATTTTAGACATAACCTCTTACTTTCTTGAATTTGGTAATCTAAGTACATAACTAGTTTTAACTTCTCTGTCTTCGTGGATACGACCTTGTACTTGTCTTGCTATACTACTAATTGCCCCGTACAATTGCGAGTTAACATAATATTAACAACAGCCTTCAATTTCAAGAGCAGACAAACAAACAAAAAACTCCAGACCTAAGTAGCAGATAATTTTCGTCCAAAAAAAAAAGTAGCAGATAATCACCTTCAAAACACAAAAAATCCAGATCTAAGTGAGCCAACAATGGTATGGATAAAAAGAAAAATATAAGAAAAAACTATTAACAGTAATAGTAGTAAAGTTGAAATTGTATAAATATCCCAGATTTATGATATAAATAAAAAGGCAAAAACTTCTTTAAAAAAAATATAAACAAATTCTTACCAGCCATGTATGATATGGAACCGAAGAACGAATAAAGAAAAGAGAGAAAAAAAAGTGAGGAGAGGAAGAGGAAGAGGGGGCTGGTTATAGAGGGAACAATAAGTGAGAGAGAGAGAGAGAGACGTGCAGAACACAAGACAGAAAAAAAAAATATATAAAAACAAAATAATTATGTGGAGACCGGTTTTAAATTGCTTTTTTTGGGGGGTTAATGTTTTAAATTTAAACTTTGCTTTGAGAAAATAAATATTAAAGAAGTTACTACACATGTTTTTTTTAAATTGTTGTACACAAAATGATTTTTATGTCTGGAATGTCACATCAATCAGATAAAGACACAAATTTTTTGTGTCTATCTAAATAATCACTTACTTTTCCTTGAAAAAAAATATCAAATAATAAATATATAAAGACTGTGCCATGATTTTTTGTGCCCAATGTTAAAATTGTGTTCTATGTGCATGAATTTAACACCATTATTTGTGTTTTATCAGAAATAAGCACAAAAATAATTTATTTATGTCTAATATTAAAAAAGAAGGCACAATATTTTATTTGTGTCCTTATGCTTGTGGTCTTTGACCAGTTTTTTAGTAGTGCCGCTTTGCTGCAGAAATTCATAAAACTCTGAGGAGCTGATTCGGCCGTCGTTATTTGTGTCCATGGATTGGAAGAAAGACCATGCCAGACGCTGAAGTTCCGGAGAACCAGTGGAATAGTAGGCTAAGGCTGCTGCATGTAGTTCTTCCATTTCCATATAGAAGTTAGAACAGTACAGCTATAGCCTATAGGCAGCTTCTGCTCTTTGGTTTTCATTTTTGTAATTTTGGATTATATAAGTACTATATTAGTACTGACCGAATCAAATTGTTGTTGAGTTGGCATTCTAATTAACAGCTTAATATATACTCGATCAATATTTTATACAATAATGCTAGAGTCTTTAAATCTGTTCATCAAATGATGCGTTGCTTCACATGTCGATATCTTTAGATTTGAGAAAACATAAAATTACGACATCATTTAGTGAAAAACAATTTGATAGTCTCTTTATTTTATTTTTTTAGTACAAGCGATAATCGCATAGAAATAATCTTAAATAATGATTAACTCACTAGTGATAATAATATTACAGCGGGGGAGAAGAAAAGGGCAAAGACAGAAAGACCAAGACAGAGTCCAAGGAGACTACAGGTTGGTTCACGATAGAGTAGAATAATTAAAAGCTCTTTCCTGGCTAGTTGGCTACTTGTATCCCAAGTAAACTCCTTATTGTACTAACATGGAAAGAAAATAGGACAACTCTGAAAGGCCTTTTTTGTAACATCACATAATTGTGCAGTTGGTAGCCAAAGCTGAAATAGAAAGAGCGATCTCTAATGCCACAAATGCTTCGTACCATCTATTCTGAAAAGTCGAACATATATAAGCAAAAGCATATAAAGCATATTAAATTGAAGAATTAATGCATCTGAAGCTCAACTCACCCTTTGAATTTCAGGCTGAGGTGGATTCTGTGGAGCGACTGCCTACATGAGTCATAAAGCAATTCGAATCAGAAAATCAAGCAAAAGCAAACCATCTAACAACCGGGGAAATATATTAATTAATTAATTAATCTCTGTTAAATAACTTAATTAATTAATTAATTAACCCAATTACCATGGTAAGATTTGGCGGATCATGAGGAGTGCCGCTTTGGGAGCGTAGCAAAACGTGGTTATCCAAGAAGTAGTTGTGCTGGTGAAAGTAGTTGGCATTACCATAGCAAGCAGTACACAGGTCATACGTTGGACAACCTTCATCAAAGCAATCAACGCACGTAAAATACAAGCCACAAAGGTGTGCTCGGCAACTTTGGCAGGTGATTAACCTTGTTTTGATGATATAGTAGAACGTAAGTACTTCCCAAAAATCTAGGCGACCGTCGCGATTGCGGTCAAGTCTAGCGAACAAGTTCGGGTCATTATGGAGGATCCAGTTGTATCCACTTTGTTGGACGAAGTCGTTGAACTCGGCGTAGCTGATTCTGTAATCACCATCTGTATCCATGGATCGAAAGAAATCATATGCTTTACAACGAGTATCGTAATTGCCACGGTTATAGTATGCCCAAGCTGCTGCATGTAGTTCTTCCATTGCCAGATATACAGCTAGTGATAGCAAGCAATCCAACTATATTATACAGGAAAACTGTTATAGCTTGCTATAGCCTGTGCTTTATTTTGGCTTTGGTTTTGAGAGAGGAATCCTGAATATCAGTTATGCATTAACATTTTGAGATAATAGAAAGGTGTGGATGATCTGTTTTCATCTCAATGAATGAAAGACCAAGTCAACAGAGAGACTAAGACATAGTGCTCCACGTGTCAAAAGAAGCCAAAATATGATTAATTGCATCAGCTGCAAAAGCTGCGTCAAGTTTGTGCACCTCTACATTTTGAGATAGTCAGAGAACACGCGGAGAGACTAAAACACAGTACTCAAAACGACACGACAACCCTACAATTTGGTGAGTTGCTAACTTGTGCTGATGACTCAAGTTAACTCCTTGCATCAATTTGGTACCATACTAGACTAGTACACAAGCTGCATCTCGTTAATCAAAGCCACGTTTATTCAAAGTCGCCGCCAACTAGGCCGTCGATCGTCTTTTTCTTATGTTAAATTATATGTCACGTCTGATTAATTAAAATTTATGTAATATTTTATTTTAAATGTAAACAAAAAAATTTGAAGAAAAAAATTAACATAATCAAATCTCAGTAATGACAATTGTGAATTATTTATAATTTTTTTTATATAAAAAAAACCCCAATATGAAGTTCTATAATCTCAACATCTTGAACATGAGTCATGGAAATCAAAAGTGAACTTTTAGTTTATGCTCCCAAGAGTAGCATCATGACTTAATTTATTGTTTCTTTGCAAGAGCATGGCTCCCAAAGGTGTAATAAATATAGTAACTACGCATATCATCCAACACTTTCTTTTTTACTTCCACGATCTTATGAATTATTTTTTGGTTGTGAACTTGTGACAGGAACACTGTCACATAGTAATTTGAGTTGATTTGTTATACCACGTGATGATGTTAATTGTACAATAATTTTTCCAAAGTGTATCACAAAGCATTTAACGTTGAAGTATGAAAGTTGTGTCAGTCTTTAAAAGATCTAGAACTTCTTCAGCCATTAATTATCAATTAATTTTGGATTGAATGCTCAAACCAATCCAACATACAAAAAATACTAGCTCAATAAAAAGGAAATATATATATATATATATATATATATATATATATTTAATTCGCAAGTAAGTATTTTGTATACAAAGAAAGACCAAGACACACAGTCTAAGACTCTAAGGCAGGAAGAGTCCAAGGCAGGAAGACCAAGTCATATATAAGATGGAATCCAAGTACATCAACTGCTATACTCTTTCAATTTCCTGGTTTAGAATGAATCAAAATTAACCTCAAAGACTAAAAGTGCAAGACAGTCCAAGTACACGCAGAGAGACAAGACACACAGGCCAAGTGTCTAAGTTCCCTATCGATCTGGTTAAATAATTGACAGTGACAATGAAAGCTGCATGTCGTAAATCAAGCCACGATTTCTCCAAGTCGCCAGCTAAGATCGTCGTCGTTTTCTTACATAAAATTATATAGTAAATTTGGCTCACTCCATATTAATATAATTTACAATTGAATTATAATCAATTCCCACCTACATAGTGTTGTGAATTAGAATGACTAACTCACTGCCCTTAAAGATCTTGTTGTTGATGGACTTTAGACAAAGAACTCAATGATGGATGAGTCTTACACACACACACAGAAATTAACCAAGCACAAATGACACAAGTGTTTATAGAGGTTCAGCAAATTGCCTACATCCTCTTTAGTGATCACCTTGAGAAATTTCACTAATGAAGATAGGTTACAACTTTGGTTTACAAAGGAAACCCCCTTAGAACACTACCCTCACAATCTGTTTCTCTCACACCCTTGCTCAACACCTTGATACACTTAGAGAACTCTCTTGCTCTCACCCTTGGCTTTTCTGAAACTCTCACAGGAAAAACTAAAACTTCTGCTCCAGCCACTTTCTAATTATCCAACTTGTTTTCTCCTCTTGTGTTATCATACTTCACCCCATTTCCTACACAAGCCAATAGACAAGAGATAAGATATCAGCTTGTCCTCCACGTTCTTCCCTTTAGTCACCACTTAGACTAAATGTCAGATCAAGTAGGTAAATAGAATCCAACTCAGCCACCTCCCACTTACACCAGAAAATGGAGAGTGATATCTTTGAAATAAGATAACCAACTAGCCATGAGTGCTCTCCCAACTTATCCAGCACGTAGTCAACATTCATTTAACTCAGAAGTGACCCACAAAGCTTCTGAAATCATGTGGAAAGCGATAGCCATCGAAAACACAATTGAAAACACGTAAGGAAACGTCACAGCACGACTGGAGCGACCGGTCGTCAGGAATGGGCGACTGGTCGCCAGAAGTTTTCCCTCCAAACTTTGAATCTACTTCTCAGCGACCGGTCGCAAAGAACTGGCGACCGGTCGCTCCTTGGTTTAGCTCCAGACCTCGAATCTGCTTCAAAACGACCGGTCGCAAATGCCCAGCGACCGGTCGCTTTTAGGCAGTTTCAAATTCTTCCTTTGAGCGCCAAAACCTTTGTATCCTTTAGGTGAGCCATTTTTTCCAACAATCTCCACCATGGCGAGCCTAATACTCTTTGTGGACATCATTGCCTTCCAGGACATCTGTAATGTCTTGAGAATCGCCCTGATAACTCTCAAGAACTCCACCTCAATCTTTAGCATGTAACAAGATTGAGCAAGCTCAAACAATGCTTGAACTTTGCTGCTGTGACTGGCTTTGTTAGGCAATCTGAAGCGTTCTCATTTGTATGAACCTTCATTATTGTGATGTCTCCATCATTCACCCAATCCCTAATCCGGTGGTATCTCACATCAATGTGTTTGGACCTCCCATGGAACACTTGATTCTTCACTAAGCAAATAGCACTTTGACTGTCACTTAGAATCACCACCAAGTCTTGAGCTATCCCGAATTCCTTTGCCAATCTCTTCAGCCATACCGCTTCTTTTGAAGCTTCCGTTAACGCCATATACTCCGCTTCCGTAGTAGACAAGGCACTAACCGATTGTAACACTGCTCTCCAACTAATCGGTCCTCCACCACAAGTGAAGACATATCCTGTGGTGGATCTCCTCTTGTCTAAATCTCCTGCATAATCAGAATCTACATACCCCGACACACATGCATTTCCTTGTTGTCTTTCAAACAATATCCCAAGCCTTTTGGTGCCCTTCAAGTACCTGAGAATCCATTTTGCTGCTGTCCAATGTTGCCTTCCAGGATTCGCCATATACCTTGACACCACACTAACGGCTTGGGCTAAGTCGGGGCGTGTGCACACCATTGCATACATGAGACACCCTACCAAGCTTGCATATGGAACTTTACTCATTTCCTCCTTCTCCACATTCGTAGAAGGACATTCTTTTGCACTTAATTTAAAATGCTCCGCCAAAGGAGTAGACACCGGCTTGCAATCCATCATATTGAACCTTTCAAGTACCTTGGAAATGTACTTGCTTTGTGACAGCCACAACTTGCCTTCCATTCTGTCTCTCCTTATCTCCATTCCTAGGATCTTTTGTGCAGCACCAAGATCCTTCATGTCAAACTCCCTTCCAAGCAATGTCTTCAAGTTCTGGATTTTTGACATGTCCTTACATGCAATTAGCATGTCATCAACATAAAGAAGCAAAAGGATGAAGTTACCATCCTTGAATGCATGAGAGTAAACACAACAATCAGATTCACATCTTCTATACCCAATCTTCATCATGTAAGAATCGAAGCACTTGTTCCACTGCCTTGGAGATTGCTTCAGCCCATACAAAGACTTCTTCAACCTGCAAACCAGATTTTCTTTCCCTGCTTCAATGAACCCTTGAGGTTGGCTCATGTAGATGTCTTCCTCCAATTCACCATGAAGGAAAGCAGTCTTCACATCCATTTGCTCCACCTCCATGTCCTCTTGTGCTACTATGGAGAGTAGTAGTCGTATAGAAGTATGTTTCACCACCGGAGAGAAGATTTCATCATAATCAACTCCCTCCTTTTGTAAGAATCCTTTTGCCACCAACCGAGCTTTGAATAAGGTGGCACCTTTCTCATGCATTTCTTCTTTCTTCCTAAACACCCATTTGCAGCCAATAACCTTGCGACCTTTGGGTTTAGGAACCAACTCCCAAACTGAGTTTTGGTGTAGAGATTCCATCTCTTGCATCATAGCTTCCATCCAACTTTCCCGTTCCTTGTTCTCAACAGCTTCTTGGAACGTGGTTGGTTCTTCTTCACTAGCATTTAGGGCATAGTGAACTGCATCCGTCTCCCATCCAAACCTTTGAGGTGGTTTGATGGTTCTCTTGGGCCTGGATCGAGCTATAGATGAAGGCTCCACCTGTTCTTGAGCCTCTTCTTCTTCTTGAGTGTGTTGTTGATGCTGCCCAGCTTCTTCCTCTTCAATGTCAGACTCCACCTCCTCCTGAACGTCTTCAGTTGGCTGTTTCCGTGAAGTCTTTCTTGACACCTTCTTGAGTGGAACTTCAATGGTTGTTCCTTTCTCAACAACATCCTCCTTTTCCTCTGAATTCTTGACTTTGTTCATAGGTATGGTCTTCTCATCAAACACAACATTTCTGCTGAGTATCTTCTTGTGGTTCACTGGATCCCACAGCTTGTAGCCCTTCACACCACTCTCAAATCCAATGAAAATGCATTCAAGAGACTTTGGCTTCAACTTGGATCTTTCATCACTAGGAATAAGTGCATATGCACTACACCCAAACACCTTAAGATTCGAATAATCAATTGACTTATTAGACCATACCTCCTCTGCACACTTGAACTCAAGATTTCTTGAAGGCGATCGGTTAACCAAATAGGCAGCATGGTTAACCGTTTCTGCCCAAAAATATTCGGGCAACCCTGCATGAATTCTCATACATCTCTCACGCTCCATGAGAGTTCGGTTCATCCTCTCCGCAGCTCCATTTTGTTGGGGTGTCTTCTTCACGGTAAAGTGCCTCTTAATGCCTTCACTTTTGCAAAACTCAAGGAACTTGCTGTCCTTATATTCACCACCATTGTCACTCTTTAGGATCTTGATCTTTCTTCCGGTTAAGTTCTCTACTTCCGCCTTCCACTCTTTGAATTTGGTGAAGACCTCAGATTTCTCCTTCATGAAGTAGACCCAAACCTTCCTGGAAAAATCATCCAAGAAAGTCACGAAATAGCGAGCTCCACCCTTCGATTTAACCGGTGATGGCCCCCATACATCCGTGTGAATATAATCTAGCACACCCGTGCTTTCTTCCTCTTTGTTTCGCTGCTTGAAAGCTATTTTTGATTGCTTTCCCATGGTACAAAATCTGCAGAACTCAAGCTTGCAACTTTGAACACCTTTCAACAATTTTCTGTTGTGTAGTTCCTGCATGCCCCTCTCACTCATGTGCCCTAGCCTCAAATGCCAAAGCTGAGTTTCATCTTCCGAGTCCTTGCTTGTAGATACAGCTGCTCCACCTATGATTGTTGTACCACACAACCTATATAGACAATTAGGTTGAATCTCTCCCTTCATAATCACAAGTGAACCTTTTGAGACTATGAGTTTCCCTCCATTTGCTTTGAATGAATAACCATTCTTATCAAGAGTTCCAAGGGAAATGAGATTCTTACGCAACTTTGGAATGTGCCTTACCATTCCAAGCATCCTAACAGCCCCATCATGCATCTTCACCTTGATTGTACCGGTTCCTTTGACTCTACACATTGAGCCATCCCCCATCATCACTTCACTGCTATCTTCTTTCTCATACGTGTCAAACCACTCCTTGTTTGAACACATATGATATGAGCATCCGGAATCCAAAATCCAATCGGAAGAGGAACACCTTGAAGAATTAGCCAATGCATTTGTTTTAACATTGCTATTAACACACAAAAGCTCACCATCACTTTCCGTGACATCCTCCGCTGTGTTTGCTGCATTCTTCCCTTTGTTCTTCTTCTCCTTCCATATGGGGCAATTCTTTTTCCAATGCTCCTTTGACCCACACTCGAAACAACCATCTTTCGCCTTGGATTTGGACCTTCCTCTATTGCCTTTCTTGCCTTCACGCTTCTTTGAACGGCCTCTCTCTCCGGTCTTTGCAACTAGACCTTCGCCTTGAGAGTTTTCTCCCGAACGTTGAGTCATCCTATGGTGTGTCATGATGTCTTGCACCACAGGCTCAAAATCAAGAGTAACCTTTCCGAACATAAGAGTGGTTCGGAAGTGTTTATAGGACGAAGGTAAGGATGTCAACAACATGAGAGCCTTATCCTCCGGACTATAATTCACATCCATTCTCTGCAAGTCAGCAACACATCTATTGAAACTACTTAGATGTTCCATTAGATTTCCTCCCTCCTCCATCTTAAGATTCAGGAGTTCTTCCTTGAGGAAGAGTTTGTTGGACAACGATTTCCCTGCAAACATCTCTTCGAGCTTCTCCCATGTTTGCTTCGCTGTATCCTTTATCACGTTGATGAGCACCTCATCGGAGAGATAGTTTTCGATAGCTCCTCTGGCTAACTCGTCAAGAACTCCCCACTCATCATCCGTCATGCTTGCTGGCTTCTTCTCCTTGCCAACCAACACAACATGGAGTTGTTGTTGTGTAAGAGCTGACTTCATCCTTCGTTGCCAAAGAGTGAAGTTCTCCTTCCCTGTGAAAGGCTTTAACTCCACCTTCATGCTTGCTACTTGTGGTTGCTTCATATGCTGTGAACTGCTACCACTCTCAGCTTCCATGTCACTTGCCATCTTCAACACACTAGCACTCCAAGAGAAGAACTAGCACCAGCTGCCAAACACAGCTCTGATACCACTTGTTGTGAATTAGAATGACTAACTCACTGCCCTTAAAGATCTTGTTGTTGATGGACTTTAGACAAAGAACTCAATGATGGATGAGTCTTACACACACACACAGAAATTAACCAAGCACAAATGACACAAGTGTTTATAGAGGTTCAGCAAATTGCCTACATCCTCTTTAGTGATCACCTTGAGAAATTTCACTAATGAAGATAGGTTACAACTTTGGTTTACAAAGGAAACCCCCTTAGAACACTACCCTCACAATCTGTTTCTCTCACACCCTTGCTCAACACCTTGATACACTTAGAGAACTCTCTTGCTCTCACCCTTGGCTTTTCTGAAACTCTCACAGGAAAAACTAAAACTTCTGCTCCAGCCACTTCCTAATTATCCAACTTGTTTTCTCCTCTTGTGTTATCATACTTCACCCCATTTCCTACACAAGCCAATAGACAAGAGATAAGATATCAGCTTGTCCTCCACGTTCTTCCCTTTAGTCACCACTTAGACTAAATGTCAGATCAAGTAGGTAAATAGAATCCAACTCAGCCACCTCCCACTTACACCAGAAAATGGAGAGTGATATCTTTGAAATAAGATAACCAACTAGCCATGAGTGCTCTCCCAACTTATCCAGCACGTAGTCAACATTCATTTAACTCAGAAGTGACCCACAAAGCTTCTGAAATCATGTGGAAAGCGATAGCCATCGAAAACACAGTTGAAAACACGTAAGGAAACGTCACAGCACGACTGGAGCGACCGGTCGTCAGGAATGGGCGACCGGTCGCCAGAAGTTTTCCCTCCAGACTTTGAATCTACTTCTCAGCGACCGGTCGCAAATGTCTGGCGACCGGTCGCTCGTGCTTCATGCGACCGGTCGCAAAGAACTGGCGACCGGTCGCTCCTTGGTTTAGCTCCAGACCTCGAATCTGCTTCAAAACGACCGGTCGCAAATGCCCAGCGACCGGTCGCTTTTAGGCAGTTTCAAATTCTTCCATTGAGCGCCAAAACCTTTGTATCCTTTAGGTGAGCCATTTTTTCCAACACATAGTGCTTGAGAAACCCAAACCAATCTAGATATCCAAACAGAAACAGAGTGCTTGAGAAACAGAAGCACATAATTCCCACCTACAGAGCATGTACACTTCTACAAGGCAGCCATATTTCTACAAGAATCCTCCATAAGATTAGTCACCAACTTTTTGAAGGATATGTATTTAACTATTAGCTAATAATTCTCACCTATCACACTCAACTAATAAAATAAAAAAAGATATGTATTTAACTATTAACTAATAACAAAATCATTATAAAAAACTAATAATAAAGATGAAATTAACTATTTCAAGGGATTATGAGAGATTGGATATATTATTTAAGCAAATGTAAATTAGAACAAGTAGTACATACATTTGGAAGCAAGTGATGTTAAGAGAAGTTGAAATACCATTTTACGCATTGGTATATTTAACCATATATGCTAAAGTAGCATAAATGGCATAGGTAGGCAAAGTTTGAAATTTTTGCTGATGTTTTTATATACTCTTGGTCTTATTATTTATATAATTGATGCCTAATATACTAACAACATCAGTTTTTAGGTTTGTCGATGCCTATATGGTGTGGTATAAAGTAAAATTTGGCATAGTGTCCCTAAGATCAACACTGGGCTGGAGCCCACTCCAACCCAAACGTAACGTAGATCCGCATGTCATCATATTCTTCCTAAATGTCCTCTATTCCAAATTCCTCTTCACACCTCTTTTTCTATAGTTATAATATATATATATATATATATATATATATATATATATATATATATATATATAAAGACAAATCGAACATAAAGTTATGCTAAAAAACGTCCCACTAATTAGGCCTAGCAAGATAACAGCAGTGCTAGGCATATCACATTGTGTATAAGATACTACCTCTCTATAATAGAGATGGAGCCTACTAATACAATGGGGCCCACCTCTATTAGAGAGGTGGTATGTAAATGTGGTATGACTAGCATTTTTTGGCAAGATATAATCATCACACAGACATTTCACAATGGTTGCTAACTTGGATTATAGTTCGGGTAGCCGAAAGAAAAGAAAAGAAAAGAAAAAAAGGAATTCTTGCGTAAATTTTGCATCGTAAAATTTCAGCCCACCCCAATAATAATCCTTCCTATGGTGAAAGAGCAGAGCCGGTTCATTAGATATAGATTCCCTATGAGAAGAGAGCTAATGAGGCCCTATATGTATAAGTAAAATAACAATTTTTTAATTTTTTTTAGGGATAGAGATTCACCTGATTTTTTTAGGTTTCTTGCAATCATATGATGGCTAATTCCAAATGCAACACATAATTTCTAAATTCTAATATGAGAGAGAGAGAGAGAGAGAGAGGAGAGAGAGAGAGAGAGAGAGAGAGAGAGAGAGAGAGAGAGGTGTGGTGGAGGAGCAGAGACGCATAGTAGGCTTTTTGCCTTGCCAAAGAGTAAAGAAGATTTTTTTTTTGGATGGGAGAGTCAAGAAGAAGTTGGGAAGAAGTGAATTTGGGGCCAAATGAAAGAAAAGCGATTTGGGATAGCAAGGAGAGCACGCCGCACGCACACATGACTCACGAGTATTTTTTTTCATTTGTTAATGCTTGGAACAAAAAATCTGCACATTAGGAATAAAAAATAATGTTTTGAAATAAAAATTTGCTTAAAACGAAAAGTAGCAGAAAATATATAATATAATGCTGGGCTTTTAAAAACATTTGGAGGCCCCTAAATTTTGGAGGCCCTGTGCGGTCGCACATGCCATGGGCCGCCTCTGTGAAAGAGCATTGATTCACTTCAGCTTCAGCTGGTGAAGGATATTTCACAAAGTCCTTAATTGGAAACTCCTAACAAAAACCACAAGAAATGATTCTTGTATTATATATCTTCACATAATGGTACACATTAGAATTACCCATGGGAGCCCATTGTTTAAATAAAATAAAATAAAAAAAATGTACATTTTTTTTATTGCCTTTCCAAATGGTTCATATTACTTTATAATTGATACATATGAAAGTTGTGTCAGTCTTTAAAAGATCTAGAACTTCTTCAGCCATTAATTGTCAATTGATTTTGGATTGGGTGCTCAAATCAATCCAACGTACAAAAAATACTAGCTCAATAAAAAGGATATATATATATATATATTTAATTCGCAAGTAAGTATTTTGTATACAAAGAAAGACCAAGACACAATCTAAGGCAGAGTCCAAGGCAGGAGGAAGACCAAGTCATATATAAGATGGAATCCAAGTACATCAACTGCTATACTCTTTCAATTTCCTGGTTTAGAATGAATCAAAATTAACCTCAAAGACTAAAAGTGCAAGACTAAAAAAAAAGACTAAGGGCTCGTTTGGTACACAGGACTGTCTTGGCATGGACTATGCTTAGGGACTGTCTTGTCTTGGCTTGGCTTGGTATAAGTTGGATAACACTTATCCTGCGTTTGGTGTATGCTTGGATTAGGACTAAATTTTTATTTTTATTTTTCAAAACTATCTTTTTATATGTATGTATGTATAAATACATATATTATGTATGTGTACATATGTATTTTATAATATATGTGACATGTATGTGTATATACATATGTATTTTATAAATAATATAAACATATGTATATATATATGTACACATACATGTATATACATGTATATATATTATAAAATACATACATGTATATATATTATAAAATACATATATATATATATGTATTATACCCATGTATATATGTATATTATATATATAATATATATACATACATTATACATATATAATATATGTGTATATAGGTGTATATATGTATATTATAATATATACATGGGTATAATACATACATATATATATATATATGTATTTTATAATATATATATATATATACATGTATATACATGTATATATGTATATTACAATATATATATATATATATAATACATATATAATGTATATGTGTATATATGTGTGTATATGTATACTATAATACATACATGGGTATAATATATATACACATATATGTATATATACGTATATATATATATGTATTATAATATATAATATATAATATATATTACATATATACACGTATGCTATTATTATAATATTAATATGTATATGTGTATATGGGTATATTATAATAATAATATACATGTATATATGTATATGTATATTATATATATTATATATGTATATATGTGTATGTATATATATACATATATACATATATGATATATTTATGTGTATATACATGTATATATGTACATTATAGTATATGTGTAAGTAAGTTTAATAATAATAATATATGTTATTAATTTTACAATATAATATATGCATTTTATACATTGGTGAGTATTGGGACTAGCTAATCCTCCATTTCCACATGGGATTAGTAGTCCCCTCCTAAGGAGGTGTTTTTGGTGGGCCCGGTATTAGCAATCCCATCTAAGACTAGGATTAGAAAAAACAAACATGGTACTAAATTTAGTCCAAGCCAGTCCAAACCAATCATGTGTACCAAACGAGCCCTAAAAGTGCAAGACAGTCCAAGTACACGCAGAGAGACAAGACACACAGGCCAAGTGTCTAAGTTCCCTATCGATCTGGTTAAATAATTGACAGTGACAATGAAAGATGCATTGCATGTCGTAAATCAAGCCACGATTTCTCCAAGTCGCCAGCTAAGGTCGTCGTCGTTTTCTTACGTAAAATTATATAGTCAATTTGGCTCACTCCATATTAATATAATTTACAATTGAATTACAATTGAAATACAAGCCACAAAGGTACACTCTACACCCTTGGCAAAAGATGTTCCTCATTTTGACGATGTAGTAGAAGGTGAGCACTTCATAAAAATCCAGGCCACCGTTGCGGTTTCGATCTAGTTTCATGAAGAAACTGGGGTCGTTAACGATCCAGCCGTAACCGCACTACTACAATATCAGGCTTTGGGCACCAATATTATTTGTGCTCTTTAGTGTAAAAGGCACAATTATTCATGCTCTTTGTTAACAGTCACAGTGCAACCACAACAAATTGGTCGGTTTCCTATATAGGAGTTTCCATTGTTCATTAAGCACAAATTTACTTCTTTAGTGTCCTTTGCTCAATACTTTGGAGCACGGAAGTAGTTATTCTGACACATTGACCGCTGCATCTCATTTCACTTTTATACATGCACACTAATTATTCATTTGTGCCCAAAGTATTTATTTGTGAAAAAAAAAATTGATTACAAAAAAACCTAAACCACCTTCTCTCTCTCTCTCTCTCAGAGCACCACCGCCACCTACTTTCTCCCTCTGTTTCTCAAACAACACCTCCCATACCCGTCCAGCATCACTACCAAAAATACCCAAAAAAGAAACATAGTACACAAAAAAACCAATTTAAACGGTTGTGTATTTTGTATGAACAACCCATCAGAAAAATCAAACCTAAATAAAAGTTATGTGTCCTCCATCAAACCTGCACATACACCCAAAAAAAAGTATAATCAAATTAAAATTGTAAGAGACAATATTTCAATACAACTAAAGAGTGAAAAACATAAAAAATAAAAATCACACCTTCAACCTTAGCTCACGCTTTGAGCCTTTGATCAGTTCATAATTGTATATCATTTTGTACCCATCTAGCTTATGATTTGGTTATGTTATTGAGTTAAACTTGTGCTTTTAATCCATTTTCTGTTTATCATTCAGTTCATTGGGCCTTAGGTAGCAATGGTGGCTTTGGATAGGAAAAGATGCAAAATGGTGCAAAAACGAGCAGACTGAGTTAGCAATTTGTTTCGGCCTTAACTTCCTCCTCCCAACTTGTATTGGCCCAATTAAATTGTGGTTGGAAAGAAGAGATTCTAAATTGCAAGATGGACTGCTCAAACGTATCAATTGATGAAGCCAAGCCCAATCCGTGGGCCAATCAAAATGCACACCATGAGTCAATTCCAGTCTATTTTCGGCAGTCAACTTGCAAGGCCCAAAACGTACACTTGTACTGCTCAGATGAGAATACATTCTTCATACAAGTTGTTCCAATTGGTGTCTATTATGACATATCCAAATTTGAGCCCCATTAGATACATATTGAAACCTCAGGCCTTCCTACACCAAGCCTGGTTCAGAAGAATCCCTTTTTCCAGAAACCAAAAGAAAACCCCCATGGGTTGGCAGCAAAAGGCAGCCACAATTGAACACCTTTGGCAACCCATGTGAAGAAAGCTTGAGGTGTAGCAAAAGAAGTATGGGATGGAATTGATTCCAACCACACTGACATAGACAAGATGAAGTGGGAGTTATGGATTGTATTAAAAGATGAATGGTGGTGTTGGATTTCATCATGATGTTCCTCCCTCTTAGCCCTATAAATAGAGAAGTCTTCAAGCTACAAAATTCACTTCAGCCATCCTCCACACTTCCATCATTCCATCAACACATCCAGAAATCATCCTCATACATTCCCACAACCCCAAACACTCCAGCAATCAACCTAATACTCTAAACTGCCCACCAAAACAGCTCCAGAAAACCTCTCTTCCATTTCCCTACGAATTTCCTCTTTCTCAGCCATCACCACTCACCCAAACTCATCCCAAATCACCTACTAGCTGTCATACATCATTCTAGACGTGGGGAAGCTCTTGGAGAAGCATTAGACGTGGAGAAGCACTTGAAGAAGTCTTGGACACCACAAGAACTTCAGAAAAGGGGTTTTTCTACTCTTATTGCATTCCTTATGTTTTCTCATTTCTATCTAAGTTTATTTTTCATTATGAGCAGCTAATTTCATAACTAGGGCTTCGATGTAACCTAACATGAATATTCTAGCTTTATAAGTTTGAAGTTTGGAGTTTCAAGTTTGATTCATGATTCATGTTCTTATTCATTATGCTTATCAGTTAATATGCTTGTTTGAATGATTGATCACCATTAGAACTTGTATGTTAGCTATCTTGGTTTGAATCAAGAGTAGACACCATGCTTTGATTCAAATTGAACTATGAATAGGAAGAGTATGTATGGACATTCGACAACAGGGATTAGATACATGCTTGGTTGTTTAAATTGTTCTTCTATGTTTAATGGGTTCCTAATGCTTAATTTTAGGTTAGACAACAGATGATCAAATTAGGGAATTAGGAACACAAGGTTAGAACCAGACACCATGGCCTAATCATACTTTAGCTAGAATCAATCTTTGAAAATGAATTAGACTTGTTACTTGACGCCTTATAACCCAGAATTGAATTGTTATGGTGATTCGAATGCCCTAGTCTCCAAATTTGTTTTCCAGCTCTTTAAACCACTCTTTGTTACACTTACTTACTTTGCTTTTGTTTGAAATTTCATTTTGCTTCTTTTGTTCAACAATCACAACCATTTTTGCTTTAAATTCTATTTTAGACATAACCTCTTACTTTCTTGAATTTGGTAATCTAAGTACATAACTAGTTTTAACTTCTCTGTCTTCGTGGATACGACCTTGTACTTGTCTTGCTATACTACTAATTGCCCCGTACAATTGCGAGTTAACATAATATTAACAACAGCCTTCAATTTCAAGAGCAGACAAACAAACAAAAAACTCCAGACCTAAGTAGCAGATAATTTTCGTCCAAAAAAAAAAAGTAGCAGATAATCACCTTCAAAACACAAAAAATCCATATCTAAGTGAGCCAACAATGGTATGGATAAAAAGAAAAATATAAGAAAAAACTATTAACAGTAATAGTAGTAAAGTTGAAATTGTATAAATATCCCAGATTTATGATATAAATAAAAAGGCAAAAACTTCTTTAAAAAAAATATAAACAAATTCTTACCAGCCATGTATGATATGGAACCGAAGAACGAATAAAGAAAAGAGAGAAAAAAACGTGAGGAGAGGAAGAGGAAGAGGGGGCTGGTTATAGAGGGAACAATAAGTGAGAGAGAGAGAGAGAGACGTGCAGAACACAAGACAGAAAAAAAAAAATATATAAAAACAAAATAATTATGTGGAGACCGGTTTTAAATTGCTTTTTTTGGGGGGTTAATGTTTTAAATTTAAACTTTGCTTTGAGAAAATAAATATTAAAGAAGTTACTACACATGTTTTTTTTAAATTGTTGTACACAAAATGATTTTTATGTCTGGAATGTCACATCAATCAGATAAAGACACAAATTTTTTGTGTCTATCTAAATAATCACTTACTTTTCCTTGAAAAAAAATATCAAATAATAAATATATAAAGACTGTGCCATGATTTTTTGTGCCCAATGTTAAAATTGTGTTCTATGTGCATGAATTTAACACCATTATTTGTGTTTTATCAGAAATAAGCACAAAAATAATTTATTTATGTCTAATATTAAAAAAGAAGGCACAATATTTTATTTGTGTCCTTATGCTTGTGGTCTTTGACCAGTTTTTTAGTAGTGCCGCTTTGCTGCAGAAATTCATAAAACTCTGAGGAGCTGATTCGGCCGTCGTTATTTGTGTCCATGGATTGGAAGAAAGACCATGCCAGACGCTGAAGTTCCGGAGAACCAGTGGAATAGTAGGCTAAGGCTGCTGCATGTAGTTCTTCCATTTCCATATAGAAGTTAGAACAGTACAGCTATAGCCTATAGGCAGCTTCTGCTCTTTGGTTTTCATTTTTGTAATTTTGGATTATATAAGTACTATATTAGTACTGACCGAATCAAATTGTTGTTGAGTTGGCATTCTAATTAACAGCTTAATATATACTCGATCAATATTTTATACAATAATGCTAGAGTCTTTAAATCTGTTCATCAAATGATGCGTTGCTTCACATGTCGATATCTTTAGATTTGAGAAAACATAAAATTACGACATCATTTAGTGAAAAACAATTTGATAGTCTCTTTATTTTATTTTTTTAGTACAAGCGATAATCGCATAGAAATAATCTTAAATAATGATTAACTCACTAGTGATAATAATATTACAGCGGGGGAGAAGAAAAGGGCAAAGACAGAAAGACCAAGACAGAGTCCAAGGAGACTACAGGTTGGTTCACGATAGAGTAGAATAATTAAAAGCTCTTTCCTGGCTAGTTGGCTACTTGTATCCCAAGTAAACTCCTTATTGTACTAACATGGAAAGAAAATAGGACAACTCTGAAAGGCCTTTTTTGTAACATCACATAATTGTGCAGTTGGTAGCCAAAGCTGAAATAGAAAGAGCGATCTCTAATGCCACAAATGCTTCGTACCATCTATTCTGAAAAGTCGAACATATATAAGCAAAAGCATATAAAGCATATTAAATTGAAGAATTAATGCATCTGAAGCTCAACTCACCCTTTGAATTTCAGGCTGAGGTGGATTCTGTGGAGCGACTGCCTACATGAGTCATAAAGCAATTCGAATCAGAAAATCAAGCAAAAGCAAACCATCTAACAACCGGGGAAATATATTAATTAATTAATTAATCTCTGTTAAATAACTTAATTAATTAATTAATTAACCCAATTACCATGGTAAGATTTGGCGGATCATGAGGAGTGCCGCTTTGGGAGCGTAGCAAAACGTGGTTATCCAAGAAGTAGTTGTGCTGGTGAAAGTAGTTGGCATTACCATAGCAAGCAGTACACAGGTCATACGTTGGACAACCTTCATCAAAGCAATCAACGCACGTAAAATACAAGCCACAAAGGTGTGCTCGGCAACTTTGGCAGGTGATTAACCTTGTTTTGATGATATAGTAGAACGTAAGTACTTCCCAAAAATCTAGGCGACCGTCGCGATTGCGGTCAAGTCTAGCGAACAAGTTCGGGTCATTATGGAGGATCCAGTTGTATCCACTTTGTTGGACGAAGTCGTTGAACTCGGCGTAGCTGATTCTGTAATCACCATCTGTATCCATGGATCGAAAGAAATCATATGCTTTACAACGAGTATCGTAATTGCCACGGTTATAGTATGCCCAAGCTGCTGCATGTAGTTCTTCCATTGCCAGATATACAGCTAGTGATAGCAAGCAATCCAACTATATTATACAGGAAAACTGTTATAGCTTGCTATAGCCTGTGCTTTATTTTGGCTTTGGTTTTGAGAGAGGAATCCTGAATATCAGTTATGCATTAACATTTTGAGATAATAGAAAGGTGTGGATGATCTGTTTTCATCTCAATGAATGAAAGACCAAGTCAACAGAGAGACTAAGACATAGTGCTCCACGTGTCAAAAGAAGCCAAAATATGATTAATTGCATCAGCTGCAAAAGCTGCGTCAAGTTTGTGCACCTCTACATTTTGAGATAGTCAGAGAACACGCGGAGAGACTAAAACACAGTACTCAAAACGACACGACAACCCTACAATTTGGTGAGTTGCTAACTTGTGCTGATGACTCAAGTTAACTCCTTGCATCAATTTGGTACCATACTAGACTAGTACACAAGCTGCATCTCGTTAATCAAAGCCACGTTTATTCAAAGTCGCCGCCAACTAGGCCGTCGATCGTCTTTTTCTTATGTTAAATTATATGTCACGTCTGATTAATTAAAATTTATGTAATATTTTATTTTAAATGTAAACAAAAAAATTTGAAGAAAAAAATTAACATAATCAAATCTCAGTAATGACAATTGTGAATTATTTATAATTTTTTTTATATAAAAAAAACCCCAATATGAAGTTCTATAATCTCAACATCTTGAACATGAGTCATGGAAATCAAAAGTGAACTTTTAGTTTATGCTCCCAAGAGTAGCATCATGACTTAATTTATTGTTTCTTTGCAAGAGCATGGCTCCCAAAGGTGTAATAAATATAGTAACTACGCATATCATCCAACACTTTCTTTTTTACTTCCACGATCTTATGAATTATTTTTTGGTTGTGAACTTGTGACAGGAACACTGTCACATAGTAATTTGAGTTGATTTGTTATACCACGTGATGATGTTAATTGTACAATAATTTTTCCAAAGTGTATCACAAAGCATTTAACGTTGAAGTATGAAAGTTGTGTCAGTCTTTAAAAGATCTAGAACTTCTTCAGCCATTAATTATCAATTAATTTTGGATTGAATGCTCAAACCAATCCAACATACAAAAAATACTAGCTCAATAAAAAGGAAATATATATATATATATATATATATATATATATATATTTAATTCGCAAGTAAGTATTTTGTATACAAAGAAAGACCAAGACACACAGTCTAAGACTCTAAGGCAGGAAGAGTCCAAGGCAGGAAGACCAAGTCATATATAAGATGGAATCCAAGTACATCAACTGCTATACTCTTTCAATTTCCTGGTTTAGAATGAATCAAAATTAACCTCAAAGACTAAAAGTGCAAGACAGTCCAAGTACACGCAGAGAGACAAGACACACAGGCCAAGTGTCTAAGTTCCCTATCGATCTGGTTAAATAATTGACAGTGACAATGAAAGCTGCATGTCGTAAATCAAGCCACGATTTCTCCAAGTCGCCAGCTAAGATCGTCGTCGTTTTCTTACATAAAATTATATAGTAAATTTGGCTCACTCCATATTAATATAATTTACAATTGAATTATAATCAATTCCCACCTACATAGTGTTGTGAATTAGAATGACTAACTCACTGCCCTTAAAGATCTTGTTGTTGATGGACTTTAGACAAAGAACTCAATGATGGATGAGTCTTACACACACACACAGAAATTAACCAAGCACAAATGACACAAGTGTTTATAGAGGTTCAGCAAATTGCCTACATCCTCTTTAGTGATCACCTTGAGAAATTTCACTAATGAAGATAGGTTACAACTTTGGTTTACAAAGGAAACCCCCTTAGAACACTACCCTCACAATCTGTTTCTCTCACACCCTTGCTCAACACCTTGATACACTTAGAGAACTCTCTTGCTCTCACCCTTGGCTTTTCTGAAACTCTCACAGGAAAAACTAAAACTTCTGCTCCAGCCACTTTCTAATTATCCAACTTGTTTTCTCCTCTTGTGTTATCATACTTCACCCCATTTCCTACACAAGCCAATAGACAAGAGATAAGATATCAGCTTGTCCTCCACGTTCTTCCCTTTAGTCACCACTTAGACTAAATGTCAGATCAAGTAGGTAAATAGAATCCAACTCAGCCACCTCCCACTTACACCAGAAAATGGAGAGTGATATCTTTGAAATAAGATAACCAACTAGCCATGAGTGCTCTCCCAACTTATCCAGCACGTAGTCAACATTCATTTAACTCAGAAGTGACCCACAAAGCTTCTGAAATCATGTGGAAAGCGATAGCCATCGAAAACACAGTTGAAAACACGTAAGGAAACGTCACAGCACGACTGGAGCGACCGGTCGTCAGGAATGGGCGACTGGTCGCCAGAAGTTTTCCCTCCAAACTTTGAATCTACTTCTCAGCGACCGGTCGCAAAGAACTGGCGACCGGTCGCTCCTTGGTTTAGCTCCAGACCTCGAATCTGCTTCAAAACGACCGGTCGCAAATGCCCAGCGACCGGTCGCTTTTAGGCAGTTTCAAATTCTTCCTTTGAGCGCCAAAACCTTTGTATCCTTTAGGTGAGCCATTTTTTCCAACAATCTCCACCATGGCGAGCCTAATACTCTTTGTGGACATCATTGCCTTCCAGGACATCTGTAATGTCTTGAGAATCGCCCTGATAACTCTCAAGAACTCCACCTCAATCTTTAGCATGTAACAAGATTGAGCAAGCTCAAACAATGCTTGAACTTTGCTGCTGTGACTGGCTTTGTTAGGCAATCTGAAGCGTTCTCATTTGTATGAACCTTCATTATTGTGATGTCTCCATCATTCACCCAATCCCTAATCCGGTGGTATCTCACATCAATGTGTTTGGACCTCCCATGGAACACTTGATTCTTCACTAAGCAAATAGCACTTTGACTGTCACTTAGAATCACCACCAAGTCTTGAGCTATCCCGAATTCCTTTGCCAATCTCTTCAGCCATACCGCTTCTTTTGAAGCTTCCGTTAACGCCATATACTCCGCTTCCGTAGTAGACAAGGCACTAACCGATTGTAACACTGCTCTCCAACTAATCGGTCCTCCACCACAAGTGAAGACATATCCTGTGGTGGATCTCCTCTTGTCTAAATCTCCTGCATAATCAGAATCTACATACCCCGACACACATGCATTTCCTTGTTGTCTTTCAAACAATATCCCAAGCCTTTTGGTGCCCTTCAAGTACCTGAGAATCCATTTTGCTGCTGTCCAATGTTGCCTTCCAGGATTCGCCATATACCTTGACACCACACTAACGGCTTGGGCTAAGTCGGGGCGTGTGCACACCATTGCATACATGAGACACCCTACCAAGCTTGCATATGGAACTTTACTCATTTCCTCCTTCTCCACATTCGTAGAAGGACATTCTTTTGCACTTAATTTAAAATGCTCCGCCAAAGGAGTAGACACCGGCTTGCAATCCATCATATTGAACCTTTCAAGTACCTTGGAAATGTACTTGCTTTGTGACAGCCACAACTTGCCTTCCATTCTGTCTCTCCTTATCTCCATTCCTAGGATCTTTTGTGCAGCACCAAGATCCTTCATGTCAAACTCCCTTCCAAGCAATGTCTTCAAGTTCTGGATTTTTGACATGTCCTTACATGCAATTAGCATGTCATCAACATAAAGAAGCAAAAGGATGAAGTTACCATCCTTGAATGCATGAGAGTAAACACAACAATCAGATTCACATCTTCTATACCCAATCTTCATCATGTAAGAATCGAAGCACTTGTTCCACTGCCTTGGAGATTGCTTCAGCCCATACAAAGACTTCTTCAACCTGCAAACCAGATTTTCTTTCCCTGCTTCAATGAACCCTTGAGGTTGGCTCATGTAGATGTCTTCCTCCAATTCACCATGAAGGAAAGCAGTCTTCACATCCATTTGCTCCACCTCCATGTCCTCTTGTGCTACTATGGAGAGTAGTAGTCGTATAGAAGTATGTTTCACCACCGGAGAGAAGATTTCATCATAATCAACTCCCTCCTTTTGTAAGAATCCTTTTGCCACCAACCGAGCTTTGAATAAGGTGGCACCTTTCTCATGCATTTCTTCTTTCTTCCTAAACACCCATTTGCAGCCAATAACCTTGCGACCTTTGGGTTTAGGAACCAACTCCCAAACTGAGTTTTGGTGTAGAGATTCCATCTCTTGCATCATAGCTTCCATCCAACTTTCCCGTTCCTTGTTCTCAACAGCTTCTTGGAACGTGGTTGGTTCTTCTTCACTAGCATTTAGGGCATAGTGAACTGCATCCGTCTCCCATCCAAACCTTTGAGGTGGTTTGATGGTTCTCTTGGGCCTGGATCGAGCTATAGATGAAGGCTCCACCTGTTCTTGAGCCTCTTCTTCTTCTTGAGTGTGTTGTTGATGCTGCCCAGCTTCTTCCTCTTCAATGTCAGACTCCACCTCCTCCTGAACGTCTTCAGTTGGCTGTTTCCGTGAAGTCTTTCTTGACACCTTCTTGAGTGGAACTTCAATGGTTGTTCCTTTCTCAACAACATCCTCCTTTTCCTCTGAATTCTTGACTTTGTTCATAGGTATGGTCTTCTCATCAAACACAACATTTCTGCTGAGTATCTTCTTGTGGTTCACTGGATCCCACAGCTTGTAGCCCTTCACACCACTCTCAAATCCAATGAAAATGCATTCAAGAGACTTTGGCTTCAACTTGGATCTTTCATCACTAGGAATAAGTGCATATGCACTACACCCAAACACCTTAAGATTCGAATAATCAATTGACTTATTAGACCATACCTCCTCTGCACACTTGAACTCAAGATTTCTTGAAGGCGATCGGTTAACCAAATAGGCAGCATGGTTAACCGTTTCTGCCCAAAAATATTCGGGCAACCCTGCATGAATTCTCATACATCTCTCACGCTCCATGAGAGTTCGGTTCATCCTCTCCGCAGCTCCATTTTGTTGGGGTGTCTTCTTCACGGTAAAGTGCCTCTTAATGCCTTCACTTTTGCAAAACTCAAGGAACTTGCTGTCCTTATATTCACCACCATTGTCACTCTTTAGGATCTTGATCTTTCTTCCGGTTAGGTTCTCTACTTCCGCCTTCCACTCTTTGAATTTGGTGAAGACCTCAGATTTCTCCTTCATGAAGTAGACCCAAACCTTCCTGGAAAAATCATCCAAGAAAGTCACGAAATAGCGAGCTCCACCCTTCGATTTAACCGGTGATGGCCCCCATACATCCGTGTGAATATAATCTAGCACACCCGTGCTTTCTTCCTCTTTGTTTCGCTGCTTGAAAGCTATTTTTGATTGCTTTCCCATGGTACAAAATCTGCAGAACTCAAGCTTGCAACTTTGAACACCTTTCAACAATTTTCTGTTGTGTAGTTCCTGCATGCCCCTCTCACTCATGTGCCCTAGCCTCAAATGCCAAAGCTGAGTTTCATCTTCCGAGTCCTTGCTTGTAGATACAGCTGCTCCACCTATGATTGTTGTACCACACAACCTATATAGACAATTAGGTTGAATCTCTCCCTTCATAATCACAAGTGAACCTTTTGAGACTATGAGTTTCCCTCCATTTGCTTTGAATGAATAACCATTCTTATCAAGAGTTCCAAGGGAAATGAGATTCTTACGCAACTTTGGAATGTGCCTTACCATTCCAAGCATCCTAACAGCCCCATCATGCATCTTCACCTTGATTGTACCGGTTCCTTTGACTCTACACATTGAGCCATCCCCCATCATCACTTCACTGCTATCTTCTTTCTCATACGTGTCAAACCACTCCTTGTTTGAACACATATGATATGAGCATCCGGAATCCAAAATCCAATCGGAAGAGGAACACCTTGAAGAATTAGCCAATGCATTTGTTTTAACATTGCTATTAACACACAAAAGCTCACCATCACTTTCCGTGACATCCTCCGCTGTGTTTGCTGCATTCTTCCCTTTGTTCTTCTTCTCCTTCCATATGGGGCAATTCTTTTTCCAATGCTCCTTTGACCCACACTCGAAACAACCATCTTTCGCCTTGGATTTGGACCTTCCTCTATTGCCTTTCTTGCCTTCACGCTTCTTTGAACGGCCTCTCTCTCCGGTCTTTGCAACTAGACCTTCGCCTTGAGAGTTTTCTCCCGAACGTTGAGTCATCCTATGGTGTGTCATGATGTCTTGCACCACAGGCTCAAAATCAAGAGTAACCTTTCCGAACATAAGAGTGGTTCGGAAGTGTTTATAGGACGAAGGTAAGGATGTCAACAACATGAGAGCCTTATCCTCCGGACTATAATTCACATCCATTCTCTGCAAGTCAGCAACACATCTATTGAAACTACTTAGATGTTCCATTAGATTTCCTCCCTCCTCCATCTTAAGATTCAGGAGTTCTTCCTTGAGGAAGAGTTTGTTGGACAACGATTTCCCTGCAAACATCTCTTCGAGCTTCTCCCATGTTTGCTTCGCTGTATCCTTTATCACGTTGATGAGCACCTCATCGGAGAGATAGTTTTCGATAGCTCCTCTGGCTAACTCGTCAAGAACTCCCCACTCATCATCCGTCATGCTTGCTGGCTTCTTCTCCTTGCCAACCAACACAACATGGAGTTGTTGTTGTGTAAGAGCTGACTTCATCCTTCGTTGCCAAAGAGTGAAGTTCTCCTTCCCTGTGAAAGGCTTTAACTCCACCTTCATGCTTGCTACTTGTGGTTGCTTCATATGCTGTGAACTGCTACCACTCTCAGCTTCCATGTCACTTGCCATCTTCAACACACTAGCACTCCAAGAGAAGAACTAGCACCAGCTGCCAAACACAGCTCTGATACCACTTGTTGTGAATTAGAATGACTAACTCACTGCCCTTAAAGATCTTGTTGTTGATGGACTTTAGACAAAGAACTCAATGATGGATGAGTCTTACACACACACACAGAAATTAACCAAGCACAAATGACACAAGTGTTTATAGAGGTTCAGCAAATTGCCTACATCCTCTTTAGTGATCACCTTGAGAAATTTCACTAATGAAGATAGGTTACAACTTTGGTTTACAAAGGAAACCCCCTTAGAACACTACCCTCACAATCTGTTTCTCTCACACCCTTGCTCAACACCTTGATACACTTAGAGAACTCTCTTGCTCTCACCCTTGGCTTTTCTGAAACTCTCACAGGAAAAACTAAAACTTCTGCTCCAGCCACTTCCTAATTATCCAACTTGTTTTCTCCTCTTGTGTTATCATACTTCACCCCATTTCCTACACAAGCCAATAGACAAGAGATAAGATATCAGCTTGTCCTCCACGTTCTTCCCTTTAGTCACCACTTAGACTAAATGTCAGATCAAGTAGGTAAATAGAATCCAACTCAGCCACCTCCCACTTACACCAGAAAATGGAGAGTGATATCTTTGAAATAAGATAACCAACTAGCCATGAGTGCTCTCCCAACTTATCCAGCACGTAGTCAACATTCATTTAACTCAGAAGTGACCCACAAAGCTTCTGAAATCATGTGGAAAGCGATAGCCATCGAAAACACAGTTGAAAACACGTAAGGAAACGTCACAGCACGACTGGAGCGACCGGTCGTCAGGAATGGGCGACCGGTCGCCAGAAGTTTTCCCTCCAGACTTTGAATCTACTTCTCAGCGACCGGTCGCAAATGTCTGGCGACCGGTCGCTCGTGCTTCATGCGACCGGTCGCAAAGAACTGGCGACCGGTCGCTCCTTGGTTTAGCTCCAGACCTCGAATCTGCTTCAAAACGACCGGTCGCAAATGCCCAGCGACCGGTCGCTTTTAGGCAGTTTCAAATTCTTCCTTTGAGCGCCAAAACCTTTGTATCCTTTAGGTGAGCCATTTTTTCCAACACATAGTGCTTGAGAAACCCAAACCAATCTAGATATCCAAACAGAAACAGAGTGCTTGAGAAACAGAAGCACATAATTCCCACCTACAGAGCATGTACACTTCTACAAGGCAGCCATATTTCTACAAGAATCCTCCATAAGATTAGTCACCAACTTTTTGAAGGATATGTATTTAACTATTAGCTAATAATTCTCACCTATCACACTCAACTAATAAAATAAAAAAAGATATGTATTTAACTATTAACTAATAACAAAATCATTATAAAAAACTAATAATAAAGATGAAATTAACTATTTCAAGGGATTATGAGAGATTGGATATATTATTTAAGCAAATGTAAATTAGAACAAGTAGTACATACATTTGGAAGCAAGTGATGTTAAGAGAAGTTGAAATACCATTTTACGCATTGGTATATTTAACCATATATGCTAAAGTAGCATAAATGGCATCGGTAGGCAAAGTTTGAAATTTTTGCTGATGTTTTTATATACTCTTGGTCTTATTATTTATATAATTGATGCCTAATATACTAACAACATCAGTTTTTAGGTTTGTCGATGCCTATATGGTAGGCCTGTAAATAAAGCCCGGGCCCGATGGGCTGGCCCGAACCCGGCCCTATTTTTTAATGCATGGGCTTACCCGGCCCGAAGTAATGGGCGGGCTTGGCCCGGCCCGAAGTCTAATGAGTAGGGCAATATCAGATAAATGTTCAGTGCAATATTCTACAGCTTCTTCAGCTATATAACGCTCCGCAATGCAACCTTCGGGATGAGTACGGTTCTGAACATACCCCTTTAGAACTTTCATATATCTTTCGAACGGATACATCCATCTAAAATAAACTGGCCCACATAGACGAACTTCTCTAACAAGATGTACTACTAGATGAACCATGATATCGAAGAATGAAGGTGGAAAGTATTTTTCAAGCAAACACAAAGTAACTACTACATCTTCTTCCAACTTATCTAGCTTGGAAACATCAACCATCTTTGCACATATAGCATTGAAGAAGAAGCACAAACGAGTTATTGCATACCTTGCAGGCTTCTCCAAAACATAACGAATTGCCACAGGGAGCAATTGTTGCATTAAGGTATGACAATCATGTGATTTAAGGCCAAGAAGTCTTGAATCTTGTAAAGATACAAGATTTTTTATATTTGAAGAATAACCTTCAGGGACCTTCATACCATAGAAAGAATTGCAAACCGCTCTCTTCTCTGCTCTTGACAAATTCCAAGGCCCTGGAGGCAAACGAGTACTTCTTTCTCCATACTCGGGTTGCAAATTAGTTTTGACCCCCATGTTCAATAAATCTAACCGAGCAGCAATCCCATCTTTATTTTTTCCAGGGATCTCCAGCAATGTACCAATGAGACTATCCCAAACATTCTTCTCAATGTGCATAACATCGAGGACATGCCTCACTGGAAGGTATTTCCAATACTCAAGATCAAAGAATTTTGACTTCTTCTTCCAACAAATTCTGTCACCATCATTTTCACCTCCACCTCCCCCTTTTTTCGATCCCCATATGTAATTAATATCTTCAACCATATACAGCACTTCTTCTCCCCTTAATGGCTCCAAAGGCGTGCCATATTCAGGTTTCCCATTAAAAGCTACACGTTGCCTTCTATATGGATGATTAATTGGTAACCATTTTCTATGCCCAATGTAACAAATTTTGTGGCCATTTTTCAACCTATGACTAGGTGTATCATCGCCGCATATTGGAAAAGCTTTATATCCTTTAACAACACAACCAGATAAGTTTCCATAGGCGGGAAAATCATTAATGGTCCACAGTAATGCAGCTCTGAGTGTAAAATATTCTCCTATGTGTGCATCATACACTCCTCTAATCCCATCCCACAAAGATTTTAAATCATCAATCAAAGGCTCCAAGTAGACGTCTATATCATTTCCGGGTTGTTTAGGACCGGAAATCAATAAAGTCAACATCATGAACTTTCGTTTCATGCACAGCCATGGTGGGAGATTATATGTAACTAAGATAACTGGCCAGCAACTATATCTGCTACTTAGAGAACTGTGGGGATTGAATCCATCAGATGAAAGAGCCAATCTCAAGTTTCTCGGCTCATTACCAAACTCGGGCCATTTATCATCAACAAGTTTCCAAGACGGGGAATTCGCCGGATGAGACATCTGACCGTCAATTGATTTTCTAGCAGCATGCCAAGTCAAATTCTTAGCTGTCTCATGTGATTGAAACATCCTTTTAAACCTTGGAATTGGAGGAAAATACCACAACACCTTCGCTGCCACACCCTCTTTCAAGAATCCATCTTTGGTTTCCTTCCACCTTGAGATACCACAAGTAGGACAATTAGTTGAATCTTCATACTCCTTCCTATACAAGATGCAATCATTGGGGCATGCGTGGATTTTCTCATAACTCAGCTCCAATGCACACAAAGTCTTTTTTGCCTCATACAAAGAGGCCGGTATTGTATTTCCTTCTGGAAGCAACTCGCCCTGAAGTATCAATAATTCTGTAAAACATACATCACTCATCCCATGTTTTGCCTTCAAATTATACAACTTCACTAATGCCGATAACTTGGTGTACTTTCTACAACCAGGGTACAATGGTTGATCTCCATCCCCAATCACATTAGCAAACTCATAAGGATCGGATCCAAAATCACCAAAATCATTATCATCCATCTCTATTTCTTCAGACACAAAACTGTACCTACTATGGTCATCATCTTCTTCAACATTTCTACTAGCATTACTAGTTGCAATTGGTTCCCAAGGTTCTCCATGAAATGTCCAATTCTTATAGCTTTGGTCAACTCCATTAAAGTATAAGTGATCCCTTATAATTCCAACCCCAAACAATTTCAAATTCGCACATTTAACACATGGACAACGGATATGCGTTGTAGTTAGAAGATTTTCTACAGAAAATTGCAAAAATGCTTCCACCCCTAACTCATATGCCTTCGATCTTCTATTCGAGTGCATCCATGACTTATCCATCTCCGACACTATATCCTATTATCTATAATAAGGTGAAAAGACAAGCAATGACTATCACTTATAGCAGATTATATAAGGTTTTAATAGCAAATAATAGAGTAAACAGACGACGGTTTTTAAACGACAACAGACGTATTACACATATATAGACGACGGTTTTGAAAAGAAACGTCGTCTAATGCTAGCAAGAAACGACGCCAGCGACCTTGAACCACGACGGTAGTTAAAAACTGCGTCGTGGTATATATTTACAAACGACGGTTTGTTAAAAAAACCGTCGTCGTATGCATAAAAAGATATCGAAATCCCAGTTTATTTTCAAGAACCCAAAATATATTCAGAACACAACATATATAAGGTGAAAAGACAAGCAATGACTATCACTATAGCAGATTATATAAGGTTTTAATAGCAAATAATATAGTAAACAGACGACGGTTTTTTAACAACAACAGACGTTTTACACATATATAGACGACGGGTTTTAAAAAAACGTCGTCTAATGCTGGCAAGAAACAGACGCCAGCGAACTTGAACCACGACGGTTGTTAAAACAAGCGTCGTGGTATATTTTTATAGACGACGGTTTGTTAAAACAAGCGTCGTCGTATGCATAAAAAAGATTTCGAAATCCCAGTTTATTTTCAAGAACCCAGAATATATTCAGAACACAACATATACATTAATACTAAGCACGAAACCAACATATACTAAGCATGAAAACATTAAATCCATTCCCGATTCATAATAACAGAGAGTATTAAAAGATCCGACAACATTAAACCCTAAACCCGATTCATGAAAGCAATAAACATTAAATCCATTAACCCATACCGTCGACAACATTAAAACATCACAAAACCCTTTACCACAGAACTGAATATCATTCAATGAATTTACAAGCATGAGATTAGGGTTTGCACTTACAGGTAGGCAGAGCTCACAGCTTATGGCCAACTTGGATTCGACGGAGTTGTAAACTTGGCCAACTTGGATTCGACGGAGAGACCAACTTTGAATTAGAGTTGAAGTGAGAGAGCGGGGCGAAATGTTTTAGGACACAGAAATTTTGGCAACTTGTATAAGAGTTAGAGCGAACTCTGAAAATTTTAGGTCGAGGTGAAATTTTTAGAAAGCGCGCTTTTTTAAAAACATCGACGGAAACAAAAACACAATCGTCGTTAAAAGTTCAACCTAAACATGACGCTTATTTGAAAAATGACGTCGTTGTAAATATCCTTACGACGCAAAACCAAACTACCGTCGTTAAACCCTAATAGACAAATATAACCTAAACCCTAAACCCTAATAAATAAAACCACAATTATATATATATATATATATATATATATTTTTTAAAATAATTTCTCCAAAGGGATTAGGGTTTTATGTCCTAAAATATCTCGTCCATAAAACCCTAAACCCTAATCCCTTTTCTAAATTTATATAAACCCTAAACCATGAAAGTATAAGTGATGTTGTGACTCATGAAAACATTTCTCTTTTTGGTTTTAATTTTAAATTTGTATAACTCAAACTTAATTTTTTAAAGCTTAAGGGGGAAGAAAATATCTCAATGACTTCATAGGAGTTGACGTTGCATTTTTTGGATTTATTTTCAATTTATTATAAATATTTCGAATTAAATAGAATAAAATATTATTAATAAAACCCACAAACCACGTCGGCGTTAATAAATTAACGACGTTTTAAATTATAATAAACGACGTAATTTTTAAACAAACGTCGTTTAAAGTTAAAACCATTTTCCACGACCTAAACGTGTATACGTAATTAATACACGTCGGTATATTATAAAAAACGACGTGTTAAATAATATACCATGACGCGAGAGATTAATTTATCGACTTATTATTTTGGAGCATACTACGACGGTACCTACAACACTACTGTCGTGTTTATTTACCACGTCCTAAGTTCAAATTACCGTCGTATTTTTTCAATTTATACGTCTGCCTTCTCTGTAAACCGCCGTTTTATTTTTATAGCTTTTTAAAATTAATTAATTTTTCTTTTATTTTGGTAATATCTTTCTTAACACAAAACAAAATTTAATTCTCAATCCTCAACAACATTTTCATCTTAAAAGGCAAATCTCTTCGTGTTAAATATTGATCAATATTTACACAATATATGTACACAAATTTGGCAAATACATCGTGGTTTCTTTTCTGCCTTCACCCTCAGCTTGTTCAACTGTTTTTTCCTCTCATATGCAAGCTGGGCCCTCTCCTTCCTCTTGTTCTCAAGCTCCTGCACAGCCACAGATGAATATCTAATAATTTCAGAAAATCAAAATCAACAAAGTGTGAAAAGCTCACTCCTCGATTCCTGGTTACATTGTAGTCCCCTTTTCCACAGTGATCAACCTCAATCCTCCTGTGTAGCTGGGGGGAACCAGCCTTAGATCCTGTTGTGGGTTGTGCGTCTGCAAACCCATGCAGGTTCTAAAGCTGGTTCCACCCTTGCTACACAGGAGGATGTAGCAAACTCATGCTTGGTCTTGTGAGGAATCATTCTGCAAACCCATTTGCTTTCAGAAAGACAATTTCTTGTGAGGAATCATTCTGTAACCCTAATTGAAAACTGAGAGTTAAAAAACGCGTGAAAAAATCATATTTAAACAAATTATATAAGTACAACGTCGGTTCTAATATACATAGCGACGTCATATTTTAATAATCAACGTCCGTTTAGATAAACAAGCGCCGTCATAACTACATCGGAAATCCAAAAGTCACTTGGCGAGTATTAAAAAGAGAACGACGTCGTTTTCGGAACCCCAAAGTAACCACGTCGGTTTATTAAAATACAGTCATTCGGCAGTTGTGATAACTACGTCAGTTATGAATTATTTACCGTCGTTATAAATTTATAATACGACCGTTTGTAAACCCTTTTACGTCGCTTGGTAAAAACTATGACGTTGTTATGTGTGTACAACGTCATTTTAAAGAAACCAAGGTTTAGAAATGCGCTCTTCGTAAATCATCGACGGAAAACAATAAAACCGTCGTTAAATATGACATCTATACCCTAAACCCTAAACCCTAAACCCTAAACCATAAAATATAAACCATAAATTATATATATATTTTTAAATAATTATAGAAAAGGATTTATGGTTTTAGGGCCTAATATATATTAACCATAAACCCTAAACCCCAAAAATAAACCTTCATCCCCCTAAACCCTAAACCATAAAAGTATAAGTGATGTTGTGACTCATGAAAACATTTTTCTTTTTGGTGGTAATTTTAAATTTGTATAACTCAAACTTAATTTTTTAAAGCTTAAGGGGGAAGAAAATATCTCAATGACTTCATAGGAGTTGATGTTGCATTTTTTGGATTTATTTTCAATTTATTATGAATATTTGAATGAAATGGAATAAAATATTATGAATAAAACCCACAAACCACGTCGGCGTTAATAAATTAACGACGTTTTAAATTATTATAAACGACTTAATTTTAAAACAAAACGTCGTTTAAATTCTAAACCATGACCATTTTTGCACATAAAACGACGTACAAAATATTTTCCACGACCACAACTCTTAACTTCTCGCCGTCTAATATCAAAAAAACAACGTCGTCTATAGAACCAAGAGCGTCGTTTGAAAAACCTCTTACGTCGCTTTTTTAAAAACTGTGACGTTGTTATGTGTATACAACGTCTTTTTGAACAAACTACGGTTTTTCACAACATGAAAACCTCAACAAAATTACAGGGACGTTGATTTCAACAAAAACTTGCGAATTCTAACCAATTTTGTACAAAAACTTGTCTAATTCTAACAAAATTTGTACATTTTATAAAAATGTTTAAGTATGCTAAAATTCCTCTACTCCATATGAACACACACAAACTCTGCCCATTCTTTCCTAACTTCTTCAATGGCAGCTTGGGGGTATGGCGCTTGATCCTTTCCTTTGGCAAACTGCAGTCCATAAACAAAGATTAATCTCACAGACGACGCTATTATTCATTCACCGACGTAGTATATATATTCAACGACGGTATTTTTAATTTACCGTCGTTGATAATATAAAAACCCACATAAAAATAAATCTGAAAATTTTCTTTTTACCATCTTCTCAAATTCCAGGGAAGTATCCTTTATGATGTCTCTCATAAAGCGCATGACATAATACCCGTATTCTACACTGCTTGGTTGCTTTGGAGTGCCGGGCAGAGTTTTCCAGAGAGGTGTTTTACGGCCTACTCTGCCTATGTGTGTATTATACATTTTTAGAGCAGAGTTCACAATGTTTTTCCTGTCCTCATCCACAAACCGATTTCCAGGCAGTGGATCCAGAAAATATACGGTTTCCTTCTTTGCTCTTACAATGATCAAGACCCAATGACGGCTGCACAAAATAAATATAAAGGTTAAATAGTGTTATATGCAGAGCATCATACAAACAAAATCCTGTCTTTTGTTTTGGAGACTAACCCTGGATTGTAAGGCATCAGGAAAATCTGTTCACCATCTGTTTTTTGAAGACGATTGGCTACGAGACGTGATCTTTCAGTTAATGAACCAGCGTCAGCACTAACTAGAGCAGGGTCTATAAAGCCAACCATATTCACCATATTTGCAGCTTTCAGATGATCAAACAGGCACCTAAATATATGAATTGAAACCATGAGTGTTTTTTTTTTTAAACAAAAGGAGAGTGTCAAATGAATATTTGATAAGGACAAACCTCATATATACTGCAACGACAGTAGCCCCAATTTCTTCCATGCCAGCAAATTGGGTAATATCTTCATGCAAGACGAAGGTGTTACGATCTATGCCAAACACCTCCTTCTCAATCATAAAGCTCATAGCCTTCTCCTGAGGCTTTAGTGTCGATTCAACATAACTACAAAGGGATTGTAAAGAAGATGGCAACTCCAGCTTTGTATAATCTGGTACTTCAGTACTCTGTTTGAACAAATAAAGCAACATAAGTGACGTGGTAAATAACTAACAACGACGGTTTAAATAACAAAACGTCGTCTTAAAATGAGTGACACGACGGTAAAAAAATACCGTCGTAATGAATACTTTATTACGTCGTTTAAATAAAACCGACGTCTAATTCAAATGCAAAATTCATAATTAATGAATTTACCTTTTCAATTTTCTTTTCTCCAACACTGGATTGCTGTTTTAATAAATAAAGAGATATATATATATATAAGAAAGATTGTACAATAATTTAAACATTCAATTAAAACAAACGACGGTTGAAAGAAAATATAGACGTCTGAAAATTGAAAAAGAAATGAAAAAGGCAAAGTTAAGAGAATTTACCTTTTCATCTTTCTTTTCTTCAATCTTTTCACGATCCCCAGATTTCTGTTATAAGAAATAAACACAATATATATAAGACATAGTACAAAAAGGGCAAAAAAATTAAATTAAACCGTCGTGGTAATAATAACAAACGACGGTATTTAAGAATTACAGACGTGTATATTTAATCACACGACGGTAAATAATAAACGTCGTCGTATTTCATATACTACGACGGTATCTAAGCTTGTACAACAATTTAAACATTCAATTAAATAATTGCAGACGTGTAACATTCATTAAACGTCGTGGTAATTCCTTTATTGAAAAAAAAAATTGAAAAAAGCAAAGTTATGAGAATTTACCTGTTCAACTATCTCAAGTATCTTTCCTTCTACTCTCTTTTCAACTTCCCCTGATTTCTGTTATAAGAAATAAAGAAATATATAAATGACATTGTAGAAAAATTAAAACAAATAAATAAACCGTCGTGGTAAACATTAACAGACGACGGTATGAAATAATTACATACGTCTGAATAACATCAAACGACGGTTTAATAAAGAGCGTCGTGGTATAACTTTAACACGGCGGTAAATATAAACAGAGAAACAGAAAATTCAAAGTTCAAAGACGTTACCATTTCCTCCTGGTGTTCCCCATTCTTGGCAGTATCCTCCTCAAATTGTAGGGCTCTAACATCAAGTGCCCCAGAACAGCTTGCTTTGTCAGACATTGGATTTTTGGGACTTTGCCCTTGGATTTGGGACAATGTATTCAGTTTCAGCAGGCTTGGATCAAAATTGGGGATGATTTTTGAAAGCTGACTCAGCAAATTTTCCCTCTCAGCTTCTACCAATTGCTTCGTCCTAGCCTCCATCTTTAAACTCTCTTCCCTTGATCTAGCCTCCATTTTCAAAGTCTCTTCTTGAAGGACAAGTCTTACACTTTCCTTCAATTGATCAGCAAACCTAACCTTCTGGTGTTTAGGTAAGTTGAAGTATTGCTTAGGGGAAACCCCAGCCCCTACACCTCTAACTCTTCCTGGATGCTCGGGACCCAAAGCCATTGTCAAAACATCATTGGATCCTGACAGAGAAATTGTGCCTTCAGAGACTTGCTTTTGCAAATCATCCTAACAAAAAGACATAATAAAAAGTCAGAATAAGGAAACAAACGACGGTTATTTATAAAAAATAGACGTAATATAATATTTCACACGACTCAATAACATAACAATTGACGTAATATAATATTTAAGACGACGCTAACTAAATACCGACGTTATTAATATATTAACACGACGTCAATAATAATCCACCGACGTCTTATGATATAATTACAAAAAACAGAGCATGGATTCCAGATTCAGACCTTTAACGTCGCCTTTTAAAATATTTCGACGTAGTAAAACTTTTCACACGACGGAAAAATATAACAGCAGACGTAATAAAATTTTTAAAACAGAGTGAGTAGGCTTACAATTAATTTTGCTTTCTCTGCAGTCTTTGGATCTGGGATGTTACCATGTTTGTCTTCTCTTGCTTTTTTCCATAAGGTAGATCGATCAATATCTACCCCAGGCATGATTTCCTTCAAGTCCTCCTTAAAACCAACATATCCTTTTCGAGACAATCGATGATTGTACTCGAGTTTCTCCCTCCTCTGTGATTGTTCTTCATGCACAGCCTCAAATTCTTTAGATAACCTTGAAGCTACAAAGGCATCTCATTGAGCTTTCTCTATGAATTTGTATGTTTCAGGGGGCTGCCTTAATCTATCCTGCTCCTTGATGAATGGAAGGATATGAAACCTCGTTAGTGTGGACTTGAAATCTTTCCATTTCTTGGCGGCAGAAGATAGCACCATTTGCTTGCCCCCTTTACCAACCACAAAAGCCATGTCAACGGCTTCCCAAATCTGCTCTTTTATATCCTTGGATATTTGAACCCATTTCTTGTCCACAAGTGGGACTCTGGAGCGTGCCAACACACCAATGTAGGACTGCATCTCATTATGTGCACGGCCATAAGGTTTCCCTTCTTCATTGTACTCAACAACAGGCTTGATTTTCTGAATTTTTCTCTGCACAACACGGGGCATTGTGCTCATACCCCGACCTGACTTTGCCTCCTCAGAAATAGTTGCCGTGCTGGCTGGTTCTGTCTCAGAAGATGAAACAAGCTTCATCTTCTTCGAGGCCTTGGTTTGAGGATTTACAACTCTAAGCTCCTTCTTCGAGGATTCATTTTTTTTCAAACTAGACTCCTTACTTTGGGATTGAGAAACCATGGTTACAGACAAATTAAACCTGCAAGTGAAAATATATCAGTGAAATTAAGAAAAACCATGACGATTATTTATAAACTACGACGTATTATAATATTTCAAACGACGTAATAATAAATTTACACGACGGTAATTAATCACCGACGTGATAAAATATTACAACGACGTCAATAATAAACAACCGACGTCTTATGATATAATAAAAACAGAGTATTAAATATTACAACGACGTTAATAATAAACATTCACCGTGGTATTGAAAATAAAACGACGTAAATATTAATATACCTTCGTCTATACCACAAAAACAAATTAGGAACAACGTAAAATATTTTCAGCAGAAAAATAATTAAAAAGATTTTCGAAACAAAAACCATTGTTCAGAGAAATCAAACATGCGATGAAAGCTTGGAAACTTAAAATGATATCCTTAAAAATCAAAAACAAAAAAAGGATATCATTTTAAAAAACAACGACGAACACTTTCACACGACGCTAGGGTGACTGACGAACCGTCGTGGTCTATAAATCTAACCACGTAAATAATAAGCCACCGTCGTCTTATTTAGTTGAAGTAAAAGAACCAGAGTAGTGTTCAAACTTGGAAACTTTTCGTCTTTGTCTGCAAATTTTATCAAACTTGGAAAGAAAAAATGTAAAAAGATTTTAAAAAACGAAAATTATATGCGCATGCAAAACAGGAACAAAAATCCTTCCATAAATGCTTACCCTTTGCTTGCGATGAAAGCTTTCTTCTGGAGTTTGGTGTTTCAGTTCAGAGATGAAGACGAAGAGGAGATAAGCTTGAAAGTTTGAAACAGTTCTTGGAGAATGAAAAATGAGAAAAGCTTGAAAGTTTTTCTCGGGTTTGGAACCAATGCAAGTATAGGTCAGGAAGGTGAAAAGTTTAAAATAATAAAAAACCTTTTCATAACAACGACGCTATTAATAGTATGCGCCCTAGTATGATACATTATACGGCGCTATTGTTAACACTGCCCTATAATATTACTTTCAACGACGGTATGTTTTAATGAAACGACGTTTTGAAATCGAATTACACGACGCATGTTTCTTCAAAAAAGATGAATCGTCATTTTCCAATTTACCAAACGACCTTATATTCAATAATAACGACGTTAAAAATTAATACCACGTCGTTTTAATTACTCATACCGACGTGTAATTTTTTTAATTACACAATAAATTAATTTTCCAAAAAATTACAACGTCGTTTTTATATAGCGTCGTTGTTAAATAATTTATACGACCTTATTTTAAATTTAAACGACGTGTATGTTATATATAAACGTCGATATTTTAAAACACCGACGTGGTATATAAGATTTGTTTATAAATAATGGGTTTTCTGTCTTGCTGTCGTCTTCATTTTTCAATTAGGGTTTCAACTTTTTCTCAATTCCCTGGAGGCACATCACCTCTCTGTCTCATCTCGCTTTCATTTTTCAGTTTGGATGTTGATGTGTGGGCGCGTGTAAGGTTTTTATTTGAACCAATATTGTATTTTGGCTCTTCTCTTAAACAAACAAAACCTTTGTAATATTAATTAGATTCTAGGTTAGAATCAGTGTAGGTTGAAGGTCTTCCAAGTCTCCTCGTTGCAGATCAAAAGGTATAATCATTTGCATTGCTCATATGGATTAATCCATATTCACTTGGATTAATCCAACGTACATTCATGCTGTTGTCTGTTCTTTGTATTAATACTTTCTATGAAAGTATTAATCCATTATGCGTCTGTCTTTTACAGCTTTGACAGATTTCTTAATTCTTCCCTTCCTAAAATCTGACAAAAACTTGAGAGTATTTTTACTCCCTTTCCAAACGGCTCTTTGCCTTCTAGGAAGCTTGCTTGTGTTTATTTAATAACCCATACTCTTGTTCCCTATAAAAAAGTCTTTTATTTTAATAAACTTGCTGTTTCAAATGGGAACTTGCGACACCCATGCTCCTTGGTTATCTCATTCCCTAATCTTGTCATCTCACTTTGTCTACCACCTTATCCAAGTGATGGGTTATAAGCTACCTTTTATTCCTCTCTTCAGACCTTGTCCCAGGTGTGGCTTCTTGTGTTTAGTAAACAAGACATCACTTGTTTTTGTTTATTCTTTTGCTGACTTGCTGTTTGTGTTTTGCACAGCTCCGTGGGTTTATTAAGAAAGACAATCACATGCCTTCTGTTTTATTCTCTGTACTTGCTGTTTGTGTCTTGCACAGCTCCTTGGTTGAATTGCTTAGGACAATAGCTAAATTAAAATATGTTTTTAAAGCTCTCTATATAGGCTACCTGTTGGACAGATTCGGAGGAGAGGAGAAATTCATGCATTGAAACTTACTTATGTTTTTCAAAGTTATACTCTCTGCAAAAACAAGCTGGAACAGTTTTTAAAACATCTCTTCTCTTCCGTGAGGGATTTTCCAGATTATGTAAAACAATTTCTGCTCATTCCCATAGACACCTTAAGCAGATATGTTTATTTGTTTTTGAAAAGAATTTTCATATGTGCTCTTGAGCATTCAAAAACATCCCCATTTATTTTCAGCCACTTGAACACTTGAGAGTATGTGTATGATTGCATACACATAGATTGTCTCCAACGTTGATTCATATTTATTGTGGCTGAATGTTTTGTTTCATTGTTGTTATGTTGAATTAAACTATTTGCTTCAAGTTCATTACTTCTAGTTTAATCATCACAACACTTAGGTTTCATTTGTCTAGCTCAATCATACTTTGTGATTGAGATAGATGAATCTGTGAAACCATAACTCACTTCAAACATATGCAACTTGAGCTTGGTGCTCTTGAGAGGATTTGCTGCTAAGAGATAAAGGAATTGGTGCTTGCTGTAAGGGTGATTGAAGCTGCCTATAGGTGATAGATTGAGCTAAGTCTTCCTTCTTTTCTTTGTATCTCTTAATGAGCTTATTGGATCTCTCCTGGCTTGGTGCCCCCAGTTTTTCCCCTTGTTGGGTTTCTGGGTCAACAACTCTTTGTGTATGTCTATATTCATGTTGCCATTGTTGTACTTGCTGCATTCTGTTCAAATGACTTCAGCACACTAACGTGGATCAATACGCGTTGTACTGTATTGATCCAAAATCACAAGAGTTTATGTATGTATTAATACGTGGTATTGTCTGTATCAATCCAGTTTCCGCTTATTATTTCTTAGCTGGGCTTAAAATTTAAAAAGGTAGGTTATTACCATATAGCCTACTTCACCCCCCCTCTGTAGGCTTTTAGAGCCTAGGGCCTGGTTTTACAGCGCGTTTGTGTATCTGAAAGACACAAACACGCACACATCATCTAAAAAATTGTCTTTCTGCACAGAAGGAGAACAAGGTCTGCATCAGCCCTCTTTCTCAGCTCCTCCATGATGGGGTTCTCTGGGTTGATCTCCATGGTCTTCTTGCTCGACATGTACCCAGCCGCTCTGTTATCCCTCAAGGCCTGAGCCTTCATGATTCTTTCCATGTTGGCAGTCCAGCACGGTCAGACGGTCAGACACCACAACCTTCTCCACTCTGTCACCCAAAACATCCTTCACAACCTTGCAGAGTCCCTCAAACTTCTCCTTCAACTCTTCCTTCTTCTTTGCCTCGTCTTCACTCTCATCAAGCTTGAGACCTTCCTTGGCGGCTGAGACAAGCTTCTTGCCCTCAAACTCCTTGTGAGAGTAATTGGCACATCATCCACTTCTAAAACATTGCCTTTGTTCATTCTGGTTCGATTATGATGAGGAACAGAGTTCATTCTGGTAATGATAGACGAATAATTGCATAAAATTTGTACGTCGTTAATTTAACAAACCGTCGTGGTTAGTACAATTATGCGACAGTAGAGTTATGGATACCGTCGTAGTATATTATAATTAAAAAGTCGATAAATTTATATTTACAGTCGTGGTAACTTAATTTAAAGCGGCGATTTTTTTTGTAATTAACCGTCGTAGATTCCTTTGAATTTATGCGTCGCTGACTAAGAAAATTGGGTCGTGTTTATTAATTAATTAACACGGCGTCTTATTTTTATATCGTCGTCTTTACTTTCTACGGCGGTGATTTCATAGATGCAGTCGTTGTTTTTAGGTTCAGATTTTAACTCTGAAAATACCTTTGTAATAAGACGACGCTTTTTTAATTTGGTGCGTCGTGGTTTCAAAATATCTATACGTGTGCCGTTTTTTAGGTGTTTAAAGTATGTTTCTACGACGGGTTTCTATTACCGTCGTCTTTTAAAAAACAACGACGGTTTTTTGATCTACCGTCGTTGTTTACTGGTCGTCTTTTGCCCTTTTTGTAGTAGTGAAGAAAGCAGAACCAAGCAACAAGCAAAGGATAGAATAAAAACAAGATAAACAATAGCAACCTGAAGAAAAAGCACAAACAAAGTGACGTTGCTGGAAAGAACACCGAATAATTTTATTCGTTGAGTGATCTCACCACCCAAGAATTTCTCTCGGATGAGAAAGAACTGTGGAACACAACTTGCATTGATTCGAGTTTCTTTTCTTTTCTGGCAACGAAAAGAAAGATACGAAAATGACAAAGTGGTTTTGGCCAACTATTTATCGTTTGGTTTAGTTTATTGGCCACATTCCATACATATAGACGAAAAGAGTTGAGAGAAGATTTCATCGATCAATCTGCAAACTAAATCTGAAGGTTTAGTTGTTGTTTTCATTTTAGTGAAAGAGAGAGTAAGCAGTAGAGAGAATGGCTGAGGCAGTTGTTTCCTTTGTGCTAGAAAGTGTCAGAGACTTCACCACTCAGGAAGCCAAGTTCTTGTCTGGAGTCAGCCATCAAGTTGAGGTTGCACAAAATGAGCTGCAATTGATGCAGGGCTTCCTTAAAGATGCAGATGCAAGACAAGGACAAGATGAAACAGTCCGTATTTGGGTTCCCAAGATTAGAGATGCTGCTTATGATTTGGAGGATGTCATCCAAACTTATGGCTTGAAAGTGGTTTCCAAGAAGAAAAGAGGCCTCAAGAATGTTCTCAAAAGATTTGCCTGCATCTTCAAGGAAGGGGTTCATCTTCACCAGATTGGGGCAGAAATTGAGAATATCACTACCAAAATTTCTGCGTTGAGATCGAGTTTGCAGAGTTATAACATAAAGGAAATAAGGGACAGGGACAGTGGTGGTGGTGAATCTTCCTTGCAATTGTATGAGAGGCTAAGGAGAAGTTATTCTCATGTTGTTGAACGTGATGTTGTTGGGTTAGAGTCCAATGTTGAAGAATTGGTTATGCATTTACTGAAAGATGAAAATCGTCATCGAGTTGTATCTATTTGGGGTATGGGCGGTTTAGGGAAGACCACCCTTGCAAGAAAGGTTTATCATCACAAAAAAGTAAGGCAACATTTTCATAGTTTTGCTTGGGTCTGTGTATCTCAACGTTTTCAAGTAAGAAATGTTTGGGAGGGAATTTTAATTGAACTCATTTCAGCTACCAAGGAAAAAAGACAAGAAGTTAAGGACATGACAGATGATGAAATAGCAAAGGAGCTTTTCCATGTTTTGCAAAAATTGAAATGTTTGGTGATCCTTGATGACATATGGAGAATCGAGACATGGAATCTTTTGAAGGCTGCATTTCCAGTTGTGGAAACAGAGAGCACAATATTGCTTACCACACGCAATCAAGCAGTAGCTTCCCTGGCTAATAGAAATGCTTATCTCCACAAACTCCAGCCGCTCAATGAGAAGGAGAGTTGGGAACTACTTGAGAAGAAAGCAATACCTGCAAGGGCTGAAATCGGTATTTTCTCACCCTTCATCTTTTCTTTTCCAGTTCCTTAGTTATATAGCAAGCCACATAGAACTTATGTAGTGTTTTTTCTTTTTTGTAGTCATTGTTGGGATTACCCTTTACAATTTTTGAATATTGTCCAACTGTACATGAAGCAATTTTATTGACTGCCTTACTTGGTTACACATTTGTTTTTTGTTTTTTTTGTTTTTTGTTTTGTTTTTTTTTTTTTGGGTCACTCATTTGTTAGGTAGTTTATCTTATGCAATTGCAAATAATAATCAGGACAATTTTAGCTAATTCAAAATTTTCTCCCAGCCTTCTCTTCAATCCAACAATATCCCATACGTTTTCTGTGTTGGTGCAGATTTAATTTTTAAATGTTTTGCATTTGGCATGTATTATAAAATCCAAACTTATAATAAGATAAAGGATATAAGTAAATTTCGGGATTTCACAATTTTATTTTTAACTCATTCGAGCAAGGAATATCCACTACAATTGCTCATACTACAAGTAATTCCGTATTTGATTTTTTTTTTCTTTCCTATTTTTCAGACTTGGGAATGTATAGAGACTTAGGAAGGAAGATGCTTCAACATTGTAAAGGTTTGCCATTAGCCATCATTGTGCTTGCCGGAGTTCTAGCCAGAAAAAACTCCATTAGAGAATGGGAGAGAGTGTCTGAGAATGTTCATGAATACATAAGCAGAGGCATCATACATGAAGAACAATATGAAGGTGTATCACGAGTGTTAGCATTGAGTTATGATGACCTACCATATTACTTAAACCATGTTTTTTATATTTAGGTCATTATCCTGAAGACTCTGAGTTTTTGGTGAGCGAATTGACTAAGTTATGGGTGGCAGAAGGTCTTATCTGACAACAAAGACATGGTTCGAGAGAAACAATGGAGGATATATCACGTGATTGCTTAGGTGAGTTGGTGGAAAGGTGTTTGGTTCAAGTGGGAACAAGTGGTTCAACTGGGACAATTAAAGGTTGTCGAATCCATGATCTTGTACGAGACATGTGTTTGTTAAAGGCAAAAGAGGAAAGCTTTCTCCAGATTAAATATTCTTTGCAAGAAAATACTTCTTCTGTGTCTGCCGAGGCAGCACAATTGGGGAAAATTCGAAGACTTGCACTTTACTTGGATGAGAACGCAGATAGGTTGGTTTCTTCAAGAGATGAAACAAATGGGCACATAAGGTCTCTATTATTCTTTAACCTAAGAGAATGGATGCCAAAAAGTGAAAAAGGATTACTATCTCCATTGAAGGATTTCAAAGTGCTTAGAGTTTTGAAGGTTGAAGGTTTTTATAATGTAGAAGTTGAGTTGCCAAGTGAAATTGGAAATATGGTACACTTAAGGTTTCTAAGTGTGAAAGATAGCCATATCAAAACGTTTCCGCCATCCCTAGGTAATTTAGTATGCTTGCAAACTCTTGATTTTCGTGTTCCAGGTTATATCTACATGGTCATCCCAAATGTGATAATGAAGATGAAACAATTAAGACATTTATATTTACCCTGGAATTACAGAACAAAGGTTAAGCTAGAGCTGTCTACTCTTGGCCATCTACAAACCTTATATAACCTTTCAAGTGAGTATTGTGATTTGAAAGATGTTGGTAGATTAACCAATCTTAGAAAACTGACAATAAGAGTGTCAAGCTCTTTGCAAAATCTGGAGGAAATCTTAAAATCTATAGGAAGCAGCCTTAATCGTATCCGGTCTCTAATTGTGTTTGTGGAAAACAATAGCGGTGAAGAGCTAGCTATGCAAATAGTATCAAGCTGTCGGGGTATATACAAATTGACGTTGGTAGGGCCAATTGCAGAATTACCGAAAGAGCTCCACACCAATCCAAACCTCACCAAGTTACGATTGATTGAATGTCTCAAGGAGGACCAAATGGGAATACTAGAGAAGCTGCCAAACCTAACAATTTTGATGCTTTTTGGAAACTCTTTCAAAGAGAATACACAGATATTGGTTTTCTCCAAAGGAGGCTTTCCTTCTCTTGAATTTCTTCATGTTTATGATATGGACCAAATAACAGAGCTGAGGGTAGAGGAAGGAGCCATGCCTCGTCTCTGTCGATTGGAAATTGAATATTTCTCGGGATTGACTACAGTTCCAGATGGGCTGAGATATCTTAATAATCTCAGGGAATTAACCATAAGAGGGATGCATAGAGAATTCCACCGTCGGATTGAGGAAGATGGAGAGGATTTCTACAAAATTCAACATGTACCTTCCCTTGTAATTGGAGAACCACACGAGGACTAACCACCACCGATGCAATGATGGCAAGGTAATTTCTTTCTTTTAATTTTTTAATTTTAAAGAGAAATGGGTGGTTTGGTTTGTGTTTATTAGTTATAAAATGAAGCAGCGAGAGAATATTAAAGTAGAAAAGCCAACAGAATATGGGCTCCCTTGTTTAGCTATGTTTTCTTTCTCCATTTTTATTGCTTTTTGCTTGTGCTTGTGACTTGTGTTGTGAGTGAGAAGCTTAAAAGCCAACAGGTTAAATTTCCTTATTTTGAGACCATTGATAATTCTATTGCATTCCATATTCCAAATATCTTATAATAATATTTGATTTGTTTTCTTTGTCCATTTTTATTATTTTTGCTTGTGAGTCATGAGTCCTGACCCTTATCATTTCCCAAGTTCCTAATATTTTTGCTTCTTTAATTTTTGCACCATTACCTTTTTACGTCTAGTTTTCCTTATTTATCGAACATTTATAATTCCATCACATTCTGAATTCAAGTTTTCGTAGTTCCATGGGAATCTTATAAGAAGTGTTTGTCTCCATAAATTTTAAAAATAATTTCCTAGTATATCCTTCTTCAAGGCTTGTTAAGATACACCACCGTTGGATTTTTTTGGCAAGTCAAGTAACAGTTGAATATATATTTCTGGAATTTGAGACTCTTTGAAATGTCAAATCTTTCCCTTGTCGTGTGAAAAACAATTAGAAAGCTCCGGTCGATGAGCAATAGGATTTTCTTTATACTTGATCATGTTTTAGTAAAAAGGCTAAACGCAGACCCATGATTTTATATTTTGTTTTTGGGGGGAGTTGGCACCAAAACGTTTACGTACAAGAGTACTAGGTTGAAATTAGTGTTTTTCTTTTCGTATGATTTTACTACTGTGTTCATATTGGAATGCAATTTTCACAAGTAAACTGCTGAATTTGTGTTATGGTAGCTGCAGGTAGACATTGAGAAAGTATCTCGAAGCTCTGAATTTGTGTTGTGGTAGCTGCATGTGCGAAGCTGAACTTACAGTAGAAGAAAGAAATGCTCTGTGAAAATCAAGAGGAGCAAAGATGTGGTCAACTAGTTTAAAGTTCGTTACAAGCTTTTGGGTCTAGTGATTTGTCCAACAGTACATTTATATATTGTATTATATTCCTATTTCGTGTCTGTTTTCAATTATGAATATTTGAGCCGCCTTTGTTCCCGACTTGGTCCCATGTATATGATATGATTTTATCTTTGTGAGACATAAATTTACGAAATCGTCCTTGCCAGTAGCTGGTGGAAGAATTTAAAAGAATGGTTTGGTGCTAGATACAATTCTATAGTGCATTGCTTTTTTTTGTTTATATTGGGAGGAAAGAAACCCTTTGGGGTTTCGAACCTGGGTGTCAAGCAGGGGGAAAGAGGGAGGCCACCACTGTGGTACTTGCACTCGACTATGGTGCATTGCTTTAGCATGAAGCAAAACCCCTTGGCTCCGGTGTGAGTGTAGATTTAAATGTCTTTGACTGTTTCACATGAAGCAAAAACCCTTTAATTTGAAATATTTAAAATCACTCGAAATATTCTCAAGAATTGTTGCAGCAAATGATTTTAAGAAATGTTTAAAAAAAATTAAGAAACCCGAAATTAGAAGCATGTATGGTATTTAAATTTATTTATATATGCGCGCTGTTTGAAAGCTTCCATCCTCTTGGTTTGATGCAACACAGAGTTATCAAGAAACAATTTGAGGCCATGGACAAATTTTGCCATCAACGTAACAAGCAGTGCAAACGTTGAAGGTATTGTTTGGGACACTACATTGACCATGCTCATGGCCATCAAAGCACTTGACACAAATGAAATACATTCCCTTTATAAAGCTTCCACAGTGCCCATTGCAGAATGGTTTTCTACTGTAAATTATGTAGACGAGAATCACGACTTCCATGAAATCTAACCCACCCTTTTCTTCCTTCTTGAGCTCATTGAAGAAGCTGCAAGTACTCAGATGCTTGCAATCTTCATCCATCTCCATGTATGCCAAGAACTCTTGCCGGCTCACTTGGTCATTCCCATCCACATTCATCTCTACGAAACACTCATCCACCGACCGCTTTATGTGTTGTGGAGCATCCTTGTAATAAGCAAGCACCGTCTGCCGCAGCTCCTCCATTTTTAATTATCCAAACTGTCAATATACGTACTTTTTTGTTAATAATTTAATTAGGTCGGGGTATGCATGGTTTTATATGTAGCTTGTGGGGTGATTAAATATTTGTACATTTTGATTTGTTTGCTTTAAACTTTCTCTGGAAGGACTTGAAAGGATCAACAAGGACCTCAAAAGATTCTCTAGAAGGATATGGTCCTTGCCTACCACGGCCTTGGAAAGCAGTACATTAGTGTTTACTTTGATGCTTAGCTTAACCGTTCCCAATTAGTCTAATAATGAAGATTAGGATGATTGTGGGAGTGGTTGGGTCAATATTATTATTTTAGGACGTCCAAAGTGTTCAGAAAAGCACTCTCCTCTCTTTTTCTTTTTTCTTTTTTGGGTGAAGAAAGGGGGACACTAAGAAAAAAGAAAGAGTTATATGGCCGATTACATTTGCCCTATTACTTCAAATTGTTAATGTATGAATTTTGATTAATTCTTTTGGCTTCCCTTGACAATTTTGTAATAGGTCTTTTGTATGTATTTATCAAGCTCAAGGAATAGATTAAGATTAGCATCTCTAAGTGTTCTTAAATCTCATCTATCCTATGGAGGTTCAAGCAATTTGACAAAGGTAAATCATGCATTGCATATCATGCATTAAAACTGTTTTCATAAAAGATGACTAGTCATCTTTGCTCAGTGCGATTTCCAGCTGGTTAACCATCAGTTTTGTCCTATTCTATTTTCTCTCTCTGCTGCCATGTGTCAGTCTGACCTAAGGGATTCTTTTGTCTGTAAAAGCAAGAAAATCCCTCATTTGGAAGCCGTCTCTTTTGTGTGGAAGTTTTGGAAAGATTGACTTGCTATCTTTCTCTTCTTCTTCCTCAAGAGTAAACCATATATTTCATCTATGAGTTTTTCTAATTGATTTCTTTTTGAAAAACTGCTTTTGAAATATGAATCTGCATCTAGCTTTTTAAATCATTCTCTCATATTAATCTAGATCGGATTCTTGACTGATTTCTTCAAGAGTATGGTTTCTTGAAGAAATTGGTCTTTCTCCCATGAATCCAAAGTTTGGTTTCGTTCTAAGTTGGAGCTTGTAAGCTAGTGTCATGGGATGATCGAGCTGGAGAAGGAGCTGCCATTGCCATGAAGAACTGAGCTTCGAGCTTTGCTAAGTTGGAGAAGAAGATTGCACAAAGGAGGTATAGCTCATCTTCCTAAATAGATCTAGGTTTTGCTTGAGCTTGCTTGTATTCCTTTGTAAGAATCTTTTTCTACTTAGTGGATTGCCTAGTCGGTTGATGACTTCCAGTTTTTCCCAATGGTGGGTTTCTGGGTAAAAAAAAATCTGTTTTGCATATCTGTAAATTTTTCTGGGTTTGTGTTCTTGGTGGTTGACTAGTCATCTATATCTGCTGTTTGCTGTTTACTTGATAATGATGACTTCACACACTTTCACCATAGTTGTTGCTAGCACAGGGGATGCCTAGATTGATGGGTCCTTCTGAGTGCCTAGGTTGTCACTAGTAATCTTCTAAGGCTGCAGGTACTTTGTGGCATGCTCTGTGTGTTCTCTTGATTGTTGAGTTGTTGTGTCTTTGTTTGTTTAGTTAAATTTACCCATCGTCACCTAAGTATCAATTTCACAAATAGAGGCGGAATACTAGGCAAATCCGCCGCTAATCATATGAGGGGCGGATAATGGAAATGTCCCTATTAGTAGCGCCACTAAGAGCATCTCCAGCCTTCACCCAAAATCGGGCAAAAGGGCCCCCAAGGCAGCCCAACAGAGCTCCAGCGGGAGAGAAATGGCCCGGGCAAATGGTGGGTCCCATCAAACTGGGAAAGCCCACGGGCAGATCTTGCCTGGGCTGCAGCCCAAAGGCGCTGACGTCAGCGAGCAAAAAAATTTCAAAAAAATCCAAAAAAATTTCAATTTTTTTAAAAAAAAATACCAAAAAATTATAGATATTTTCCCTATAAATACATAACAATTTTATTCACTTTCTAAATTGTTTATATTTTGTTGCATAATCTTTTTTTTTTCTTGCCCTTGCCCTAGCCTTCCAAGCGTGGAACCAACTAAGGCAAGGCTGACACTATTCATGTGAATAGTGGCAGCCCTTGCCTTGCCTTAGCCTTGCCTTAGCCTTCATGAGTGGACATGCTCTAAAAAGTAATAGGGGCGGAAAGGTTATTAAAAACGCCCCTACAGTTTCAGCTGCCACGTTGGCAATGTATCGTAGAAAACATATTAGGAGCGAATATTTATGTGCCTCTAATAAATTTTTAAACAGTAGGGGCGCTTATTTGCGCCACTACCTCTAATTTCGTAATAAATAATAATTAGTTGTAGAGACATGTACATATGCCCCTAATACATTTCAAACTCATTAATTCATAGGAGCATATTTATTTAAAAATAGTTTTTAATTTGTTATATTCGACATATAAATGATTCTTCAAATAAATAAAAATTAATTAATTGTATAATATAAAATGCACAGAACATCAAATATATATTTATATAGTTCCAAAATGTACATAGCCAGCCAAACAATACTAGGTAGCAATAAGTACTAGTCATTCAAACTGATCCCAAAAGTATGAAGATAATAGCAAAATATCCTAACTCGATTCAGGACGATGAGCCCTCTGCTCTGAAGACATTAAGATTAAGAAATCTAGACATCAAAGCAGTACGAAAGTGATACACTAACTTCAGGGAAAAGCAGCATATAATATAGATTTTGTAACATTGTATTGAAATTTATGAAGGTATAGTATAACCACAACCTAAGAAAATATAAAGATGCAGTCTATCTGGAATAGTATAACAGTAAAATACAATGTCATATTGTTGTCCTTGGTTAAGCATTTTTAATAATTGCAAACTAACAAAATGCAAGGCCTAGCTCTCAACATGTCAGACTATCATAAAACTAGAATTCAATATCAAACTTACATCGATTTGCTCTGATGCATCATCAATCCAACTATTATTTTCATCACGCCGCTTATGCACCAAATCAAAAAACTCAATAGGATCAGGTGCACGACCATGCTCTTGCTCCTATTAATAAGCAAACAGTTAGTTAATTCAATATTTGTGCATCTTCTTAAGCATGTGTATGGACGCAACTTGAAAATCGAAACATTGAATATACATAACTCTAGTGCCTAACAGTACATATAAATTCAATTTACTTACATATTTGGCATGGTATTGTACAAAAGTCTTTGTGCCACCCATGTGACTCATTGTTTGCTTCTTACGATTTTCAACATTTTTATCACACTTAATATGTTTTTTTTTAATTTAAAAAAGTCAGTCAATATTGTCACGCCCCGAACCCGGGGGTAGGTGGAAACCCCGCGCCCGGTGCGTGAGAAAATAAAAAATAAAAAGAAAGCCGAAACATGGGTTTAAAATAAACTTCTGTTATAAAAATAGTTCCCAAATCTTACAACTTTACAATAAATAAATAAAGCTCTATCACTCTCATCTAATTCAGCCTCAACTGGTTTAGTCCTTGTCTTGCCCACTAATTCATCTGAAAAATTAAACAGAGTGAGGGATGAGCAACCACCGCTCAGTGAGTAGATTATGTAATATGCCAGTCAAGCAATGCCGTTTTACACACTCTTGAAAATATCATGAAAAGATACACCAATCCAGATCATATCACATCATCCCTTCATATCTTGGTTATCCTTCATAGCATGTAACCAACCACGTGATCCCTATTGGCCTCATTGCCCTATGTCCCCGTGTGATACATCTATTCCTCGGATACTCCAACATTGAAGTTCTCATGTTCCATGAATAATACATACTTCATATTCCCATCAATATATATATATATATATAGATATATATATATATATATATATATAGTGTGAAAGATTGCACCAAATTAGACATGCTTGACTTGAAATAGAGAGATATTTGCAAATAGAATAAATCCACGATAATTCATGGTTTTCATATATTTTATCACAAAATAAGAACTTTTAGATAAATTGGCAAGACAACCCATCTACCTATCTCCTCTAATAATCACCTCTCTCTCTCTCTCTCTCTCTCTCTCTCTCTCTCTCTCTCTCTCTCTCTCTCTCTCTCTCTCTCTCTCTCTCTGTGTTCATTTTCTATGCACAAAGTGTTCTATATATATATAGGAATATGTCGGCAGTGACTTCCTTCTTATTGGATGGTGTTTGGCGGTTTACTAAGACTTACCATCCAAGTTAACAATTAATAGATAAGAACATAGTAAGACTTACCATTCAAGTTATATTCTAGCTATGTTTACTAAGCATGGTTTTTCTTTGACACGTACAACACTAACCATGACTAAGCATATCAATATACATATATAGTGTAGGATATTTATGTAATACACACATATATATAATAAGATATATATATATATATATATTAGAATAAGATATTTATCTTAATAGAACAATATATGTAATAAAATAAGATATAAATATTTAATTTCCTGAAATATAATATATATATATATATATATTTAAAAAATTACGGGATTTCACAAATATATATATAAAAAATTAGTTAAACACAGTAATACTCACTTCGTTTGCTGGATCAGAATCCCCATAATCAACCATTTGCCGCCATTGATCGTTGTCTACACCCTTGTCTCCACATATGAAACGCCGTGGTGAGCCAACATATATGGAGAGTAATATCTCCTTTTTAATTCAGCCTTGTAATTTCTGCACCTTTTGGACAATCTCTTCAATAATGCATATCGGATCTTAGGAATATGAGGAATGTCTTCACGACGCCAATCAATAGTATCCTGCAAGTATAGAAAACTGTTTGTTTGAATAAACGTTATAACTAAAACTTGACAGTGTTCAAGAATAACATACTGATATTTTCTTCCACACGTGGTTCATGGTATGATCCTTATGAAAGCGCCAATCCTTACAGGTGAGTGGAAGAAAACTTGAATTTCTCACCAAACTACCTAAATATCTCGATAACTTGGCATCCTTAGGTACAATGCATAAGCCATCCTTCATGAACTCAATGCACTCCTTGCCTAATTTCCCCCAAGTGGGTTTATCGTAACCACGCCCTTTTTTCTGCTGAGTTTGTACTACCCAAGTAGTGTATAAATAATTAAAATAATAAATAAACAAATAAAACTAATTTATAAACAAAAAATAAGTTAGATACATACCACTGCTAGTATTAGAGCCACCAATGCCACTATTAAAGCCACCACCTGCATGTGTATTGGCTTCCGAAGTGTCTTCCAAATAATGCTCATCAGATTCAGAATTCTCAAAATTACTCATCTAAATGACATGTAACCACATGCTATGAACGTTAACTTATTTTAAACAAAAGAATATTTATTTACTTGTGGTACAAATAGAAAAAAAAAAATTGTCTTAGACCAAAACAGAAGACAAAGAAAATCATTACATACAAAGTATATGCCAAAATACTTAAAATAAATATGAAAATTCCTAATCAATCTCATCCTCAGTCTCATTTTCGGTCTCATCCTCGTCATCATTGAGGTCATCCTCATCAACTATAAAATCATTCTCAACAGGCAAGGGTACTCGTTTGTTAACATAGATTCCACGGACATCGATTCTAATCTGTATTTCTTCATTGTGTCTAGTTATGGATCATCAAGATTTGGTGTGGAATAGTAATCATCTAAATTTAATGAGTGAGATTGATATGGGGATCCATCACCATCCTCCAGTACATCAAAGAAATCTCTAGGCTTTGTTTTAACCACAACATTCCAATCTGTGTCTATTGGATCAGCAATATAGAACACTTGTATAGCTTGTGATGCCACTATAAATTTATCCTTATTTTGTGCCAACCGTTTGAAATTAACTAAGGTAAAACCATACTGATTAAATTTTTTCCCAGAAGTGTTAACCCAATCACAGTCAAATAATACCACTTTACCAACTTGATTCTCATGTTCTCCAGGAAACCCATAATCAAGTTTGTAAGTTTCCTTTAAAACACCGAAATAGTCAACATTGCCCCTGATTGGGTTGCAGTCTCTCAAACTAGAGTAGCTTGATGTTTGCGCACTAACAAAGACACCACAATTTTGATTTTTGTATACTTGTCATCGATAGACTTGATTCGAAACCTGCAACCATTAATAATGTACTTCTTATACTGCTTCACAGTTATATTAGGACCATTTGCTAGCCGGCATAAATCTTCTGATATCGACGAGTCACCAGCTGCATAAAGATCATTTACCTAAAGAAACATTGAACTTTATTAATTCATGAGATTAATCCATGCGTAATTGTATATTCATGAGATTTATATTTACATGTTTCTTGAACTAAGTAGTGAATTCCTTATTTCTCATATTCTCAACTTCTCGAATGGTTCTTCAATGATGAATTTTTCTTAACTCCGTACCTTTTTCTATCAAAGTACAAAATGACAAAACATGATAATTTAATTCTCACTTATTGAATGAAGGAATACTAAAAAATAGGATTGACCATGATTGAAGGATCTTACTCAAGAAATGGAAAGACTTCACTGCAATTGAACAACACATATGTGTGACATTGTTCCCAAACACTTTTTTGAAGATCTTTCTTTTTGTATTTGCCCAAAGAATAACCTGAGTATGAAAATATTGGAAGAGCCCAAAAAAAAAAAACAAAGGCAAAGAACACAGATCATCCGAGGCTTAGCAGCCCCCAGCAAATCATCATTAAAACAAGAACTGATCCACTCTGGAACCTAATCAAAGAACCAGACTCCAAGATCCATATTATGGCTCCAATTAGCCAAACAATCTGCAGCAACATTCCTTTCCCTGTAGATGTGAGAGAGCTCAACAGTTTCAAACTTTCTCATCAAATGAACACAGGAAGCAATTAAACCAGCTAAGGGGTGAAGACAATTGTGGGCATGTTGTTTCACAAGTTGAACAGCAGTCAGAGAGTCCATTTCAATGGAGAGTTTAGGGACCCTTTTCTCCACGGCAAGGTGTAAACCAAAGAATATGCCCCAGAGCTCAGCATCTAGAATTTGAACCATCCCCAAGTTAACTACCCCTCTCTTTTTCTTTAAGGGGTAGTTAACATGTCATCTATGGAAAATATGTTTTGGAAGCTATTTCCAGAAAAAGTCACACTACACTTCTATAATTCATCTTATCTAATCAATGAACCAAAATCAAAATTCAATTAATTATCTAACATCCCTATTTCATGATAAAAATAAGAGATATTTAGTCATATACACATTCTTAGCACACAAAATATAAATAAACCCTACACTATTTAATTTCTATAAAAAAAAACCCAAAAAATAACAGCTAGCTCTATTTAATTTAATTTTGATTATTAAATTACTTTGATGCCCTATTGAGTGTTTTGGGTTTTTTTTATGAGGTTCTGGGGTTGGGCTTATTTTAAGAAATTGACGGCCATTTGTAATTTATAAGAAGTTAAAAGCCTCTTTGTTATGTTGTAAATGGGCTTTGATAGTGTGTTTCTAAAGTCTATTTCATATAGGATATTTTTATAATTCGGGCTCCTATATTGGGTATAATAGTGAATCTCCCAAAAAACAATAAGATTTTCTTAAATTAGGAAGAAAGCTTGGGGGGATGATGAGGTGTCTGATGAGGTGGGATAGAAATTATTCTAAAATTCTGAACACATTTCACACATGGAGATTAAGGTCGGGTTTATATATTGCGTGCGTAATCTAATGTATGTCACTACTACCGCCATCATCAATATGGTAAAGACAATTGTTGCATTCCTAAAAGGACACAAATTAATGTGCAAACAACCAATTAAAAATACCCGCAAGTGCACGAATCTATCGAAGTATAGATTATGTAAGTATGGGGTCGATCCCACGAAGAACTTGTCGGTTTCCTATAAGTTCTAATTTGAGTACGTAAAGAACACTTATTTAACACACCACAAATGCACAAATGAAAAAGGGAAACTAGAAATGAGTAAAGAAGTGTAAAAGAAATGAAACAACACAAGAAAACTAAAGAAAAACACAAACAGCACTTTCTATCACCCTTTTATCACCTATTTATCACCTGTAAACAGTGCCATGAACAGTACGGTGAACAGTGACGACCGGTCATGAACAGTGACGACCGGTCATTTTTGGGCAGATTCATGTGCGACCGGTCGCCTGAACAGTAACGACCGGTCGTTTTTGGGCAGATTCGTTTCTCTGTTTTTCCAGTTTCGACCTCTGTCCAGTGTTTTGCCTATAACTTTTCAACCATTTATCCAAATTTCACGTTCTTTATACGGTTGGATTCAGCACACAAAAACGAAGAACACAACGCCGACCAAAGTCCAAAACAGTTACGAAAATAAACAGAATGTAGTAAACAAGGCACACAACGTATCAAACACACAACTCACACACACATTTGGGGGGGGGGGGGGGTTTGGTTTGGTTCAAGTGACCTATTTCTATTGCATGAAAGTAAATGGACTTTGAATTTAAATGAGAATAGCAGAGATGAATTATCACAATGTGAAATAAAAATGTAACAAACACTGGGGTTTCGGAATCCACCCTAAACAATTCTACCCAAGTTCGTGAATACTCAAGTGATGAACTCTAAACGTGTTGTTGAAGATGTTCGCAATGAAGACCAGTACGAGTGGCTCAAGACGCATTGATTCTCTCTAATGTACGTAAAGTGCAGTACGAGTGCTACAATACTTGTGCCTTCCCTATAATCGAATCTAGGTGTGCTTAGTACTTTGATTCAATTACAAGAAAAACCCATTAAGTTCAAAGAGAATATGAACATCACAAGAATCCTAATAGCATGGTGTTTACATTAGGTATTCAAGAAACCAATTCACATGGATGATTCTTACTTCATCCATTTATTGCTTAGGATAACATGAAGATACACATAATCCCAACAACCTCAAGAAGCATGCTTTCAAAGGTGATCAATCAAAGAAGAACATACATCAAGGATAGATTAATTTGGTGAATTGGAATTCATCAACAATATCCAAAAATTCATACACTCAAGTATCAAAACAATAAGGTAATCATGTTTAGGGCTTCAACCTAAGCCCTAGCTATGGAGTTTAGTTGCTCATACTTATTCCAAATACAAGCTCAAAATAAAATTAGAAAGAGTTTACAGATTTTGAGAAAATGATGAAAGCTTCAAGGTCATCAATGGTGGAAGCTTTCTTCTCCACTTTGCTTGGCTGCACCTTGGCTTTCTCCTAGCTCCCAGCTCTCCAAAATCTCTGCAAAATTATGGAATGATTCTGATTGCAATGGCTGATGCTCTTTGCACTCCTCTCTCCTCCTTTCCAGCTTTTCCAAAATATCTTTTAATATAAAACAATTACTTTTGTTAAAGCCTTAAGCCTTGTCCCCTTTGTCATGATGAAGCCTTGACTTCACAAAGATGCCAAATGCTTCAGAAAATATCTCTTTTACAAAGGTAATTCCTTGTTACCAAGAGTTATGGTAACAAGAAATTAAGATGACACAAAGGAGGTGAAAGCTGGCCAAAATCGGAATTCCAGAGCTGCTGTAACATATAGGATCAGTTGGATAGGCTAAACTTGTCCAATGGAGCTCAAATTTGGATATGTTGTAGTTAACATCCATTGGAACAAGTTTCATGAAGATCTTCACCTCATCCGTGTTGGAAAAATGGCTCACCTAAAAGGATACAAAGTTTTTTGGCGCTCAAAGGATGATTTTGAATCTGCCTAAAAGCGACCGGTCGCTGGACATTTGCGACCGGTCATTTTGAAGCAGATTCGAAGTCTCGTAAGAAATTGACGAGCGACCGGTCGCTAGTTCTTTGCGACCGGTAGCAGGAACACGAGCGACCAGTCGCTTGACATTTGCGACCGGTCGCTTAGAAGCAGATTCAAAGCCTGTAGGGAAAACTTCTGGCGACCGGTCGCCCATTCCTGACGACCAGTCGCTCCAGTCGTGCTGTGACGTTTCCTTACGTGTTTTCAACTGTGTTTTCGATGGCTATCGCTTTCCACATGATTTCAGAAGCTTTGTGGGTCACTTCTGAGTTAAATGAATGTTGACTACGTGCTGGATAAGTTGGGAGAGCACTCATGGCTAGTTGGTTATCTTATTTCAAAGATATCACTCTCCATTTTCTGGTGTAAGTGGGAGGTGGCTGAGTTGGATTCTATTTACCTACTTGATCTGACATTTAGTCTAAGTGGTGACTAAAGGGAAGAACGTGGAGGACAAGCTGATATCTTATCTCTTGTCTATTGGCTTGTGTAGGAAATGGGGTGAAGTAAGATAACACAAGAGGAGAAAACAAGTTGGATAATTAGGAAGTGGCTGGAGCAGAAGTAAGAGTTTTTTCTGTGAGAGTTTCAGAAAAGCTAAGGGTGAGAGCAAGAGAGCTCTCTAAGTGTATCAAGGTGTTGAGCAAGGGTGTGAGAGAAACAGATTGTGAGGGTAGTGTTCTAAGGGGGTTTCCTTTGTAAACCAAAGTTGTAACCTATCTTCATTAGTGAAATTTCTCAAGGTGATCACCAAAGAGGATGTAGGCAATTTGCTGAACCTCTATAAACACTTGTGTCATTTGTGCTTGGTTAATTTCTGTGTGTGTGTGTAAGACTCATCCATCATTGAGTTCTTTGTCTAAAAGTCCATCAACAACAAGATCTTAAAAGGGCAGTGAGTTAGTCATTAATTCACAACAATCCGACCATTGGAGCATGCTGATCCAAGGCCAAGAAGTTGACCTACGAAAATGAACAAAATCAGAATTTATAACCAATAATGCACTTTTAGCTCATTTTCATTCTAACCAAGGTAAAATCTAAGAAAACACAAAAAGGAAGTAAAAAGCTATAAAATGTCAAGAACTAACTCAAAATAATAGGTGAATAACATGAAAAATCATGTGTAAAAATGAACCGAACAACAATATGAACACAAGAATCGTGCGTGGATAGATGAAGAGGCTTTTCATTAAATTTTCCATGACTTGCATGATATACTTACATATTTACTGCAGTTCGTCCTATCTACTTGATAGAATACAAAATAGTGTGGAAATATTAGTGTAGTGCGATACATGTTTACTTTAATTTTGATCGATCTTATTGCCTAGCTAGCTAGTGTAGAAATCATAGGATAAGGCCAAATCACTAAAGAATTTACGAAATTAGAATAGAATTTTAATGGATAATACACGCTCAAACAAATCCAACATTTGCTCAAGCAGAAATCCTCTCACTACAAAAACAAAAACAAAAAAAAAGTGACAATAATCACTATTATTTGGTGACATTTGTTGGGCTTTAGTCACCCCATCAAATATCACCAAATAATGGTGACTATTGCCACTTTTTTTTGTAGTGTCTCCATCCACCGAAGTAGTACTTGGTTGGCTAACTAGCTCGGACTACATCATAAAAATAAAATAAAAAAGGAAGAAACGGAAACTCTTGGATAAATTTTGTAGGACACTTCTTTGGCTCCATATATAAGGCGTCATTCCTCCTTACATACAAATCATAGTCTGACACATACATAAAAATAACTTATTAAAATTACAAAAAGAAAGTTTTTTGCACACATGTCAGACTGTGATTTATCCTAAGAAAGAGACAAGTAGTTTCCAATTTTGTATCCCCACTCCAGCATTTCCCAGCTCTGCCGCTGTGTCGCTGTGATTGGACTCTCTCTCTCCATTTTAGTGAGCCTTGTTCAGCTTCAGCAGGTGAAGACTACAAATTATTTCACAAGTTTGATGCAAGTGCATAATTGGATACAAGAACCTTGATTTTATATAAAATATATACAGACACACACATGATTGCTCTAGCGCTCCTCAGTCTTGATCACATAATGGTACACTGAGTGGAAGCAAAGATATTTCCCAGGGCGAGAAGCACTTCTATCGTTTTCAACGCTTTCCTTCCTGCCCTCTGAAAATTAACATATTCAGCCAAGCAAGCAAGGTCTCTGAATGAGCACGAATCGTTGACGATGAAGTAGTAATTAATTAAGGACAAATAAATAGAAAAAATATGCTAGGGTTTGTCCACTAATTATTAGTCAGAAAGAGAGAAGAGATCAGAATTACTTACATTTTTAGGCCTTGGATTCACGGGAACCAGTTCAGTGGATGCACCAGAACTGCTTGGATCATGGGTGAGTCTACGGGAAGAAGAATTATTGCTCATCTCTGATGTACTGCGAGACTCAGGTGACTTTGACTAGCATTACATAAAGACGATGGTTTTATAAGATAATTAATTGCATAATTGGCATAGGCCGCCAAGGCCAGCTGTCCTTCAACAATTTTATAAAGCTGCAAATAAATTAAAATTGGCATGACCTGCACTAACTTCATGCATTAGGAGCAAGTTGTTTTAATATATATATATATATATATATATATATATATATATATATATATATATATATATATATATATATATATATAATTAATTCACAAAATATAATCAACAATGGGATGGTGTTTGGTTTAACTTGAACGTCAGCCCCATTCAAGATTCAACCAACGAACAAAGATGGGGAACCCTTAATTTATAATATGAAAAATGTTTAACTCTACTAATTAATGATCACTCAGCATAAATAATTATTATCTCAATGAAAAACAAAAGAGGAAATTTGTCCCAAAACAAAAGAGGAAATCAGTGTCAAAGGAGGAAAAGTTGGATGCAAAAAATCGTGCCCTCTGTATCGTCTATTTGAAACATAACATGTTGTATAGAATCTAAAGTATAAATAAAACTTGTAAAAAAAGGTGTTATGTTCTAACTGGAAAGAGACGACATGCTAATCAGATTGTCACATAACAAGTCCAGGAATTTCAACATACAGTATTGGATATGATTGGATTTCCCTTGCCCTTATAAAATTACTTCTTTGTTGATCAGAAATTGAAAAACAAATAAAGAAAAGAAAAAAAGCAAGTATTCCTCGACTTACCTCATGAATGCTTGATGCTGGCAGCTGGTTCAAAGCTTCCATCCTCTTGGTTTGAAGCAGTAGGAAGTTATCAAGGAATTTCTTGTGGCCATGGACATACTTGCCATCGACATAACAAGCGGTACAAACATTGAATGTGTTGGCGGCATCACTGGCATGATCAAAGCATTTTACACAAGTAAAATAAACTCCCTTTACGAATTTTTTGCAATCCCCATTGCAGAAGGGTTTTCCACTATAAACGATGTAGAAGAGAGTCACCACGTCCAAGAAATCAAGCTCTTCACTCCCTTCCTTCTTCAGCTCATCGAAGAATCTAGGGTTACTCAGATGCATACAATCTTCATGCATCTCCATGTATGTCAAGAACTCATGCAAGCTCACTCGGTCGTCCCCATCATGATCCATTTCCAGGAAAAACTCATCCACCCACCTCCGGATTTGCTCCGGGGCATCCTTGTAATATGCAAATGCCGTTTGGCGCAACTCCTCCATTTAAAAAAAAATTTATGTTAACTTCTTGGATTTGATTGATTGGCACAAGCTAGGGAAGTCACAGGAGGTATTTATTTATATGTATGTGTATTATCATATGGTTAATTTCAAGGGAATTTCCAAAGTAACTAAGGTCGGCGCCATTAGTCAGTGGTGGGGGTTTACACTTGAAGCTTCCTAGCTAATAATGGGGAGCTTAATTACGTGTTACTTTTAGGTAATGATACGTAATCTCTGATCTAATGTAACAAATTATTAGTATAAAGTTTGGTTGCCTTCGGAGCCTTGCATGACAAGTAGTCAACATGTTTACTTAGTCTTTTCTACTAGCTTTATATTATTTGATTAATTACCTAAGCTGACTTAAGTTCAATTAATAATCGAAAATCAAATACTAATGTCCCTCGTCGGAGAAGTGATTGTCCATAAAAGAGGTATATTAACTACTAGATCTCTCTAAATAACACGGAGGCCTTTTAAAATAAAATATAAATTCGCGTAATTAGGAAGAGTGGCGTGGTAAGTTGAACAAATATCAAAGATATTTCAGGCTCATGAGACGAAGATGTGAGGGATACAATAAGTTTTAATGTATGCCCTCAAATAATAAGTTTGTTTAACAATAATCATGTAAAAAGTATATGTTATTTATTGGGCTAATTAGGTCGCGAAGTTAAATTATAGTTGTTGAGAAGGATACAAAAGCTACTTTTTGTGAAGATCATCAGGACATAGAATTAGAGAAGTCTCACGAAATTGTTTGTGGATGTAACAATCAAATACTTTGCCATTCTCACATTGCGTGTGCCATCGATGTGGAGGAGGCTTCCGGGAAAGAGAACCTTTGCAGGAGGTTTTCAAGGGGTCAAGCACTCGATGAAAAATAAAGAAAAACACAAAATTGACACCGAATAAAATATGAAACCACTTCAATTTGATTTAATTTACAAACAATCTTCCCCTTGATTTAACTTTCTAAAAACCAAAAATAGAAAGAAAAAAGTAAATAAATATAAAAAAAAGACTCCATCGGCGTGATATATATAGTTGGCCCCACTCTCCCATTCACAAGTTTGACTGTTTGACTCAAGTTTGTATTTGCTGGATCAGTCTTCATCACATAATGGTACACTGGCTGGAAGTAAGAAAGATATTTCCCAGTGCGAGCAGAATCTCCATCGCTTTTAACGCTTTCCTCCCCGCTCTTGTCTGAAAACATAATATTAAATATTCTCTTAGAGATTATCCCAAAATACAATGGATTTTTCATAGGAATCCCATGAGAGAAATTTATTGAAAATTAACAGAAACATAACGAGATCAACAAATAACATGAAGTCCGGAACAATCTCATAAATTCAATTTGTTACATGTATATTTTTCCTTTTAATAACTATGTACAGGTGATCATGTTTCATTTTGGTTAAATATGTAAGTCTGCTAATGAAATATGACTTAGTTCAGAGGACAAACATGCCATTTACTCTCAGACACCCCCCCCCCCCCAAAAAAAGGTGCAATTTACTATATACGCAATCACAAAAGTTTTAGGCATATGTAATATAATTAGCAATAACAATACTAAATAATAATAAAATGAGCATAAATTATCAATGCTAGGACAGGGGGTCCTTTTGGACTAGGTTTGTGAGTCCCACATTACTCCACATAATAGAGTCCACACAATCCTCATCCATATGAATGACTGAGAGTCGTTAACAACTAAATAATCACAATTAATTAGAGAATAATTGTGATCCTAATGGGGATGGCAAAAGGTTTGCATATGCTTGATCCTGTAGTTTTAGTGATTAAAGAGCATTTAGTCTCCAACATATCTAAGATCTTAAGTTCGAATTTCCATAGATAAAATTCCTCGTTGGGACAGATCAACCTATCAGTTGGGAGGAAAGAGGAACTTACATCATTAGGCCTTGGATTCACCGGAACCAGTGCATTGGATGTAGTAGTGGAACTGCTTGTCCCTGGTGTGAGTGTACCAGAAGAAGTAGAGTCGTTCGTCAACTCTGCTGTAGTAGCAGTAGTAGTAGAAGAAGAAGAAGATGATGATGATGATGAAGAGGAAGAAGAACAAGAAGAATTGATTGTCTCTGCTGGTGTACTGCCATTGCCAGACTCTGGTGCCTTTGCCTGCATTATATATGTAGTGGAAAATTAATTAATGAGCTGAATATATAGGAATACACAGGAAAATTTTATGCTATCACACCATTTGAAAATGCTTATTTTCCCCATGTTCCATAAAATAAAATAAAATGCGTATGTTTAGAGTCTAAACTGTGAATTTCATATGAGATTAAGATTCACAGTCTGACAACATAATTTTGATAAGAGAACATTAAAATTAGCTTACGTGTATATAATCAGTAACAAAACTAGGCCATAGGTAGCTCATTCCGGCATTTATTATATGTATGAACTTAATTTAAGGAGCATACCTTACTAGTTATGCTTGATGCTTCTCCATGCTGGTTCAAATTATCTCCCACTGTCTTCTTGGTTTTTAGCACTAGGAAGTTATCAAGGAAGTGTTTGTGGCTATGTGGCTCAAGGTGGTCAAGTAGCTGGGTGCTATTGTGTTCAAAAAGAGGTTAACTCACCAAGGGAGAACGTGAGAGAGAGCAATCAGTTCAAGTTTAGAGCTGAGTTGGGGTCTTGAGAGTCTAGACACCAAGGAGGGAAACACCAAGGGTTGTGAGAGTGTTCACAAGTGCATCAAAGTGTTGAGCAAGGGGTGTGAGAGAAAAGAGAGCTTGGGGAGAGAATAGAGTTCTAAGGGGTTTTTCTGTGTAAAACCAAAGTTGTAACTTATTCTTTCATGAAGTGAATTTCTCAAGGGGACCACCAAGAGGATGTAGGCAATTGCTGAACCTCTATAAATTCTTGTGTCACTTTGTGCTTGGTTGTTGTCTCAAGTGTGTGTGTGTGTGATTCATCCATCATTGTGTGTGTCACAAAGTCCATCAACAACAAGATCATTAGGGGAGTGAGTGAAAGTGTTTGTCCATATTTTCACAACAAGTGGTATCAGAGATGTGTTGGAGCAGCAAGTGCTAGTGTGTTGAAGATGGCAAGTGACAAGGAAGCTGAAGGTGGAAGTAGCTCTATGCATCAGAGGGTACCACAATCTGTCAGCATGAAGGTGGAGTTGAAGCCTTTCACAGGGAAGGAGAACTTCACACTTTGGCAAAGGAGGATGAAGTCGGCCCTTACACAACAAAATCTCAGTGTTGTCTTGGAAGGCAAAGAGAAGAAGCCGGTTACCATGACAGATGCGGAGTGGGGTGTGCTAGATGAGTTGGCTAGAGGAGCCATCGAGAACTTCATCTCCGATGAGGTGCTCATCAACGTGATGAAGGACACAGCGAAGCAAACATGGGAGAAGCTCGAAGAGATGTTTGCAGGGAAGTCGTTGTCCAACAAGCTCTTCCTCAAGGAGGAACTCCTAAATCTTCGGATGGCGGAGGAAGGAAATCTAATGGAGCATTTGAGCAGCTTCAATAGATGTGTTGCTGACTTGCAGAGAATGGATGTGTTGTATAATACGGAGGATAAGGCACTCATGTTTCTTACATCCTTGCCTCCGTCTTATAAGCATTTCCGAACTACACTTATGTTCGGGAAGAGTACTTTGAATTTTGAGGCGGTGGTGCAAGATGTGATGACGCATCATAGGATGTCTCAACGTTCGGAGGAGAACTCTCAAGATGCTGGTTTGTTCGCAAGGAGTCGTTCAAGCAAGCAAGAAGGCAAGGGCAGCAAAAGGAATACTAAGTCCAAGGACAATGAAGGGTGCTTCGAGTGTGGATCTATGGATCATTGGAGACGAGATTGTCCGGTATGGAAGGAGAAGATGAACAAGATGAAGAAAGCTGGAAGTTCAGCCCATGTGTGTGATGAGGACACATGTGATGAACTCTTGACGGTTACGGATGAAAGTAACGGGGAAGTCATGGCAAGTTCTTCGTGTAAGGATTCTTCTTCAAGTTGGATTTTAGATTCCGGGTGCTCATATCATGTGTGTGCAAATAAGTTGATGTTTGACACATATGAGGATAAGGATGCATGCAAGATTATGTTGGGAGACAAAACTACATGTGAAGTTTTGGGTATAGGGACTGTGAAGATCAAGTTGCAAGGTGGTGAAGTTTGGACTCTTAGTGAGGTAAGGTTTGTACCTGCACTAAGAACGAATCTAGTCTCTCTTGGTTCTTTGGATAGAGAAGGTTGCTCTTACAAGGCCAAAGGAGGGAAGCTCATGGTCACACAAGGTTCTGTGGTGGTTATGAAGGGGGAGATTCAACCAAACAACACATACAAGCTCTTAGGTGGTGCAGAGATTTGTACCAAGGAAGAGCAAGCAACAAGTCTTAATGTCAAGGAGCCGGTCCAACATGATGTAGCTGCAAGTGTGCTCAAGAGATGTTGGGCAAGGAAGGTTAGTCAAGGTTGTATGACTAACGGTTCATCATCAAGGGTGCTTGATTTCAAAGGTGCAGAAAGTGTGGAGAGGAAATTCCACAAAGGTGAAGTCAAGACAAGGAATGATGGGGAGGATGTTGTTGAAAGGAAACTTCTTGCCAAGGTGGTCATGGAGGAGTCTCCATTTGAGGTGGAGCTTGACACAAGGGCTGAAGAAGGAGGGCAACAACAACAAACTCACAAAGGGGTTCTACTTGAGGTGGAGCCATCATCAAGTGCAAGGTCCAAGCCCAAGGAATCCATCAAACCTTCCCTAGGTTTTGGATGGATGGACCAAGAAGATCCAGCCACGTTTCGGAGTGTTATAGGGAGCATGAAGCGGGAAAGTTGGAGAGGTGCATTGATGAAAAGAAATGTGTTCTTAAATCCAAGAGCAATGAGTGCTAAGTGGGGATTTAGTGAACAAAGGTTTGGTATGTGGTTTGCATATCAAGGGAAGTCCAAGGTTCAAGGTTCCAAGGAAGCAAGGAGCAACGAATTTGGCAAGGGGGAACTCTTCTCTGCACAAGAGGTCCAAGTTACCCAAGTTTAGGCTTGGGTGGAGCACCTTCCACCAAAGGTGCATTGAGGCAAGAGGTGTATTGCCATGGTGGAGTTCTTGGAATTTACTAGAACGATTTCTAAGAGGTTGAAGATGTTCTAGAGGTCAACAATGGTCCATGGGGTGATTAAATGGTTCGCCAAGGTGGAGATTGTTGTAAAATTGGCTCACATTTAGTATGCAAGCGAAGGAGTGAGCGACCGGTCGCAAGGTTTGGGCGACCGGTCGTTTAGAAGCAGATTCGAAATCTGGAAAAATCGCAGCGAGCGACCGGTCGCAAGGTATCAGCGACCGGTCGCTATGTATCCAAATGGTCGTAGCGACCGGTCGCAAGGTATCAGCGACCGGTCGCCCCTGTGCTGTGCTGATGTTTTCCTTACGTGTTTTCAACTACTTTTTCGGTGGCTATCGCTTTCCACAAGATTGCAGGTGTTTAATGGGTCACTTCTGAGGTAAAAGAAGGTGGACTACCTGCTGTATAGTTGGGAGAGCACTCATTGCCAATTGGTTGTCTTGGTTTGGAGAATCCATTCTCCATTTTCTGGTTTTGTGGAAGGTGGCTGAAGTGGGATTTGTTTACTTGCATGATCTGATCTTTAGTCTAAGTGGGAGACTAAAGGAAGGAACGTGGAAGACAAGATTGTGCCTTATCTTGTGTCCATTGGTTTGTGTAGGTAATGGAGATAAAGCAAGACATTATAAGATGAGAAAGCAAGTTGAAGTTAGGTGTGGTTAATCTCAAGGTGGTCAAGTAGCTGGGTGCTATTGTGTTCAAAAAGAGGTTAACTCACCAAGGGAGAACGTGAGAGAGAGCAATCAGTTCAAGTTTAGAGCTGAGTTGGGGTCTTGAGAGTCTAGACACCAAGGAGGGAAATACCAAGGGTTGTGAGAGTGTTCACAAGTGCATCAAAGTGTTGAGCAAGGGGTGTGAGAGAAAAGAGAGCTTGGGGAGAGAATAGAGTTCTAAGGGGTTTTTCTGTGTAAAACCAAAGTTGTAACTTATTCTTTCATGAAGTGAATTTCTCAAGGGGATCACCAAGAGGATGTAGGCAATTGCTGAACCTCTATAAATTCTTGTGTCACTTTGTGCTTGGTTGTTGTCTCAAGTGTGTGTGTGTGATTCATCCATCATTGTGTGTGTCACAAAGTCCATCAACAACAAGATCATTAGGGGAGTGAGTGAAAGTGTTTGTCCATTTTTTCACAACACTCCCTTCATGAAGTTTTTGCAGTGGCCATTGCAGAATGGCCTTCCAGTGGAAACAATGTAGAAGAGAGCCAGCAAGTCCATGAACTCTAACTCTTCCCTGCCTTCCTGCTTTAGCTCATCGAAGAAACTTGGGGTACAGAGATGCTTCGAATCTTCATGCATGCCCATGTATGCCAAGAACTCTTGCAGGCTCACTTTTTCGTTTCCATCCTTGTCGATTTCCGACAAGAACTCGTGCACCCACATCTTCATGTGCTCCGGTACATCCTTGTAATATGCAAATGCAATTTGACGCAACTCCTCCATTTCTCTGGTGATGATCTATTCTATATAAACAAAACTTTTTTCTGTGTGTTCTTCTTGAATTTTATTGGAAAATTGAAACTATGGAAGTTAATTACTAGAGGCCTACTTATACAGACATATTTACTTGATGAGGAACCTCCCAGGAAAGCTCGCTCTCTCTCTCTCTCTCTCTCTCTCTCTCTCTCTCTCTCTCTCTCTCTCTCTCTCTCTGTGACCTTCTTAAGGAAGGCTTATGATCAATTTCCACTATTCCTGCTCAACAGGCGGGGCCCTTTTTGGCAATAGGGCGGCACCCTACCTTTGGCTTGTAGGAGACGAAGACTTATATGTGTAGGACATCTCCAAGGTCCCATCATTCTAAGGACAAAATTATGTGGTTTAGGCAGAATTCCATGGACTTTGTGCCATGGCAGAATTCTTACTAATGAAGCTCGAAGGAGTAAAGGTCTCTCTCTTGATGCTTGCTGCCATATCTGTAAGTGGCCTTCTGAATCTATTTCCCATCTTCTCAGGCTTTGCCCCAATGTCATGCTTATCTGGAATTCCATGGGTCTTAGTGAGCCTATCCGGCAATCCTTTAATTTTAATTTGTGGGATTGGATTTTCTTTAATCTGAACGATGGTAAGAGTTGTTATAATCAATTGCAATGGAATGTTGTGTTTGGTTTTGCTGTGTGGCACATATGGAAAAACCGCTGCATGGAGACCTTTGAAGATAATCAGTCCCACACTTCTCTTTCTGGTACCTATGTTTGTCAAGCTGCCAATGAGTGGATCTGTACCAATTCGGTGACCAATAGGAAGGCTGCTAAGGTTGAGGTTCTTATTACTTGGAATTTTCCTCCTGTTGGTTGGTGGAAACTAAATACTGATGGCTGCAGGAAAGGTGAGGAAGGGATTATTGGTGCTGGTGGTATTATCAGAAATGCCAATGGGGACTGGGTTGGTGGTTTCTCAGCTAATCTTGGGAGGGGGTCTGTTTTACAAGCTGAGTTATGGGCCATCCTCTATGGATTGCGGCTTGCTAACCAATCGAATTATTTTCCCCTTATTGTGGAGTCTGATTCCTGTTTGGCGGTGGACCTTGTGAATGCGCCTAGTTGTGACCCTCTTCACCCTTTGTTCACTCTTATCTCTAGTTGTAAAGCTAGCATGACTGGTGGTGTTTGTCGTATTCATCATGTCTTCAGAGAAAGCAATTCTGTTGCTGATATGCTTGCTTCTATTGGGGTCACCAAGCCTTTGGGTCTCCATACTTGGGTTACTGCTCCTGTTGCTGTCAATCAGTTAATCTTCAAGGATATGTGTAGGGTGTGCTTACCCAGACTTATTGTTCCTTAGTATTTTGTTGGGCCTTGCCCTCCTCTTTACCCAAAAAAAAAAAAATGATGTGGTTTTCGCACTTCACCTTTTTCCACCTGCGCACTGTTGTTATTTTTGTATATCAATCAATCTGAAATGGGATGAACACACATAGTAAATAATAGATGAGCAAGAAGATGCCAAAGAACACTTGAGGATTATGGGTAGACCTGTCAATGGATCGGATTTTGATCTGAATCTGGTGTAATTAATAAAAAATGGATTGGACTTCTCAATATGATAATCCGATTACAATCCGAATCCAATAATTCGATTATAAATGAATCCGGATATGGATTATAGTTGATCTAGTCCGACTTAGTATGAAGTATAATTTAGTTTTTTTTTTATGCTTTATATTAATATTTTATATGTGTAAATGAGTAATTTTAGCTTTTTATGCACTAAGAATACACTTAAAACTAATTATTATGATAAAATATCAAAAAATTGATATAAAAAGTAGATACACAATAAAAGAACGAGGCTACTAATGAAATTTTGATTTTTTTTTTTTACATCACAAAATAAATTTGATCTGAATCCGATGTGTAACGGATACGGATTGATAGGTGCAATCTGATAGTCTGAATACGATTTGAATCCGATAATCCGATTATAAATGGATTTAGATTTGGATTGAGGTATATTCGATCCGAATCTGACCCGTTTACAGGTCTAATTATGGGGCTCATATTACTCACACCACCAACTTTTTGGGTAGATGAATAAGAAATATTTTTGCTCACCACTTTAATCTAAGGTGTAAACTCACCACTCTTCTTAATACTTAACACGTGTCCATTGATATAACTGCAGTTAATGTTTTACTTTGATTTTTTTAATTATGAATATACTTATAAACATGTATCAAGTATTGAGAATAATGATACCTTAAATTAAAGTAGTTAACAAAAATATTCCCAAAATGAATAAGAGATTTTCTATTTAAACCTCACACTTCTCTTAGTTCACCTCAATACTTAAATCATTAAGCTGTAAGTTTTATTATTGTGTAAAAAGACAAAAAAGGTCATCTAACTTAATAATTAACCCTAGTACATTTATACACACACCCCACACACCTCACCACTCTTCATATTAAGTTTTATAAAAATACAAACTTATCTACATCCTATTGCCATATTATTATCCCCTACTTTCCCCAACCACAAGCTCCTTCCAACTTCCTGTTTACAAACTCTCTCTCTCTCTCTCTCTCTCTCTCTCTCTCTCTCTCTCTCTCTCTCTCTCAAGTTTTCAACTCAATAATACCCAAGTGTTGAAATTCCAGTTACAGTTCTTGGAGAAAGGTAAAGTTGTTCTCTTTCTCTAGAAAGTATTAAATTTTGGGTTTGGGGTTCCATTTGTTTGTGTTTTTTTTTTTGGGAAACAAAGAAAATTGTGGGGTTTAAATAGAAAATCTCTTTTATTTCTTCAGTTTGGGATGTATTTAAGGGTAGTTTGGGAAGATAATGAGGTTTTCTTAGAAATTACGAAAATTTAAATTAAAAGATGGGGTGAACTTAGAACATGAGATGAACTAAGAGAAGTGTGGGGTTTAAATAAAAAATCTCAATGAATAATACTTTGAACAAAAAGCCAGGCTACAAGTTGCAGTCCCCAAAAAAGAGAAATGCTATTTGGACACACAACATTGACACACTTAGTGACACCCGCTGATGTGTCAATGTATCATTTGCTCTTCTTTTCTCCTCATTTTCTGTTCAGCGAATGATACATTGACACATCAACGGGTGTCAACTAAGTGTGTCAATGTTGTGTGTCCAAATAGCATTACTCCCCAAAAAAAACATGCCACCACTGTACAGTGTAGGGGACAGATAGGTTAGAAAGGCAACGAAGGAAAAATACAATCCAACGACCATATATCGCAGGGTCAAGATCCACCGCTTTATATTATTCTGCCTTTTGAGACTTGTTGTCTTCTTCTGTCTATCATCTAAGGGTTAGGGTTTTTTCTTTTCCTTTTTGGGTATATGATCGCATGGTTATGGTTGAAGCTTGGTTAGTACACGTATCTGCTTGATTGCATTTGCCTGGATTCTTCCGAGTTTAAAGCGAGCCTTCTTCACGAAGGCTTATTTGTTTGGACTAAGTCAAACCATAGGATATTTACAAAGAACCATTATAATGACTGTTTACAACCCCAATTTTTCCAACATATGGATGGCCAATGGCCTTCCCTTCATTCTTGGCATTATTTTAAATGTCCCTTTTTCTTCCCTTCTCTTTTTGACTCATCAATTGGTGCCCTTTATGTCTTTCCACTTCCCTAGGACCTTGAGCATGCAATACCACCGCCCATTTCTTTTTGGTTTTTTCTGCTTATCCTCTTCTATGTGTAAGAGATCATATTCTATTGTTACACTTTCTAATCATTTGAGGTTTCCTAGTCTTGTGTTGATTAGGAGTACAAGTTGTGCCAAACTTTAAAGCTCAAGTGGATTACAACATCTAATTAGATTGGCTTAAGGAGAGCTCAAGAGTTCCTTGATGGGCAAGACTATTGAGTGAAGTCTATAGAAGGAGGTCCCTGTGCTACCGGCCAAAAACACACTCACATAAGTATTCTCACCCCATTTAGAGATAGAGAGATGGAGCCATATAACAGAGAAGCCTTCCTTCCTACACAAGCAAGAGTTTTCTTTTTACACAAGTCATGTCATCTCAAGATTGGTATTGACTGCATCATATAGCCTATTAGGCCCCGTTTGGTTCACGGAAAATATTTGATAGGAAATAATTTCTCATGTCTTTTCCCAATGATGGGAATTGGAAGATTCATTTCCCATGTTTGGTAATGTTATGCAAGTAACCAGAAAATACCACTTTATTTCATTTCCCATGTTTAGTTTGAGTGGGAATGTAAAACAAAGTTTTTTTAATTTTTCAATTATATCATATGAAATCAAATTTAAAAACATATATTTAATGCTATATTGTAATTCTAAATGGTTAATGGGGACAAAATGGTCAAATGTGCATTGGCCTATTTTCCCAAAGTTTCTCATGAGAAAGGAAAATGAAACCCAAGGAGGGGGAGGAGTGTTACATTTTTGGGAAATAGCAGTATATACCCCCAATTTTATAATCTTAACTAAAAATACCACCCACCCCCAATATTTGTACAACTATCACCTATAAATATAAAATTATTGTCCACTTATTGCTGAATTTTCACAAGTTCAGAAATTTTGTTCTCTCTTGGCTCTGTCTCTCTCTTCAGCCCGTCTCTCTTTCTCGCTCAGCTCTCTCCATCGTGTAACTCTCTCTCTCTCCGACGCAGTCATCTTCCTCCCTCAGCCATCCAAGCTTAACTCCACAGTTCACATCCACGAGGTACTGTTCACGTTCCTTTTCTTAGAAATTTGGGGTTTTTGTGTATTTGGTTTATGGTGTATGGATTTGTATGAAATTGGTTTAGGGGTTTCTTCCAAATTGGTTTAGGGTTTTAGGGTTTAGAGGTTGCTTTGAAATTGGTTTAGGGTTTATGGGTTTGTATGAAATTGGTTTAGGGGTTTCTCTAGAGTCTAGGGTTTGGAATTGATGAGATATCTGATCTAGGCTTCAAATTACCCTAATTTGTTTTTCTTTATTGTGATTGTGATTTTAGGTAAGGATTGGGTGATGGGTTTTTATTTTGGGTCATCTGATATGGTTTTGAGATTGGTTTCATATCTATGATTTTGGTTAGTGTTAAAGTAAATAAATGGGTATTTCAAACTTTTGTGAATGGTCGTCTGCATTGGAATTGTAATTAATCAAGCCTTCTGTTTGATGTACTCATTACAGGTAGGAAGGCGAATTGAGTCAGTGGTAGTCTCACTGGAGCAGCTCAAGTCCTCTGATTTTACTGATCAACAAGAATACGATGCCTGCAAAATGAAATAAAGGAGCTTTTCTGGTCATGAACTTTACTTTTGGACACACACATGCACAATGAACTTTACTGTCTTTGATGGCATTTTGTGTTATTTGTTTGATAGGAAGGTGATGTTGCTGTTGCCGTCGCTGACAGACTACTTTTCCTGGGTTGTGGTTGGTGGGTGTTATTGCGGATGCTTACAAGGTTGCCGATTCTCCTTCTAAGATCTCTCTTTCTCTCTGTTTCTACAAATTCTAAGTTTTTTTTTTTTGGTTACTTTTTTTTAGATTTCTTTTGCTAATTGTAATTGGGTCTTTGTTGCAGAGGTAGAGTTGTTTTGTGCCCAGAAGATTGTGACTTTTTTGAAAGTTCGTAAATGGAAAAGGCAGCTGCCCCTGCGGCTTGGAACCCTCAATTCGGAGGTATTATGCCCTGAATTTTTTACAAAAGAAGAATTGGAATTACCCTATAGAAGGCAAAACAAAAATATATAAGAGGAAAAAAGGAGCAAATTTATCTAATTTCCCTTTTTTCAGTTGTAGTTTTTTTTTTCTCGGTCATTTTGTTTTTTTTTTTGGGGTTCAGGATGCAGGGTCGATCTAGTTGGTTTACATTGATGTAGTTCCAATATGTAAAGATGGAGTTTATATATACATGATATAGAGTAAATTTCAGACCTTGTTAATGGTATTAGCCTGTTAGGCTTGTGGGAGATTCATTTTGTTTTCTTTCATTTTCTATAAATGATTCTAATTATTTACAACGTTGGACAGACTTCCCTACATCATTTTTGTTGTTGGTGGGGGGGGGGGGGGGGGGGCGCCCTATTTCGTTACCCTATTTCGTTACAGGGTTTATTGACTGCATGCTTCCTTGTTCTGGAAGACCTCCTCAGTTCCGTTGAGCCGACAAACCTTATGAGATTAAGACGAACAATATATCGTATCACCAAACATAAGTAAACCACCAAATGTAATCATCCTTTTCTTCAACCCATCACGAAGCATTTGCATATTTATTCATACCTTCCTTTTTTTGTAAATTATTTTTTAGTTGTTATTATTTTTTAAAATAATTTCTTACAATGTCTTACGGTGCAATTATAATGCACCTGACCGCCTGTTTTTGAAAGGCACGTTGTTTCTTTCTCCTCGTCGTCTTCTTTTTTAATGAAGTAGGGCCTAAACCATAAACCCATTGATGAGCCGTAGTCAATATACATACAATATAATAGCAATATTAGGCCAATATACATACACTAGAGAGGCAATATTAGGGCAATATAACGGCACTACAACAGCAATAACATCACAATATACATGCAATAGTGTGGCAATATGCATACAATATGTACGCAATACAAAGGCAATATTAGTACAATACGCATGCAATAGGACAGCAATATTAAGTCAATCTACATGCAATACACACACATCCATTACAGACTACAATTTAGACATGCAAAATAAATCGCCACCGAACCCTAACAATTCAGACTACATTTTATTATCTTTAAAGCTATCGTCTAATACGTTCCCAAGCTGTTACATTTAGGTTTTTGTTTCCTGTGATTCTATACAACGATTTTAACTAGAAAACCAATTATAATGCTTTATTAACGAATATATATGCTCAAAAATTATTTCTTTCATAAAACTTGAAAATTCAATTGTTATTACATAGTCAACCAATCTTTGCTCTATTACATACATACTTCCTACCTATAATTATAAATCATGGAGAGCTCACAAATTCTACTAGTTTGATCTTAACTTCACCAATTTGTTCTTCGGTGTATGAGTTAGCTCTCTCTTCTTGCACATTTTTCAAGCTGTTCTATTTTCCTCCCATGTAGCAATATCAGCAACAACAAGTTATCTACAGATCTGAAATCATAACTGTAGATGATTCTCAATTAACAAAGAGGAAAACCATTTTCTTTTATAGCTTTGGTTCTGAAATATAACAAAATGCAAAGACCTTTGCTTCTGAAAAGGAGCAAAAGTTTGTCAACCAATTCATAATAAAAAAGAAGAAACTAGTGAACCTAACCAGAGAAATGCTAACCTGCAAAACCAACTTCAATACTTTAACCACAACATAAATACTTGAGATTTTCTTCTCATGGATTATGATTAGAGGATTTTCCAATTCCTATCAGCACATACACAAGTTTGAAGATAATCAGCATCAAGCAAAAAGGGACTTGAGGTGCTACTAACTTTAGCAAGCAGCCCTCTAACAGTTTCAAGACATAGTTATCGCTGAATCAAACTAAAACTTACACATTTCTGATTGTTCTGGTTGGTGATGAAATAAGGGGATATGTAGCCCCTGTCTAGCTTCATTCCCTTAACAACCTCCAACTCATTGGCCAATGTTTTCCCATCCTGCAGAAATTAACATAGTGTGAAGCTTACATGTTTTGGGTATCATTTGGGAATAAAAAAACTAAAATAAAATTATTTGCCCTCCAATATATTTCTGTAAAAATTTCATAAGACCCATACATACCTCACTTTAAAACAACAATAAAAAGAAGCTGTTATCATCCAGATTTCAGCCCTTGCAATACGGTAACTACACTAATATGCCTATGACATATCTGCTGACTAGAAACAGACATAGGCAAATAAAGTCACATACCCATCAGCACAGCCACTGTCCAGGTCGTGATGAGATACAAGCCAATAGACGACCACCACCAAATTACTCTTCAATATGTTGGTCAAGGGTGCAAATCTGTTGACGCTTCTCCAACTTTCTTACTACATGGTTGTTCTTCAGACCCTAATCATGAAGCACAACAATTTAAATTCATGCCATTGAAGAGGAACCACAAGAATCTAACTTCCTAATACAAGCGCAAAACCCATATGTATGCATAATCGGTACATCTATAAATTCCCACATGCCTAAATATTAGATATCAAATCATTAGATGACTAGTAAATGCATAACCTATTTGCTAATCTGTATGCAAAACTAGAAATAACTACAAGCATCAGCGTGAAACATGAAAAGAAAGTAAAAAGATGAAACATGCAGACGCAAGGTAACACTTCACATTCAACCTCATAAGGTTTGTCGGCTCAACGGAACTGAGGAGGTCTTCCAGAACAAGGAAGCATGCAGTCAATAAACCCTGTAACGAAATAGGGCGCCACCCCCCCCCCCCCCCCCCCCCCCCCCCACCAACAACAAAAATGATGTAGGGAAGTCTGTCCAACGTTGTAAATAATCAGAATCATTTATAGAAAATGAAAGAAAACAAAATGAATCTCCCACAAGCCTAACAGGCTAATACCATTAACAAGGTCTGAAATTTACTCTATATCATGTATATATAAACTCCATCTTTACATATTGGAACTACATCAATGTAAACCAACTAGATCGACCCTGCATCCTGAACCCCAAAAAAAAAACAAAATGACCGAGAAAAAAAAAACTACAACTGAAAAAAGGGAAATTAGATAAATTTGCTCCTTTTTTCCTCTTATATATTTTTGTTTTGCCTTCTATAGGGTAATTCCAATTCTTCTTTTGTAAAAAATTCAGGGCATAATACCTCCGAATTGAGGGTTCCAAGCCGCAGGGGCAGCTGCCTTTTCCATTTACGAACTTTCAAAAAAGTCACAATCTTCTGGGCACAAAACAACTCTACCTCTGCAACAAAGACCCAATTACAATTAGCAAAAGAAATCTAAAAAAAAGTAACCAAAAAAAAAAACTTAGAATTTGTAGAAACAGAGAGAAAGAGAGACCTTAGAAGGAGAATCAGCAACCTTGTAAGCATCCGCAATAACACCCACCAACCACAACCCAGGAAAAGTAGTCTGTCAGCAACGGCAACAGCAACATCACCTTCCTATCAAACAAATAACACAAAATGCCATCAAAGACAGTAAAGTTCATTGTGCATGTGTGTGTCCAAAAGTAAAGTTCATGACCAGAAAAGCTCCTTTATTTCATTTTGCAGGCATCGTATTCTTGTTGATCAGTAAAATCAGAGGACTTGAGATGCTCCAGTGAGACTACCACTGACTCAATTCGCCTTCCTACCTGTAATGAGTACATCAAACAGAAGGCTTGATTAATTACAATTCCAATGCAGACGACCATTCACAAAAGTTTGAAATACCCATTTATTTACTTTAACACTAACCAAAATCATAGATATAAAACCAATCTCAAAACCATATCAAATGACCCAAAATAAAAACCCATCACCCAATCCTTACCTAAAATCACAATCACAATAAAGAAAAACAAATTAGGGTAATTTGAAGCCTAGATCAGATATCTCATCAATTCCAAACCCTAGACTCTAGAGAAACCCCTAAACCAATTTCATACAAACCCATAAATCCTAAACCAATTTCAAAGCAACCTCTAAACCCTAAAACCCTAAACCAATTTGGAAGAAACCCCTAAACCAATTTCATACAAATCCATACACCATAAACCAAATTCACAAAAACCCCAAATTTCTAAGAAAAGGAACGTGAACAGTACCTCGTGGATGTGAACTGTGGAGTTAAGCTTGGATGGCTGAGGGAGAAAGATGACTGCGTCGGAGAGAGAGAGAGAGTTACACGATGGAGAGAGCTGAGCGAGAGAGAGAGACGGGCTGAAGAGAGAGACAGAGCCAAGAGAGAACAAAATTTCTGAACTTGTGAAAATTCAGCAATAAGTGGACAATAATTTTATATTTATAGGTGATAGTTGTACAAATATTGGGGGTGGGTGGTATTTTTAGTTAAGATTATAAAATTGGGGGTATATACCGCTATTTCCCTTTTTAGTTAAGATTATAAAATTGGGGGTATATACCGCTATTTCCCTACATTTTTCCCCTTATTTTCTCATGTGTCAGGCAACCATTTCTCATAGCTGGACTTACCAAATATGGGAAAGCAATTGATTTCTCACCCAACCTCATTTCATATCAACCCAAATGCAGTGCTTACATATTTTGTTTCTACTTAAGGCTCTTATTAAGGCTGTGGTTTTCTTCCTATAAATAGGAAGGAACTACTCAGAATCAAAGGACACAAAAATAAAAATAAAAACCAACAATCAAAATCCAAAGTCACTCAACGCCTTTACCTTTTCTTTTATGTAGGATTCCACATAAATATATCAACTAAGTATTTTTTTTCTTGGAGCACCATCTTGACAATCATAACTCTGGAAGAGCCTCCTAGCTTAATCGCCGAACTTTTTTGGTTCATTAACAAGGAGAAAGCCTCATGTCCTAGGAAAAGGAACCTACAGCCAAGATTTGTTCTTTCCTTAGCCTCAATCGCTTTTATTAGAACTCATAACAAATATATATCGTTTTTGTTATTCATGTGAGTCGAACCTAAAACCTCCTCAAACTAAATTGAGACAAATATCACTACACCAAAAGCTAATTGATCTTATTAATATTATTAGTACTGCAAAAGCGTAATAAAAAATGAATAATTGATAACTTGTGAAAACTATAGCCTTGGTGGCTCGTGTTATGTATTTAATGTTCATTTATGGCTCTTATAAATAAAAGTACTCCAAATGGAACATGGTCATATTGCTCTATGTTCATTATATTCAAGAGATCAAGGTTTGGCTCCTTAAAACTAAGGAGGTTCTCCTCCTCAAAACTGAGATTTTGACACTTGTTCCAAAACAAAGAGACTTTAAAGAATTTCAAAAAAAAAAAAAAAAAAAGTTCAATGAAATCGACAAAGTTTCAAAATCCCATTTGTTTTGAGGAGGAGCTTGTCTCAAGGATGGTCAAATGCAAGATTTTCAGTTGAAGAAATCTTCAATATCAGTTATAATATTCCTATTACAAATCTTCAATATCGGTTATGTGACAATTATGAACTCTTTTACGTTTTTTGTCAAATTAATTCATATTGAGCCATTCCAATTTCACCTGTTGTTCTTTTTTCTTACTTCCTTATCTTTCCACATTATTATTCCCATCAAATTGTAACTAGGTTATATCAACCACATCGGTTACCATAATCTTATTGCACTATAGCAACTATAAAAGCATGTTCCATCCAGTGTCACAAAATTAGTTTCTTCACAAGCCATACCTAGCATGGCTCGGTTCAATTATGGAAGTGTAGCTTTGCTCACCATGTTCATTTTCTTCTTCACGTGGGCAGGGCTTGGTCGGAAGACAAGACATGTTAGAGTCACAAATGCATTGGAGGGAGGCTCGACCCTCACCGTTAACTGCCGATCTGAGGACGATGACATTGGTATCCAAGTGCTCCAACCTCAAGACTCATTTGAATTCCATTTTAAACCGACGTTTATCGGAATAACACGATTCTACTGCAGTTTTCAGTTGCCGGATGCATCGATTCACTGGTTCGATGTGTATAATCACTGGAGAGATGGTAGAGATTGCAGTGAGTGTTATTGGGTTATACGTGATGGTGGCCCTTGCACGTTTAACTGGGACAACCAACAATACGACATTTGCTATAAGTGGTCGTAAATGAAGTCCACTAATCAATTAGTTTTTTGTTTGGTTTGGTTGTTATGTGAATTGTGAATGAAAATGAACTCGATCCGCATGAATTAATTTATATTTTGAAGAGATAATAAGAGTCTAATTCATTTCTATTGATTTAACTTTTATCAAAACAAAATATGTTAAGAACCTTTACAGAACTGGAAAGTTATTGATTTAGCTTCTGCACCCCCACAAATTACAAACCTTGTGCATCTGTGCCTATAATCTGGGTGTTCGTTCTTAATACTTGGACAAGAGTATGGGCTTCTGAATGGATGACTGCAAAGTTATTGATTTAGCTTCTGAATTAAGTGTAAGAGATTATCACTGAATTGGAGAGTGTTTCTACAAACTAAATAATAAACAGCATGTACAAGCTTTTTTATAGGTCAATAACAACAATTACATACACCAGGTTAGTGCCAATTGCCAATTCTTAGCTATTTTACCCAAACAGATAGACACTAACTCTGTTTTTCAGAGAGCAAAAATTTAAAAGTTTTGAAGTTTCTGTTGACAAACTAGAAACATTAGTCTTATTGCTGATTTTGCTGTCTCTGTTGGCCAAAATTGGGATGATTCTGTGGTGTGCCCTGAAGTGCTACCATATTAGACTGAAGATTCTGAGCATTTGGTGGAATGTTTCCGAATGCACCTTGTGAACCGTGCTGCTGTTGCTGCTGCTGCTGCTGCTGCTGTAGGGGCATCATACCACCAGTATTTGCTGCTCCCATGTTAAACACTGCAAGCAAAGACCCCAACTGCTAAATCAAACCAGGAACAAGAAGAACCTGATTGCAATACTCATATATGAGGTTAAAATTAGACCGAGAAAGGGCGTAAGTCGTACTCTGATCACTCAACATTTGGGAAGCATGGCTTCTCTGGGGATTGTTACCAGACAATTCAAACTGTGGAGCAAAAAAAGCAAAAGGGATTAAGTCATCACATTATCAGTCACATGATATCAAAACAATTCATATCATCAAAATACATCATCCACCTTAGATAAGTTAGCCTTTGAGAATAAAGCACAAGCAAAAAGGAAAAGGCACAAACTAATAAAATGAAGAAACTAACATAAACATAGGAAACACAACAAACCAAATCACATAGGAAATGTACCTGCATTCGAGGCAGAAGTGCTTGTGAGGGCATAGTGGCCGAAATGTTTGGTATCTGGAACAGGAAAAGAAATGAAGATGTAATGGCATAAATATCATCAAGAAGTAAAAAAAATGCAGCACTTTGAATTAAATGAAATAGAAGGGCATAAAGGTGGAGTTACGCAAAACTTACACAATATAAAATACAAGCATATCACAAACAATACAAGTTGATGTTCTGAATCATGCAATGAATAGAATCTTCCCACTCATTTTCATGCAAATAATAAAGTGATAATGAATTGGCACAAAATCTAACCATTTGACTCGGTGTCGTCTGAGCAGCATTAAATAGTGCACTATTTGCAGTGCCAGAAAACTGGCCAAGATGACGACTCATTTGATTTCCTGGATTAAGTTGGTTTTGACCAATGCCTTGTTGAACGTGTCCAGAAGGCAACTGCCTACCCTGAAATTGCTGGTGCCCCAGAGGCTGAGAAAATTGCATTTGATGTTGTCCGTGTAACTAGAGAGAATAATAATTACTAGTTAAGTAACCCCAAAAATGGGGAAATGCAGCAAGACAAATAAATGCTATTTTGCATTGTTGATGCAAAAGCTCATATAGTTTTGTCAATAACATGAGAGAGGGAGAGAAAGAAAGAGTAGCGCCTAAAATACTACAGTTTTGCAAAATTCTCTAATATGGGAAAAGCACACATTCATTCCCCATGACTCTACAGTCATCCGTTCAGAAGCCCAAACTCTTATCCAAGTCTTAAGAACCAACACCCAGATTATAGGCACAGATGCACAAGGCTTGTAATTTGTGGGGATATGCGGATGCAAATACTTCCACCTTATTAAACAAAAGGGCAACGCAAGTAAATAGATTTTTCATTAATATCTTAAAGTACATATCTAATTCCTGAAAGTGTGAAAGATTCAATGAAAGCAGCATCTAGAACCTTAGAAAAACATAAGAGAACTACTAAGAGATGATAACCAGAAAAAGAGACAAGAAAAAAGAAAAAAGGCAAAAAAGGAGTTAGCAACAGAGTTACCGACTGAAACTTCTGCGCCTGGCCCTGCTGCAAATCATGCAGCTGTTGCAGTTGGTTCTGCATAATGAATGAGAGAGTCAAAAGTTACATTCTCTAGATGACTGGCCATGGACTTAATCTAGAAAATAAATTTTGGAAACTCGCATTGAGTCTTTAATGAAATGGATGATGTGGCAACAATTCCTAAGCCATAAAATAGCATATAGGATGTTGGCATAAAACCTTACTTGCCCTAGTCCTTGCATTGCAGATTGCCTAAATTGTTGCTGAGCAAGGAGTTGCTGCTGCTGATGCTGAGGTAATTGCATCAATTTTTGCTGCTGTTGCTGCTGTTGTTGTTGCTTCTGTTGTTGGCTTTGTTGTTGAGGTGATGGCGTATTCATCATGTTTGTGCTAGACCTTGGGGAGTTGGCATACGGCAGTGGAGATGTTGTTGTGTTATCAAAGTTTGAAACACTGGTACCACCAGGAGATGCAGCCGGTCTTCCCATTAGTTGTGATCCAGAAACCTGCTTTTGACATTGTCGAGTAAGAGGGCCAGAAGATGCATAGTACATCTATATCATTTAAACATTCATCAAAGTAAGGAAACTTGAAAAACAACGTTATGTTGTTGGCTAAGGTTGAACAAGGTTATGTGAGACCCTGACCAAACCCTATTCTCTTTTAAAGAAAATGTACAAATCCAAATTACAGGCCAAATCAGTCCACTAAATGGGTTTGAGGTGGATCCCACTCAACATGTTTACAAAATAAACTTATGAATAATAAAAGTAGAAGTTTAGATGAAGGAACCGATAAGGGGTAATGGTAAGGATGCCAAGAACGTAGCCTTGCCAACATGATTACCAAACAATAGCGCAAGACAACTGGAAGGGATCCCTCACTACTTACAAAACAATAGCTCATAACAACTGGAAGGGATCCCTTATTACTCAAACACTCATTTTGGATAGGCCCAGAGCCAAAAACCAAAGTGAAAAAAATAAAGCTACAGAAATAAGAAATTTTAAAACTGTATAATTGACCTCACAAATGCAGAGAATGAAGCAGAGAGTTTCAACAAGATGGAAAACAAAACGGTCCTTTTGTGGAGAGAGTATCTAAGCTGTGTAAACTTTGAGGATGTAGGTCTTGCAACTTCAAGTGATGTGATCAAAGAAGATGGGAATAAATGCAGCAACAACAACAAAAAAGCGGCCAAAATGAAAGATGGCAGAGAAAATGTGAGGAAAGATTCAGAGATCCGTGTGCTTATATTCTGAAAAATGTGATTATGTATAGGGAGAGATGATGATGAAAACAATACTTTCTAAGGTAAATTCAATGGACAACAAAATGAAATAACTTTATCATCATAACTTGATTAGCAATTCCGCTCAATTAAGAATTCAAACTCACAAAGTGGCCCTTTAAGAAGTCTATCATCTAACCTGCATCAAAGGGCTCTGAGCAGTCAAGTTACTTGATGATACAGGGGTATTCTTTAAGTACATACCTGAAAAAACTTTAGTTAAAGTCACCTGAAAAGCAATGGGGTACAACCTAGTACATCAACTCAAGGTTAAATCATGGTTGAACAACAAGTAACTGATTATTACCAGAAGTTTCGGCAAAAGGCTGAGCTCCATCACCTACAGTGAGCACATCTACCAGATGCATTGGAAGTGCAGTTGTATTCTGTCTTTGGTCTACAGGTAACCTTAATCCTGCATGCATGCATTTACAAACCCATATGAAACCATTCACATATATCCATACTCGGTTTGAATGACAAGTACTAAATCATAAACAAATAGAGACACTGCATTTGAAAGTTAAAGCAATAACCCGATTGCAATATTAAGAAAAAAGAACCTAAAGCTGAGCAAGGACCTAAAAAGTAGAGCTTATGAATGAAACGATCACCAAAATCAATCAAGCAAGTCGTTAACAAAAACTGCAACATTGAGAAGCAGAAAGTGTTTCAGAAAGACAATGAATAGTGGTTACCTTCGCCAAAATTAACAGCAGCACGGAGAAGATTTTCTTGCTCTTGAATTTTGGCAGCCTGAGCCTTGTCCAGAGTAGGAACAATAGGTATGCCTTGACGAGTTCCAAAGCAGTAAGCTTTACGAGTATCAGCCAATACTTTCTCAGCACTTTCACAAGCTGCTCCAATCATATCAATCCTTGCCTGCATACAATAATCTGAAGCTTCTGAAATTGAATAGACATACAAAATTGGAACAAAACTCAGATGCTAAAATGAACCCTAAATCACCTTCAGCTTCTCAATTTGCGAACCTATGGGGAGGCTCTGCAAACCATGAAGCAATTGCTCTCTCTTGGCATTGTCTTCAACCTCCATCTCAGGCAATAGCTTCGAGGACAGCATCACGGGTAACACTGTAGAGTTTTCAGCGTTCACATTCTTGGGATGAACCACGAAAGCCTTGGAGACCTTCTTGATTTCATCGACGATATTGAAGAGCTCGAGATTGACCATGGAGTATTGGCTCAATATGTCTTGCCATTTGGGAGTTGTGTTGGCGTAAGCGTAGGCGTTGAGGTCGTCGAGAATGCGAGAGATAGCTTTGAAGAGGCTGATGGCTCGGGTCTTGACGGACTCTAGGTTCAGCTGTTGCTGCAGGGCGTCGTTTAGCCTCTCTACCGCCATGGGTTGCGGTGGTTGTTGCTGTTGGGGCTGAGGAGGTTGGTTCTGTACCACGCCTTCCATGGCTGCCATTGTTGCTTGAGAATCAGAGCGAGTGAGAGAGATTGAAAGACGAGGCTATTTGCTTTGCTCCATGAAGCATTTTTCATTTCGGTGGGCCAATTGGGCCATTCAGGCCCAATGTAAAATTCAAAAGTTTCATTCCTAGAATGCCACCCATATCCACTTTGGTGTTATTCCCGCCAATCACCCATTATTAGGTTTTAACTTTCCAACATGACAATTAGTGATAGTCTTAAGATACCGGTACGATAACATCCCCGTTACATGCAATTTCTTCTCATAATTAAGGATTAATTAGATTGACACCCCTCTCATATTTTGTGTTTTTGTAAAAATTTCTCCAAAAATAAATTTAAAAATAAAAATTAAATTGCACATACATCCCTTGAAATTTATTCATATTTTCACATACCTCCCTCAAACTTTACCAATATTCCACATCATTTTAAAAAGTTTTATAATTATAAAAATTTGAAAATTTTCACCTAATTTTCCCCTCCCCCTATTCCATTTTGCAAAACCACCCTTTTGCCATCAAACACATGTATTCAAAGGTGCAATATAATACTAGTTTAGTGTTATGTTCCCTTAAAATCATGCCAAACAAAAGGGTATTTACATGTTGCATATTTTATGGTCAAGAGCATAGACAGAGCCACAATGGGGTTATTGGAGTCAAACACCCCACCCCACACACCCCCCGCCCCCACCCTTAACCCTCATCTCCTCTCCTCCATTGCATCCCTGCCTGCCGCCGTATCCACCACCTATTGAGTGTGTGTCCCCCCTTTATTGAAATTGAATTTATGACTTGATTATATTGTTTTACACTATAACCCCAAAAGACAAAATACCTGGATCCGTCACAGGTGCAAAGCCTATAACAATTTGATCTCTATCTTCAAATGATAAGCGTGAGAGATACTCTATTAAGACAAGATATTAGTTAAGTAACAGATTAATCTTCTATTAAGACTAGAAAATAGATTCGGATTATCAAACTCTTAGCAAAAGAGATAAGAGAAGAAATGTTATTTAAAGAAGGTAATAAATCTTAACAGGCATTCAAATCAATATATATATATATATATATAGACGTCACATCACAACCAAGTAAAATTTATTACATACAGGACCATGAAAAGAGTTTTGCTAGCTTAACCCGAAAAAAGAAAGAGTCATATGCAAAAACGACCTAACTAGCAGCAAAACCACCATAATGTCAATAAGGTTATTTTCATTGAAAGATGAAAACTACTCTGCTGTCAATCACATAATGGTTTCGACCAAAAAAAAAAAAGTCAATCACATAATGTTGCACTAACCATTCTCAATAACAGCTTGTTCGAGGGAAACACCAACATTCAGTCCGATGAAAACTGCTCTGCTGTCAATCACATAATGGTGCATGCACTAACTAGGCATGTGTGTGCAAAGAGTGACAGAAATTGGAAAGAAAATAGCATCTTTTTGGAAGAGTGTACGTACGTACTAGGTTAAAGTGAGAGTTGCCATTATTATATTATCTTTTTCGGTTATAGATTATTATACTTTCTTTAATGCTTAATATAGAAATAATAACGATTAATTAATGAACAAATTCTGTCATAGAATTATCAGAAAAACTGCTTACAAACTACACTACAGTAGGAGGGAGCTAGCTGCCATTGACGAAGACTCTATAAACAGCTTCTTCATTGAATCATTAACCTATGTGCCAAGTCGTCTTTTGGTTCGTTTTTGTGTCATTTTCTTCGTGTTCTTAATATTCCAATTAATGATGTTTGCAGTTTTTTTTTCTTGAACATTGTATTTGCACTTGTAAAGCCAATTGTTAGTACTTGGTAGTTGGTTTAGATTATTCTGACTCGATTGGTTCCATGTGTGTGCAAAAGCGACAGAAATTAGAAAGAAAAAAAAAAGTACAAAGTATGGTACATCTTGTGGTGGATTCATGAACTTTTCTTACGGAGTTGGGGTTGACGTGTAAAAGCTCACAATTTTTTTTTAAACAAAGTTAATTGGACGAGAGTACTAAGGTAAAGTGAGTGGCCATATTATATATTTATCTTGAGCCAAACTCTCCCCCTTCCCCCTAAAGGCACCCGAATTCAATTAACGTAGAAGACAATCTTGAGACAACCCGATATAATACTCTTCCATTTCCCTCTCTGTTGAATGAAAAAAATAAAATAAAAAAGATCAAATTGCAAAAAGTAGTATAAAATTATAGTTTTGAAAATTTATTACATACAGGACTAGTAAAATTTCTTTAAAGAACAGAGTCATACACAAATGCAACCTAGCTATCAGCAAAATCGCCATAATGACTATAAGGTCAAATTAAAATTTTGATTGTTTTTTTTAAAAAAAACTTATTGTTTTCATTGAAAGATGAAAACTGCTCTGCTGTTTGTCAATCACATAATGCTGCAACCACTATTTAAAGCAGCTTGTCCGATGTTAACACCAACATTCAATACCCCAGCTACTTTCACAAGCACATCCTGAAATAATAAATACTTGATCACAAGGAATTAGTTAGTAATTATGTAGGCAAAGGTCATGCTCTCTATTCTTAAGTTAAAATTTAGCCAAAAATACATAAAAGTTATTTTAGGAACTCTTTATAAAATTTGAACTTCAATCATACTCTCTAGTTTAGGGAGTCATAAATACTATAGTTATTTTTTAATTCAATATGATTGGTTCATCTCTATAAAAAAAAAAAAATTATATTAATTAAAAGTTTAAAAGTTACATATGTATATGCAATATGAATGATAAATAGATTCGATAAGTCACCAAGCAACAAAGGAGCACTAAACTAAGCACGACAGCTTTTCCTAAAAGATTCAATATCATGAAAAACTTAATGCGTTGAAAGCTAGTCAATGAAAAGAACCAACCGTCCTTTTATTCAAAGCATGTTTCTCTCCTTGGAGAGAAACCCACGTTGCCACACTTGCTGTGCAACAATAACTCTACAACCTATTCAAACTAAAACTCCTAGACATCATGCAAAGAGGTCTCTTCCTTGAGACGCCAAAACTGCCGCCAAACAATTATCCAATTATCAATATAAATTCTAATTCCATTTACATGCTATGTGATGACGCCAACTAATGCAAGATGTGAGGAAACCTAATGACTTTCCACTACGGCCAATCTTCTAAAACAATATCTACCTAAACAAATTAATTAGACCAATCAAGTAGGAAATAATATCAAGAGATAAAATCTAATCCCATTAAAAATAGGATTAACATAAAAATACTTGTGTGAAAATAATTCCAACTAGGAATCTTATAATGAATGCATGATTATGTCATGATTTACCTATTGTCAAGTTTCTCATATGGTCAAGTCATGCCTCGGAAGTATGTGGTTGAATGAGCTGTGCCAAAACGTCCAGTAACAATTCTTCACGCACTAATTTTCAACCTATGCTTGAGTCTAGGAAATGACAATTCAATTTTCATACTAACATTTTCTTAATTATCTGAATTTTACTATTTTACTCCCATTTGGATATAGTAAATGACTACCTTATAAGTCATAAGAGCCTTTGCTTTTTATATCTAAATTCTAGATCAGCAAATAGCCTAATTTTATATCTACATACAGTATCTACTCTTAAGTGTAGTATTAACCACATTCTGTGTGGCTACCAGAATGAGTCTACATTAATTCTTTGAGAATTTCAAATCGAAACCAGAACTCATTGTTGATCCAGAACAAAATCCTCCAACGATCCTTGAGTTGAAGCCAAAATTGTGGCATCATGGTGTTACTGCTAAGTGATTATGAAGGCAAAAAAGATTGCATTTGTAAAAAGAAATAAGAAAACTTACATCAGAATCTTGATCATGGGACGAGCTTGGCTGCATGCATATCAACAAATAGCGTCAGTGTGTTGACAAGATAATTATTTGATGGAAACAAAAGTTTATATTCTCAAACTATATTGTACTATGAGATCATATATGTACACACATATAACTTTACTTATTAAGAGGAGTCGTTTTGATTATTATACTTTGTTTAAGGAAAAATTTGGCCCTCAAATGCCACATCCGAAAATAAAAACAAATACAAAACTACGTTAGTATGGTCACGTACATCTTGTACACGTGTTATAAGTCGTTTTTTCCTTTCATAGCAGCACATTTTTCATATGAATAATTAGTGTTAATTACGTGATTTTGTGTCATGGTGGATACAACAGTCCCGCTACGCAGTAAGGCGTAGTTGTCTACAAGGTTGGCATGGATGTGAGTGTAGCTTCCACCGCTGTAGCAGGAGCAGAGGTCGAAAGTTGTAGTTTTATTATAACACGTGCCTTGAAGAGGACCCTACATCCATGGCCATCGCAGAAAATTGTCCTCCCACTCTTTTGGATATAGTAAATAGTATAGCCGTGCGGCCATACTATTTTTAAATAATAAAGACCGTCATATAGCCGCACGGCTATACTATTTATATCATAAAAAATCATAAAAAATCAGAGTATCGCCGGACGGCTATACTATTTATAATTTTTTTTAAAGAGAGGACCGCCTGGATTCCGCCACGTGTCAACAATTGTATAGCCGGTCGGCTATACCTATTTTTAATAAAAAACCATAGCAACGCCGCGCGGCTATAGTCGTTTTAATAAAACCCCTCGCGTATAGCCGCGCGGCTATACTATTTATTTAAAAAAACAAGCCCAACCTGGCACCGAGCGCCCATTTCAACACGTGTAAAAAATAGTAAAGCCGCACGGCTATACAATTTTTATAAAAAAAAACCGTAGTATAGCCGTGCGGCTGTACGTTTTTTATTAAAAACCGCCCGGCTCCAGCGCCGCTCCGCTACGTATCAAAATAGTATAGCCGCGCGGCGACACCCTTTTTATTAAAAAAAATCCCCGAGTATAGCCGCGCGGCTATACGATTTTTTAGAAATAGAAATAAAAAAGGAGACCATGCCTAGCGCTAGCGCCACTTCGGCATGTGTAAAAACAGTATTGCCTCCTGGTCCTGGCTGATATAGATGCATACTATTATATATATATATATATAAAGATTCTGCTTATCATATATATAATGTATGTATCTATATAAAGATTCTGCTTAGTTTAGGAAAAATATCAACGACATTCTGTGTGACTACCACGCTGGGTTTACATTCTTGGAGAATTTCAAATCCCAATCATAGTTGTTTTTTCCAAATCAAAATTCACAAAGGATGTGTGCATGCAGTCCGAATTAAAGTTGTGACATCGTGGTATGAAATCTATGAAGTAATCAATATTTGCACTTTGTGGTCAATTTATATTGGCACTTTGTGAATAATAGCCTTTTTGACTGAATTATGATTGTAATCACAAAATTTCTAAAAAATAATAATAATAAGACCCCACAGTGATTTTCGCTTTAGGCCTTGACTAATTAAAACACCCTAAAAATTTAGAAACTCTTCCTTTATCAACTCACCTACCAAAAAGATATAATAAAAAAAATTAACACTCTCATAAATAATCAACTAGCTATTGATTTGGTCTGGGAATATCATAGAGAGTTCATGTTTAGACTTGCAACTTGAAGATGCTCACAATTTTTAATCTTAATGATCGAATTATTATCGTTATTTTTGCCTCTTGCGAACATCTTGAATCATTTCACAGTGTGACACTTCTGCAGCACCTCAACCTGGCCTCCAAAGAGGCACTGTGTTTTTGGTCTGACTTGTTCTATAAAAAATTTAAAAAAAAACAACATGAGAATTGCAACGATATTATTCTGATTCTTGACTCTGAGGAACATTATAAATACCTTTTAAAAAACTTGACACGAAGGTAAATTACAAAACCAAATACACGGACTATCAACATGATTCGTTCAATAATTTGGCCTGTGGTTTAATAAAATGTTTTGCTTTGGAAGAAGAAAAAAAAAAGCTAATAAAATAGGATTTTTTGGGTTGTCATACTCATACCCGGCAGATTCTAATGGTCCACAAAAAAAAAATTATAAAAAAAATTTATACGATTCTAATAGTCCATTTGTGAGAGCGAGCCCCATACTCTTTTCTCAGGCCAGGCTCTAGCCTAGCCCATGCCACACCCAATTCCCACTTGGTAAAATCCTCTCCAAAGTCCAAAACACAAATTACAGAAAATGTTAAGTGGTTATTATTTGATAAGTTTTAGGAATCAAACTCTTATGAATAGTTTAACTTGTCCCTGAAAACCTACTTGTAAGGGAAACACTTTTTTTTTTTTGGAGTACAAGCGATAGTCTAAACTAGAGGGGAGAATAATTTATCACACACATACACACACAACTATGAAGCCATGGGGATTCGAAGCTAAGACCTCTGATCTGCAAGTCAATGACCTTTTTCACTGGGCTAGACGTGTTGACGATACTCAAGAGCTCTTAAACCACTCTAGGATATGCTATTTTTTCCGATATGAGATCTTGAATCCTAAGCCATTTATTGAGTTTTATTTTTTGGGTTTATTGCATTTCAAGAATATCTTTGCTTAAATTCATTTATGAGTCATCAAGATTTAATGATATTTATTTTTTAGTATTAAAAGAAGTCTCATGTTTAAAACCCCATTTTCCCAAAATAGAACGAACAAAAGTGATAATTCGGGTAGATAGACAAAGTGAATTTTTTTACACAGTCCTGATCTCTTGGACTACAGGATTCAAGAGATTTGTGGTCACTCACCGTTGGATGTAAATTCAACGGTTCACTCACTCTTACACTCCTTTTAAGAAACTTTTTTGAACCATTGGATTAATAGGCATGTGTGTGCAAAGAGTGACAGAAATTGGAAAGAAAATAGCATCTTTTTGGAAGAGTGTACGTACGTACTAGGTTAAAGTGAGAGTTGCCATTATTATATTATCTTTTTCGGTTATAGATTATTATACTTTCTTTAATGCTTAATATAGAAATAATAACGATTAATTAATGAACAAATTGTGTCGTAGAATTATCAGAAAAACTGCTTACAAACTACACTACAGTAGGAGGGAGCAAGCTGCCATTGACGAAGACTCTATGAACAGCTTCTTCATTGAATCATTAACCTATGTGCCAAGTCGTCTTTTGGTTCGTTTTTGTGTCATTTTCTTCGTGTTCGTAATATTCCAATTAATGATGTTTGCAGTTTTTTTTTCTTGAACATTGTATTTGCACTTGTAAAGCCAATTGTTAGTACTTGGTGGTTGGTTTAGATTATTCTGACTCGATTGGTTCCATGTGTGTGCAAAAGCCACAGAAATTAGAAAGAAAAAAAAAGTACAAAGTATGGTACATCTTGTGGAGGATTCATGAACTTTTCTTATGGGGTTGGGGTTGACGTGTAAAAGCTCACAATTTTTTTCAAACAAAGTTAATTGGACGAGAGTACTAAGGTAAAGTGAGTGGCCGTATCATATATTTATCTTTCATTTTTAGAATTATAGATAAAAGTGGGCCAAACTCTCCCCTTTCCCCCTAAATGCACCCGAATTCAATTAACGTAGAAGATAATCTTGAGGCAAACCGATATAATGCTCTTACATTTCCCTCTCTATTGAATGAAAACAAATAAAATAAAAAATATCAAATTGCAAAAAGTAGCATAAAAATTATAGTTTTGAAAATTTATTACATACAAGACTAGTAAAATTTCTTTAAAGAATAGAGTCATACACAAATGCAACCTAGCTAGCAGCAAAACCGCCATAATGACAATAAGGTCAAATTAAAATTTTGGTTGTTTTTTTTTAAACTTATTGTTTTCATTGAAAGATGAAAACTGCTCTGCTATCTGTCAATCACATAATGCTGCAACCACTATTTAAAGTAGCTTGTCCAATGTTAACACCAACATTCAATATCTGAGCTACTTTCACAAGCACATCCTGAAATAATAAATACCCAATCACACATAATTAGTTAGTAGTTATGTAGGCAAAGGTCATGCTCTCTATTCTTAAGTTAAAATTTAGCTAAAAATACATAAAAGTTATTTTAGGAGCTCTTTATAAAATTTGAACTCCAATCATACTCTCTAGTTTAGGGAGTCATAAATACTATAGTTATTTTTTAATTCAATATGATTGGTCCATCTCTATTAAAAAAAATTATATTAATTAGTTTAAACTATGCATAAAACAAAACATCATTAAATTATAGGGAGCCACTAGGAGTCCTTTATCTCTCCTCAGATTTAGGAGCTCCTAGAGGTCTCTCTATTTTAGGAGGTGAATAGGGAGCATGGTTGGAGTTGTATTTTTTCAATTCCTCCCTAAAATTTGTCTAAGGAGGTGGTTTAGGAATCCCATTATGAATGCTTTAAGTGCGATAGTGTACGTAGTATGAGAGTGTGTTACGTGGTATAACTCGTTTGTTAGAATATATAAGTGGATATTTATTGATATTATATCATAAAAGTGGGAAATATTAACTATATCTTCCATCCATATTATAACTTGGGAACGAGTTATACCACATAACTATATCCCAATATCATATAAAAATTTCTCAGTGCGAATGATTAGAGTGGTAGTAAATTACACACATTGTACAATGCCTGCAATGCACATGTAGCAATAATTTCTTGATTAAGTTCAGTTTTAGTCATCTACAATGCTCCCTATTCTTTAGTTGAAAAATTTAGCTAAAAACACAAAAAAAAACTATTTTAGAAGCTCTATAAAATATCAACTCCAATCAAACTCCATAGTTTTGGACATAAATACTATAATTCTTTTTTAATTTAGCATATATGGTCCCTCTCAATAAAAAAATATATATAACAAAAAATAGTCAGCATTAATTAAAAGTTTAAAATATTCATAAAACAAAGCAGCATTAAAATATTATAGGGACCCACTTGGAGTTTTTTTTTCTTTCTCTCTTTTCAGATTTATGAGATCCTAGAGGTCTCCCTATTTTAGGAGGTGAATGGAGATCATGGTTGGAATTGTATTTTTTCAATTCGGTCTTTAAAAGGTGGGAGCCCATTCCCATTATAGATGCTCTTAGTAAAAGTATATATATTAAAATTAATTAACTACATTTTACTCCATGTAGGTTAGGGTCATTATCAAAATTGGCCCTGAAGGAAGGGTGTAAAATGTAGTTAGTCCAAAATACAAAATAAAAAATAGTATTGGAAAAGGTTTTTTAGGGCATGTACCAAGTGAGTGGTCATAGTTATCTTGGGACCACAAATCCCGCTAGATGACAGTCATACTTTTTCATACCATCTCTAAGAAATATGTTAAATCCAACGTGTCACTTTTAGCAATTAGAAAAAGAGAGCATTTTTGCTCACCACTGTAACTATATGTGTACCCTTACCACCCAATTCACGACTTGACATCTGTCCAAACCTATAACCCTGATTAATTATTTGTTTTTAAATCTTTTAAAGTATTTAAAACTAAAAAAATTAATAAATTTTTTAATATAACTCTCTCCTTCTCTATGCCTTTGTCCTGAACCACCCCAACCCAGAGGCCCTATTTTCTATAGCCACCTCCCTTAACAACCTCAGCCACCATTCCCTCTCTCACCTTGTTCATCCTCAGCAATTAGAAAGATTAAATGGAAAAGGAAAAAAGACACGTCTGTCACAGTTTCTAATTCTCCAGTGGTTTCGTTGTCGTCATCTCTTTTCTGTAACAAGCCAAGAAACCCTAACTCTGGCGCTGCCGTCGGACACAGTGGCTTCTAGTTCGTCATCGTCGTCACCTTTGCGGCTTCGGATCTGGAATATCCTTTAGATTTGAGCCGTTCAAGTGCTTGAAATTTGTAGATTCTTGCATCTTGAAACCATCCTTCCCCTCTTTCATTTCTCACTGGAGGTCGGGAAAGGGGGAGGGAGAGAAGGAGACATACACTTTTTTTCTTTATTTTTAAATATTATTTGTTTTGATTTTTATTAGTTTTAAATACTTTAAAAGATTTAAAAACAAATAGTTAACCATGGTTATGAGTATGAACAGATGTCAAGTCATGAGTTGGGTGATGAAGGTACACATATGGTTAAAGTGGTGAGCAAAAATGCTCTCGGTAGAAAAAATAGTTGAGACTCACTCCAATCAAAATGTTAAATAGTTGAGACTCACTCCAATCAAAATATTAAATATCCTACATGGATTAATATTTCTCTCTCTTGTTGTTATTTTTGGTGGTTTGAGCTTGTGATGTTATTTAATTTTATTATTATTATTTTTCAATTAATGTGTCTAGATTGTAGTAAACCAATAAATAATACATAATATTTTAATATTTTAATTTGACATATAAGGTGAAATGTAAAACTCTATTATATGTCAAATTGCCTTAAGTCGTGAAATTCAAATTTAATATTTGATATGTGACATTTCCCTTTGGAGATGCTCTCACTATTACAGTTTATTTCAGTTGTTGTTTGCTTAATATTTGAATTTCTCTTTTAACCTAATTCTACTATCGAAACCCTTATAAATTCCATGGTAGTTTTTGCCGTGCAAATTTTGATTATGATGAATAAATTTAATTAAGTTTCTCATCTTATTTTCTTAATTATCTGAATTTTACTATTTTACTCTCATGTGGATATAGTAATAAATGACTACCTTATAAGTCATAAGAGCCTTTGCTTTTTATATCTAAATTCTAGATCAGCAAATAGCCTAATTTTATATCTACAGACAGTATCTACTCTTAAGTGTAGTATTAACCACATTCTGTGTGGCTACCAGAACGAGTCTACATTAATTCTTTGAGAATTTCAAATGGAAATCCAGAACAAAATCCTCCAACGATCCTTGAGTTGAAGCCAAAATTGTGGATAAGAAATAAGAAAACTTACATCAGAATCTTGATCATGGGAAGAGCTTGGCTGCATGCATATCAACAAATAGCGTCAGTGTGTTGACAAGATAATTATTTAATGGAAAAAAAAATTATATTCTCAATCTATATTGTACTGTGAGATCATATTGTACACACATATATAACTTAACTTATTAAGAGGGATCGTTTTGATTATTATACTTTGTTAAATTTATGGAAAAATTTGTCCCTCAAATGCCACATCCGAAAATAAAAAGAAATTATAAAACTACGTTAGTATGGTCACGTACATCTTGTACACGTGTTATAAGTAGTTTTTTCCTTTTATAAAAGCACATTTTCATATGAATAATTAGTGTTAATTATGTGATTTTGTGTCATGATGGACACAACAGCCTTGCTTCCACAAGGTTGGCATGGATGGAGGGTAGCTTCCACCCCTGTAGCAGGAGGAGCAGAGGTCGAAAGCTGTAGTTTTATTATAACACGTGCCTTGAAGAGGACCCTACATCCATGGCCATCGCAGAAAATTGTCCTCCCACTCCTGTGGATATAGTAGCGTATAGCCGTGCGGCTACACTATTTTTAATTAATAAAAACCGTCGTATAGCCGAGCGGCTATACGATTTATATTATAAAACAATCCCGGTATAGCCGGCCGGCTATACTATTATAATATTTTTTTTAAAGAAAGGACAGCCTGATTCCGCCACGTGTCAAAATAGTAGCCGTCCCACGTGTCAAAAATCGTATAGCCGGGCGGCTATACTATTTTTTACAATAAAAACCATAGTAAAGCCGATCGGCTATACTATTTTTATTAAAAAAAACCCACGCGTATAGCCGCGGCTATACTTTTTTTTTTTTTTTTTTAAAGGCCACCCTGGCTGGCACCTAGCGCCCATTCCAACACGTGTAAAAAATTTATAGCCATAGCCGCACGGCTATACAATTTTTGTAATAAAAAACCGTCGTATAGCCGCGCGGCTGTACTCTTTTGATTACAAAAATCCCGCGTATAGCCACCACCCTCCTAGCGCCTAGCGCCTAGCGCCTAGTGGCCGCTTTGCTACGTATCAAAATAGTATAGCCGCGCGGCTACACCCTTTTTAATATAAAACCCCCCTGAGTATAGCCACGCGGCTATATAATTTTTTTAATAAAAAAGGAGGGCATGCCTATTTTTAGAGCCGCTTTGTCATGTGTAAAAACAGTATAACCGCGTGGCTATACTATTATATAGTTTAGGAAAAATATCAACGACATTCTGTGTGACTAGTAGACTACCACGCTGGGTTTACATTCTTGGAGAATTTCAAATCCCAATCATAGTTGTTTTTTCCAAATCAAAATTCACAAAGGATGTGTGCATGCAGTCCGAATTAAAGTTGTGACATTGTGGTATGAAATCTATGAAGTAATCAATATTTGCACTTTGTGGTCAATTTCTATTGGCACTTTATGAATAATAGCCTTTTTGACTGAATTATGATTGCAATCACAAAAATTCTAAAAAATAATAATAAGAGCCCACTATGATTTTCGCTTTAGGCCTTGACTAAATAAAACACCCTAAAAATTTAGAAACTCTTCCTCTATCAACTCACCTACCAAAAAGATATAATAAAAAAAATTTAACACTCTCATAAATAATCAACTAGCTATTGATTTGGTCTGGGAATATCATAGAGAGTTCATGTTTAGACTTGCAACTTGAAGATGCTCGCAATTTTTAATTTGGCCTAGAATGTGTTGGGTATTTTTCTTGCAGTATAAGTCTCAAGCACTGAACATTTTCAGAAAGTTCAAAGTCATGGTTGAATTGCAGAGTGGTTACCAAATTAAGAAACTGAGAAGTGACAGAGGAGGAGAGTACACATCACAGAAATTTTCAAAGTTTTATGAAGAGATGGGTTTAGAAAGACAGCTGACAGTTGCTTATGTGGCTCCCAAACTGAGTCTAAATTCTTGGAGAAATCCCAACCACAGTTGTTTGTTTATCCCTATTGATATTCACAAAGGATGTATGCAGTTCAAATCAAAGTTGTGGCATCGTATTATGTAATCTATAAAGCAAGATATAATGTTAGTAATGAGAACGGAAACTTACTTTTTCTGACACATCTCTTTCAAATGCATCAACAAATGACTTTACTCATTATGCATATATATATATATATATATATATATATATTGGCGGAGCTAGAATTGTAAGATTTTATATATATTGGCGGAGCTAGAATTGTAAGATTCGGGATGCCAAAATAGAAAATAAAGTATATCAAATACATATGATTTAAAACTTACATGTTAGAGTTTTGAATTTAATTATGTCTAATTTATTTTAGAGAGGCCATTAACTAAATTACAAGTTGTCGATTATTAAGTGTATATATTATATATTATATATTATATATAATATAGTAGGGAGGTAATAAGTGTTTTTTTTGGGGGGGGGGACTATATAGAAATTCTTCTATGCGGACATTCAGACATTATTATCATGCGAATGCCATGTATTTTGTACTACATATCCCTTCTTTCTTGCCTGTTTATAATAGCATTCACACAATAATAACGTGCAGATATCCGAATAAGAGAATAACTATATATATATATATATAATGTATGTATCTATATAAAGATCTGCTTAGTTTAAGAAAAATATCATCGACATTCTGTGTGACTACCACACTGGGTTTACATTCTTGGAGAATTTCAAATCCCAACCATAGTTGTTTATTTTTCTAAATCAAAATTCACAAAGGATGTTTGCATGCAGTCCAAATTAAAGTTGTGACATCGTGGTATGAAATCTATGAAGTAATTAACATTTGCACTTTGTGGATAATGGCTTTTTTGATTGAATTATGATTGTAATCATAGAATTTCTAAAAAATAATAATAATAAGACCCCACTGTGATTTTCGCTTTAGGCCTTGACTAATTAAAACACCCTAAAAATTTAGAAACTCTTCCTTTATCAACTCACCTACCAAAAAGATATAATAAAAAAATTTTAACACTCTCATAAATAATCAACTAGCTATTGATTTGGTCTGGGAATATCATAGAGAGTTCATGTTTAGACTTGCAACTTGAAGATGCTCGCAATTTTTAATTTTATTGATCGAATTATTATCGTTATTTTTGCCTCTTGCGAACATCTTGAATCATTTCACAGTGTGACACTTCTGCAGCACCTCAACCTGGCCTCCAAAGAGGCACTGTGTTTTTTGTCTAACTTGTTCTAAAAAAAACATGAGAATTGCAACGAAGTTATTCTGACTCTTGACTCTGAGGAACCCAAGCTTCCGAACATTATAAATACCTTTTAAAAAACTTGACGAAGGTAAATTACAAAACCAAATACAAGGACTATCAACATGACTCGTTCTATAATTTGGCCTGTGGTTTAATAAAATGTTTTGCTTTGGAAGAAGAAGAAAAAAAAGCTAATAAAATAGGATGTTTTTGGGTTGTCATACTCATACCCGGCAGATTCTAATGGTCCAAATTTATTTATTTTTTATAAAAAAATTTAATTCTAATGGTCCATTTGTGAGAGCGAGCCCCATATACTCTTTACTCAGGCCGGGCTCTAGCCTAGCCCATGCCACACCCAATTCCCACTGGAAAAATCCTCTCCAAAGTCCAAAACACAAATTATAGAAAATGTTAAGTGGTTATTATTTGATAAGTTTTAGGCATCAACCTCTTATGAATGGTTCAACTTGTCTCTGAAAACCGGCTTGTAAGGGAAGCACTTATTTTTTTTTTAGAGTACAAGCGATAGTCTAAACTAGAGGGGAGAATAATTTATCACACACATACACACACAACTATGATGTCATGGGGATTCGAAGCTAAGACCTCTGATCTGCAAGTCAATGACCTTTTTTACTGGGCTAGACGTGTTGATGGTACTCAAGAACTCTTAAACCACTCTAGGATATGCTATTTTTTCCGATATGAGATCTTGAATCCTAAGCCATTTATTGAGTTTTATTTTTTGGGTTAATTGTATTTCAAGAATATCTTTGCGTAAATTCATTTATGAGTAATTAAGATTTAATAATATTTATTTTTTAGTATTAAAAGAAGTCTCAAGTTTGAAACCATTTTTCCCAAATAGAACGAACAAAAGTGATAATTCGGGTAGACAAAGTGAATTTTTTTACAATGCAAAACTTAATTTTACCCCATGAATAAAATTAAAAAGAACAAAAAAAAACTAATTAAAATTAAAATAAATAAAAGAAAGAAAAATCCGGGAACGTAGCCTGCTTTTTCCACATATTCAATTTTAACAGGTTAAAATTGGTAGCTAATTCAAAAAAAGCAACGCCAAGCACACGCCTCCACTTGTCATCTGTAGTGTGCCCCAATTCACGCCCTCAGCCGCCGCCTCTCAGTTTCAATAACACAAACAAACACAAAACCAAAACCCCAACTTGCTTTTCATTTTCTTCCTTTCAGAAAACTGTGTTTTGCCGAATAACCACACATTTCACACCCATGGCTGCTTGCTCCACTGTTGCTCCACCATCCACCTCTTTCATCAGCAACAAGGTATTCTCTTTTTGTTCAATACCCGTATAAAGTTCTCACATTTAAGTCTTAACTCTTTCTTTTTCCTTTTGTTTTCCTGTTTCACTAAACCATGTCTTCTGAAATTTGATTTGAACCGCAGAAAGATTTGGGTCTCTCTGCTTTCTCTTCCGCATCGCCGCTCTCCAGTCAGAAATGCAAGAGAACATCGAAGACAGTCTGTTCGGTCACTGCACCAAAACAATCAGAGCGCAAGCCTGCCACTACTGGCTCGGTTAGGATCTTTATTTCCCTTTTTCTTCGTTGTTTTGTGCGATTAGAATTAATGGGAATCTCCAGCTCATGGTTTTTTACATTGGGTTTTGATTCATTTTCAGGTCAAGACGGGAATGACGATGACTGAGAAGATATTTGCTAGAGCTTCTGAGAAAACCCAGTTGAGCCCCGGTGAGAATGTTTGGGTCAACGTCGATGTTTTGATGACCCATGATGTTTGTGGCCCTGGTTCCTTTGGGATCTTCAAGAAAGAGTTCGGCCAGAACGCCAAGGTACTTCATTTGTGCGCAGAAATTAGGATGAAAAACCGGTTTCAGTGAAAGATGAAGCTGCCATCAATCACATAATGCTGCACAGACCAGCGGCATTAGCCCGGTTTTTCATCCCTATTCATTAATAAAATGCTATCGCCTTTGTCTAAAAAAAAAACGAACCAGGGCCACAAACATCATGGGTCATCAAAACATCGACGTTGACCCAAACATTCTCACCGGGGCTCAACTGGGTTTTCTCAGAAGCTCTAGCAAATATCTTCTCAGTCATCGTCATTCCCGTCTTGACCTGAAAATGAATCAAAACCCAATGTAAAAAACCATGAGCTGGAGATTTCCATTAATTCTAATCGCACAAAACAACGAAGAAAAAGGGAAATAAAGATCCTCACCGAGCCAGTAGTGACAGGCTTGCGCTCTGATTGTTTTGGTGCAGTGACCGAACAGATTGTCTTGGATGTTCTCTTCCATTTCTGACTGGAGAGCGGCGATGCGGAAGAGAAAGCAGAGAGACCCAATCTTTCTGCGGTTCAAATCAAATTTCAGAAGACATGGTTTAGTGAAACAGGAAAACAAAAGGAAAAAGAAAGAGTTAAGACTTAAATGTGAGAACTTTATACGGGTATTGAACAAAAAGAGAATACCTTGTTGCTGATGAAAGAGGTGGATGGTGGAGCAACAGTGGAGCAAGCAGCCATGGGTTTGAAATGTGTGGTTATTCGGCAAAACACAGTTTTCTGAAAGGAAGAAAATGAAAAGCAAGCTGCCATCAATCACATAATGCTGCACAGACCAGCGGCACCAACAACAAATTGTCCAACGGTCACACCAGTATTCAATCCTCGAATTACTTTCATTGCGACCTTCTGAAATAATATAAATCAGTGCAATATTAGTTGAAAAATAATGAAGTAGAAGGAGGTCGATCACAAATCATTGCGGCCTTTTGCTTTATATATATAACTTTACATGAAAAAATAGCTTATATTTATATCCAAATCTGAATCACGCAATAGTAATTTTGTCCATTCTAAATTGTTAACTGGAGAATTTCATATCAGAATCATAGCGTTTTGTTTATGAAACAAGAAAATATTCTATTAGTAATGAGAAAAGAAACTTACTCTTTTAGACACAGATCTTCTAACTGCATAAGGCTCAGGAGAGCTTGGCTGCATCAACAAATAGCTTACTCATTATAATTACTCAAAAATATATCTCCCACATTCTTTGTGGCTACCACATTTTTGGAGAATTTATTTCAAATCTCAAACACAACTCATTGTTGATCCAGGTCAAAATCCTCCAACGATGCCTTGAGTTCAAGTCAAAATTGTGGCACCATGGTATTTCTATGTAAGGATTATGAAGGCAAAAAAGATTGCACTAGTAAAGAGAAACAAGCTTACTTCATCAGACTCAGATTCATCAGCTTGATCATCAGACTCAGATTCATCAGCTTGATCATCAGACGAGCTTGGCTGCATCCATATCAAATACCATTTGTGTTGAAATATAAGTGTAATTAGCTGAAATGTTCTGTTTAGGTTCTGTAAGTATGCTAGCTGAGTGTTTAAATATGAACCATTGAATCATAGTTCAATGGATGGCTAGGATCTTAAGCTGAGGTATGAGTGTTTGTATTTGCCATGTGTCTCTTATCTCATAGGGTAGAGGTTTGAATGGTTAGATTGAGCTGATGTAAGAGAGGAATGTTCTTATTCCTAACTGTTTCTATATCAAGCATGTAGTGTGCGTGTTTGAGTGTGGAATTGAAAAGTGAGATTACAGACTCACATTTTTTCTACCAATTTTTCATCTGCTCATTTTGAAATCTCTCTGTGTTCTTCATTTCTTCTCTAACTCCTGAGCTCCCTATTCTAAAATCCAAATCTGGAGTAGATAATAGTCTGCTATTTCAACATGGCCTCAGAGCCTGGTTCCTTCGTCTGAACTGGGCGTGGAATCTGTGAAGTACGATTGAGCTGGTCCTGAGCTCGAATCGATTCTGTAAGCTGCGATTCCTCTGTGGTCGAGTCTAATATGGCTGGATCTGGAGGTGGTGAGCTGAGAGCTCCGATCTTCAATGGTGAGAACTATGAGTTCTGGAGCATACGGATGAAAACCATCTTCAAGTCTCATGGGCTTTGGGAATTCGTTGAGAAAGGGGTAGAGATCTCAGATTCGAAGGGAGCTGCTGGATCTGATGAGAAGAAGAAAGACAAGGAGGACTCAAGTGATGCTGTGAAGATATCTTTCACAGAGGCATTTATGAAAGATGCTAAGGCTCTGGGTCTGATCCAAGGAGCAGTTTCTGAGGAAATTTTTCCTAGGATTGCTCATGAAGAAACCTCGAAGGGAGCCTGGAATCTCTTGATGCGAGAATTTCATGGAGATAAACAGGTGAGAGGTGTAAAATTACAAAGTTTACGAAGAGATTTTGAATATACTAGGATGAGAGATGATGAATCTTTGTCTGCTTACCTTGCAAAACTATTTGATCTTATAAACCAAATGAGAAGTTATGGAGAAGATTTATCTAAGGGAAGAGTAGTGCAGAAATTGTTGATTAGCTTGCCTGCTATGTATGATCCTATATGTTCTGTTATTGAGCACTCGAGGGATATAGATACAATTGAAGTTCAAGAGGTTGTTGCCTCATTGAAAGGTTTTGCACAGAGATTGGAGAGACACACTGAGCCTAAAACTGAGAAAGCATTTGCTAGTCTCAGTGTGAATTCTAAAACTGATAAATCTACAGGAAAACAAAGTGGTAAAGATCAAAAGAGTTGGAAGCCAAGAGACAAGAAGTGGGAAAATAAATCCACTGATGGTGCTAAGAATCCATGTAAGCATTGTGGAAAACTGCATTATGGAGAATGTAGATTTAAAGGAAAACCAAAGTGTTACAACTGTGACAAGTTGGGACATATTGCAAAAGACTGCTACAGCAAGAAACCTGCACAGCAACAGCTGAACTATGCAACTCAAGCTCCTACTGCACCAACTATGTTTTTTGTCAACAATGCATCTGATAAAAGGCCTATGGAAGATGTGTGGTACTTGGACAGTGGCTGTAGTAACCACATGACTGGCAGGGAGGATGTTTTGGTTGACATTGATAAAAGCATAACAGCAAAGGTTGCAATGGGAACAGGACAATTGGTTGATGTCTTGGGAAAAGGAAGTTTGGTAGTTGACACAAAGATGGGAAAAAGATATATAAAGGAAGTGATGCTTGTATCTGGTCTTAAGGAGAACTTGCTCAGTGTTGGACAGATGATGGAGCATGGATATTTTCTTATCTTTGGAGATAGCAAAGCAGATATCTATGATGATGGCTCGCTGTCTAATCTGGTGGCTAGAGTACAGATGAAAGGGAATAGAAGTTTTCCCTTGAATCTTCACACTGAGTTACAAGTAGCACTAAGAGCAAGTGTATGTCAATCAGCTTTGATTTGGCATAGGAGGCTGGGGCATTTAAACTTCAATAGTTTAAAAATACTGCAAAATGAAGGAATGGCGTTAGGACTGCCAGAGATTAAAGCCACAAGTCATGTGTGTGAAGGGTGCACTTTTGGAAAACATTGCAGGGAACCTTTTCCAAAAGAAGCAACAAGCAGAGCTGCGAGTCCACTTGAATTGGTACACACGGATGTTTGTGGACCAATGCAAACTACTACAAAGTCAGGAAATAGGTATTTCCTTACATTCATAGATGATAGCACTAGAATGTGTTGGATATATTTTCTGAGATACAAGTCTAAAGTATTTAGTGTGTTTAAAAAGTTTAAAGCTATGGTTGAATTGCAAAGTGGCTATAAACTGAAAAAATTAAGAAGCGATAGAGGGGGTGAGTATACTTCTACAGAATTTAGCAAGTTTTGTGATGACATGGGAATGGAAAGGCAGCTGACAGTTGCTCATTCTCCACAGCAGAATGGCATAGCTGAAAGGAAGAATAGATCAATTGTTGAAATGGCAAAATGTATGATGTTTGAGAAGAAAATGCCTCTTGAATTTTGGGCTGAAGCAGTTAACACTGCTGTATATGTATTGAATAGATGTCCTACTAAAGCTTTAGAGAAGAAAACACCCTTTGAAGCTTACAGTGGAAGAAAACCAGGGATCAAGCATCTAAGAGTGTTTGGTTCCTTGTGTTATGCTCAGATTCCAGAGCAGCAGAGACAGAAGCTTGATCAAACTAGCACAAGGTGTGTGTTTCTTGGTTATGGCAGCTGTGAAAAAGGTTACAGGTTATACAATCTTGAATCGGGCAAAGTGATCATTTCTAGAGATGTTATTTTTAATGAGGAAAGTAGTTGGGACTGGAATGCACAAAAAGAATCCAGCATTTCAATTCCACTCACTGATGGTGTTGCTGAGAATGGAAAAGAAATTGATGAGGCATATGGAGTTCAGACCGAAATGGCTGAAGAAAATGAAGTAGAACACACTGAAGCTATCACAGGTCCTCAGGAGTTTGATCACACTCCTAGAAAATTTAAAAGTATAGCTGAAGTTTATGAAAGATGTAATGTGTGTATAATTGAACCTGAGTCATTTGAAGAAGCTGTCAAGGATGATTCATGGCAGAAAGCAATGGAAAATGAGATTCATATGATAGAGAAGAATGACACTTGGGATTTGGTTGATAGACCATCGGATAAACCAGTTATTGGGGTTAAATGGGTGTATAAAACCAAGTTAAACTTGGATGGTTCTGTTCAGAAGAATAAAGCAAGGCTGGTGGCAAAGGGCTACTCTCAAAAGCCTGGGATAGACTTCAATGAGACGTTTGCACCAGTGGCAAGGCTTGACACAATTCGGATTTTGGTAGCTTTGGCTGCACAGAAAGGGTGGAAACTGTTTCAGTTGGATGTTAAATCGGCTTTTCTGAATGGAGTGTTACATGAAGAAGTTTATGTTGATCAACCACCTGGTTTTGTGGTTAAGAACAGAGAGGATGGAGTTTACAGATTGAAGAAAGCTTTGTATGGTCTTAAACAAGCCCCGAGAGCTTGGTATGAAGAGATTAACGCCTATTTTGAGAAGTCTGGTTTCAGGAGAAGTCTTAGTGAGGCAACTCTGTATGTGAAGTCTGCAGAGAGTGGAATTCTTATAGTTTCGCTTTATGTGGATGACATCATCTATACTGGAAGTTCTAAGGAGCTACTGTTGGATTTCAAGACTGAAATGATGAAACAATATGAGATGACAGATCTTGGTCTGTTACATCATTTTCTGGGGTTAGGAGTGATACAGACTGAAGCCTATATTTTCTTGCATCAGAAGAAATATGCAAAGACTCTTTTGGATAGGTTTGGTCTCAAGGATTGCAAGGCATGTGCTACTCCTCTTGCAGTGAATGAGAAACTGTCTAAGCAGGATGGTAGTGAACAAGCTGATGAGAGTTTGTACAGGCAAGTAGTTGGGAGTTTGTTGTATCTGACTGCAACAAGGCCTGATATTATGTTTGCAGCTAGTCTCTTAGCTCGATTTATGCATGGTCCTACCAGAAAACATATGGGAACTGCTAAGAGAGTACTTAGGTACATACAAGGCACACTTGATTATGGGATAGCTTATGAAAGAGGAAAGGAAGCAGTGCTAATTGGCTATTGTGACAGCGATTGGTCTGGAAGTGAGGATGATATGAGGAGCACTTCTGGTTATGCATTCCATCTTGGATCAGGTGTCTTTTCTTGGGCATCAGTCAAGCAAAGCAGTGTGGCTCTCTCCACTGCAGAAGCTGAATACGTGAGTGCAGCTGAAGCAACTGCACAAGCAATGTGGTTGAGGTTTGTTCTTTCAGATTTTGGTGAAGAACAGGTCAGTGCAACATCACTTTTATGTGATAATACCTCAGCTATAGCTATAACCAAGAATCCTGTGCATCATCACAAGACAAGGCATATAAACAGACGTTTTCATTTTATTCGTGATGCCTTACAAGATGGAGAAATTGATCTATTGTACTGCAAGACAGAAGAGCAGACAGCAGATATTTTTACTAAAGCTCTAGCCAGAGATCGGTTTGAATATTTGAGGAAGAAGCTTGGTGTTATTTCAGCTAAACACTTAGAAGGGAGTGTTGAAATATAAGTGTAATTAGCTGAAATGTTCTGTTTAGGTTCTGTAAGTATGCTAGCTGAGTGTTTAAATATGAACCATTGAATCATAGTTCAATGGATGGCTAGGATCTTAAGCTGAGGTATGAGTGTTTGTATTTGCCATGTGTCTCTTATCTCATAGGGTAGAGGTTTGAATGGTTAGATTGAGCTGATGTAAGAGAGGAATGTTCTTATTCCTAACTGTTTCTATATCAAGCATGTAGTGTGCGTGTTTGAGTGTGGAATTGAAAAGTGAGATTACAGACTCACATTTTTTCTACCAATTTTTCATCTGCTCATTTTGAAATCTCTCTGTGTTCTTCATTTCTTCTCTAACTCCTGAGCTCCCTATTCTAAAATCCAAATCTGGAGTAGATAATAGTCTGCTATTTCAACAATTTGTTTGTTGATTAATTATCCAATCCATGAGTGCCATTTTTGCTATATATATATATATATATATATATATATATATATGTGTGTGTGTGTGTGTATCACTTCAGTTGAGTGATCCCTCAAATAAGGACACCTTTCAAGGTCAACTACGAATTTTTTTAAAAAAATTATCAAAACCTTCTATTTTCAAGTCTTTATTCATAAATCATCATTGCCAAAAATTAGACAAATTGAAAATCATTTTGGCATCTAGTTGTGACCACAAAATAGACGAATACGGTGCTTTAAGAAAACACTAAGATTACAACCATTAATTGAGTAATTAAATGATTTCGGATTCAAGTGAATTTTGACATATAGATTATCTTTAAATGAATATCTAAAAGATAGATGGTTTAGAATTTAAATCTGAATCACGCAATAGTAATTTTGTCCATTCTAAATTGTTAACCGGAGAATTTCATATCAGAATCATAGCTTTTTGTTTATGAATCAAGAAAATATTCTATTTGTAATGAGGAAAGAAACTTACTCTTTTAGACACAGATCTTTTAACTGCATAAGGCTCAGGAGAGCTTGGCTGCATCAACAAATAGCTTTACTCATTATAATTATTCAAAAATATATCTTCAACATTCTTTGTGGCTACCACATTTTTTGAGAATTTATTTCAATGCTCAAACACAACTCATTGTTGATCCAGGTCAAAATCCTCCAACGATGCCTTGAGTTCCAGTCAAAATTGTGGCACCATGGTATATATGTAAGGATTATGATCAAGGCAAAAAAGATTGCACTAGTAAAGAGAAACAAGCTTACTTCTTCATCAGACTCAGATTCATCAGCTTGATCATCAGACGAGCTTGGCTGCATCCATATCAAATACCATTTGTTTGTTGATTAATATCCAATCCAGGAGTACCATTTTTGCTTTATATATATATATATATATATATATATATGTGTGTGTGTGTATCACTTCAGTTAAGTGATCCCTCAAATAAGGACACCTTTCAACGTCATCTACGATTCCTTTTCAAAATGATCCAAACTTTCTATTTTTCAAGTCTTTATTTATAGATCATCATTGCCAAAAATTAGACAAATTGAAAACCATTTTGGCATCTAGTTGTGACCACAAAATAGACGAACAAGGTGCTTTAAGAAAACACTAAAATTGCAACTATTAATTGAGTAATTAAATGATTTCAGATTGAAGTGAATTTTTGCATGGATTATCTTTGAATGAATATCTAAAAGATAAAAGGTTCAGAATTTAAATCTGAATCACGCAATAGTAATTTTGTCCATTCTAAATTGTTAACTGGAGAATTTCATTGTTCATCGAGGAGGTCAAAATCCTCCAACGACGCCTTGAGTTTCAAGTCAAAAATCATGGTATATCACTATGAAGGAAAAAAAAAAATAGTGCACTAGTAAAGAGAAATAACTTAAATCATCAGACCTCAGACTCAGATTCACCAGCTTGATCATCGGACCAACAAATAGCCTCACTTGTGATTAGACTCAGCTTGAGAAAAACAATAATTATTTATAGTGTGTTGTGCGAGATTCACAATAGTACGGCAACATTTATAGTGTTTTGTTACCTGATCTTGTAGGTATGCAGCCTTGCAACGCATTAAGACATGGTTATCCAAAAAGTTGGTGTGGTTATGAAGGAAGTTTCTATATCGGTAGCAGGAGGTGCAGAGATCGAAAGTGTTGGTTTTGCTATAGTTGAAGCAGTCAACGCAAGTAAAATACAGTCCCTTGAGGAAGTTGACTTTGCATCCATGGCCATCACACAGAACCATCCCAGAGTTGACAAGATAGTATAGAGTGATAAATTCCTCAAAGTCCAGCTTGCCCATCTCCGTTCGTGTCCACCTCCCGGAACCTGCCCCGGTGGTCGGTGCCGAAATTCTCCTCGTACTCGTCGATGGTTATTGTCCCATCACCATTTGAATCCATTTCCCTAAAAGCTCGGTATGCCTTAAATCTTTCATCTTCAGAGAAATTGTGGTAATAAGCTAAAGCAACCTGTCGTATTTCTTCCATCTCCCTCTTTCTCTTATATCTCTCTAGTTATGCAGGTAGAAGGCTTTGAGCCTAGCTCTCTCGATATATATGTGGAAGGCTACGTAACCCTCTCTACTGTTGTTTTTATTTTTTTATTTATTAGTTTCTATTATTTATTAATATGATTAAGACTATAAATAGCAGCTAGTCGTCTGTTAATTTTATAATACAATTTGAACCAGCTGCCAGCCTGCCATTGACGAAGATTATAAAGAGCGTGTTCATTTAATTAACCCATGTCAGTCGTCTGTTGGTAGCTCGTGACTAATGTCTCTTTTTTTCTTGATGTTCTAAAATATTCCAATTAATGATAGTATACCTGCTTGGTGTTTGGAAATCAAATCAATTAGAAAGAAAGTACAAGTAGGGTAAATACGTCTACTTGGTTAAAGTGAGTTGTCATTATTATATTTGTCTTTCATTTTCAGAACTATAGATTAAATTGCAAAAAGTATTTTAAAATTATAATTAAACAAAACACATAGTGGCCTTAATTAATTACAATTTATATGCTTGACAGTCTCTAAAACACAGAAAGACCAAGACAATTTTATTTTTTTTGGGTTGAACAAAGACCAAGACAGTTGACGTGCAACAATATCGATAGTGTCAACAAGAGCAGGACAAGAAAACTCTACTAATTAAGACCGAGGTCGCAATCCTTCCAAACTAACTTTAGGTGACCAAAGAGGTCGTTTTCTAGAACGAGTTCTAGTGCTTAGGGATTGCAACTTGTAAATAAAAATTAAGCAAGAACATGCAATTAAGTTGAAATTGGTACTTAGGTGAAGTGGATAAATTAAAAATCCTAATGAACAGATTTAAGACAACAATGATAAAATGTTCATAGTAGAAATATGACTAGTCAAGAACTAGTCATAAACCTAAGAACACACAACATAATATACATCCATTCATCAATCAATTCTCAAGCCCCTGCAAACCTAAAAGATGACTACGTGACATCCTAGGCACTCAGAAGGACCCATCAATCTAGGCATCTCATGTGCTAGAAACAACTGGAGTGATAGGTGAGTAAACATTTATCGACATTTCAAAGATAACATATATAGTATGACTAATCATCAAATCAATAACAGCACACCAAAAATGTTCACCCAAAAACCCATTGGGAAAAACTGGGGGTCATCACTCAGACCAGACAATCCACTAAGTCAAGAAGATACTTACACAAAAAGTAATCACAAGCTCAAACAATCCAAGATCTATTAAGGAAATGAGCACTACCGCCCTATACAACCTTCTTTCTCCTAACTTAGTTGAGGTAGTATATTGTCCTTCATGGAAATGGCAGTTAGTTCATCAGCTTCTTCACCCCATGGCACCCCAACTTAGCTCTAGATCGAACATAACAATGAAATATAGATTCTAATATGAAAAGGTCAAGTCAATTCCTTCAAGAACCATACTCTTGAAGAAATCAACTAAGAATCTGATCTAGACTAAATATTTTTCTATATTAAATGGATCAGGTTTGGGTTGAGCATTCTTGACACGTTTATTATCTCGACACGACAAGACCCATTGCCACGCCTAGTTTCGGCAAGTAATTGGGTCGAAAGCTAGGTTATCGGGTCAAGGTTAAATTGAAAATGAAATCTGAATTTCAAGGTATATATAGTGATTATAATAATGAAACTTCAAACCCCCGTAATTTCTTCGTTTTAACTCTGATTTTCAAACCATTAATACCTACCCGCTCATGAGCTCAAGCTCTATTTTTCTAGACAAAAATAATAATTTTCCAACTTCAAATTCTTAAAGATCCTTAATTAAACCACAAGGTCCAATTTTCTTTTACACACATTTAAATTCAATATTTTCAATCTAAAGATAATTGATAAAATACCCATAATATAATCATTCTACAACACAATATTATTTTTTTACCAAAATAAGAAATATAATATCGAATTTTGGTGTTATTACAAGATTACTTAGGACATATTTGTTGACAATATGTCACGCCCCGAATTTCTAACACCAAAATAACATGCTTAGTTAACAAACAATACAATCCGAAACGTGAAGCTTGAAATGCACAAAAATGTACCACTTCTTCTTTAACTTTTTTTTTTTTCAGCATTTACAACACCATTTTGAACTCACAATGTTAATACAATTCATACTTTAGAGTCATATATTACATTACAACATTACATAATAAATTGAAACTTCAACCAATTGTGTAATATTTCTCCTTCAGAGCTTATTATAATAACGGAAGTCTTTTAGTTACTAGCAGCGGAAACTAAACACACCTTGCAAAACTGTACAAGAAGCCTCTTGCTCTTATCCTTGATTTCCCTCAACTGCAGAGTTAACCCCTACACCGTCGAATAGTGTGTCAGGTCATCATTGACAAACTTGATAAACTTTTTACAGCTCGTATGAGTAAACCACAACAAGTAACACATATTATTTTCGTATAATTAACATCACACATGCACTTATTTAGAGCACACATAGTCCATGTATTACCATGATAATCTTAATCACAACACAATTACAAATCTTTTGCTTTCTCAAAATTGTCAAGTCATCCACTGACTTTCAAAAACTCTCTTTCTTTTCAAAAAACCACATTTCGTCACTTTTCAACAAATAGAAGCGAGAATACATTGAATCTCGCATATGAAACACTACTACTCCCATCACAAGAGCATTAGTGTCGTACTACTCTCCCACCACAAGAGCGCAGTACGCATTCATGATCTCAAACACATGAACCAGATGGCGACAGACTAAAGCTCTAACTGTTTTTGGATCTTTCACCCAAGGGTTTTAATCCCTAATTGTTGCCACGAGACATGCTTCCCTTGTCACTCTCATGAGGAATTAAAGTTATTCTTACCTCTATCCATCAAACCAAACCATTTTGATCCCAAAAACAATTGAAATTTCATTTTCACATTAAACATTGTTTTCTATGAAAATACAACTATCACAACAGTATATATATAAATATGTGGCCATTCTCATATGAATTCCACCAATACATTCATAATATATTTTCACATGGTTTAGCACCATCAATTCTCAAATCATTAAAAAAAACAATTTAAGACAAAAACAAGTTTTATTTACCTATGAACCGTTGATCAACAAGTTCATATGTACAAATAATCAGTTTATTCAATAACCATTAACGTTCTCCAAACTCAAGTAATAATAATATGTAACATATGGTTGTACTCACCTTTGTCCAAACAATTCTCTCTCTCTCTCTCTCTCTCTCTCTCTCTCTCTCTCTCTCTCTCTCTCTCTCTCTCTCTCTCTCTCTCTCTCTCTCTCTCTCTCTCTCTCTCTCTCGCTTCTATTTGCTTGAAATGAGTGAACAACGATTTCTATTTAGGAGGGTGTATTCAATTAGGATTTTAATAGATTGTTATGAAGCTTAAAAATCCAGTGGTATTCAATTATGATTTTTAAGTAGTCAATAAAAGTACTATGGTATTCAAAAACTTATCAATTTTGAAGTATTTCATTTAAATGGTGTATTGTGTGAGACTTTTAAGTGGATAATATAAATACCAAATCTCATAACAAATCTCACCCTCCTCCTATACCTAATCTCATACTAGCAAGAAGGCGGGTACAACTATTTCCTAATTTGAACGATATGCTTGGCGGCTAAGCAAGAGATATGGATTGAAAATATCTTACTCTTATCTCATTGAGTGAATAAGCTAGCTAGGAATTGCACATGTCACCTCATCCATGAGAGATACAAGTCGGCTGCATGTTTCCACCTCAAGTTAATCTAATTCATGCAATTGATGCAAACTTGCATCTCTAAAGCAACACGTCCACTCCACCTCATGCCTTGCATGTAATTTGTCTCCACCACCTACTCTAAAAGCCACCTCCTAATTGCTAAAGGATGACTCTAGTTTTTATAATATCTCATCTTCATTAACTCCAGCTCAAGCACTTGCTTCTACCTATATCCGAGTCAAGATAGAACACTCATATTCTCTCCAAGAAAATAATGTAAGAATGTCATGCCTAAATTCTTCACCCATATTAATTTATCACAATATATATTTTTAAAATTAGTAACTTAGGGAGGTGTATTCAATTTAGATTTTAAAAGATTTTAAAGAAGTTTAAAAGTTTAGGTGTATTCACGATTTTATAGAAGTCTATTCAATTCTAGGTGTATTCAATTTAGACTTTTTAAACTCCATTCAAATTTGGATGTATTCAATCACGACTTTAAAAGACTTCATAAAAGTTTGGGTGTATTCAAAAACTCCTTGATTTTAAAGGAAATACAAAAAGTGGTGGATTTCGTTTAATAATAGACTAATTTTTGGCCATGACAAATCTTTGCTTCCCCCAGAGATTTTAATAGATATATTATTTTTATTCTCAAGATATGATTTCACCAATTCTTCTACCACAATCTATCATGACTATCACCATAGCCGCCCCGCCGCCACCCCCACAATCATCGTCGATGCCACCCCCCAGCACCACTACCACCTCCACCACCACGCACCGTCACCCCCACTACTAGCCCCACCGCCACCACCACCCTTACTCCCACCTCCACCACCACTACCACCCCACTATCAACCCTATCGTAACCACCACCACTGCCACTACTAGAATCATCACCATCACTGCCACTACCACCGCCACCGTCACCACCTCCACCACCTTACTCCCACTGCCACCACCACTACCACCCCCACCTCCTCCACCACTACCTCCCCCACAAATCACCATTGCCACTGCCATTGCCATCACCACCATCGCCATCACCACCACTATCATCGCTATAAACTCCATTAAAATCAATAATAAAATTTTAACAAACTCAATTAAAATTTATACACGAATTCAGTCAAAATCTATGTGGAGTTTATAGAATTCAGTCAAACTCAATTAAACTCCATCAACTTTATAACTCTTTTAAAATCATTTAAAATCTAAATTAAATACACCCTCCTTAAACTTAATTCCTTGAAAGTCATTTTTTCTTCTAAAAAACCCGCCTAGAGCTGTTTTCACTTTGAAGAGGGAGGAAGCCACCGTTCTTCCTCCCCCCTCTCCTTTCCCTATTTGTCTTCGTCTTGTTATGATTTTCCTCCAACCATCACAAACGGATGCGTCTCGTCGTCGGATCTCCACCTGCGTTTTGGCATCGGATCTCCACCACCATCCTTTTTGTGATTTCTTTATATTCGTAATATGTCACAAAGATTTGGGTTCTTTGTGTAATTTTCATCTCTCCTTTGTGAGAGCTTTTCATCTTTCCTTTGTGAGAGCTTTTCATCTTTCCTTTGTGGGAGCTTTTCATATCTCCTTTGTGAGAGTTTTATTTATATTGTTATGGCTTGGTTTTTTCAAGTTATATCTTCTTCTTTTTTAATTCTGAGTTTGCAATCTTAGTTGGGATGCCTATGCCAGAGTTTCATTAATCTTGTGTCATCGTTAGTGGAGGCCGACCAGATTGTCTTAATTTTGATGTTAGACCGCTCCATTATTGTAATGGCCCTTTGTGGCTAGTATGTGTTGGTTCTTTGTGGCTAGGGGTTTTTTTGACTGAATTATGAATGCACTCCTAGAATTTCTCAACAACAACAAAAATCATTTTTCCTCAACTACAACATATCTCTTGTATGAGTAACCTATTACGAAGTAACTATTTTTTGTATAAAAAATAATGTACCTACATTTTAAATAATTTACCAATACAATGTAATTAAATTAGCATACCTTTAAAAAAAATAATATATAGGTAAATTAGTATGATATTTTTAAACTAGTATGCCTACAAAATATAAGTAAATTAGTAGGTGAATTTTGTATTTAGTATAGCTGCAAAATATAGGTAAACAATCTTTACAAGTGTAGGTAAATTAACCTAAGTATACCTGCAAATTACTATAGGTAAATTAGTGGGATCTTTTGTATGCAGTAAGTATATTATGATCTTATTTCTGTAGGTGTATGCTTGTATATGTAATTACTGCGTACGTCTATTACAAAATTTCATGGTTGGCATTATTATTGATTAAGTCCATTACAAATTCATTTTTTTGACATTGCTAATAATTTACATTCATTACTAATTACGATGGTAAAAATATATAGTTGGATGACATCAATTGTAAAATTTTTAAAAATAATAGAATACATAGTAGTCTATTTTAAATTTGGGTTTTGGTTGGACATTAAAAAATAGGTGAATTATTGTTTAGAATATATGAATTACATAGGCCTTCCACCTAACGTCTCTTTAAAAAAAAATATATACGGATCTTCACACAAGAAATCTTCTTCACTATGGAAATGGAATTGGAAGCCTTAAAAGGCTCTCACCACCACTCATATTGGGAATCAGAGTTCAGTTGTTGTCCTTACCTTCATATCCATTCGCTTGAAGGGTTTCCATTAATTTGTTGGTTGCTTAGTTATATTATAATGGGTGTGCTAGCTAGACGTCCAAGTTTTTTTTTTTTAAGAATAAGATTTCATTCATAAACCAAAAAGGCATACAAAGACCGACACGAATATAGTAGCCTCATTAAAATCTTCCTAGGAAAATCACATGGGACAACCCTCATGGTAGGAAAGAGTACCACACATGCCATGAACTAACAAGAGAGTCCGACTTAGGCCACTTTAGACCGCTACAACGAACCTGAAAGGAAATCACTAAAAGAAACAAACACAGGAGACCACAAGAGTGCAACTCCATCCCCACCAAAACAGACAAAACAAATTACAACTCCAAGCCCCACAAAGAACAACCCACCACAACGTAATATTGTCACAGAAAACCTCAAATGCACGCATAGTTCAATGTACAGAACAGCATCTCGTGAGCATCAGAACAAAGCCAGCATAAGTACCAAATACCAACTCCTTGATTCTTAATCTAGACCCCTACTCGATAAGGCAGTGGGGATCAAGATTAGCTGTGAGAACCTATAAAAAAAGTATATATATATATATATATATATATATATATAATAATTATTTCTTATATATGAATTTTTCTTATTTAAATATTTATTGTGAAGATTTACATGTTATTAAATCTTAAGTCTAGTATGAGATTATCCATTTAGTTGAAAGATGACACCATTCTTGTTATCCATGTGTAGAGACTTTGTTAATGTATGCATTTTGAGTTTTCTTTTGGCTTCTCTTGACAACTTTGTAATAGGACAATGATTGTATATTCTCAAGCTCAAGTTTAGATTAAGAACTTCATCTCTTGGTGTGCCTAACCAACTACTATCCTATGGAGGCTTAAGCAAACTATCAAAGGTAAATCATGCATTGCATATCATCGCATTAAACTGTTTTCATAAATGATGACTAGTCATCTGCTTCTCTCATGCCTAGTCATCCTTGCTCTGTAGGATTTCCAGCTGGTTAACAAACTGTTTTGTCCTATTCTCTTTTCTCTCTCCGCTGTGATGAGTCATTCTGACCTAAGGGAATTTTTGTCTGTAAAGGCCAACGTATTCCTCTTTTGGTAGCCGTCTCTTTTGGGTGGATTTTTTGAAAAGATTGTCTTGCTATCTTTCTCTTCTTCTTCCTCAAGAGAGAACGATATATTTCATCTATGAGTTTTTCCAATTGATTTATTTTTGAAAAACTGCATTTGAAACACGAATCTGCATCTAGCTACTTAAATCACTCTCTCATTTATATCTAGGTCTGATTCAAGACTGATTTCTTCAAGAGTATGGTTTCTTGAAGAAATTGGTCATTCTCCCTTGAATCCAAATTTTTGTTTCGGTCTAAGTTGGAGCTTGCAAGCTAGTGCCATGGGATGAACGAGCTGGAGAAGGAGCTGCCATTTCCATGAAGAACTTAGCTTCAAGCTTTGCTAAGTTGGAGAAGAAGATTGCACGAAGGAGGTATAGCTCATCTTCCTAAATAGATCTAGGTGTTGCTTGAGCTTGCTTGTATTCCTTTGTAAGAATCTTTTTCTACTTAGTGGATTGCCTGGTCGGTTGATGACCTCTAGTTTTTCCCAATGGTGGGTTTCTGGGTGAACAAAATCTGGTTTGCATATCTGTAATTTTTCTGGGTTTGTGTTCTTGGTAGTTGACTAGTCATCATTATCTGTTGTTTGGTATTTACTTGATTATAATATTTTCACACACTTCCACCATAGTTGTTGCTAGCACAGGGGATGCCTAGATTGATGGGTCCTTCTGAGTGCCTAGGTTGTCACTAGTACTCTTCTAGGGTTGCAGGTACATTGTGGCATGCTCTGTGTGCATTCTTGATTGTGGTTGTTCATGACTAGCAGTTGACTAGTCATAAGTGTATTGGTCAAGGTCTAAAGTGTGTGAAGCTTGTTGTGGTTGTGTTTGTGTGATTTAAATTTACCCCTCGTCACCTAAGTACCATTTTCAGACTTAGAATTGGTTTTAATCAAACCATCATCCTCCCATTCTTCCCCCTTTCCCTCTTACTTTCTCTTCAAAAAAAATCTAATTTTTATCCTAAATTGGGATGAGTTGTTCATCTATTTGAGGTGAGTCACCTAGTCTAAAGTTGGTGAGTCACCTAGCCTAAGATTCTTTCTTATTCTCTTCCTTCCCATTCATTGTATCATCACTCTTTTCTAACTTGATGACTCACATTATTTCCCTAATCTTTCTAACTTATCTTTTGGTAGTGTGTGTTGTGATTTCATTGGCCAAAGGGGATGAGTCACATTATTCCCTTAATTCACTATGCCAAAAAAGGGCTTTAGCATCGGATAAAATCCGTTGCCTATTACACATAAATACCGTGGTATTGGTGACTGTTGCCTATTCCTATGTAATTGGCAACGGATATTCTCCGTCTCTGTTTATTACTTACTACATCGGATATCAAGTAAACTCCGATGCCTAAATGATTTCCGGGTGCTAAAAAAAAGTTGACTTCTGACGCCTAAACCCGAAACAACATCAGTACTTTCAAAAGGGAGGAGGCTAAAGAGGTCTAACATCATCAGTAGTTTTAAAAGGGATGAGGCTAAAGAGGTCTAACAGCATCAGTGATATCTATTATGCTGATGCATATTATCAATTACAACATCGTAGAAACAAATAATGGTATTGTGAATTATGTTATACATCATCGCTTTTTTTATTTTGCGGACGTGAAAAGCCTCCAATAGTGCTAGTGCTTACATAAATGCTGATGCTACTTCTTGTTTTAGACATCAGTGATAATAGATGTATGGTTGTTGTTTTTATCTTTCAACTTCAGTTATTTATGGAAAACTGAAGTTGTTATAAACAATAGGCATCATTTATGTAAGGAAATAGTAGGTATTTTGCTTGTTTCACATCACACTTTACTTAGTTACTGTAATAGTATTTAAGAAAGGCCTCATTTCCAAATCATGTTGTGTTGCCATTGCTCATAAGAAAAAACATTATATCAACATTAATTTAAATATATCCATAATTGTATATATATATATATATATATATATATATATAAGCAAAATACTTGAATGATCCATACTTGTCACATCCAAATCACAAATTTACCAGCCCTCACTACTACAAAAAGAGAAAAAGACGACCAGAAAAAGACGACGGCAAAACATGAAACTGTCATTGTATTTAAACCGACGACGGTATAAAAAAAACCGTCGTGGATAAGTGCCTTACTGTTGAATATTTTCAAAAGACGACGCATACAAATAAAAAGCGTCGTTTTTAAAAAAAGGATTTCTTCAGAGTTAAAATCTGACCAAAAAACAACGACAACAGGTATGAATCCACCGACGTAGAAAATAAAGACGACAGTTCACCAAAAAACCTGCCGTGTTAACTCCTAACTAAACACGACCAACTGTTCTTAATCCGCGTCGTATAATATAATGGAATCCACGTCTGTATACTACGACGGTGCCTTCTTTGTAAACTGCCGTCTTAATTTTTATTTCTTTTTAAGATTTAATTATTTTTTAATTTTGGTAGCCTTCGAAAATTAAAATGAGATCCCAAGAGGTATGATAACTTACCTTTGAGATCTTTGGTCCTGATCATAATCGAACCACCAAAGTGAGAAAGACAATATTTTAAATACACAAAATCCAAAAAGAAACCAGAACTGAACTGACTACTGCAAACTTTGAGAAAGACAATGTTTTGAAAGTTAATGATGTGTGCGTTTTGGTGTCTTTGAGATACACCAAAACGCATACATCATTAACGTCCAAATTATTGTCTTTGAGATGTGAGAGAGAGTGATGATGTATGTGTGTATGTGAGAGAGGAAGACGAGCCTCCAGAGAGACCAGAAGAACTTGGAACCCTAAATGAAAACTGAAACTGAAAGAAAGAGTCAAATTTATACAATAAATCTTTTAAACTTACGGCGGTGCTTATAGACATACCGCCGTGTAATTTAAAAAACCACGTTGGTTATTCTTTAATGGAATCCACGTCGTATAATGTAATGTAATACACGTCGGTATATTACAAAAAAACGACGTGTTAAATAATATACCATGACGCGAGAGATTAATTTATCGACTTATTATTTTGGAGTATACTACGACGGTACCTACAACACTACTGTCGTGTTTATTTACCACGTCCTAAGTTCAAATTACCGTCGTATTTTTTCAATTTATACGTCTGCCTTCTCTGTAAACCGCTGTCTTATTTTTATAGCTTTCTAAAATTAATTAATTTTTCTTTTATTTTGGTAATATCTTTCTTAACACAAAACAAAATTTAATTCTCAATCCTCAACAACATTTTCATCTTAAAAGGCAAATCTCTTCGTGTTAAATATTGATCAATATTTACATAATATATGTGCACAAATTTGGCAAATACATCGTGGTTTCTTTTCTGCCTTCACCCTCAGCTTGTTCAACTATTTCTTCCTCTCATATGCAAGCTGGGCCCTCTCCTTCCTCTTGTTCTCAAGCTCCTGCACAGCCACAAATGAATATCTAATAATTTCAGAAAATCAAAATCAACAAAGTGTGAAAAGCTCACTCCTCGATTCCTGGTTACATTGTAGTCCCCTTTTCGACAGTGATCAACTTCAAAACTCCTGTGTAGCAAGGGTGGAACCAGCCTTAGAACCTGTTGTGGGTTGTGCCTTTGGGGTGGGGAGAGTGGGGGCTGGGAAGAAGCTGGGAGTGGGCTTTCGGTTCAGAATGAATAGACTTTTCTCTGATTTGGGAGGAACCCACTACAGCCACCACCTGAGTCCGTCTCTGTGAGTGTTTAGGGCTTTATCTTATCATAAGGAGCATCAGGAACACCCTCGTATGCCTTCAAACGGGCAAGTGCGGCTGCAAACCCATGCAGGTTCTAAGGCTGGTTCCACCCTTGCTTCACAGGAGGAATCATTCTGCAAACCCATTTGCTTTCAGAAAGACAATTTCTTGTGAGGAATCATTCTGCAACCCTAATTGAAAACTGAGAGTTAAAAAACGCGTGAAAAAAATCATATTTAAACAAATTATCGTAAATATCCACGTCGGTTCTAATATACATAGCGACGTCATATTTGAATAATCAACGTCAGTTTAGATAAACAAGCACCGTCATAACTACATCGGAAATCCAAAAGTCATAAAAAGAGAACGACGTCGTTTTCAGAACCACAAAGTAACCACGTCGGTTTATTAAAATACACAGTCGTTGAATTTCTAAGTACAACGTCAGTTTAGATAAAAAAGCGCCGTCATAACCACATCGGAATTCCAAAAGTCGTTCGGCAGTTGTGATAACCACGTCAGTTATGAATTATTTACCGTCGTTATAACTTTATAATACGGCGGTTTTTAATAAAAACGTCGTTGTATTGAACTGTGGGAAAATATATAAACTTTTCGTCACCTGACCTAATATTCTACGGTTTTCTCTCACCGATAAAGTATCGTAGTTTCCCTCTCATTTCCCAAAAGCAGCATCATCGTCTAAATCTTCGTCTTCATCTCCAAATCACCATCTTCGTCTTCTTCTTCGTCGGAAGGAAACTTTCTTTGCACGCCAAAGGTTTTTTCTCACTCTCTTCCCTTTTTTTACATTTCATTTGAATGCCGTCGTTGTCTGGAAACAAGATTCTATTAAATTGAGGAAATCTTTCACTGGTTTTTATTAAATACATAAGTCGATACTTTCACGACGCCAAAAGACGACAGTTCTGTCTTGTTTTCGACGATAGAATGGACACACGACGGTGGTTAAAAACCGTCATGGTGTGACAATTAATACGTCAGTAACAAGATAAAACCGTCGTCTTATAGGAGAAGAACAATCGTTTTGTGTTTTCCTTTGTAAATTTTAAACCACGTCGATTATTATGAGTAACCGACGTAGTGTATACACATTTACGTCATGAAAGATATAAAACCGTCGTCTTATTTCCATACATGGTCTAAGAGACAGTTTAATAGGACGTCGCTGTTTTAGTGTTACCGTCGTTGTTTTGTTATTATTACGTCGTTTCTGTTTAATAACCGACGTTGTTTTCCTTGCAGATTAATTAAAAATGGTTTCGAAATCTCAAAACAAGGAAGCTCAAGCGTCAAAGGCCAAATCAGGTTCAAAGGCACAAGGGGATGAAGCCAAATCAGTTTCAAAGGCTCAAGTGGAAGAAGAAAAATCAACTCAAAGCAAACCCTCGAAGAGGATGAGATTTGCCTCAACCTCCGAGAAAGACTCGAGCACAACCACATTTGTTGAGGAGCCAAAATCCGGCCGCGGTATCAGCACAATGAGCTGTGTTGTGAAGAGGAAAATTGAGAAGGTTAAGCTTGTGGTTGAGTTCAATAAAAAGGTCAAACCACATGGCAAGGCTGCTGTTGAGATGCAGTCTTACATTGGTGTTTTGGCACGCACTAGAGTCCCTCTTGTGGACAAGAAATGGACTCAATTGCCCAAGGACGTGAGGGAGCAGATTTGGGAAGCTGTTCAAATGTCCTATGTTATTGGGGATAGGTACAAGAACTTGGTCTTGTCGTCTGCCGCCAAAAAATGGAAGGATTTCAAGTATAACGTAACTAAGCATTTTATCCTTCCATTTGCACATGACAAGGAGAAGTTAAAAGAAACCCCTGCGCTTTATAAGTTCATAGAGAAATCGCAATGGGATGCCTTCGTAGCTTCAAGGTTGACCCCAGATTTTGAGGCTAAGCATGCTGAGCAGAAAGAGAGGAGGGAGAAATTGGCGTACAACCATAGGTTGTCTAGAAAAGGGTATGTTGGTTTGGAGGACCATTTGATAGAAATCATGCCCGATGTTGAAGAAATTGATCGAGCTGTTCTATGGAAGAAGACAAGAGAAGATAAAACAGGAAACATCCCTGATCCAAAGGTTGCAGAGAAGGCAAAAATAATCGTAAGTCTCACTAACTCTGTTCTAAATTTGAAAAACAGAGTGTTTTATTTTTTATAGACGTCGTACGTTTAAATAAGCGACGTTATAAAATAAATACGACGATGGGCTTAATTTACCGACGTTTAAAAATGAATAGGACGTCGGTTTTTGAATAAAGTAGATGTCTAGATAGAATTAATACGACAGATTAAATTCCTCTATGAACTGCATTTTTGTTTTAAGTTTACTCACGCACACACTCTCCCTCTTTCTGTCTATTTCACTGAAATTTGTGGTGCACAATTTCTGGAAAAGAATGCATATTTCAATCGAGTTTTTTCACTTCTTCATTAAAAGTTACGACGGTTTTATCTTATCTAGACGTTAGAATGTTTATACAACAACGGTAATTTTGTGCAGCCGTATGAAATTAAGTCCTACGTCTGTTTGTTCAATAGTCCGTCGTCTTACTTTAAATACTACGACGGTTTTGATTTATGTTTAAATCTGTTTTATTTAGAATATACGACGGATTTTTATATACCGACGTTGTAAATTATAAACAACGACGGTATTTAAATACAGACGTTTTAAATTAATACTACGTCAGTAATTTAAGAAAACCGTAGTTTTTTATAATTTACAACGTCGGTATATTTATCTGTTTTACACCCTGCTCAGTTTCTAACAACCTCTCTTTCTCTCTTTTAGGATGATTTGCAAAAGCAAGTCTCCGAAGGCACTCTGACTGTTTCCGGGACCAATGATGTCTTGACTCTTGCTTTGGGAACCCCCGAGCATGGTGGGAGAGTTAGAGGAGTTGGTGCTGGCGTTACCCCAACTCAGTTCTTCAATTTGTCGAAACAGCAGAGAGTGAAATTTGGTGACAAATTGAAGGAAAGTGTGAGGGAGGCAGTCAGAGAAGAGACCTTGAGGATTGAGGCGAAGTCAAGGGAAACTATAATGGAAGCAGTCAGAGCAGAGAGGGAGGCTATGTTGGCATATTTCCGTCAACTAGTTCCTAATTTTGATCCCAGCCAGATGCTCAAAACCCCAATTCCTCCAATTACTTTACCCCATCAAGATCAAAGCCCAAAAAATCCAATGTCTGATAAGGCAAGTTGCTCTGGGGCCACTGGTATCAAACCCCTAGCTTTGGAATTAGAAGATCCGAAGCCTGAAGCTGATACTACTGGAAAACAGACAGAGGACACGGTAAAATCTCTGCTATTTCCTATTTCTGCCTTTTAAATTTTAAATAGACGTCGCTCCTTATAATATCCGACGTTAAAATTTAAAATAACGACGGTTTATACGTCTTTTTCTTACAAGACGCATCGTTTGTAGTTAAATACCACGACGCTTTTACTTGTTTTGTAAATTATTGGACATTAAAAATAACGACTGTGTTTTCTGCCGTCGTCTAACTCTTTTATAAACCGTCGTCTATTTCATGATTTCATCAACTGCATTTTAATTAGACGACCTTTCTATAGTATAGCGACGTTATAAATTCCACACAACGACGGTTATGTATTTACCGACGTGTATAACCTTTCCTCCGTCAGTATTTACTAGAAACCGTCGTTTATATTATATACTACATCTGTTTTTTGGGTTTAGTTAGAGTCGTTTATTTTAGTTCACACACAAACTAACTTATATTTCTTTATTTATTTCTTGTAACAGGATCTCTCAAAGCTAGACATGCCACTTCCTCTGTTAGCCTTATGCCAACACGTCCAGACCAAGTTGTTGCCTACTAAGGAGGCTGTGACAGTTCACATGCCCAAGGAAGTGTTTGGCTTTGAGCATGATACCTTCCTCTTACCTGAAGATATTTTGCAGTTTGGTTCCATGGTTGAGATTGGAACCACAGTGATATCAGTATACATGAGGTAAATTAAAATCCCATTTTGTTTTACATTTCCCTTTCTTTTAAATTAAAATCTCATTTAATTGACTTTTATACATTTAGGTTCCTATTTGACTATTTAAAAATGGCAAATATGGTAAACCTTAGTTGGCCTCGTGGACCCTGGGCTAGTGAGCTCTCAATCTGGATCAATATCAGACAGAATCAAAAACCTGTCAAACCGCCTAAACACAGCAGATGGGAATCAATTTTTCTTGGTCCCTTATAATCCAGGGTTAGTACCATTTAAAGTATTTTTCTAAGCTTGTAATATTTTTCTTTGTAGTACTATTTAACCTATATGAATCATTATGTGCAGGGGTCATTGGGTGATGGTAATTGTGAGACCAGCAACGGAGACTGCCTATTACATGAATTCACTGTCAAAACGCATGGTTGACGATGACATGAAAAATATAATGAATACGTAAGTTGATTTCTTCTGATCTAAGATTTTTTTTCCTTTAAAGTATTTAAATATACGACGATTTTTAATAATACCGACGTTATAATGAACATATAACGACGGTACGTTATTACCGACGTGTTAAATAATTTATTACGTCCGTATTTTCTTAAAAACGTCGTTTCAATCATACTACCACGTCGTTTGGGTTTTATTTAAGAACGTTTTAATTTTTTCTGCTCAATTTTTTGTTATACGACGTTTTACTCTTACCGACGTTATAATGTTGTACAACGACGGTAAGTTTTTACCGCCGTTTGAAACAAAATATCACATCTTTTTTTTAAAAACTCCGTCGTTTTGACTGATTTACCACGACGGTTACTATTTGTATTTAAATTTTTTGTTTGTCATTAACACCTTTTGTTTTCTTGTATAACAGGTCAATTAAAATGTTTAACATTCATATAAACAAAAATTCACGTAAACAGCAGGCCATTTGGAAAAATCTACACATCACTCCTGAACAACCAACAAGTGTAGAGTGTGGCTATTACGTGATGCGATTCATGAGAGATATAATTCATGATCCTGACCTAAATTTCGAGAAGAAGGTAAAACTCAAAATTTTAGATATACTTTCTTTATTTTACTACGTCAGATTTTTGTTTAAAACCGTCGTTTGTATCATTATAACACGTCGGTTTTTTGGTTTATTTTGCAGTTTGAGAAGAAAAAAGATAAAGTTCAGTATAAACAAGAGGATATTGACGAAGTTAGGCATGAATGGGCAGAATTCGTGAACAACTTATTACCGAAGAATAATTTATGTACATAAATATTTATGAACAATGTTTAGGTTTATTTTAGTTTATTTAAAATATACATAAATATTTTGTTGTAATCAAGCGAACAAACATCAAAAAAATTAAATTTTGTTTTAAAACTTGTTTAGTTCCCAAATACCGACGTCTGATTCTAATTTACATGTCTCATACGTGTACATAATGGTCGTCTTCCTGTAACTGGAAATATAACATCGACGACAATTCTTAAAAACGACATGTAATAGTAATAAAAACGACGGTTTATAATTAATTCATCTTGTATAAATGAATTTTGTACTTATATACGACGTCGGTTAGTATAACCTTATCGACGTCTTAATAATATACAAAGGCGGATATTCTTAAACATACGCCTTTGTATATTTAAACAACGTCGGTTATATACAATAAAATGACGTGGTAATACGATAATCCACGTCGGTTATCCAAAAAAAGACGTCGTTTTCTATTAGTTTTGACGTCGAATAATTTTATGACGTCAGTTTGTGATGTTTAACGTCGTTGTAAAAGCATACAACGTCGGATAGGTCATTTTTCATTTAATTTTTAATGACTTTTATATTTTATTTAATTCCATATTAAATTCAAAACTAAATCCAAAAATTAAACTGAAAACTACCAAGCATTGAAATATGGCCTGAAAAATGTAATTTTAGTTTTCAAAGTTCAAATGATAACAAAATTCAAACAAATTTAGAGACAAAGCATGGTACTCCTTATACTTTACATAACATAACCCTAAAGTTTATGTGATCCATTGGTGCCCATAAATTCAAAATTATGAAATCCATATTTTAGCCTACTATTGTAGAAGGCATTGTTGTAAGGAGTCCATAGCAATTTTCGGTTCTTTTTTCTCATACTTGTGTATTTTTTTAAAATTATTGTAAAATTTAGGGTTTAGGGTTTAGGGTTTTTTGAAACGACGCCGGTTTTCTCCCGCTGTTTTTGGTCAACTACATAAACGAAGACTAATTGAATTCGGTTTACGACGTCGGTTATTAAATAGCGACGTCCGTTATGTTTACAACGTCGGTCTTAGTACCACTTAAAAACGACCGTCGTTGTTGAGAAACGCGGTACTTTAAAATTTTTGACCGCGACCTAAAATTTTCAGAATTTTCCTTTAACCTTCAAATAGTTCATTCTCTCTCTTCAACATAAATTTGTCTGAAAGTTTTCGCTCTCTCCTAGCTCTCTCTCAATATCCATGTAAGTACAACTCTAGTCCCTCTAACCTTAATTCTCTCAACTCTCTCTCAAGCTTTTGTTATATTCTCTCAGCTCTCTCTCAAAGCATTGGGTACGTAGATTCTCCAAGCTCTCTCTCAAGCAGTTGTTATATTCTCGCAGCTCTCTATCAATATCCATGTAAGTACAACCCTAGTCCCTTTAACCCTAATCTCTTCTTAAATCCATAAATGTTTTCGTTGGTAGCTATGGGTTCTTAATTGGTAGCTATATTAGGGTTCTTTTATGTTTTGGTGTTTGCATTCTTGTAATAATTACTCTCTGTTTGGGTTCTTTTATGTTTGTTTGGCCATAGGTTCTGGGAAAAGGAATGGGGATGCGAGATTTAAGCTGTTTTTTTTTTAACTACGACGACGGTTGACGGATCAAACCGTCGTCCAAATGTTTATTATACGTCAGTTGTTCATTTACTCCCGTCGTCTGAGTTTTAAGCCGCAACTGGTAGCCTAAAGACGACTGTTTCTCCATTAAACGTCGTCTTTAGGCTACCAGAACCCTGTTCAAATTTCTGGGTTTGGGTATCTTAATGACGACAGTGACTATAGATGCCGTCGTCTGAATTTATATTAAACGACGATTATTTTGTTCAAACCGTCGTCTTGTCCATGTTTTATATTTAATTTTCATTTTGTTCTCTGCTATTTGAATGAGGTAGTGTTTCATTGCTGGTCTTTCCCCTTTAATATATATATATATATATATATACAGAAATTCTCTTATGCGGACATCCGGATGTTATTATCATGCGGATGCAGTGTATTTTGTACTACCCCTCTCTGTTTTCCTGCCTGTTTACAATAGGATCCGCACAATAATAACGTGCGGACATCCGGATAAGAGAATAACTGTATATATATATATATATATATATATATATATATATATATATTTATATGAATTTTATAGAGTGTGAGATGGATAAGTCATGGATGCATGCGGATAGAAGATCGAAGGCATATGAGTTAGGGGTGGAAGGATTTTTGAATTTTGCATCAGAAAATCTTGGAAATACAACTGAGATTCGTTGTCCATGTGTTAAATGTGGGAATATTCGATTGTTTGGGGTTGGAATTATAAGGGAACACTTATACTTTAATGGAATTGACCAAAGCTATAAGATTTGGAGATGGCACGGAGAACCTTGGGAATGGACTACCAATGCTAGTAGAAATGTGGAAGAAAATGAGCAAAGTAGGTTCAGTTATGTTTCTGAAGAATTAGGGATGGATGATAATGATTTTGCCAATATTGGATCTGATCCTTATGAGTTTGCCAATGTGATTGGGGATGGCGATGAACCCTTGTACCCTGGTTGCAGTAAGTACACGAAGTTGTCGGCTTTGGTGAAGTTATATAATTTGAAAGCAAAACATGGGATGAGTGATGTTTGCTTTGCAGAATTATTGATACTTCAAGGAGAATTTCTTCCAGAAGGAAATACACTACCTTCCTCTATGTACGAGGCCAAAAAACTTTGTCTGCTTTAGGGATGAGTTATGAGAAAATCCACGCATGTCCCAATGACTGCATTTTGTATAGGAAGGAGTATGAGAATGCAACTAATTGTCCTACTTGTGGTATCTCAAGGTGGAAGGAAACCAAAGATGGGTTCTTGAAAGAGGGTGTGGCAGCGAAGGTGGTGTGGTATTTTCCTCCAATTCCAAGGTTTAAAAGGATTTTTCAATCACATAAGACAGCTAAGAGTTTGAGTTGGCATGCTGCAAGAAAATCAGTTGACGGTTATATGTCTCATCCAGTGGATTCCCCGTCTTGGAAACTTGTTGATGAAAAATGGCCCGACTTTGGTAATGAGCCAAGAAACTTGAGATTGGCTCTCTCATCTGATGGATTCAATCCCCACAGTTCTTTAAGTAGCAGATACAGTTGTTGGCCAATTATGTTAGTTACATATAATCTCCCACCATGACTATGCATGAAGCGGAAGTTCATGATGTTGACCTTACTGATTTCCGGTCCTAAACAGCCCGGAAATGATATAGACGTCTACTTAGAGCCTTTGATTGATGATTTGAAATCTCTGTGGGATGAGATTAGAGGAGTGTATGATGCCCACATAGGAGAATACTTTACACTCAGAGGTGTATTACTATGGACAATTAATGATTTTCCTGCCTATGGAAATTTATCTGGTTGTGTCGTTAAAGGATATAAAGCTTGTCCAATATGCGGCGATGATACACCTTGTCACAGGTTGAAAAATGGCCACAAAATTTGTTACATTGGGCATAGAAAGTGGTTACCAATCAATCCTCCATATAGGAGGCAACGTGCAGCTTTTAATGGGAAACCTGAATATGGTATGCCTCCCGAGCCATTAACAGGAGAAGAAGTGCTGCATATGGTTGAAGATATTAATTACATATGGGGCTCGAAAAATGGGGGAAGTGTTGGTGAGAATGATGGTGACAGAGTTTGTTGGAAGAAGAAATCAAAATTCTTTGATCTCGAGTATTGGAAATACCTCCTTGTGAGGCATGCCCTAGATGTTATGCACATTGAGAAGAATGTTTGCGATAGTATCATTGGTACATTACTAGAGATCCCTGGAAAAAATAAAGATGGGATTGCTGCTCGGTTAGACTTATTGAACATGGGGGTAAAAATTAATTTGCAACCAGAGTATGGAGAAAGACGTACTCGCTTGCCTCCAGGGCCTTGGAATTTGTCAAGAGCAGAGAAGAGAGCGGTTTGCAATTCTTTTTATGGTATGAAGGTTCCTGAAGGTTATTCTTCAAATATAAAAAATCTTGTATCTTTAAAAGATTCAAGACTTCTTGGCCTTAAATCTCATGATTGTCATACTTTGATGCAACAATTGCTCCCTGTGGCAATTCGTTCTGTTTTGGAGAAGCCTGCAAGGTATGCAATAACTCGATTGTGCTTCTTCTTCAATGCTATATGTGCAAAGACGGTAGATGTTTCCAAGCTAGATAAGTTGGAAGAAGATGTAGTAGTTACTTTATGTTTGCTTGAGAAGTACTTTCCCCCTTCATTCTTTGATATCATGGTTCATCTAGTAGTACATCTTGTCAGAGAAGTTCGTCTATGTGGGCCAGTATATTTTAGATGGATGTATCCGTTTGAAAGATATATGAAAGTGCTAAAGGGGTATGTTCATAATCGTACTCGTCCCGAAGGTTGCATTGCTGAGCGGTATATAGCTGAAGAAGCTGTAGAGTTTTGTACCGAGCATTTATCTGATGTTAGTACAGTTGGAGTGCCTTCAAGCCAGAATATGGGAGTTTCAAAGCCATTATCAGGTTGCACAGTGAGCTTAGTTGATATGGACTTGTTGAACCAGGCACATCTATATGTCTTGGAGAATACGGAGGAAGTCCTACCTTATATCGAGTACGTATGAGTTTAATTTTTCATATGTAGCCATTTTAAATATTATTACTCCTTATGTTTATCTTATATACAAGGGACCGTAATGTGTGTTTTTTTCGTGTCAATTGTAGGGAACATATGATCCACATCATGACCACTAATCCGAAATTTAGAAAGAGAACAAAGTGGCTACAAGATAAGCACAATAGCACTTTCATTCAATGGCTACGCTTTAAGGTATATATGTTATTGAATGACATATTGAACTTATTTTAATTTTCTTTCTTTCTATATATATGTTAGATTGAATTAAGATATATGTTTAATTTGCAGGTTCAAAGTGAATTTAATGGGGAAGACAATAATGGCATATCAGAAAATTTGAGGTGGTTAGCAGCTGGTCCAAGCATGGCAGTGCCATCATATAGGAGCTATCTTATTAATGGTGTCAAATTTAACACCAAGGCACTAGATGATGTGCGAACTGTCCAAAATAGTGGAGTTTATTTACTTGCACATACTATGCAAGTTGCTAGTGCCAATGATAAAAACCCTATTGTCTCTAATATGGGTTTTTATGGGGTTATTCAAGAAATTTGGGATCTTGACTACCAAGAGTTTAGAATCCCAGTCTTGAGGTGTGATTGGATAGATAACACTTCGGGCCTTGTAGTCGACGAACTTGGATTTACCCTTGTAGATCTTAGTAAAATTGGACATAGGAATGACCAATTTGTTATGGCTTCTCAAGTCAAACAAGTATTTTATGTTGACGACCCAATGCATCGTGGTTGGTCGGTAGTGTTATCAATGCCTAATAGAGAATATAATGATGTTATTGGTGATGATGTGCTAGGTGATATTAGAATTGAGTGTGAGCCATTTACTAGAGGGATACCAAATGTTGACACATTTGATGACCTAGTGGGTGAGTTTGGGAGTGAGAATATTAGAGATGGGTGTGAAGATATATGGATTGATTGATTGTTGTAATGTATGACATTAGTTATGCAGTTAATTGTATGACATTAATTCATTGCTCTGTATATCATTTTAATTCCGATAGCATTTTCATTCTGCAGGCTTTGGGCACGACAAATCAAAAATTAAAAATAATCGGTTAAAGCTGAAAATACGACGGTCAAGTTACAAAAATCGCAAAAAGAGACGTCTACAAAACAACCAACGTCGGGTTTTCGCAACCGACGTGGAATGACAACGCAAAAATGAAATAAAACCCGCCATTTGAAAAAGAAAACACGTTGGTTAATTAAAATTCATTTCAAAACGGTTAATAAATATTTAAAACAACGACGGTAAATAAATTAATCAACGACGAACAATAATGTATAACACGACGGCAGAGTTCAAAACCGACAAATTTACGAATATAGTCAATTGATGATTAACGTCGTAAAAACATTGTTGCACGTCAGTTATAATTAAACAATTGACGTCTCGGAGAATACACACGTCAAAAAAGGTTATAAAAGAGACTTAACAAAGACTAGCCACGTCATGGAATAAATAAATAACCGACGAGTAAGCATATAACAACGTCGAATAATTGAATTCTTGGGACATAGTAAAGTGTAACCACGACCTTCATTTTACAATAACCGACGTCAAATCCATAACTCAAGGTGTTTCGTTACTTTTTAACGACGGTTAGGATAAAAGTAATGACGTCTCAGAGATTACACACGTCTAAGTGGCTCACAAAAGAGACTTTTAAAATGCCAACCACATCAAAGTCTAAAACCACCGACGTTGTAAAACACCAACAACGTCCTAAAATGTGACTCCTAGGCCGTAGTAAATGGATTAAACATGACATGTATTTTAATTAACCGACGTATAATCATATAACAACGTCGAATAATTGAAATCTTCAGACATAGTAAATTATAACCACGACCTTTATTTTACAATAATCGACGTCAAATCCATAACTCAAGGCGTTTCGTTACTTTTTAACGACGGTTAGGATAAAAGCAATGATGTCTCAGAGATTACATACGTCTAAGTGGCTCACAAAAGAGACTTTTAAAATGCCAACCACGTCAAAGTCTACAACCACCGACGTTGTAAACTACTAACAACGTCCTAAAATGTGACTCCTAGGGCATAGTAAATGGATTAAACATGACAGGTATTTTAATTAACCGTCGTGTAATGTTAAATTCACATCGTTTGTTTCTATGTTCAAGCCGTCAAAATAATTTTCAACGTCTGTGGTGACCTAAAGGGTCGTGGTTATGTTTTGTTTTACGTCAGTTCAAGTAAATATACGCCATGTTAAATATTTAAGACGTCACTTGTTTTGACAAAAGTGACGTCTAATTTACCATGTTATATGTTTTAGACGTCAGTTTTTTTATTTAGTGAACGTAGTATTTATTAACCACGACGGTTTCTACGTTTTACACGTCGGTTTTGTTTTATTTAGAGACGTTGATAAAAATATTTACATCGGGTTTGTAGTTTTTTTTACATTTAACATTATTTAAACGTCTGTGTTTTACTAAAACCGTCGTCTAATATAGTCGAAAGTTGTCTTTTTATGCTTTATGTATGAAATCGACGTCGGTTTTAGTGTTTTTTATGACGTGTAATATATTAACCACGTCGGTTATTTGCCATCGTTATTTCATGTGTTAAAAGACGGCGGTCGATTTCTCGTCGGTTGTAAAACATAATTCACGACGGTGGATTCCCGTCGTCTATTTCGTTTTTTGTAGTAGTGCCTACACCACAAATTATCCATACTTGTCTATGCATAAGCAAAATACTAGCTAGAAAGACATGTAAAATGAAGGAATGTTTAGCTTAATCAAAAAGCCATTCTAAGACATGACTTGCCGATTCTTCTCGCACCTCATCCAATTCTATTTGGGTGTACATGTCCTTCCTTCTAGCTCTATATTGGATTTTTTAAATAAATAAAAACACATAGAATGTAAACACAAAATATGAACATAAGCTTAAAAAGTGCAAGATACTAAATTTGCATAAGATATGTTGTCACTTCAAATGAACCAATATGCAAATTTACGAAATCATATTGGTGAACAAGAAAATCTAATTTGTCAATCAATCTAATTAGATAACAAGAAGTCATTAATTGGATCCCACTTCATGTTTAAACTAGCAATTAAATGATCATGTGATGGGGTAGAGAGTTGGACAAGCACAGCTAGCATTTTTTCTCAATTGACACAGACCTTGTTAAATTGTAAACTGCTTAGCTAAATTTCTGATTAGTTAGTAGTTTAATTAGTTGGTTTATATTCAGCTGCATTAAGTCTCGTTAGGTAAGTTACTTGTGCTCATATGCCAAGTGTAAGGTTCAGATTGCCTTTCCTCCTAACGGTATCTATTGCCTTTGTAATGCCATGTGTCACATTCACATTGGCTAGTCTTTGCAACAGTTAGATTGTATTGGCAGCTGTAATATTCTTTTTGGTAATGAATGAAATTCAGCTCTGCTGCAACGATTTGCAGAGTGAGTGTGCTTATTCCATTTTCAGCTTCTTGTTCAAGTTTTTCTCCTCACTCTTCTTTCATTAGCTCCCTCATTCAATCCAAAATATCAACATGGTATCAGGAGCGAAGGTTGGATCTGGATAGTGGGCATTGAAGCTGTGTAGGCTGAGCTTGGAAATCCGACGAGAAATTTCAGACTCAGTTCATTGATTCTGGTCTCAGATGACTAGGTCAGGTGGGAGTGATCTTAGAGCTCCAATATTCAATGGAGAGAACTATGAGTTTTGGAAGATTCGAATGAGAACGATTTTCAAATCTCATGGGATCTGGGATTTAGTTGAAAAGGGGCTTCAAATTCCAGATTCAAAAGGGAAGAAGTTGAAGCAGAGGGGTCGTCGGATTCAAAGAAAGAAGCTCTGTTGATGAAGGATGCTAAGGCCCTAGGAATCATTTAAGGAGCTATCTTAGACGATATTTTTCCCAGACTCTCAAATGAGGAAACCTCAAAATGAGCTTGGGACATTTTACACCAGGAGTTCCATAGTGACAAACAGGTCAGATCTATCAAACTTCAAGGTCTGAGACGTGATTTTGAGTACACAAGGATGAGGGATGATGAGACCTAGTCAATGTACCTCACTCGTTTACTTGAGCTGGTAAATCAGATGAAGGGCTATGGGGAAGATCTATCCAAAGGCAGGTTAGTTCAAAAACTGCTCATTAGCCTAACCAAGGAGTTTGATCCTGTTTGCTATGTCATTGAACAAACCAAGGATATTGAGGCTATTGAGGTACAAGAAGTAATTGTTGCACTGAGGGGATTTGCTCAACGTTTAGATAGGCACTCTGAAAGCACCACTGAGAAAGCTTTCAGCAGTATGAGCATAAATCAAAAAGGGTCTCAGTCTCATTCTGGTTTTGGTAATAACAAGTCGAAGAAAAACTGGACATCAAAGGACAAGAAATGGGACTCTAAGTTTCAGAATAATACTCATCAAGGTGGAAAGAATGGCCAAGGAGACAAAGCTGAACAAGCTAAGGGAAAATGTAAGCACTGTGACAAACTACACTATGGTGAATGTTGGTTTAAAGGGAAACCAAAGTGTCATGGCTGCAATCGTTTTGGTCATTTCATCAAAGATTGTAATCAAGCAAACAAGGGGGAGAAGCTTGCTAATGTAGCAAATCAGGTAACAGAACCAGTAACTATGTTTTATGCCTGCCATTCTGCCACCATTGGTAGAAATAAGAATGTTTGGTATGTTGACAGTGCATGTAGTAATCATATGACATCACATGAGTCTCTAGTTATCAATATAGACAGAAGTGTGAATTGTAGAGTTAAGATGGGTACTGGTGACTTAGTACAATCAACAGGAAAAGGCATTTTGGCAATTGAGGTGCAAGGTGTCACTAGATATATCAAAGAGGTAATGATTGTGCCTGGATTGGATGAGAACCTGTTGAGTGTGGGGCAGATGGTAGAACATGGGCATTGGTTAGTGTTTGGTGACAATGTGGTTGATATTTATGAGGGAAAACAGATGAAAGAATTAATTGCAAGAGTGCAAATGAAAGGGAACCGATGTTTTCCCTTAAACCTTCAATATGTCAATCCTGTCATGGCTAATAAGGCAACTCTGGAAGAATCATCTTGGTTGTGGCACAGAAGATATGGACATCTAAACTACCTCAGTTTGATGCTCCTGCAAGAGAAGGATATGGTGCAGGGTTTGCCTAAACTGAAAGAGTCTGAGAAAGTTTGTTCTGGTTGTGCTATAGGCAAGAGTCACACAAGTTCCTTTAATAGAGAAAAGGTTTGGAGAGCTTCACAGCCACTAGAACTGATTCATTCTGACATCTGTGGTCCAATGCAGACCATGACTCTTGGTGGGAACAGATACTTTCTCACTTTTATTGATGACCACACTAGAATGTGTTGGGTATTTTTCTTGCAGTATAAGTCTCAAGCACTGAACATTTTCAGAAAGTTCAAAGTCATGGTTGAATTGCAGAGTGGTTACCAAATTAAGAAACTGAGAAGTGACAGAGGAGGAGAGTACACATCACAGGAATTTTCAAAGTTTTATAAAGAGATGGGTTTAGAAAGACAGCTGACAGTTTCTTATGTGGCTCCCAAACTGAGTCTAAATTCTTGGAGAAATCCCAACCACAGTTGTTTGTTTATCCCTATTGAAATTCACAAAGGATGTATGCAGTTCAAATCAAAGTTGTGGCATCGTATTATGTAATCTATAAAGCAAGATATAATGTTAGTAATGAGAACGGAAACTTACTTTTTCTGACACATCTCTTTCAAATGCATCAACAAATGACTTTACTCATTTTGCATATATATAGATTTATATATATTGGTGGAGCTAGAATTGTAAGATTTTATATATATTGGCGGAGCTAGAATTGTAAGATTCGGGATGCCAAAATAGAAAATAAAGTATATCAAATACATATGATTTAAAACTTACATGTTAGAGTTTTGAATTTAATTATGTCTAATTTATTTTAGAGAGGCCATTAACTAAATTACAAGTTGTCGATTATTAAGTGTATATATTATTGTCTACCATGCAGATCTCACGGCCTGGGGTTCCGGGCCGAGGGGATGTGCGTTGACACGTGGCTTCCTGCTTTTGGATGCGGTGCGGTTGTGTGCGGGCGTGCCAGCACGGCCTACCTTGCGTCGAGAGGTTGATGTGGATGGAAATGGTTAAGTGGTGCGCCTGTTTGAACTCGTCTTCTAATCAAACGACTGTAGCCGAGAGAGGAACTGATCTCGGCTGCAAGGTTCACGGCCTGAGCTACAAGGCCGTTTAGGGGTGGTGCTGATGGTGGGTTTTGGGCGCTGCTCCGGCGCGCTGCTCAGTGAGCGGCAGTCGTATGATATATGGGGTGAATGAATGAATAACAGAGATGGTGCTCCGGCGCCTTGAAAATCAAGGGTCGTATGATATATTGATGAATGAATTTTCCTTACAACTAACACTACTCCTAGAAAAGCAAGTAAAGATATTGAAAGTGCATTACAGGAAAATATAATTTGCTCAATGGGAGGCTTTTGTTTGGTGTTTGAACCCTTTGAAAGTAGTCTTGAGCCTTGTATTTATAGGAAGGGTTCCTGGAGGAGTTATCGAGGTTGAAATCCTGCATAGTGGAGTCTGATTAGAGCAAGTGGGTAGTCCAATCAACATTTGGGATCGTGAAGTATGGTAGTGTGACCCCATAAATCCTGGTGAATCTCGGCCGCCGCCTTGATCGTGGGTTCTGCGCATTTGGCTGTGGGGACGCATTTATTGTTCTGATAGCTAGTCACCCAATCTCTCAAGCTGCAAGAATTCTTGTGAGAATGTCTGCGTCTAATCACTCTGTTTCCTGTCGCCACAACCTGACTTCAGTCACTTCCCACCTTCTCTCGTGCATTAAATGCTTATTTGTGGCCAGTGGGTTTGCTGCAATAAACAGAGGCATTACTTCATTAAATGAAGCATGGGACCCTGCTATCACGTGATGATTTGATTTTTCGATATTATTGGCCGTGATTTTGTTCGGCCTCGGCCTCGGCCTATTATCGAGGCCGAGATGATCGTGCCTTAGCAACTTTTCCTTTGTCTACAAGAGGGCCAAATATCTTGGCAAAACGCTGCGTTTGAGCAAATGCCAGGGCCGAGAAAAGGGGCTCCTTCGGTCAGTTCATGGCCGTGATTTATTAGGCACAAACAATTATATATTATATATTATATATAATATAGTAGGGAGGTCAAATAAGTTTTTTTGGGGGGGGGGGGGGGGAGGGAGGGGCTATATAGAAATTCTTCTATGCGGACATTCAGACATTATTTATCGTGCGAATGCCATGTATTTTGTACTACATATCCCTTCTTTCTTGCCTATTTATAATAGCATTCACACGATAATAACGTGCAGACATCCGAATAATAGAATAACTATATATATATATATATAATGTATGTATCTATATGAAGATCTGCTTAGTTTAAGAAAAATATCAATGACATTCTGTGTGACTACCACACTGGGTTTACATTCCTGGAGAATTTCAAATCCCAACCATAGTTGTTTATTTTTCTAAATCAAAATTCACAAAGGATGTTTGCATGCAGTCCAAATTAAAGTTGTGACATCGTGGTATGAAATCTATGAAGTAATTAATATTTGCACTTTGTGGATAATGGCTTTTTTGATTGAATTATGATTGTAGTCATAGAATTTCTAAAATAATAATAATAATAAGACCCCACTGTGATTTTCGCTTTAGGCCTTGACTAATTAAAACACCCTAAAAATTTAGAAACTCTTCCTTTATCAACTCACCTACCAAAAAAATATAATAATAAAAAATTAACACTCTCATAAATAATCAACTAGCTATTGATTTGGTCTGGGAATATTATAGAGAGTTCATGTTTAGACTTGCAACTTGAAGATGCTCGCAATTTTTAATCTTATTGATCGAATTATTATCGTTATTTTTGCCTCTTGCGAACATCTTGAATCATTTCACAGTGTGACACTTCTGCAGCACCTCAACCTGGCCTCCAAAGAGGCACTGTGTTTTTTGTCTAACTTGTTCTAAAAAAAACATGAAAATTGCAACGAAGTTATTCTGACTCTTGACTCTGAGGAACCCAAGCTTCCGAACATTATAAATACCTTTTAAAAAACTTGACGAAGGTAAATTACAAAACCAAATACAAGGACTATCAACATGACTCGTTCTATAATTTGGCCTGTGGTTTAATAAAATGTTTTGCTTTGGAAGAAGAAAAAAAAAAAGCTAATAAAATAGGATTTTTTGGGTTGTCATACTCATACCCAGCAGATTCTAACGGTCCATTTTTTATTTTTATTTTTAAAAAAATTTATACGATTCTAATGGTCCATTTGTGAGGGCGAGGCCCATACTCTTTTTCTCAAGCCAGGCTCTAGCCTAGCCCATGCCACACCCAATTCCCACTAGTAAAATCCTCTCCAAAGTCCAAAACACAAATTACAGAAAATGTTAAGTGGTTATTATTTGATAAGTTTTAGGCATCAACTTCTTATGAATAGTTCAACATGTCCCTGAAAACTGGCTTGTAAGGGAAGTACTGTTTTTTTTTTTGGAGTACAAGCAACAGTCTAAACTAGAGGGGAGAATAATTTATCACACACATGCACACACAACTATGATGTCATGGGGATTCGAAGCTAAGACCTCTGATCTACAAGTCAATGACCTTTTTCACTGGGCTAGACGTGTTGATGGTACTCAAGAGCTCTTAAACCACTCTAGGATATGCTATTTTTTCCGATATGAGATCTTGAATCCTAGGCCATTTATTGAGTTTTATTTTTTGGGTTTATTGTATTTTAAGAATATCTTTGCGTAAATTCATTTATGAGTAATTAAGATTTAATAATATTTATTTTTTAGTATTAAAAGAAGTCTCAAGTTTGAAACCCATTTTTCCCAAATAGAACGAACAAAAGTGATAATTCGGGTAGATAGACAAAGTGAATTTTTTTACAATGCAAAACTTAATTTTACCCCTTGAATAAGATTAAAAAGAACAAAAAACATTAATTAAAATAAAATAAAATAAAATAAAATAAAAAATTAATAAATAAATAAAACAAAGAAAAATCCGGGAATGTAGCCTTCTTTTTCCACATATTCACTTTTAACAGGTTAAAATTGGTGGCTAATTTAAAAAAAAGCAACGCCAAGCACACGCCTCCACTTGTCATCTGTAGTGTGCCCCAATTCACGCCCTTAGCCGCCGCCTCTCAGTTTCAATAACACAAACAAACACAAAACCAAAACCCCAACTTGCTTTTCATTTTCTTCCTTTCAGAAAACTGTGTTTTGCCGAATAACCACACATTTCACACCCATGGCTGCTTGCTCCACTGTTGCTCCACCATCCACCTCTTTCATCAGCAACAAGGTATTCTCTTTTTGTTCAATACCCGTATAAAGTTCTCACATTTAAGTCTTAACTCTTTCTTTTTCCTTTTGTTTTCCTGTTTCACTAAACCATGTCTTCTGAAATTTGATTTGAACCGCAGAAAGATTTGGGTCTCTCTGCTTTCTCTTCCGCATCGCCGCTCTCCAGTCAGAAATGCAAGAGAACATCGAAGACAGTCTGTTCGGTCACTGCACCAAAACAATCAGAGCGCAAGCCTGCCACTACTGGCTCGGTTAGGATCTTTATTTCCCTTTTTCTTCGTTGTTTTGTGCGATTAGAATTAATGGGAATCTCCAGCTCATGGTTTTTTACATTGGGTTTTGATTCATTTTCAGGTCAAGACGGGAATGACGATGACTGAGAAGATATTTGCTAGAGCTTCTGAGAAAACCCAGTTGAGCCCCGGTGAGAATGTTTGGGTCAACGTCGATGTTTTGATGACCCATGATGTTTGTGGCCCTGGTTCCTTTGGGATCTTCAAGAAAGAGTTCGGCCAGAACGCCAAGGTACTTCATTTTTTGCTAAAAACATCAGTGTATTAAACACCCACCAGCCCAACTCCCTCTTAAACTTTAAGAGCTGAACTAGGGAGAGAAGAAATCGGGATGGCCCCTGAAGCAGCACAATCAGAAGCCATATTCCTAGGTTATCTAAACACGTTTTACAAACCAAAAACGAAAAGGAGTTGGCATAAATTTTAAGTGAGACGTAATAGGTTCATTGATCAAGTCAGGGTGACTCTCTTTATCTAGCAATGGTAATGATCACATTCAGAGATGCATAGAATAGGTTTTGGCAGGAAGTGGGTGCTGTGAATTATTCATTGCTTGAGCTTCTTTAGCTTTTCAATGATTATAGATGGGAGGTCGAGAGGAAGATTTAGAGCTTCTTGGGGGCTACAACAGGTGGGAGTTGCTCCACCCCGTTTTATTTACATTATTTGTTGAGATCTCTAGGAGGTTGTTGTTGAGAGCTAGAAATTGTTCTTTCTTAGAAGGTTTCACATTGGGGAAGGAGTGAAAACAAGTGTCTCACCTTCAATTTGCGAATGACATTTCTTTTCTTGACAGTTAGGGTGGAGAAATTTGCCAATTTTGCTCAGATTATCACTCTTTTAAGTTAAGTCAGGCCGAAAGATTAACACACCCAAGGTTGTGCTGGTAGCAATCAATATGAAGGATAGATCCAGAGGTCCCTAGCAAAGGGAGCGGCATGTGACATAGGTAGTGGAAGAAGGCTGTGTTGCTAGATGTGGAGGCTTATCTTGACTCAACCTATACTGAGTAGTCTCCCTATGTATTTCATGTCCCTTTTAAGATTGTCCAATAGGGTGGCTAGGAAAGTTGATAAATTAAGGAGTTTCCTGTGGGAGGCGTGGAGGGAAAAAAAATTGATGATTAATAAGTTCGGATATTATTCAAGCACCAAAAGAAAGGGGAGGGTGAACTATCGGAAACTATATAATAAGAGATAGAGTAGAGTTGGCTAAATCCTTGTGGTGCTTCCCTCAGGAGCAGAATTGAGTGTTAGGGATCCAAATGCCCCGATAATTGGTTGATGGATTTTATTTGCCTGACTCATAGCTTGATGGCGTATATTTGGTTTTTTTTAAGCTTACATCTTCAGCTCTGTCTTGCTGTGTGTTTTTTTACTGTTAAAAATGTCTATTTTCCATATCTGAAATTTGTAATCGCTGCATTATTTATGTTTTCTTGGGGGATAAATATTGCATCATTGTTTTGACATTACAGGTTTGGGACCGTGAAAAGATTGTAATTATACCTGACCATTATATATTTACAAGTGATGAACGTGCGAATCGTAATGTGGATATTTTGAGGGATTTCTGCACAGAACAAAACATCAAGTACTTCTATGATATCAAGGATCTGGGTAATTTTAAGGTGTGGCTCTGAAGTCGTATTGTTTCTTATGGTTTATTTGCTTTTATTTTCAGATATTGAGTTTAACTCACAACTTTGCAGGCTAACCCAGATTATAAGGGTGTGTGCCATGTTGCTCTTGCTCAAGAAGGCCATTGCAGGCCTGGAGAGGTACTTTCATTTTGCAGAGTTCACTACTATTTTATGGCTTTACAATCCAAAACAGCAATCAAACACTTTATATTGCCTTCAGGTCCTACTGGGTACAGATTCTCACACCTGTACTGCGGGAGCTTTTGGACAATTTGCTACTGGAATCGGGAACACTGATGCAGGTTTTGTGTTGGGTACTGGGAAGCTCCTGCTCAAGGTTTGCAGATGTTTCAGATTTGTTTTCATTTCTACTTTCCCAATCACATATACTTATCACTGACCGAAAGATGTCATGCAAATGGTGTAATTCCACGGATATTTTGGCTTCCATTAATATAATATTGGTTAATACGGGTCCCATTCTCCCTGTTTAGCTTTCATATTGTGTTTCACACCTATCAAAATCTTCTGAGGCATTGATATTATTTGCTGATCTTGTGACACCAATGGTTTGGGAGTTATTTCTTACCTTATGTGTAATTGGTGATGATTTTAGAGTAATTTAGAATTAGTGTCTAAGTTTGTGTAATAAATGAAGGGCTAATGAATCATCAACATTGTTATAATGGTAGAGATATTTCGGCTTGTACGTTGGATTATGTCTTTGGTATTGGTATGAATAATGACATGTACAAATTGTTTGAGGGGGTAGTGATTCAGTGAATGATCGACATTGGGATATGCATAAACATTTCTGTTCTGGATATGAACATGTCATCTAGGTGATGCCCCATGTGTTAATGTTACATGTATTGATAGAAACATCAATTTTTGACAACTAGTTTTTGACTTGAAACATCAGGAACTATGTATGTAGTTGTACAAATTCGTAATTTTACTAAATTATGTCGTAATAAGTGATATGAAAGCAATATAAAATGTGCTTCGGATAGTAGGTGGTGACAAACAATAGGATTGAATAAGCTGCATGTTATTTAAATGAATGGTGTGTGGGCTGACGTCCAAAGGTGTGTATCTATAAGTTTTTAGAACTATTATGCCATCATTCTGCTTTTTTTATTTGTGGCCATGAAGGTGATGATAGTGCGCACTTGAAAGGATTTGATTTAGACATTTTTGGATGGTTGTGTTTGGCTAGAAGTAACTAAAATTGCCTGAGCCGGGTACATACATGCAATATCAAAGAACTGACTGTAGTACCATGTGTTTGTTATGCTAAATTCATGTCAAGTAAGCACTAGCACCGCACTTGTGCCATAAACCCTAGATTAAATAGTCTAGGTGGATGTCTTAGAATATTATTTCTTTTATCGTAGGCATGTTCAGTTTCTAATATTTGAGAATGGGGTATACTCCTCGCTTGGGTTTCTCAATTTTCAAAAAGTCAAAAGCACACAATAGTAGTTGTTAGACACGTAGAAAACAGGTCAGGAATCCACAAACTATGGAGAGCAAAAAGGAAATGGTGCTTTTCTAGAAGCTAAATGTGTTTGTCATTCCTGTATGAGCTGTGTGTGATCTAGGTAGTTAAATCTCGAAATTCATAATTTCTGTTGTGGTCAGTAAATTGTGTTGTGTTTTTTTACTTTTCTGATTGCCTTCTTTAAATTGCAGGTACCTCCAACATTGAGATTTGTGATGGATGGTGAAATGCCTGACTATTTGCTTGCCAAAGATTTGATTCTGCAAGTAAGTTTAACCAAGTCTAAAGGCATTTGTTTCCGTTCATTGTTCATGACATACTGAAAATTTAAAATATATCAGTTCGATAGAGCTTATGATTTTCAGTTGTTTGATCTATAACTTGATGAACACAACCAGTCTTCCTGTTGTTGCCCTGATAAATGATTTTCATCTGGCAGATTATTGGTGAAATATCTGTTTCTGGTGCAACATATAAAGCTATGGAGTTTGTTGGCAGCACTGTTGAAAGCTTATCTGTAAGTGAAATTTAAAGGTCTCACTGAATGCGTGTATGATGACATGATTCATCTGGTTGCAGTTGTTAATTACTCTTTAATGAACCTGTGCTGGACAGATGGAAGAAAGGATGACATTATGCAACATGGTTGTTGAGGCTGGGGGTAAAAATGGTATTGTTCCTGCTGATAGCACCACATATAAGTACCTTGAGGTTAGTGCTATATCATCAAATGCTATGATAGCTCTCTCTCTCTCTCTCACATGCACACAATGGTATGCCTTATGGCAGCAGGCCCAAGGCTGAGTTTAGAATCAGTAGAATGGGGTTGGGAGCAAGCCTTGCCTTAGAGCCATGCATAGGGTTTTGCTTTTATCTTATCACAGACGTTACTTTTTCATGGTGGTTTTGCAACAGATCTTGTTCTTTTTTTTTCCCTGTCACATACATTTGTGTTGTCTAGCACAACCTGTATAATATTATGTGTTGAATTGCAGGATAAGACTTCTGTGCCCTATGAACCTGTATACAGTGATGACAAAGCAAGGTAGTTTATGCTATTAAATACCCACACTTTATTATTCCGTTTCATGATCCAGCTTATAATGTGATACTTCTGTTGTGTAATAACTTTGAAATCTGAAGCATGTATTTGCATTCAATGTAGACATGCACTCTAAAATTTTCTGTTTAGTTTTATGGTTAATGCATTTTTAAGTACCTTCAAGATTTACCAGTATTATGAAGTCAGCTTTCCAGAATATGATTTTATTGGGATTTTGAGGTTCTAATTCTAAGCTAGAATAACCAGATATCTTTCTGCAGTCTTCTTTTTGAAAATATACATATTTAAATGCCATATTTAAGTACTATGTGGTCATTTACCATTGTAGCTTAGTTCAGATTGTATCACTGGCTAGTAACCTTATCATTTGTAAATTTTTGTCAGATTTAAGAGAATTGAATGTTAAAATGAATAATTCATGCTGGCCTTTTGTATCCCTTGTATTGACCTACTTTATTTTGGTCCTTAATAATCATGATATTTGGAAATTCATTTGTATTAATAAGTTTGTTTTGTTTGCATCTAGATTTCTGTCTGAGTACAGATTTGATATCTCAAAACTAGAGCCATTGGTGGCAAAGGTGAGTAGCACATAGATTAATCTCATAATGTTTAGTCTCTGTTTTAGATCTTCAAAGGTTGCTAATTTTTCCTCTCTTGTCCTACTAATGTTTTTTAATTATTTTGCAGCCTCATTCTCCTGATAATCGTGCTTTGGCAAGAGAATGCAAAGATGTGAAAATTGACAGAGTATATATTGGTTCTTGTACTGGTGGAAAAACAGAGGATTTTATGGCTGCAGCTAAAGTTTTTCTAGCATCAGTAAGGAGTCAAATCTCTATAGCTCAAGAATTTTAATGTTGTTAGCATGTGCTAGACTTTGATAAGCATCGGAATGTTTTGTTATCAAATGCATGCATATAAGTGTAGTTATGCATTGATGATGATTTGCAATTTGTAAATCACATGCATTTTGCTAATCAAAATTTATGCAGTCAACCTGTATTTTCTTTATCATATTAAATTTCACCATTATGTGGGTTATGGTATGCTGGTACAGTTTGGATTTTTTTATTCAATGTTTTTATTTGTCGTTTTTAGCACTTGCTTTTGGTAGTGAGTGCATGTTTGTATTGTAGATCCTTCTACTGTTTCACATCCAGGTTTATATTTGATTTTCTGGGAAATTTTCTCGTTTCTTGGTTTTAGCTTTAAAGATCTAATTGCTTTACTGCAGGGCAAAAAGGTCAAAGTGCCAACATTTCTTGTGCCTGCTACCCAAAAGGTTTGTCATGCTACAGAATTAAGTGCTTAGGCGACAACGTCTGTAGTATAAATTTATGAAGGAATCTATGAAATACATCATGATAAAATCTTATATTTTGCATATGCTAAAATCTGTAGGTTTGGATGGACGTGTATGGTCTTCCAGTACCAGGATCTGGTGGCAAGACTTGCTCACAGATATTTGAGGAAGCTGGATGTGACACACCTGCAAGTCCCAGTTGCGGTGCTTGCTTAGGTGGTCCTAAAGACACCTATGCTCGCTTGAATGAACCTAAGGCAAGTCTATTCCTTAACCTGCAACACATTCGCAATGGTCATGCCCTCATGTTCAAGGAAAAATGAATTTGGATTAAGCAACTCTAAAAAACATGTTTTTGGATATTGGAACATCCACTTCTCAGTGCTACTAGCCTACTATTATTGGGTGCCACTTTATATGAACAAGGAAAATATCTTCGTTTTGATAACTATTTTTTTCTTTATTTCTGTGGTACATTATACCATTTTGTCTTTGCAGGTATGTGTCTCAACAACAAACAGGAACTTCCCCGGCCGAATGGGCCACAAGGAAGGCGAGATATATCTTGCTTCCCCCTACACGGCTGCTGCATCTGCTTTGACTGGTTATGTCACCGACCCGAGAGAGTTTTTGCAGTAGGCAATTGATATCATCATAAATTTGATCAGTGTGTTTGCTTTGTATTCTTGCCACTATAAGTTATCAGATAGCGGAGATTAAGGAATAATGGGAAACCATTCCCAAAGGTTTTGTATGCTGTGATTAGGTCAGTGCCATATGTATTTATGTGTGTAATTGTTAGTAAGAATGCTAGAATGTTTTATGACCAGAAAATAAAGGGTGTCTCAGTGAACATCACTGGACAACTTTTGGTGACCTCTGCTTGCATGAAATTTGTTCTAATTTGACCTTATCCTGATTTTAGAAGTCATGTTTAAGTTGTACGGAAAATGCTCACATACAAGGAATGTATACAACATCCATCTCACATCCATCCCTTGTGTGCTGGTTGGACCAGTTATTGTAAGAGAGGCATTTTAATAGAAGTGCAAGATACAACATAATAGTGGAAGTTTCTCCATTCGAAAACCGAAATCGTGTGGCTTTTGTTTCTTCCTTCAAGTTCGTAACAGGTTGAGTGTGATTGCGGGTTCAACCCTTCTTAATAAGCAATTTGCTATTTCTCCGTGCTGTAACATAAAAATTGCAAAACCAGATCCAATGTGGGGGTTTTCTGCCCGTGGGGATTTCCGATTTCTTAGTTGGTTTAGCTGGAAAACCCTAATTTTTCAGCTAAAATCAATGATTATGAGGCTTGGCTTAAAAGCTTATCTGCACTTCAATAATACAGGTTAAACTTGAACCATGGACCTCTGTTTTCTAAATGGGTCATGCTAGGGAGACCAACTTGGGATACCAACTTGTGTACCAACTCTCTAATAGAGGTGGAGCCCACCAATACAAGGGGTCTCACGCTCTATTAGAGAGTTGGTACACAAGTTGGTCTCCCTAGCATTTTCCTTTCTAAATTAGGAGAAATAACACTTAACTTTAAAGCTTATTGCAGCATTTAATCTATTTGTTTCAACATTAAATGTTTTCATTCAAATTCAGAGGATAGAAATTTTGGTTTAAACAAACTCTTTTGTGCCTTTTGCTGTTGAGCATCGAAGTTGGTGTCTCAGCTGTCATAAAAGAATGCTACACTTTATTTTTGTGGTCTGCATTATATACTTGCACTGGTTTAAGAGTTTTCAGACAATGTCCACAATTTTCTCCAGCAAAACAAAAAGAAACCTGAAAAATAGAACTCCAACTTGGGTAACCCCCATCACTTTTGACATATATATTGCTTATAACTTGGAAAAGGGATTGTCGTTGCAGGTCTGTGTCTCAACAACAGACAGACAGCAACTTCAAATACCAGGTCGAATCTTGCTTCTCCATATACTTCAGAGGACTTGGAAAGCATCATAAATCTGAACTTTGGTTGCATATGCTTTTCATTACTCAAAGAGTTAGCCTCTATGTGTTAATAAAGTGGGGATTCAAACCCAAGACTTGTGGTGTGCAAATCAAGGCAAGGCCATTTTTTACTGGGTTAGATCCCATTGGCTTTGTTTTGTTTTCTTTTATTAAAACTATTTATCTTGAACTTGTTTTTACTAGATCAAAACATTTATTCTCTCATTGATTTTTGAAATGCACCAAACAAACACCATTGTTATTATTTCTATTTTCAGTGACTTTTATGCATCATGGTGAAGATCACTTCCTGCATAATAAATGTACATTACTTTGGGGAGGGTCTGTTGACGCTCGGCATACACCGAGCCCATCTGTCTAATAAAAGCATGACACGTGGGCCTCGTACGATGCACCAGAGTAAACTATCCTTCCTCGGCCTCGGCCTCTGAGTTGTCCTAGGAAGATCAAAAGGATATAAACCAGACACGTCGATGACAAGACCCCCTCTGACCGCCGATCCGCTGCGCCTCACGAAGCGTGCCCACGTCCCTTCCAAAGCCAGGTGTAAACCGTCCGGGTCTCCACCCCACCAGATGGGATTGCCACCGTGTGCAACAGGCTATTCTGCCCACGCCTGCCCCCTTGTAAAAATGTAAGGAGGACGTCATGAGCGGAGGACGTGGACAAACCCCGATCAACCATCCTCTAAGATCTGATGTGACATAAACGGCTCGGCTCCGAGCCGAGGTGGTTGGCTTGTAATTTAATTCATTTTTTATTTTCCCTATAAATAGAGTAGGAGTTCTTGTAAAAATGGAACATGACTTTGAGATCTGCCAGAGAATAGGAATAAGAAGAAAAACCTTGTTATGTTGTCGTATAAAATCTCTTTTCTCCAAAGTCCCTTTTTTCCTTGGAGACCTCTTTGATATAATCGTATTACCTTCATGTTAACCATTTGAATATCTGTGGTTGAAACAGGGTCCTTAGGAAAATACCAAGTTTAAAACATCTCTCGCTAATATAATTGAAAAAAAATTAAGAACATGTTATAAAAGTTTAAAAGTTTTTTTAAATTTTTTTTGCCTAATTCCACAACACAGTAATCAATTAGCAGAACACATGCCAAAATGTCTGCACAAATGAATCCAAAAACCAAACAATTGTCACAATCAAACAGAAGTCTCTCAGCCATAATCAATATACCAAACCCCACCACAAACTCTTGCTGGGTCATAGTCTTGGTCTAAAATTGGCCACTGTGTGCCTTGTATGTCATTAAAGCTCATCACTTGTGACTGTCTTTTTCTTCCACCCATTAAGGGCTTCCTAGGATCACTTTACAGTGCAACCCAGAAAGGGGAAATGGTAATAACTTAAAGCTTTCCAGCTGTTGGGTTCCAATTCAATTATAAGTGTTTTTCTTGAGGCTGCATGCTCAGCAAGTTTTGGTGAAAGTGAAGATGAGCTTTAAATTCAGACCCAAACAAAAAATAAAAATTCAAGAAGAGCTTTAATGATGGCTTAGTCATTCAATTACTGTTCAAATTTAGAAAAGGTTGAAATTGGCAGAGTCAATTAGCCATTTTCAGTTGTAACTTTCTGCCAATGAAGTCTTTATGTTTTTCCTTCATCAAAGATATGGAATGGAAACCAGCAAGAAAAAGCATGCAAGTCAGATCAGAAAGTTGAACAGAGACTAGCATGACTGTGAGCATTAATAAGATACAGTTGTCCCACAAATTAATTAAAAGAAGGTAATTATGGTAGAGTAGGACCACCACTGTCCAGTATCCATCAACTCATTGGGTAGTAATCTGCGGTAAAAAACTAAATGATTACATAATTTTTACCCTCTACAAAGAACAACTTTGTTGAGAAAAATACAGAACAAAACAAAAGGCCCTGATGCCAATCAATTAAAGTGTTGAGGTTTATCTAGAGAAATTTTGTTTCCGACCCTGATGCCAATCAATAAAAGTTTGGAGGTTTATCTAGAGAAATTTTGTTTCCGATGATAACACCACGTGACATGACACGATAACACCACATGACATGACAGTATACTCCAATTATAACAAGACATGACAGTGTACACCAATTATAACAAGTTTAGTGCATCTTCACCACTTGGGACTAGGAGAATTGTTTAGTTATAAACTTATTACCAATTGTACAAGTCTTGAGAGTTTCTGCCAAGTAATATCTGATTTTACCATCATCATGTTAGATAAAAATTTCATAGCAGAGTCACAAAAAGGTATGGAGACACACAAGCTTTAATCCAATTGACTAAGGTAAGAGCAGAAAGAGCAACCGAAGAAATCACAGACCATCAAAATGATGACAATTTCTTCTACAGGCTAGAGCTCTTAGGATTATGACAGTTTTGACCCAAAATAAAAAATTATTATGACACTCAGAAGATTGGGGTCCCCTCCATTGTTGTCAGTCGTACCAGTTAGCAAGAGCAGGCAATCGTTGTGAATACAAAACCACAGCTACCACCAATAGAAAATGCATACATATTTTCAGAATTGAGTAATTATGCTACCAATTTAGTATAATTGTTGTACCATGATTCAAAAGTCAAGTTAAAACTTGAGGCTGAAGTACAAATAAATAAATAAATTGCTAATCAACACAACCAAAATAATTAATAAATAACAAAAACCATACAAGCTTTTCTTCTATCACCAAGAAAAACGAGTCCACTAGATTGAAGCAAACTCAACACTCTAGATATGAAGTGCTCCCATATTTACAGTATGAGAAAGCAGCATATGTAGCCGAGTATGCAGGCCTGTATGCTAGCACTATGTAAGAGGCTGTAAAACCTAAAAAACAATATGGCCTACCAGAAGAAAAAAAAAAAAAAAAAAAAAAAAAACCAGCAAGAACCAGAGAATGGTTTTGAAAGAAAAGCAAGCAAAGCCCAGTGGAAGCCGATCTTCACACTCTGTCTCATCAAATTTCTACTTCCTTCTGTTGTCAAACTGTAGGTTTCCTTCATCTTACCAGACTTAAAAATAATCGGGCAGCAGCACCTATTCTAGATAGGTTTGTTTCTTTGTCTCTCACTGCTTTCTTGAAATCTTGGAGCTGTAAATAAATGATTAATCGGGATTAGACAAGAGGTCCTCATAATCTCGTATGAATGCAATAAACTAACAAACTGATATCGGAAAGCTATATACAGGCTTGAAGATATTAAATGCATACCAAGTCCATTAGCCTCAGAGGTCCTCATGATACGAAGCCTTTTCACTGAGCTGATGAACATCCTATATACCATAAAAATAGCAAACATACTGTCAGCATTATTTACTAGAAAGTAACAGACAAAGGAAACTCCGGGAATGTCAAATTAGATGTTACTATGTACATTGCTCTCTTTATTTTTTTAGGTTCACCATCCCATTTTCTTTTTAACAAAACTAATAATTAGAGGTAGAAGCATACCCCCAAGGAACATCTCCTACAAGCATCCAATCTCCTTCTTTATCTTCATAAGTGAGTACAAACTCAGAGGATCCATCCAGAAGCTTAGAGGGTTTTGTTGCTTGTTCCTTGTCTCCACCTGACATGAGCACAAAACCATTGTCATACAATCGTAGTAACATCACATACACAGTGCATCAAAACTGACCAATTGATGATCATAACATGAACCAAAACAAAGAGCCTCCATTCTTTTGAGTTAAAGTACTCGTTTCAATTGTGCCAAAGGTACCAAAGGCAAAGAAAGAGAACAAACCAATAGCTGTAGTGGGGCTGAAAAACATGTCCTCCAGTGTTTGAGCTAATGTCTCATAGCAAGAGTGAGCATTCATATCCACTTTCCTCCCTATAGGAATTCCATCCATGTTCACCTTCACAAATCCGAGACGCCCTTTCTCTTTAGCACTTGTCTTATTACCCATGTTAATCTTCTTCTTAGAAGTGTCCTTAGATTTTTCCCCATCTTCCTTGTCATCTTCAGCCCTTGCAGTCTTTGCTTGGTTAACCAAGCTATTCAACCTTGCAGCACTAATAGGTGGCCATCCCACAACTTGACTGTTTTCATAACACAAAATACAACAATCAATGATCCAAAATACAAAACCAGAGATACAGAGCATTCATAACCTTAATTGTCAGAATAAACAATACATTCTCTGTTTTTTTTCCATAATTTTTTTATAAAATACATAGCGGGCATTCAACAGTGTATAATACTACAATTCAATGGCGTATAAAACACATTAAATTTAAATAAAATATTTAGGACTAGATAAAGAGAGTGAAAGATTATAGTTCTTTTTTCTATAATTCAATAGTCATAAACAGATTAAAAACTAGATGCAATATGAAAAAGATTACAGACTGATAATAATAGACCAATATTAATCAAGAAAAAAGAAAATAAATATATGAAACAGAAAATTGTTATTAAAAAAAATTCTTTTAAATTTTTCTTAAGAGGGCATAAAATAAGCCAAGCGAACACAGCTACTTGGTTTTTCTTAAGTTTTCTATTTTCCTGGACTGGACACAAAAACAAGAAGAGAATGTGCAATTTCTCAGTTTTCTCAGCAGTCAAACACAAGAACATAAGAGTAAAAATTTATACTTTTTTATGAATAAATATATATATATATAAAAGAGCTTACTTTCCATGAATAGCCTCACCTTACAGCAGTGGGAGAGCCACCCTCTTGAGAAACAGAGTCAGCAGCTCTCTTAGTCCCAGAAACAGCAACAGCAGAAGAAGCATTGGGTCTGTGAGAGAACCTAGAAGAAGGAACTGCAGAGCCCACCATGGAAGGGAAGTCTTTAGCAGTCAAGATTCTACCACGCTCACCCCATGCACATGGCTTTGGCTGCTTCCCTGCACCACCACCTCCACCACCACCAAGGCTCAGGCCCAGCTCAAGCTCTGCCTCAGCTGGGTATGAGGTTACCTCAGATGACATCCCCACATAGTCTTGCTCCACCACCTCCACCTTTGACATTGCTGACTCATTTGATGAGCCCCCGGAAGACCCACCACCACCACCACCGAGTAGCCCAAGTGTGCCTTCCATGAATTGATCAAGAAAGAGACAGGAGAAAAGGTTGAAGATTTTGAAGAGGTCAAAGAAATTAAGGTTGAAGAAATTGTGGGTTTGAGAGAGAAAAGACTGGGAGTTTGAGAGTTGTGGGAGTTTGTTTGTTTGTTTGTTTGTTTGAGAGTTGTGTATAATAGATGGACCACAAAGGAAGAAGGGGAAGAATGCAAAGGCAAAAGCAGAGCAAAGAGGGAAGGAAGGGAGGGGTAGGTTGGAGAGGTGGTGGAGAGAGTGATGATGATGGGGCCCATATGTCTGCTAGTGCGCCTTGCACTCTCACCACCCACCCTCATTTTTCCTTGACATGATTCATATCTTTCAAGAATCTGTTTCTCTCTGTTGGGTCTCGGTGTTGTCCTAAAAGAAACAAAATTGATTGTTTTCTAATTTGGCTTTTTTATTTATTTTATGAAGAGCCAACCAGTCTAGTCTATTAAAAAAAACTCTGATTTACAGATCAGTAATTTCATGTTCGAACCCATGATACTTTAGTAATGTGTGTGAGGAAACCCTCTTTCTCCGGCCTTACTTTGGTGTTTTTTTTTTTAAAAGGAAAATACTTTCCTCCTTATCAGATAAGTACAAGCTCAGTGTGACATGTATGCAAAAAAAATTTCTTTTTGTGTTTTTGATGAATTATTTTTGCATATTTATCAAATCGTGATTCGTATGAAGGAGGAATATAAAGAGGCAAGTAGTATAAAAAAAAAAAATTATAAAGACTACCTTTTTTATAATAAAAAAAGTATAGATAGAGAGAATCATATTATAAAATTTTATGTTGAAGCATATACAAATTGGAGCTGCTAGGTTGCTGTGTTCCTCTAATTACAAAGATTATCTTTAGCTTTTATGGTCATTTGTGCGGGCATGATAAGGTTTAGAAGAAAGAATTAATGGGAATAATTAAAATAATAGTGTGGTGGTATGATGAAAGGTTGGAAATGATACAAGTTCCTAGCTAGTATGATGGTATTTTTAACTTTTTGGTCTTGGTATGATGGTTAATGATAATATTAAACTTTGGCTTGTCGGGCCTTTTAATTTGGACAATCAGGAAAATGGGGATTCTACTTGCATATACTGAAAATTTATGCAGGTAACAGTGCTACTTCTTGGGATGTCAATTGCTTTTACTGATTAAGTATTATTATAGGCAGCATAGGTCTCATAAGTAGGAGCCCCCTTTTTTTTTTAATCTAATCAAACAAATTATTTACTTAATTTTCTTTTTCGTTCTTCATTCTGCAATCTAAGTTTAATAACTTTTAATTTTAAATAATGCAGATAGAACGTAAGATGACAAATTAAAAATGAGAATAACACTTTTCTTCTCTTTTCTCGTTAATTTTAGGTTGTATGGTTGTTAACGCGGTATTTCTTTTCTCGTTGAGAAAATGCAGTTTGAGTAAGAAAGTAAGATTGAGAAATACCATTCTCAGAGTGTCTGTTTAGGTAATGAGCAAAGATTCAAATCTGTGGTTAGCAAATACCACTTCTTTTTAATTGAAATTGCTACATAATCCTAGACCTAAATTACAATTATTCTGCTCAAACTAAGGAGTAGAGATCACTATTAATTTGAGATTAGGTGTCCCTTAGCTTTGCTTAAAGTATAAAAAGCAAAGGTTAAAAACTAAAGGTTGAGTCTTTTTACAAGCAAAAAGCATTATTCTGTTCTTATTTCTCCTTATGTGCTGTCTACTATTGGGAAGACAAAGGGCACAAAACCTTGTTTTAGAAAGTTGAGACCTAAAGAGAGATGCACTGACAGTGGATGGTGGGCCCTCACAGTAAAGCTGAGAAAAATAACAAGAAAGGGAAAGCATATTTATTATTATAATAGAACAAACTTAATTATCATTAAAAATTATGGAATTAGGGGACCACTTCTCAAGAATTTGTTTTTCGTAGAGATGGTCTAATCAATTGATTGTTTAGGAAAGAAAGGTACAAATAAGTCAATGTTGCAATATATAGTTTGCCCCTATGTCTAATTTTATTACAATTAACTAACAATTGTTGGGTTACTTACTACTTGCACTGTAAAAAGTTAAAAATCAAGTTTATTTACCATCTAAATAACCTTTCTGGCTTATTCATTATATATTATTTTATTCTTGAATAAGTATTTTATGTTAATGATTGGTTACATACTTCTAATCTTTGTCGTTGAATTGCATTCATTAAATGTGTTTGTAGTCTATTTGTTCGTTATGGTTTATTGACTCTCCTTCCAATTTTTTCTTCTATATTAGTATTTTTTTCAGGAAGAGTGAGATCTGAAATTGGTTTCAATTTCTTATGGAGTTCATAGTAAACACTTCCAGGAGCAAAAATGAAAAGAATATGCTCTTAAATTTAGAGAGGTGTGCACAAGACAATTAAACACATATGCGCTCGTGGATTTAAAACTCCAACACTTGTGAGAAATCAATATTTATATAAGATTTTCCAAGAAAAAATGTTTGTCTTATGTGAAAATGGAGGAGTTTTTTTTTTTCCATGCATGACAAAAATTCTCCTATACTTGTTTCGACTGTAACAATTTCGGTAATAGGAAGGAATAACATATTCCAATTTTAAATTGTAGCAAGCGTAGACGTGGCAAGAAGGGTTGCATGGCAATTAAACTAGACATGAGTAAGGCCTATGACCGTGTGGAATGGAATTTCCTGGAGGAGATCATGTTGAAGCTGGGGTTCCACTCTCAGTGGGTGGAAATGCTGATGGCTTGTGTCCGTACAGTTACCTATTCCTTCCTTATTAATGGGGAGCCTCGGGGCAACTTGCATCCTTCTAGGGGCCTTCGTCAGGGGGACCCTATTTCGCCCTACCTGTTCCTGTTCTGTGCGGAGGGCCTTACTACCCTGCTTAATACGGCTGAGCGTCGTAGGGAGCTGCAGGGCATCACCATCTGTCGTGGGGCGCCGAGCGTCAGCCACCTTTTCTTTGCGGATGACAGCTTTATCTTTGCTCAGGCTACCTCGGCTAACTGTTACCATTTACGACATATCCTTGAGTTATATGAACGGGCCTCGGGACAGAAAATTAATTGTGGGAAAAGTACTGTAGCGTTTAGCTCAAATATCCCTATTGACGTCCAGGGGACCTTGGCCCAGCAACTCGGCGTCAACAGGGTTTCTCACCATGACCTTTATCTGGGGTTGCCTATGGTGGTGGGACGCTCAAAAGGTATTTGCTTCCAGAGCCTTAAGGAGCGTGTTTGGAAGAGGATGCAGGGTTGGCAGGACAAGACTCTCAGTATGGCAGGCAAGGAAATCTTAATTAAGGTGGTGGCCCAAGCTATTCCTACTTACACTATGAGTTGCTTCCTGCTACCCAAAAACTTTTGTTCCGATCTTGAGCAACTTATGGCAAAGTTCTGGTGGGGTCAGCATAGTGATAGGCGTAAAATCCATTGGATGCGTTGGTGCAAGTTGGGTCTCCCAAAGAGCGAGGGTGGGTTGGGTTTTAGGAGTCTCTATGCGTTCAACCTTGCTATGCTTGCTAAGCAGGGGTGGCGCCTCCTTCATAACCCTGATTCTCTGATCTGCAAGCTTTTGAAGGCTAGGTATTTTCCCCACTCTTCTCTCCTGGATGCGGTCCCGGGTTCCAAACCATCATTTGTTTGGAGTAGCATTCTCTCTGCTATGAAGGTTATTACCCGTGGTTCTCGGTGGCGTGTGGGTAATGGGTCCGATATTAAGGTTTGGGGGGACCGTTGGCTCCCTAGGCCAACCAGCTTTGAGGTGGTTACTCCTCCTGTTGTGGGGCTTGAAGAGCTAAAAGTCAGCAGCCTCATTTGTGGGGCGAGCCAACCCCAGTGGAATATGCCACTTCTTACATCCCTGTTCCTGCCATTGGATGTGGATGAGATTCTCACGGTGCCTTTAAGCCTCCGGTCTCCCCCAGACTGCCTCTTTTGGCATTTTGACCGTAAAGGAAAATTTTCTGTTAAGAGTGCGTACCGTGTGGCTCTTACTTTGTCGACTGACCCCGACCCACCTTCTTCCTCGGTTTCGGGCATGGCTCAATTGTGGAAGTGGGTTTGGAATGCAAAGCTCCCTGAAAAGATTAAATTATGTACCTGGCGTGGTATCCATGATATCCTTCCTACGTGTTGTGCTCTTGCTAAGCGGCGGGTCTCTTTACCGCATCTGGGGTGCTGCGTTTGTGGAACTGCGGAGGAGTCAACTTTGCATATCCTCCGGAATTGCCCGTTTGCTCAGGCGGTCTGGCGTTTGCTCCCGGGTCTTCTCTCCTCTGATAGGCACGCTGACTTACCCTTACCAGATTGGCTTTTCATCTCTTGGCGTGAGTTGACGTCCGATGCTCGTGCTTTGTCCATGGTTGTGATGTGGGCCTTGTGGTCTAACCGGAATGATGTTACATGGCGTAGCACGCAGCGACAGCCGCATGATCTCGTTCAGTTTGTGCTCCTATATATGGAGGAGTTCCGGTGTGCTAATGACCAACCTACGGGTAGTCATGCCTCTCTGGGTGCAAGTTGCTGGAGCTGCCCTCCTTCAGGCACGATCAAAATCAACTTCGACGGGTCCTTCCACATTGGGTCGACTGGGGGGGGTGTTGGGATTGTCATTAGGGATGAAAATGGGAGATTTCTGGCAGCCCTTGCGAAGCGTGTGCTATTTGCTAGTTCTGCGGAACATGTTGAGTGCCTGGCGGCTCTTGAGGCTGTTCGGTTTTGGTGGAAGATGGGGGGGCAGACGGTCAGGTTTGAGGGTGACTCGCTCAATACTATCCAGGATGTTCTCTCTTCCGTGGTAAACTTGTCCCCCTTGGGGCAGCTTATCGAAGATTTTCAATCTAGCTTGCGGGATCACCGGAGGGATTGCTTTAGTTTTGTTCGCCGTGAGGCCAATGGTGTAGCTCATTGTTTAGCTAAATTTGCTGTTAACTGTTCGCACCCATGTGAATGGGTCGAGGTGCCCCCTGATTTTATTCAGGACGCCCTTGATGTCGATAGTTGTACTCGAGGTCAGGCTTTTCGCCCCCCTCGTCCTTCTGCTTTGTTTTTATGAGTATTCTTTCCTCGTACGCGAGGCTCTTCAAAAAAAAAAAAAAAAAAAAAAAAAAAAAACATCTTGAAGGATTAAATATTGTTTGTTTTTTTTTTTATAACAAAAGAATACTTCACTTACTACAAGAAAAGGTAACAATACTCACAAGAAGTTTTTTTTGGTTTCTTTTCAGAAATTCAGAAATTGCATTCATAAAAAGAAAAAGTACTAATTATAAAGGATCATTATAATTATGAAGAAATCTAACATCAACATTAAAACAATCTAGTGCGCCTCCTCCACTAACGATCACGCATGATCGAAGGAACTTCGACATAGGCATCCTAACTAAGATTGCAAACTCATAATAATAAAAAAACAAATAAAGCTTGAAAAAACAAAGTCATAACAATAAAAATAAAAATCTCACAAAAGAAAGTGAAAAACTCTCTTAAAGGAGAGGTGAAAACTACACCCAAAAAAACCCCAAAAGACTTTATGCAACTTATTCCAAAAATAAAGAAACTAAATCAGCCGAATTGCAACCTCCGTTGTCACAAAGCCAACCCAATGTCTGAAAGCACCAAGAGAGAAAAGATCTGCACCAATCAACTTTCCTCCTTGGCAAATAGAGAAAATACACCGAAAAAGGATAGATCTGCATATATCTATTGTAAAATTACGTCATAAATGAACTAACGAAACAAAGAGGGAGACGATGCGGGAGAGGAAAGCAAAGAGAATGGGAAGGGGAGGATGTGGAAAGGGAAGGAAAAAGAGAGGAAGAAAGGACAAAAAGCATGGGGGTGGTGGCTAGGGGTTCTCTCTTAGGTTTCTCTCTCTCTCTCTCTCTATGAATTCAATTAACTCACAACAAGGTTTATTAGGAGATGTTTTCATTTGGTTGGAATAAGTCTCTCATTTCGACTCATGTGAATGCAAAGACAATGCAATTTTGTAATGGGTTCGACACATAATTATGGTTATCTCATTGGTGGTGTAGTTTTTTTGGGTGATAAATCCGTAATAGCATATATTCTTTATCAATACCATAAATGACAATTTAACTGATTATGGTCATGGTCATGGGTTTCATATTGATCAAATTAACAGAGAAGCCACATTTAGTTTATGTAGTTGGCCGGTTTTACTACTTTAATATTTGTAGTTTCAATTTTATCCCTACAGTTTTAAATTTGAGCAATTCATGTTAGACGTGTAGATGTCAAACTCATTAAAGTGTGGTCTTATAATCATCAAAGGATTCTAAGACTTGATATCAATTAGGAGTTCAAACACAACTAGACCTGCAGCTCTATTAAAGTTAGTGTTTTAAGTCTAATATAAGAGCTAGAAGGATTCCTATCTTAATTGTGGATTAAAAGTTATAAACCTAATGCAATAAGGACTTCTTAAGAGTTCCTTGATGGGCAAGACTCTTAGGAAGATGCATATAAATACAAGTGCCCCTGCTCAACCGATAAAGCCAACCACACAAAAGAATTCACCCCATCTAGAATGAGTGTATGAAGGGATCGGATTGAGGAGATGTGCTCTTGTATATTCTTGATGTGTGTTCTATCATGTGTAGTCATTAATAGTTTACATGTGGTATCAGAGCCCAGGCTACACATTTTAGAACCAAAAGAAATCGCCCACCTTTTCTGCCGCAACAATTGGGTGATAAACTATCTCCTAGATCCATTTCCCCATATGTATCCCCAACCGAACTTGTTTCTTGCTCATGTCGATAGCCAGATACAAAAGCATGGATCAAGAATGGTGTATGACCTTGGATCAATTCCCTTCCACTACTTCCTGACTAAGTCTCCACATTTGATTTTGGGGTATGATGTTTTTTTATTGAGATAGTTGCATAAATTTTCGCTGCTTTTGAGTGAACTATAAACCATGACATGCTTTCAAGTTTTATATTTCAGTTTTAATGGCTATGATTGAATTAACTAAAGTTTTCTTAAAGAATGGGCAAACTGCTGTTGTTATCATATTGTTGTGACATGTTTTTAAAGAAATTGCTAAAGAAAGACAAGCATAAATTTATGTTGCAATTAATAAGGACTAGTGAATCAGTTTTATCCTACATAATTGACAAGTTTTATGAACAAAAACCTGTGCCATATTTCAATCCAAAGCTGTGATTTTTTCTCTTATCAATTTGGTATTTTGCTTTTTGCCATGACTAAAGTTATTGTTAATTGAATATCATTATGCGGATAGTTTTTCAGAAGCATAAAGAATACATGTGTACATATTCAAAGCTTAGGGCAATGACAGAGAATTAAATGTCGCAACACAATATATATTGAAACTAGAATAATTGCGTGTTCAATAATTGGCTTATAAGGCTACTTGTTTCATAATATCATGCTCCCGTGTAATTGATCATTAGTCATGGAAGCATGTAGTGTTAAACAAATTGCATATCTTATTTGATAAGATATGATCAAGGGCATAAGGTTATTATTGCTCGATCATGCTGTAAAAGACTTTTGATCAATGATTTGGAATCTGTTATGCAAATTGAGTGAGCCACAGCTGCTCAGTTTGTATGAGAAGGTTTTAAACTCTATAGTTTGGTCAATAATTGCATCTATATTAGTAGCCTTCTGTATTATTCTCCATCCACATATGGGAATTGTACAGATTGATAATAATATGATGGAACAATCTGGATAGTAGACTGCATAAACTATCAAGTCTTCTCTACATCCACAGATGTGAGTTTTCTTGCATAGGAAGTTTATGCAGTTCATTGTCTGGGATTTTGGAATATGGTAATTAACGTATTTAAGTAAAGATTTTGGGGACAGTTTATCCATGTATATTCATGGTGGAGTGATGCAAAAAACAACATATGTGAATTAATAGGGATTTCCCTCTATCCACAGATGTGAGGATTTAACCTATGAAAGGAGTTCATAATAACCTATGAAAGGAATTCATATATGAACTCTCTTGATGATCACTAAAAACATGTTTGATTCTCAACCCACAGGTGTGAATCAATAATGTACAGATATTTTAACATTATGGGACAGCTTACTCAAGTATGTTTGTGTTTAAAAAAAAAAATTCGGAATGTCACAATGAACCTTAACTCCATTGGGCGCATATACGGTTTTGTTTTGTTATATGGATTGTAACATGATACATGTCCTATTTATCGGTTTTGATAAATCTCACATGTTTGAGTTGTTGATAATAATTTATTAATAGTGATCTTAAATAGTCATAAAAGTTGTTTTCATGACTCAAGGAAAGATAATTTTGGTTGATCACATAAAGGGAAACGTGAGCTATTTTGAAACTTTCTTGCTTGGCTAAATTGTTTGTTTATGTATGGACATATTTGAGACTTGGTTGCCTTTTGTATGCATTTAAGTGAATGTTTTGTAGCATCAATGCAACTTCACATGTAAAAGGATTGATCTGTATGTGATTTGGATTAAACCATGTATAGTTGGACTGATCCACATGTCTAAAAGTATTAATTCGTATTTGATGGATTGAATCATGTAAAGTTGGATTAATCCATAAGGTTGTGTTCATCATAAAATAAATTGGCTGTTCTAGATTTGGATTAAACCATGTATAGTTGGACTGATCCACATGTCTAAAAGTATTAATTCGTATTTGATGGATTGAATCATGTAAAGTTGGATTAATCCATAAGGTTGTGTTCATCATAAAATAAATTGGCTGTTCTGTAAGGCCATGCAATATGAAGCTTAGATCATGTTTAAGGATATTGTATTACTGTTATTTCTTGATTGAATGAGTTGCATGGTTCAAACTGCACTTTTGATTAAGGCTCACTGATTTTGTTTTGAATAAAAAGTGGCACATTGCAATATATAAGATATTCAAGGTACGAAAGATCTTTTGATTGCTCAAAGTGTTTAAACTTGATAAAGTGATATTTTATATTTTTTACCTTTGTGATATGTACTAATTGTTTTGCACCTACATAGAACTTAATGTTGAATGTTTAGAATGCATAAGGATAACTAAATTCTGAGATGTATACAGTATATTGTTAGCATTCATAAATTTATAGTTGACAATTTTTCAGTTTTGAACCACGCTAACATGTCGTCTGTTAGGGTGAAGTTATAATTCGAATTAACTAATGAAAACATTAGACGAGAAGGATGATTTTCTAAGTTTTCTGTAGGCGCTGATTTCATGAAAATATGTTGAGAATTGAATTTTTAGTGAATTTATAAAGTTGAAACAGATGCATAGGAATTTTCCTGACAGTTTCTGCATTATGTATAAAGATTGTTGAATGACTCACCTAAAGATCTTCAAATGACCTGAATTTTTGATATGTTAAGCATATACGTGTCTTCGTGAATTCTGCAAATTTTCGTGATTATTGGATATATAGTTTATTTGTGAGAATTTTATTAGTGATCTGTGTTCAGGAAAAGTATGTGCTGACAGATTTTCTAAGTAATTTTGTAGATCTATTTTAGACCTTTCAATTAGCTATAAATGACTCTATAATTTTTAGGTATGAAGATTAATGTCTCTAGTTTGTTTCCATAAAATTTGATGCTAATCCGACTTATAAATTAATTGTGGTAAATTCTCAAGTAATCACATGTCATTGCTGGAAATTTCTTGACAGTTTGTGCATTTAGGCTTATACTGTGAAGTACTTTAGGAGCACGCCTTGAAAGTTCTTTTACACCATTTTGTCACAGTATTTCTAATCATAAGGTTATTGTTGCACATATATTGAAGTAGCAAAGTAGTGAGTGTTTGCCCAAGTGGGAGAAGTGATGTAAAGTTTTGGGCTTCACACTCAAGACTTCATATCTTGTATTTTGATAAAGCTCATAAAGGTTTTGGAACATACTTGGAACTGTTTTCTGGTTGTTGACACATTGAAGTTTTACATCTTAAGTGTTGGTTTTATGCATCTATATATTTTATTACCAATTTTGGATACCTAGCTGTTTCATTTTTGGCTACTAAATTTCTTACCTTGCTTACGCTTTTTAGTTTGCAATGGTTAAAGAAAATTTAATTGATATATAAAGTACAAAGTGAATAAAGTTTAATGCATTCATTACAGTTTTGTTATTTCTCAAACTAAGTCCAATCTGCATGACATGTTATATGTTTTTCAAGATATGTGTTAGTAAAGTGCTATTTTGAGAAATAAATTGAAGGAATTAAAGTTGAGGCCTAATCCTAAGGAAACAATTTCAGTGAAAATAATATGATTTGTTCTATGCTCATTTCTTGATACATTTTTGGTGCAAAATGTTTGATGAGTGGGAGCATTCAATGATCTTCTTTGTTGCATACATTTAGTTTTGAATGTTTATGATTAATCACTTAATGTTCCAGTTCTTCATTAAGGGTTTTAAGGCTAATACGAACAAAGATTGTTTGGATGTGTTAATTGTTATTGTTAATTCATATTTTCAGTTAACAGTGGTTAATCAATGACTTTTACCTTTCATTAAATTTATGATTACTGATAAGCATTAAGGTTTTTGTTTCAAGCTTGTAAGGTAGAAGGTAAATGAAAGGAAATTGCATTGGTTGATTGATTTACTGTATGAGGTTATTCCCAAAAGTATTAATGGGAAATTTGATTCAATTTTGGTTATGCCATTCATTTTCTATATGCAAAATCAGTGGGAGCCGAGTTTTATTCCACTTAATTTCATTATTTTCTTGGAGACAGTTCAGTTATTTTGTTTACTACTGTTTGGTTCAATTCTTTTAATAAATTAGGTGACTTCAGTTTTATGTTTATTATTCTTGACAAATGAATCCAGTTGCATGTCATCATGCAGTATAGCTAGCTACAGTCACTGCATAAGACATGAATTCATACTAGAGTCATTAAGGAGAGATCTTGGTAATCTCTAAAGGGAGGGCGTATGAATGAAAGTGACCTTTGTAAACACAAATTAAGTTTGGTCATGATCATTCTGCATTCTAGTCTTGACGGAAGTCTCATGTGATCTTGAGAGCTCGTATGTGTAATTATAAAGACTTTGAAATACTGAAATGTTCAATAAGTCTTGATAGTTCCATGCATGTTCTTTTGATTGACAGTGACTTGATTAGGAATTATAGTTGAATTGAATTCCATAGGCCTTATAGTAATTGACATTGAGTTCTTGATGATCATTAGACCAAGTGGGAGAATGTTAGACGTGTAGATGTCAAACTCATTAAAGTGTGGTCTTATAATCATCAAAGGATTCTAAGACTTGATATCAATTAGGAGTTCAAACACAACTAGACCTGCAGCTCTATTAAAGTTAGTGTTTTAAGTCTAATATAAGAGCTAGAAGGATTCCTATCTTAATTGTGGATTAAAAGTTATAAACCTAATGCAATAAGGACTTCTTAAGAGTTCCTTGATGGGCAAGACTCTTAGGAAGATGCATATAAATACAAGTGCCCCTGCTCAACCGATAAAGCCAACCACACAAAAGAATTCACCCCATCTAGAATGAGTGTATGAAGGGATCGGATTGAGGAGATGTGCTCTTGTATATTCTTGATGTGTGTTCTATCATGTGTAGTCATTAATAGTTTACAATTCAATGACACGTCCATTACATTTTGAGTATAGGATTTGACATAATTTGTAACGAAATTGGAATGATTTTGACAGAATTTGTAACTTGTTCTTAAATTGATCAGATTCAAAACTACATAAATAAAATTGACAAAATTAAACTACGAAGACTAAAATGGTAAAACCGCCAAATTACAGGGACAAAAAATAACTGTTTGCCTATAAAAGTGCAGATGCACATATTTTAATGCATACATCAACGTAAAAATTTAACGTGCGAAAAAATATTAGGGAGGGAAGACTATTTCTTCTAGACTAACAACTCACCTATGGATCGCTTTACACACATATATCTTGATTCGTTTGATATTAATTATTAAGTATGTATGTAATTTATGTTTATAGAAATTTGTCATTTTCCCTTGAGAAAATTGTGAACTTCATTCATCTTATATCTTGGATTGAGTTTTATAGCTCTACTCAAATATTATATTTTAAAAAATGGACTTTTTGTTGGACCAAGCTAAACACATAATATTTTCTTTTTGTTCGAATAATTAAAATATATTCTCCATGCCGAAAGCCAAACTGTCTTGTACAATATATATATTTTTTCTAATGAGAAAGGAGAAAGCAGAAATAGCAGGGTATAAAAAGAAAAAGAAAATATAAAACAGACAAATAGCAAGTTTTAAAGCCTGTGGCGAAAAAAATAAATTATAAAAAAAAGAAAAGAAGTGGGACTATCCAAAGGTAAGAAGAGGTTGTGGGTTGAAGGGACAAGTCGACAAAGTGGGAGCCAAGTCACGTGCCTCAGCTACTCGAGGGCATTTTGGCTCACCGCCACGTAAGCCGACAGAGTCCGCGGCTGACCGGGGGACCTGTGGGGACCACTAGACAATAAACATACATTTTTTAGTCTGAGACAGCTCCACCCTCTCTGTACTTTACTTTGTTGCCCACGCGCTACAGCCTCTTTTCTTCTAGACAAATATATTTATTTTTCTTTTGTTTGATGACAAATTCGAATTTATAATTTCTCTCAATATTATATATGTGGATCATATCAGTTGGTTAAGGCACCTTTGCATTCGAGTTTGAGTAATTCAAATCTCGTCATTATCAACCAAAAAAAAATGCATTTCTTTGGATATTAGAGAGAACTATCATGAGTAAATTTCATTTGATAAGTGTTTTTTAAGAAAACAAAACATTTATAAAGGATGAAATATTTACGACTGAAGCCCATATGATCTTATAAAGTAATGTAACTCACACCATGGTAGTATTCAAATTGTAGTTGTCTAGCACTCTTAACCAAGGGACACTAAGTAAGAGGCTACATACATAGTTAATTTCTTTAAAAACATGAGTAATCCAAACATTAAATTTTTTTAAAGTGGAATACCAATAGCGTGTAAAATAGTTCCAAATTTCTAAAGTTCTGAATATAACTCTAGTTGTAATAACATATGTTCGTGCAACATATATGCGTGATGTAATAAGTTGATCGCGATGAGAACAAATTAAAAAACCTATTGCTACTTATCTCGATGGAGAAAAACTTAAATCACAGAGCATGTGAAAGGAGGAGTAGTATGTGATCTAAAGCATAACATAACATGTATTTCCACTCAATTTTTAAGAACATAAGCATTATAAATAATTTTCGCCCAATTTGTTGTTGGAAATTTGGCGCGTATGGTGGAGGAAACTTCTTCTTGGTTGTCTGGTGAAAGTATAGAACAGAAGTGTTTTTTGGTGTGGCCCGCAAAAGATTGGGTGTATATTCTCCATAATCAGATTTAGATCTTAGACAGCTGAAATGTGGCTTTTAGGATACGGTTTGGTATCATTTTGTGTCTCCACACACCCTTTTGGCCGCCAACCTTTTCCCTCTTCATTTCTTCCTCTTTTCTTGGTCGAGTATACTTCTTCTATGATCTTCCCCTTTCTACCTCCTCAGGTGTATGCACATTGATATTAGAGTTAGATGAGAGGAAAAGATCTGTCTGATAAGTGTTCATCTGAACTATTGATTATAAGTAATTTTTTTTCTAAAATATAATCTCTCTAAACATTACTCTTGCGTGTTTCGGGTACACCAATATGTGTATCCGGAACATGCAAAAATTTCTATTGAGCACGTTAGCCTTGAAACACAGATGTCAAACTCCAATCACCTTCACTCTTAGAACCATCAAACTCCTTCCCTCACTTCTTTGCTCTCAAATCCCATTATATTCGACGCTTTTTTTTTCTTCTTATATATATTTTTTGGATGTTTTTTCAATTAAAGAGATATGAGGAACCAATATCTTATTCGACCAAAACAATTTTTTTTTATAAAAAACCTAAAGATCCAATATCCCACGACACATTACTGATAATTCGATAAATGAAAAAAAATGTTCATATAAGATTTATATTCTACATCAACAATAATATAAATAAACACAAATTTGAATTTGGGCGGTCCTTTGTATTTTGTTTTGTTTTTCTGTTTTTTGGGGAAACAATAAATTACACAGCAGAAATTCGATAAATACAAAACTAAAATTGGGAAGAGGAGAGAGAATGGCCTAACCAAGTGCAATTCACTATCATCAACCCCCTGGTGTGCACTTGCTAATCCTGCGCCCATGCCCTGCCCTTACTTTTCTCTTGTTCTTCTTTCTTTGTTAATAGTATCACCCTTGGCGCAAGTTAGCACGAGCTAAGAGGTTGATTTCAACTTCCATCTTCTTTCACGACCGTTGCCCGCCCAAATTATGGAAAACAAAAAAACCCGGCCCATTTACCCATCTCCATCCAGGTCCTTTCACATGTAGCTTAGATTTCCGGCTGAGGGGATCCGTGGGACCTTTCCGCCACTCTTGCTACCATTCCTTTTCCGGGTCTTACTATCCGAATCGCCCGACCCGCATACAATGGAGCACTCGATGCCACAAATATTACTAAAGCACGAGAAGAGCCCGCTTCCGCCGTCGCTGTGCCGCCGCTCGTGGCGCTCTTCGCTGGAAGGAAAGCTCGAGAACTCTCCGCGATCGTAAACCGGCGGCAGCTCCGTGCGCCACCGCTCGAGTTTGGACTGCAAGCCCTCCACGCTTTCTTCCTCGTTCCACGCTCCCACCACCACCGAGCTCTCCGTGTCCTGATCCACGCGCTCCTTCGCGATCGCCGCCGCCACCTCCGACGGCGACGGCCCCAGCTCCGACTCCGTTATGAACGGCGCCGGCATCATGTTCGATTTCCTCGGCGTCGCGTACTGCTCGTACGGCGACTGCAGCTTGTAGAACGGCGATTTGCCAGCTCGCGGCGCCGACTTCCGTCCGGGGGTAGAACCGTAATTTTCTGCCAGGTTGAATTTCGGCGATGGTTTGTAACTGGCGGGTTGCCTTCTGGGCGGGTCTTCCGGTTCGGATGCGGTGGGTATGGAGCTTGCGGTAATACCATTTTTCTGTGGGTACCGCACGCTGGCTTCGGAGGCGCTGAGAACGGAGCTCGGCTTCCCTTTTTTGTCTTTTCCGTACTTTGGTGGGGCCACCGAGCTGTTCACGTCTGAGGCGCCGAGTATGGAGCTCGGCTTCCCTTTTTGGTAGCTTATATCTGAGGCGCTAAGCATGGAGCTTGATTTTCCTTTTTTGTCCTTGCTCTTCCTGATAATTATTTCTGAGCCACCAATAATCGAGCTGGCTTTGGACAGACGACCTTTTTTGTTCTTTTTTATGCTGACTTCTGACCCGTTGACCGCTGAGCTCGCTTTTCCATTTTTGCCCTTGTTTTTAAATTCTGTGGCTCTCAGCTCCGACCCGAACATGGAGCTGGAGTCGCTCTTGCTGCGCCGTAGCTCCGGCTTCGAATACGTCGTCATTTGACTGCCTGCATGATGGTTTTGACTACTGCGATGTGGGTCTTCCTCGCCCATCAAGGTTTTGTATCCGACGGCTGATGTGCTGAGTTGGGAATACAAGGGCATGCTCCTCATGGAGCTGTGAAGCAGCGCCACGCCGATGTTTAGAATCCCCTGCGGTCGGCCAGAGGGGCGGCGCACCTGGAGCGCTACGAACCGCATGCCTAGCTGAGGGTTGTGGTGGTGAGGCTTTGCCGGGGTGGGGATAAGGTTACCCACCAGGACACGAACCGTGCCCACATGGACGTCCTTGAACCAATGGAGAGCGTAGATCTCAATCATCACCGCGGAGGTGTCCTCGTGTAAAAAATCCTCGTCCACCCGGAACACAAACTTGTCGTTCCATGTCGGATTGTTGTGGCCCTGAGTGTCCACCCGCGTCGACAGCTTTCGATCTGGGTGCACCCATGCAATGGCGTACGTGCGCATGGAGCGTGATATTGGCGCAATGTCCTGGGCCGATATCACGTTGAGTTCCAGGAGTTGAAACGGAGCTAAGATTGATTGAGACATTGTCACCGCGATTGAATAATAAATTCAAATCGCGTCTTCTTTAAGGTTTTATGATCGATGGATATTCAATAGAGGCTAGCTATAATTTACGTATATATTTTTTGTTTTGTTTTTTCTTGTTTTTGGTGACAATTGATAGACAGAGGATCAAAGAGATGGACGTAAATGTGTTTTAAAAAAGTGATGGTAGTAGTGGCGAAGATGGAGATGGTTCCGCTCGTCGTCCTCTTCTTGGACGACGAGAGGCAAGGGCATGCATCAAGGGGGAAGGGAGATATGGTTGAAAAAAGGGAGGAAGGGAGAGAGAGAATGAGGGCACCTGCGAGGTGGAATTGTGCGAAAACAGCGTAGAATAATGGAGGGTTGGTTATGTGGGAAAGACAAATGTCAATGCGAGAGAGTTTGACCCCACGGTTTTTTGTTACACCGAGGTTTAATTTTGGAAGGTGTGGGGGAGGTGAAGGAGGAGGTTGTTGATTTGGCTTAATTACATGCACAGTCCCTGAGCTAAAATTAAGGTAATTTCAGGGTGAGATTTTATGGTCCTTTCAAATTTTCAATCATGTAATTGACTTAAGCAGCTAACATAACAGTAATTTCTAATTTGGTGAGCCAGAGGGGTTTACAGTATCACCTTAAGTCCTTAACTAATAACTATATTTGGTTAGCATCAAACTGGGAAATTCTGATGCTTCGCTTTGGCTGGCACAGTGTATATTCCAAGTACCATTTTCACTTGCAAAATCAAAAGTGGTTCTACCTGTCTTGTATTTAGTAAAAACAAGCCTAGCTAACAACAATTTGATATACCCTAGTCCTAGATATAGAACTGAAGAAGATCATAAATAAAACTAACTCGTTACGGTTGATTGATATCACATCTGAATTTTTTTTAAACAATTACGGAAAATGCTTAATAGCAAACTGTTTTAGTTTTAGTTTTCGTGTATAAATTTACATGGTATTTGACGTGTACACTACATCATTGCATTAAAACAACCACCTATTTTAATGTGTGAGAGAGAGTCATGTTGGTTTTAATTTTTTGTAAGTATAACAGTATCTATCGATTAGTTAGGTGAACACAATCAAACTTATATGACATGACATAAAAAAGTGTAACCTATTTATCAATAATGTAAATCAAGTCATTACTCTATCTTAAGCGCCTCTTTTATGTACCAGAATTCTATAATGAGGGCCTTATATATGGCCCTTAAGTGAGACCCTATATCTTAACCGTTAGATCAAATTGGTTAGCCTGATTCAATAATTAAGAGATAAAACCTTACCTAAAGGCCATATATAAGGCCCTCGCTATAAAATGACTCATATTATGTAACCTGATTATAAAACGGTCTATGTTCAAATTCTAACCAAGTAGTCCATCAGTCCAAAACTGCTATTCCACTGAAAGACATACGGGCCCTTAAGTCATGACTCATAGGCCTTTTGTTGAGAATGTGGTACCAACCTTCGAACTCAAGACCACTAGGAGTTAGTGCAAGCGCACTTAACCACAAGGGCAGGTTGAAGGCCTTTTGAAATGGGCAAAATTTGTGTAAGCCCATGCCACTTTTCTTGACCTTTGAATCGAATCAAAATGAAGTGGTGTAACTCAAGTGTTATCCCTGCACTCCGAGTTTCTAAGTTGGATATTCCCCATAATATCGCTTATATAAAATTAGAAAAAATCAAAATCAAGCGGTGTTGTTTTGGAATGTTGCTTAAAAAAACCTGTACCCAAAAGATCAAGAAAGAATGCACGACACCTTTCAATGAAAGTTACACGTGCCAGAGCTTGCTGTCTCTCCGAGCAGCCAATAAAGAAAATTCACAATAAAAATACTTACTTCATGGCCCAGCTTACATATCTCTCACATTAATGACAAATTCAACTTGTGCAAATAAATAAATAATAAAACAACAAAAAAACAAAAAAGTACTCTGCGGCTCTGCGGCTCTGCCACTGCAATAGAATAGATCCTTAAACCACATCAAGTTCCTTTCACCTTCTCATTTCTTCCTTACAATACAATTAGCACAAACCTTCTTTCCTTACAATAAGCAAGGAAAGACTGCATACAGCAAAAGTGAAGGAAGAGAGGTATGCCTTTGAACACTGCTCTTACACTATTCTTGGTTCTTGATTACTACATAAACACTCACCTAAACTAAACCTTGTATGAATTAATTAGATCCCAATGCTCATAACCCACAAATTATTTTTACCAGAAAAGATTAATTTGGTCACAAGCTTCCTCACATTCTTTCTTTGTGATTTTCATGTCTTATTTTTCTTATTCATGGAATTTCGTGCATCTTGTTACTTATTTGGCTTTGATTAATATTGCAACCAAACCAACATGGTTATCGCTTTCTATATACCTAAAGATACATGTGCTTCTTTCTTTCTTTGGATGAATGAATGAATGAATGAATGGCAGTTCTTCCATGTGTTGTACATTTAAAGCCATGTGCATAATTGATAAGTTTTTAGCTAAATTTCCAACTTACCTACTATCTGTGATGCAACTTGAGCCTACATATTCCTTGGGTTTGGCAACATGAACATGATCTGGTACTGAAATGAGAGGTTCTGATTCAATCTAATTTTTTTTATATATATATAAAATTCAATATTGTTTCCATTTACAGGCAAGCCAAAGACTAGTAATTGTATAAAAAGCTTTATTAAAATGCTGCTCAGAAGCTCATCAACCCCAGTCATTGAAACACTCCTCTCACCCTTCTCAGACAGTCCCAATAGTGCTCATCATCACCATTTCAACTTGACATCTTTTTCATGCAACTCTTCTTCTCCAAACTCCCATTCTGCTTCTGGGTTCATAGAGTTCAATCCAGAATCCAAGAGTTTAGGACTCAAAGCGATTCGGCGAGCTTGGTCTGACGGAAACTTGGAAGGGCTAGTTGATAGTTCTTGTGATATGGAAGAGTTTCGAAATTCGGTTGCACCAAGAACGTCTTCTTTCTATCAAGATAACAATTCAATGCTGGAAACAGCTCCGTCTTTTTCGATATTTCACTCGGGCATTCTTGACTTTCAAGGTTCAGATCAAGAACCACTGGAGAGGACCATTACAATAGGAGAGAACATAGAATCGGTGATGGGAGGTGGGGACTTCTGTTTTGGGAAGAAGAGTATGGGATTGATTGAGGAGAAGGGTGAAGAGGAAGAAGAAGGTTTGGATGGGATCCAGAGTTTGCGTGTTGAAGAACAAGTACGTCCTGCAAGTCCTCCCATGTATCTTGCAGCGGGGCTTGGGGTTCAGGCTGCTGGTTTTGGTTGGGATGCTTGGGATGATGAATTATCTATGGCAAATATCGATGAGAGCGGCAATGGAGAGGAGTATTATAAGAGGATGGTTGATGAATATCCCTGCCACCCTTTGTTCCTTAGGAATTATGCTCAAGCTTTACAAGTAAGATTTTTTGTTGAAGCATGTGTTTTTTTTTGCTAGTTTTTTCTTTTTTCCCCCATTTTGGTTGTGTTCAATTTATTATGATTATCACATAAAACTGAAAGAGCTATATAGTTAAGAAACTGATGCAGATATCCAATTTTCGATTCTTGATTCTGGAATATAAATAGCTTATGTTTTGTGTCCAATGAATGAGCAATCCCAACAATTTTTTGTGCCTGATTTTCTAATCTCCATTATTCCAGAGCTAAACTGTGAGTTCAAATCTGCATTACAATAGTGGTTGTGTAAGGCAAGGTCTAAGCCTTTTCTAGTATCTGTTTCTGCGATCCAATCTTTTTGTTGACCATTGGCTGGGCTGCAGACAAATTCCCTGCCTAAGACTCAAAGAGTGTGCTTGCAACTGTTGCTGCTATTGTTCTTTTCAATTTTGTAGACTTGTAGCTCTTGTTGCTTCGGCTACAGCTTTTGTTCAGGTCCAGCTATTAGGCTTAATTATCATGAAGGTTGTTATTCACGTTGAACAAGTCTTCTTCTCGTCTCTATCAGGGAGAACGAAATGTTGCCTTTTAACCTTAGTTATATGTGACTTGAGTTAAAACTACTGAATAGCCTGATCGTTCTGACTAAACTTCTTCCCGATTAAGTGACTTGGGAAGAAGCTAAATTCATACCCCCCCCCCCCCCCCCCCCCCCCTCCCCTTCTATACAGAATAAATCTTGATTTCTAATTTTTGTGCAATGTACTTCAATCCTTTCATGGCAGTCCAAGGGAGATTTCCATGGAGCTGAAGATTACTATTTGCGCGCTACACTAGCGAATCCTCAAGATGGTGAGTCTTTACTTGAGTATGCTAAGCTGGTTTGGCAGCTCCATCATGACCAAGACAGAGCCTTGAGTTACTTTGAACGTGCAGCTCAAGCTGCTCCTGAAGACAGGTGATTAATTTCCTTTATAAATCCATCTCCAAGAAAATTTGAAATCTAATTTCACAGCAGAAAATCTAAATTATCGTACATATTAAGTTGGGTTAAGTTCTAGGTTGGTTTGTTTACAAAAAATCAAGTAGTCTCAAACTTGATGCACGGTACAAAAATCATGACAGATTGCATTTAGCGCATTTGGAAGTTAATTATTTGTCTTCTTGTTGCAGCCATGTTCTTGGGGCATATGCTAGTTTTCTATGGGAAATGGAGGATGACCAGGAAGAAGGTGACAAGGGAGATAGTATGAATGAACTTGAAAACACCAATTCCAAAGAAGAAACTAAAAAAGTTAGTCCATCCTCACACATTGCAGCAGCAAATGGGATTGACATGCTCGATACTGCCGCAGCTGGCTCCAGAAGAGGTGATAATGCTGAGGAGAATTACAAGATGATGATTGAAGAGAATCCCAACAATGCTTTGTTGCTAAGAAATTATGCTCAGTTCTTGTGTCAGGTGAGAGTTGCACATTTTGATCTCTATTTTCTCTATACATCTGACTTCTTTTTATTATAGAACACCTATCTTTTTATATAAATATATTAAGTTGGATTTCTAGTCACACTTGTGTAACTTATTGTGATTGCCTACAGTCCAAGGGAGACCTTCAAGGAGCAGAACAATACTATTTGCAGGCCATGCAAGCTGATCCTGGGGACAGTGAGATCATGGCGCAATATGCTAAACTGGTTTGGGAACTTCATCATGACAGTGAGAAGGCATTGTCTTACTTTGAGAGAGCAGCTCAAGCAAATCCTGAGGACAGGTACATACTCTTACATGATCTCAGAATTTCTACTTGAACATGTTCATGAATATTTTCTATATTATCTTCAATCTGGAACATAGACAATGATATGCAGGACCTTGAATTGGTTATTGAACTTTCTTACTTTGAACAAATCCTGCTTCCCAATCCTCTAGATCACCATTTGTTGGTCCGAATGATCGGAGATGTTTCAAAATATTTGACTAGTAGTAAAGATCTAATCATAGAAAAGATAATATAACTGATTAAAATGACCTCTTAAACATTTTTTTCCTTTGTGTTTAGCTATGTTCTTGCGGCATATGCTCATTTCCTCTGGGAAGCTGAAGATGAGGAAGATATGGTAATGCAAGGCCACATTCAAGTGCCTCTCGTACAAGGAGGAACCATGAGCGCTGTGAATGCCTGAATTCCTAACACAGCAGATTGCAGAACTACTAAATCAGGTTCTAATGCTGCATAGGGTCTGAAGCTGTACGTAGAGATACACCACCACTATCAAAGTTTTAAACTGAGAAACTTGGTGGCCTTAGAAGTTAGTTAAGTGAACATTTTCTAGAGAAAATGGTTGTACTTTTAATCTGTTATAGATGCCATGCCACCAGGTTTATGTTCTATATGTTTCTGCTACAATGTTTCTGATAAAAGCGGTAAACTTGTAATAAATAATTGTCGCTCGATAGTTCGGAATGGATCGTAATATGATCAGTTGCTCATTTCCTCATGCTTCATAATTTATGTCTGTAATTTGTCTTACTGATTTATCAATGGTACCAACTATCAAAATAAAACTGCCATACCATTTTTTTTCCTTTTTGCCAGAACTGCCATATTATACAGATTCATTATAAGAAATGCTGAAATGGGCTAAGATTTTTTATTTATTTTTGTATGATTTGTCTCCAAGGGGAAAATTTTATGTAATTTATTAAAGTGGTTTTATTGTATTTATTTCATTTATCCTCGTCTGCAAAGACTGCAATGAGATGGCGGTGGATACCCTTAAAACTTCGGGTATCGAATAAGAGCTTGCATTGATGCAAGCCATATGAAGTGAGAGGAAAAACAAAAGAACAAAACCAACTTAAAAGTAAACTAGTAAATATTGACGATTTCAATTTTCAACAATTCAATCTTCTAGAGACGACATTGTGAGTGATTTTGTTAATTTTACCTTTTTATTTTCCCTTTTCATTTCGTGTTCTTATGACAAATTTTTTTCCCTGGAAGTAAAGAAAATAAAGCAGATAACCATCTTCATTTCACATTTAAATTGTTTGCTCCACAAATTGGAAGATGGTGAAAGCGAAAGTCTAACAGATTAGAAAGGTTAGGAGAGACCATGCAAAGATTTCGCAAAGAACAACTGAGGTCAAAATTGCAAACCCATCACCTCTTGAATTAAGAATTCCAGGATCAAGCAACCCCTTCTTATAAAATTATGATTCGCATGCCCAACATATCTAAGCTAAACTGCCTCTACGAAATACCAGTATGTAGTTTATGCAACCAATAAAGGTTATCTGCTGACCCAAAAATTTCCTTTCCTCATTGTAAAATAATCCTAATTAGTGAACTCTGATGAATTTTGACCGCCTCTTGATGATTGATAACCCGGGTTTGCTCTTTCTTGTCGGGGACTTGGGCGATAGTAGCCATTTCCCCTTGGTCGGCTGTAGTCCTGGTCACCTCCGTCATAGCCACCTCCCCTCCCAAAACCCCGAGAGACAAAACGACCCCTCGGTGCCTCTGCTTGGTAGCTGCCCCTTCCTCTACCCCTTCCTGTTCACAACAATTCATCAAAAGAAAATTACAACAAGAGCATATCTTTATGTAAAGCCTGGAACATAGAGAGAAGCATAGCAAGATTTGGCTTCCATAACAATTCAATCAGAAACAAAGCTCCAATATGTCTAATGCCAGTTGCAGTTACAATCTATCATACTAAGCAGTCATATTGACGAGGGTTTCTTTCATTAGATAACTAGCACAAGAAAGTGGATGAAACTAAGAATGTTGATAGTGGCCACATACTAAATATAGCAGCATAGATTGTAGGATGAAACAGTTATGAAGTAATTCTAAAATTGCTACGCAAAATAATCACAATATCACATGCAAGAACTATTGGAATACGGGAGTAGACAATTATCACGACACTAGTACGACAAAACAATAACAGATCCAACCGCTGTCGCCAAATATAGCTAGGGGCGGCTTGATCTTCCAACCAATCACAGTGAGCACACGTAGGAGGCCATTATGTTACCACTATGTAAATGGCCAGGCATTGTTAAATGTTGTAATTTTTTCACTAGAGAATTTATGACACTTATTTTACAAGTTAATAAGATCACAGAATATTACTAAAGGAAACATACTTCCCACTCGAGATGGGATGTTGCTGTTTGGTCTCCGCTCTTCAATGTACACTTGTCGTCCAGCAATCTCAACACTACCAGCCTATAGAAAATAGGACAAGAAAAAATCAATAAAAGATTCAGTAGGCAGATTTGTAGGAGGAAAGGAACTCAGAATTTGCCTCCATCTCCAATTTAAATTCAATTGGTATTGTAAGGGAAGTAATTAGAATTCAAATTTTGCAAACAGCACTCAAGCATTGATGTTTTCAAGAGTGGACCTTGACGGCATTCTGAACACCAGTAATATCTTCAAATTCAACAAACGCATAGCAAACACCAACATCCTGCACAACAATGAAATATTTTAGCTTAATAATTTCAGACTGATATACAATGACACATCTGGAGTGGGACCTGAGGGAACAAAAGAATAAGAAAGAAGAGCATGAACCTTGCGACTCCTAATGACCACTCCTTCAGGCTGCTTGAGTTTTCCAAAATTCACAAATTCCTCCTCAACTTCAGATGGAGATACAGTAGGCGGCAAGTTTCTTACATAAACAGACTTTATTTCGCCTAAAAGCATTCACCAAAAATAAGAAGATTATTAAATAAAACTGTTGAAGTCCATATCAAACCGCCCATATGTTGATTTAGAGGAAAAAAGTGAACAAAACCGAGTAAAAAAAGAAAAAACTTATGAGCAAAACTTAATGGGTTACAAATGAAAGCCCAAAAGCCCACCTTCATCCTCTAGAGTTGCTGCCTCATCTGCTGTCTCTGCAACAGGCCTTTCATATGTATTTGATGATGAAATGGGCTGCTGAGCAGAGGACTGAGGATGGTGATTCCACTCTGAAGCCGGTAGTGCATTCCTGTTAGCTGAATGCTGGGGAGCTACAGAAGGCGCAGGTTGTCCTTTAGCAACACGTAACTTCCAAAAAGAACCAAGCAGACAAAATTGGTCACATATAATGAGCATAAGATTTTATGTATCCATAAGTACGTGTTTCTGTGAACATAATTAGTTAGTCACAGGTTCAGTGCGTACTATAGAAGCATAGGTCTGCTTTTGGGGCTCTCCAATAGGTTCCTCCACAGATGCAGACAGGTGATCTTGTACAGCATTCACTGTACTATGAAGTGAACCATTTGACTGTTCTACAACACTATCATCCAACAAATTCTCAGTTTCAACAACTTGCTGCAACCGTTGCTCTGCAAAACCATAACTTTCAACTGGACCATTTTCTTTGACAGCAGGAGCCGCGAAGTCTCTTGTCTGAATTTCTCCACCCAGCAAATAGCTAGCCACTGCAAAATCACCAGTTTCATCAATTCAACTACTAAAGAAAAAAACCTTTTTTATACGTTGAAATGAAACTTATCTAACTACCAAATCAAATCAAGTTACTAAGAACTTCACAAAAGGCATTTTTAGCCACAACAATTTAAACCTATTATTAAAATTGACATTGAAGGCATTTTCTTATCAGATTGTAATCATGCATAAACATGGTTTCAAATCAAGTTAACATCACTATTCAACAATTGCACAAAAAGTAGAAACCAATAAACAACAAAATTGCCATTGCTAATTATGGAATTTGTTTTGTCGTCATACATAAAATTCTTTCTTTTCAAGGAATAGATTCTTGTACATAAATGCAAATATATATCCTTTCTACACTTTTCTAGTAAATAATCATATCTTTTATCCACCACTAAAATAACAGACTTGATAATGCCTACTGAAAATGGAATTCTTCAAATCAACGTAAATTATGATGCATTACAATACCTGGCTCAGTGATCGTAGTAGGAGCACTTAGCTTGGCGTCAAGATTGCTCTGGGCTAATATGACCGATGGATGGTGATGCATTAGTTCCTCATCAATGAAGTGAAATATATCATTAAGTACAAAATAACCTTTTTCCTGAGGTGCAAGGAAAAAAGTTTGAACAAATTTCTTCCTTCCAGTGAAATTTTGGGTTTGCAGGGAGCCTGAAACCATCACAAGAACACCTCCATTCCAAGATTCCAAAGAATGGGCTGTGTTGATTTCATATCCAGTATAATTGAGCGACATAACAAGCGCATGGATTTGCTGTTGCATACACACAAAGAAAGGATTAACTTGAGTATTCAACAGACGGGTACACCAAATGGGCTACACCTTATACAGAAAGAACAAGTAGCATACAACAGCATATATAAACTATGCTGACATGTGGCATCAAATTCATTGCTTTCTAACTTAGGCAATGATGACTGAACATTCCAAGCAATAATTGGGTCAATGTGACTGAGTGCTAAGAGTGTGCGAAACGTGACAATGTACATCAGGTTAAAATAAATATATTCATAGTTATAAAACCAAAACCAGTTGTATTAAGAAAAAGGCCATGGGTCATTGCTCCAACAGCAGGTCAATCAATAAAACTGCAAATGTGCAAGACAAGTTAAAATAGTATTTAATATTTTTGTCATTTAGAACAATTCATACTGTTTTTCTTATGAGAAGAAAAAAGAAAAGAAAGCAAATATATATATATTGGCTGGACTCTGATCACAGACGGGTTTCTTGCTGATTGAGTCCTTTGAATGAACCTAAGAGAATCCAGGTTGGAGCAACCCAGATACTGGTTCAACTGACTGGGACAGGCTGTGATTATAACTATATCAATGTGGGAGATTCATGTTTTGTATCGCTTAAATTCAATTCTTATCGATAACTTTCTAGCAGTAATTGTCCATCAATATATGATGGGCATGCACTACAAAAAACAGCAGATTTATAAAAGCATTCCATGGCTTGTTCTTAATGATATTAGTAGTATGTTTCCTACAAAATTGAACATAAAAATTCATGGCCAAAAAGAAAGAATCTGGAACCCAGCAGTATACTATGAACTGCAACAAGGGGGGCTTCAAGGATAGCCAGGTATCTTATATTCGCAATAGCACACATAGAGTTATTAACAAATTAAAACAAATATTTATGGTATACTAGACATGATTCCTAAACAAGTAACAAAATCAGAGAGATGCTATATTATGATCAAATGCAACCAATTATTAATCATCTTGGAACCATTGTTAAAACTGTAAATAACTCCAATTATCCAGTACCATCATATGATTGCTTGTTAGAAGTACCGCTTCCTCATTTTCCTCATTAGGGATAACACCTAATGAGAGTAAGGACCACTTGCCTCAAATGGTTGCATGTACAACAGAGGTCCATGAATTTACAAGTCAGAGGAGAGTGAATTGATCAAATTAATGAAAACAGAAAATTGACAGTGTTTTGTACAAAAATCAGGGATCTAAAAGAGATTATGGCCTTTATATATGGCTGAATGACAAGATGGAATCCATATTCAACCTACTAAGTTCGGATAATGGTTTAAACCAGTTAAACCTGTACCTAATAGCATACTTGACCTTATGTCGGAAAAAGAAAACAAAAATGTGAAGGCTAATGCAGCCAATATCCCTATACCAAATAAGCATACTTCTTTTTTTCAATTTCGCTGATCCACAAATAAGGGGTAACAAAGAAAATAAAAGAAAATGAGGCCTCCAACATGCAATACAATGAGGTAAATATTTCAAGCATGAAAAGAAAATACAAACACTTCTCACAGCTAGATGCACAAAGATCCCTTTTTGCAACCAGTAAAATCAGCTAATATACACTGATAACAAGTGTATATACGCAGAGAAACTAAATAAATTATTCACCGACCCAGTACATATAGGAACCTAAAAAAATAAATAAACAAAAACCCATAAACCCATCAAACAGGTTACTTGAAAGTTGAAATACACAACCATACAGCTTTATTCACCCATATAAACTCATATTTATTTGTCAGAAATAGTTGAAAACGTTTGAAGGAACTTAATCATAAAACTAACGAAGAAAAAAAGACGAATAATACCAGCATTGCAGTGGCGGTCTCTCTGGTGTTGCCGTCAATACGAAGCATAGTGCTGGCGTCAGAGTAGAACTGATGAACAAGGTCTGGCTGTTGCTGAAGCACTTGGTAGTACTGCCCCACAAAGTACGTCCCAACCTAAACCACACAAACACAACGAAGATTTCACTCTCAGCGCTAGAGAGAGAGAGAGAGAGAGAGAGAGAGAGAGAGAGAGAGAGAGAGAGAACCTGAGCAGCAGTGACGGGAATGGCAAAGGGCGTGGCCATATTCGAAACCTCTAAAACCCTAAAACAGCAAAATCAAAAACCCTAGATCTGCAAACGCCCCCTCAAATCTGCACCAAAACCCAAAAGATAAGATTAAGCACAATGCCAAATAAATACAGACATTTACACATGTAGACAAAGAGAGAGAAGGGGGGGATCTGAGAAATGGTGGAGGCTTTAGTCTTAGAGAGAGAAAACGTATATGGAGACAGATAGAGAGAGAGAAGGAGACCTTGAGATAGATTTGGGGGAGAGGATCGGTCTTCTTCACTCAGTGGGTTTAGTTTTTGCTGCTTGCGGCTTTTGTTGGTAGCCGTCACCACAGAAATTGGTGACACTCTACTCCACGCGGCGCACTTTAACATGGAATTGCATCACTAAAGGACCTTTTCCCCTTCGTCACTCCTTGCTAATTTGCGCTTGTGATATTGGGTTGCAATCTTTTTCTTCCCTTTTTTATATGGAAGTTTTCCTTTTTTGAAAAGGAAAATATTCTTTGCAAAGGTGCTACAAAAACTAAAAGTTTGAATTGAATTGGGTGAAATAATATGTGCTTACCAATTGTTCTCATGATTATCTAAAAGCATGGTGAAGATAGGAACCAACATAATTAGTAAGATCATGCAAAAAGGTAAGAGACAATTAGCAAGCAATCTCATAAACATTCGTCCTAACTGCTATTATAACACACATCATGGAAATGTTTGTCTACTAATAGTCTAATATGTTATGGTGACCTATTGTCAATCTAAATCATATAATGCCTTGAATTGTTATTTTATATGACAAGACAGTCTGACACATTATAATATCACATTGTCAATTCAAATCATTAATCAAGTGAATTCTTATTTGAATGAATTAATTATATTGGCAATTTAGCGACATTATATTTCATATATCTAAGTAAGACCATGTGTAAATGCTATGGTCATATACTTGTACGTTACTCTTCTATTGATATATACTATCGTCCTATACTTGTTATGTTGTTAAGCTGCCAATACTCATGTTAATATATTCTATTGCCATAGACACACTCGATAAGGTCATTATCGGACAATCTTCCATGCTATGATGCCACATTGTTAGTCCTAATCATTAATCAGGTGGATTATTAATTTTATGTATCAATCATGTTTGACAGTTTAGTGTGACATGGTATGCCATATAGCAAGTAAGAGAACATTACTCTGAAACATGTATATTCTTTAATCAGATACTTAGGGTTGTTGTGGTTGAAAATTTAGAAGTTTGGGAATTGGTATGAAATTGTATCTTCATGTTTGGTAAGTGCACTCTTAGAAATGCAATTCCTAGTTCATGGTTATAAACTTCCCATGTAAGGGAGAATTTCATACCATTGGCTCTCCTTGGGAATCTTTTTCTTCCCACTTGGGAAAGCATTTAATCCACTTTTTTTGGGAACTAAATTACCCATATTCTAATTTTTAAATAAAATATCAATATTTATTTTTTAAAAATTACATTTAAAAAAATAAAGGGTATTAATTGGAAAACTCAACAACTTTCCATTCCTAATATTGCACAAATCAAACATAAGAATGAGAGAAAGTGACATTTCTTGGTCCTCATTTTATAGTGTTTCCAAATATGGGAATGAACATGTTCCATTCCCATCTCGTTGGATTAGACATGGGAGTTTCATTCACAAAAAGTTAATTCCGCGGACCAAACGAGCTCTTAGTACTAAACTATCAAGAAGTTCATTCCATGGAGTGTTATATTATTGTCAATTCGGATTATTTATAATCTAGGTGGTTGTTTAAATTTGTGATCCAAATAGATAACCTAGCCACGTAACTTGCTAATTAATTGATATATTTAACCGTGGGCAATAGATTCCGTGGAGTTTTAAGGAGGCGCTCCTCCTCCTCATTTTTAAGGAGCCAACCAATACTCTACTTGGACTACCGTGGGCAACCAAAATGATCAAACAGCTATACACTTTTATAAATGATCAAATTTGATAGTTTTTGCAATGCATTTTAACAAATGCCATTGACTTGATGAACACAAAAACTTCTTTGTATTAATTTAGCAGATCGATTAGGCAGCAAAATCACCATTACAATTGCCAAAAACAGTCATATCCACCAGGAATTTCCGGAAGAGTCGTGGGATGAAAAAAGAAAAAAGAAAAAAGAGAGTTACAAAAAGCAACAAGAAATGAAAGGGGAGCTCCAGTCAAGTCACTTGTGTGAGTACCTGAGCTAACATTTCCAATTAACCCTTTTTCCAAATTTACACACTGTTAATGCTTATGAACGTTTCCCTTCAGCCAAGCTTACACGCAGTGCTCTTCCTTCTAGTTCCTGAGAAGCCAAGAAAACAAAACAAGGTATAGTCAGTTGCCTACCCAGTACATAGAAAATGCCGGCCTCAACAAGCCATTCTTTCTTACAAGCAAACTACAATTTGAAACATGTCCACTCATTCTTCCTTTTCTTTTTCTACTGGTGGAATTATTGTAGAGGTGGATGAGACTCATAGTACCGCTCCATCGAGAGATTCTAAGGCAGTGTCCATCTCTGACTTCGTTGAGTAGCATACAAATCCATAGCCACGGGACCTTCCTGTCTCCCCGTCATATAGCACCCTGGCTCCAACCACATTTCCATATTCTTGAAAAGCTTTCGTCAAGCTTTCAGATGTGACTGACCAGGATAAATTCCCTACGAAAAGCTTGAACTCAGTTTCAGGATATAGAGGTACTTTCGGTCTTGGCTTGTCCGCTAAGTTCACCCTCAAGGTTCGCCCCATGAATTCCTGAAATATCAGAATGCTTTTAGCATTAAGATTTGAGTAACGATACATGTACCACATTTGCTGACATCTCTCATAGATATATAATTCACGGCGTTACAAGTGAGATGCATTTTCTATTGCCAAGAAAGTTGTAACGAGTAAATGTGACACAAATAGTTTTATCAATAGGGTTTTAAGTGAAAGGCTCTTATGTAAGCATGAGAGAGAGAGAGAGACTCTTACACGTCCATCAAGATTTTCAATGACAGCATTACAATCTTCAACAGTGCTCATTGTAACGAATGCGAATCCTCTGCTTCTTCCAGTGTCCCTATGATAGAGAACCTTTGATGAAAGGCGTCATCAGTAACAAATAGCAGAATTCAAACTTTCCCCAAAAGAAGGGAAAAACTTTGTCTGGTTACAGTATCTGGTTAATCCATACAACTTTTACAAATATATGTTCCATTTACAGTTCTCAGAGGCACATCATTAAGTGATGAGAAAGTAGTAGATGAACAAAGTTCATTGAGAGGTAAATGTCTAAAGTTAGTGGTTCAGTTTTTAATATCCCCAAAACCTAATCACCACCTAAATGTTTAAGTCCTTTTTTAGTTGTCTGCTACATAACTATAAATCAATTGAAAATTATGGAATAGGTTCTTCAATTAGATCATATAATTGCTGACATTAAATGTGAGAGGATGAAGGGAAGTAGAAGCTAGGACTAGGATTTGGGAAAAGCACTTTCCCCATTTTGATGACATGTCACATAAAAAGCTTAAACTCTAAGGGCAGTGTTGTCTCGTTAAATATTTACATGTTATGTTGTTAGATTATCAATGTGGAGAATTCACTTAAATAATCTAAATTGACAATATGGTATTAGCTAGGGTGCATCTTTAGTTCAAAATCCTATTTTACAGTAACCCGATCTAATAAATTGTGACTAATTCATATTCTAATAGAGAATGATGAACCCGTCAATCTAACAGCTAAAAGTGTTTGATCAGACAATAAATTAATAACAATACCACATCACCTACTAAACAAACTAATTAATCACAAGGAAATTAATCCTCACCTCAATCAACTCTGGACTTCCATAGTCCTGAATTATCCCAGCAAGCTGTGCACTGTCAACGCTATAAGGAAGGTTCCCAAAGTAAAGCTTTGTGTTCACAGCAACAGCCTCCTCACCCTCATCTCCTCCACCTGAAACTTCAGCTGCCGCTTCTCCTCCCAACTCTTCATCACCTGTGAACACCACCTGCTCCTCTGCTTTCTTTTCTTCCTGCTGCTCCTCCTCAGCCAATGAGGCAACTTGCTCAATCTCATCAGTCACCGCCACCTCTTCTTGAGCCACGGCAGTACTTACCCTCAGCACCCGAAACTTGTTCGAACCGGCATTGATCGAAAGTAGGGGTTCTATGGCACAAGGGTTTGATAGAGATGATGATGAAAGCATCCGGGTAGGGGCCATTTTAAGGTGGAGATGATCAAGTGGGGACATTTGATTGGATGATCGTAGGCATTTGACGGTGTAGATGGAGGGTGAGAAAGATGAGCTCATGGCTGCAGCTGCAGAAGCAGCCATGGTGGCAGAGATGGGGTTGTGGGGTTGTGAGTGAGGCAGAGGAGGTGGTGGTTATGGTAGTTTTTACAGTTAAAAAGGGGTGTGATCGATGATGAGGTACGGGGTAAGAGGAAGAGAGAGTGATGGTGTAGGCTATATCTTGGCTGATGTGGGCAGATTGTGGCCAGTGAGAGTAGAAGAGATATATTGGGGGGATAAGGTATGCCCATGTCAAATCTCCAATCTCCAATCTAGTTCTGCCCAAATAAAAATTCTAAAAGAAGAAAAAAGTTCAATTTGGATCAAACATCGGAGCTCTAATTTACCATTTTATTGGGACCATGGGGGGCAGCTTTTGGTTGATTGGTTTGGTCCATACTCCATAATTTTTTTTTTTTTTTCAAAGAACAAGTATAATTTCATTAATAAATAGGTAAATACAAGAGATGTACAAGAAGAACACACCCGAAATGAAGGTTCTTGCATAAAATAAATCGGAAAAAATAAATCCAGAAAGATAATGAGTAATAACTATTACAAATTCAGGCCCATACTCCATAGTCCATACTTAGAAATGCATTTCCTATTTTCATTTTCTACATGGTTCTTTCTCCTATTTGATATGCATTAGTCACCTAAGAATGATAGGTATAAAATAAATAAATAAATAAATATTTTTGCGCTCCTAATAATTTAAATTCAGAATGTTTGATGTTGGGGGGATAGATTTTATAGATATTTATAAAAATACCCAATCCTAGACATGTATTTATAAAAATACCCAAACACTATTTAAACATAGAAACATACCCAAAATGGGTTTTGGGTATGTGTGTAATGATGGATTTTGGGTATATTTATAAATGGGTTTTGAGTGTGTGTAATGATGAGTTTTGGGTATGTTTATAAAGTGTTTTGGGTGTTGGGTATTTTTATAATTTCAGCCTCCATTTTGGGTATTTTAGTGAAACTCCCTAGATTTTATGGACAATAAGAAACATATGTGTGAAGATGAATATACTCCTGGGTTGATACTTGATATGCCGATGCCGATCACGTATTGATTGGTTCAAAATCAAAATGTTTGGGCCTATGCAGGCTAGTCACATTTTGGGCATAAGATTATACTCCATAGTCCATACTTAGAAAAGTGGCAACATTTACATAGAAGATGAATTATTTATTTATTTATTTATTTATTTTAACGGTCAAGGGCAAAGCCCAAGTTACAACGGGTCAAGTAACCGCTGCATTTTTGCTTATTTTTTTTTTTTTTGGTTACATTGGAGGAAAGAAACCCCACTGGGTTCGATCCTGGGTGCCATGGGGGAAGGGGGAATCCACCACCACTGTGGTGGGAACCCATTGGCATTTTTGCTTATTTCCGATCCCGCTTAGTTCGTCACAGTTAAACTAATGGAGTATGCTCACTCGAAACCTCTCTCTACGACTCACCAGATCACTCTGCACGGCGACCGCAAAACCATTTATACAAAACCAAACTGCAACTCCACACACCAATCTAAAGCCCCTCAACTCCAAAATCTCAGCTTTCATGAGGGATGGCTTTGTGGAAGAAGCCCAGAAGCTGTTCGACAAAATGCCTCGAAGAAACACCGTCACGTGGAATTCCATGATTCGCGGCTACTTTCTAAATGGGCAGTTCCAAGATGCGATTAATTTATTTAGTCGGATGACTGAGCGTGATGTTTTCTCGTATAACACCATGATTACCGGGTTGATGCAATGTGGGGATGTGGATGGTGCAAGGCAAGTCTTTGACAGGATGATTTATAGAGATGTTGTCACTTGGAATTCAATGGTTTCTGGGTATATTCGTAATGGGATGATTGGTGAAGCGGTACAAGTGTTTGATGGGATGCCATTGAAGGATGTGATTTCATGGAACTTGGTGGTTGGGGGCCTTGTGAATTCTGGAGAGTTTGATTTGGCTGAAAAGTATTTTAAGCGAATGACTATTCGAGATTTGGCCTCTTGGACTATAATGATTTCGGGGTTTTCTAGTGCAGGACGTGTTGTTGAAGCCCGAGAACTCTTTGATGGCATGCTTGTAAGAGATGTGCAGGCTTGGAATGCTATGATCCTTGGGTATATAGAAAACGGGTATGTTGCAATTGCCGAGGGCTTGTTCCAGAAAATGCCCGAGCGGGATTTGGAATCTTGGACTCTAATGGTGAATGGGTTGGTCAAGGTTCAAAGAATTAATGATGCCTTGGAGCTTTTCATGGAGATGCCAGAGAAATGTCCAAAAACCTGGAACTCGATTATTTTTAAATTAGTAAGAAATGGGCTCACTAGAGAAGCTCATGCTTTTATTGAGAAAAACCCTTACAAAGATGTTGTATCATGGACAAATATGATTGTTGGGTATTTGGGAATTGGAGAGGTTGGCAGTGCAATTGAACTCTTTGAATCAATGCCAACTCGAGATACAGCTGCATGGAATGCCACAATATTTGGATTAAGTGAAAATGATCTTGGTGAAGAAGGTTTGAAGCTTTTCATTAGAATGAAAGAATCAGGGCCATCCCCAGACAAAAATACGTTTACTAGTGTTTTGACAATCTGTTCAGACTTACCAACCTTACACCTTGGTAGGCAAACTCATGCACTCACAGTAAAAGCGGGATTTGATCACTTCGTAGCAGTGTCCAATGCTATGGTTACCATGTACTCAAGATGTGGGAATATGGATTTTGCTTTATTGGAATTCTCTTGCATGAAAAGTCGTGATGTCATTTCTTGGAATTCTATAATCTGCGGATTTGCTCACCATGGGAATGGTGAAGTAGCTTTGGAGATGTTCGAACAAATGAGATCAACAGATGTTCAACCCAATCACATAACTTTTGTTGGTGTTCTGTCTGCTTGTAGCCATGCGGGGTTGGTGGACCAAGGCAGATACTACTTCCATATGATGAGATGCAAGTATTTCATTGAACCTACAACTGAGCATTATACATGTGTTGTTGATTTGTTGGGGAGATTTGGACTTATAGATGAGGCAATGAGTTTTTTAGATCAAATGAGAGCAGATGGATTTGAAATTCCTGCAAGTGTCTGGGGGGCATTACTTGGAGCCTGTAGAATCCACAAGAATGTTGAGGTGGGTGAGATTGCAGGGGAGAAGGTTTTGGACATAGAGCCCGGTAATTCTGGTATATATTTGATTTTGGCAGAAATGTATTTAAGTATTGGAAGAAAAGAAGATGCGGGCAGGATTTGGACAAGAATGAAAGAGAAAGGAGTCAAGAAGCAACCTGGGTGCAGTTGGATTGAAGTTAACAACATTGGGCATGTATTTCTTTCAGGGGACAAATCCCACCCCAACTTTTGTAGGATCTATTCTGTATTAGAGTTACTGCATACAGAGATTGAGGCTGAAATTGCAAAATCAAATGCTGCATCATTTCAGCATGTAAAAGTTGCATAGGTTAGGGTATTATGGCTGAGATTTTGTTGCTCATGCTTTTATATACTTATTTCTGGGTTGAACAAGCGAAAGAAGATCTCAGTGTAATTTTCTAATCGGATAATGAGGACTAGGGAAAGTTGGATGGTCATCATTGTCCATATAATCATGCGATGAATGTTAAGTATCAGATGCGATTGTCTACGGTCAATTGTGTTCAAGGTTCTGAAAATTTTCCCAAGGCATATAAGGATGTTGAGGCAGATTTTTCAGATAACATTTGCGCACGGACTAGCAGCTGCAAGAAGTTGCCAACCTGCCATCTAAGGACAGTATAAGTACCAAGGAGTGGGAACAATTACCCATAATTCAACAGAGAAGGGGGATTTGCTTCCAGTCCTGTATAACTGCCTAAGAGTTGATTTATTGAACCGTCCATATTTAGAATTGATAATTTTACCACTCCATAAACTTCAAAGGGCATGAACTCTTTGTGCAATGTATTTGTGCTATGCTTAGTAGTAGTGCTTTCACAAGAAGCACAGAAACAAAACAGGTTGTAAACTTACAATTTTAGTAGGAGTAGTGTTTCCATTATAATTTGGTCACTAATATCAGAACAAATGTAAAAGAAAAGAAGGTGCATTAATAGAGAATAAACATATGCAAAATTTTCTTCATTATGTTAGAGACAATTACAAACAAAGCACATCATGTTCTGTTGCATTAAAAAAAGAAGAAAGAAGATCAACCTATATCTGTATAATTCACTAAAGTACAAGCACTGATCTGGAGGCTAGTACAAAAAATGCACAGATTATCTCAGAGCTTGGTCTACAACAAAAAAGCTAACTCTCCCCAAATATATAAACAAGTTTAAGTGGAGATTAACAAGATAAAAGACTGCCGTGGAAATTATTATATCAGCCTCGTTCTCTCTCTGATGATTTGCTCCAAGTTATTTTTCAAAGTCATCAACTCTTCCAAATCATTACAAGCTTCAATGTTGATGTCCGACAAAGCCTTCAATGTGTCTCTGAAAGAGCGAGAAGTAGTGGAGTCAACAGTTGCAATGGGCACGATTTGATCAGCAGTGGAGTCAACCGAAGGAGACCCAATAGCAGTGGACAGAAACTCGTCAATCACAGAGTCGTAGGAAGGTGAGGGAGCCGTGGTGGAAAGGAATTGATCCACCATAGAATCAACGGAAGTTGATCCAGCATTGGTGGTGGGGAGAAATTGGTCATCCACATAGTCAAATGAAGAAGAACCGTCAGTCACAGTGGAAGAGCCATCAATGGTTTCGGAGAGGAATTGGTCGACCACTGAGTCAAAGGAAGGAGAGGCATAAGTGTAACGGCGGCCCGCTGGAGAGATTACAAGAATTGCAACGGATGAGCCGGAGAGATTTGAGAAATCCTTGGCTTTTTTGAAGAGCCCATTCCTTCTCCTTGAGAAAGTCACAAGGCGAGACTGCTTGTTTTCAATCTTCTCTATTGAAATTTTCTTCTTTCCCATCTCGTTCCTCTCAAAAACTACACGGCACAAACTTAGCAAATGGCCTTTGAATCTACGGTGCAAATCATATTGAAGTTTTGAATTTTTCCTTAGGGTTTCATCAGAAGCCCAATTTCTGAAGAAGCCCAACTATTTAGAGATTTAAATGCCGAATTAAGCATTTAAAAAGCCCAACTAGGACTTTAACAAGTGGCCCAGCTAGGACTTTAGCAACTAATACAACTAGACCTGAGAAAGCACTTGGGGTGAAGATCTTTTTATAAAGTAAAAAAATTTGAAGCTTTTGTTTGGAGTCGATGTGGTACTGCTGCAACTTAAAAATAGTTGAGCACACACTGCATAGGCCCATCACTGTGAATAAACTGCATAGACAAATTTCAATGAATAGTACAATAAAAGAAAGTAAATGGTTAATGGCATTTGTCGGTTACCGGTTATCAAATTGAAATTTGCTCAAGATATCACGTGGAGCGCTCGTGGGTGCAAATTTGACATTCAAGTGTTGAGCATAGATTCATAGCTGACTTTCAAATTCTGAGAATAGAGATCCATTTCATCATTGACTTCCTCTCTGCTGGGAAGGGAAGCTTCATCGTAATGATGGAACGCAGAGATGAGAGCAACACACTTCAGTTAGCAGTGTTGTCCCAAATTGCCATTTCAGCGTGCCAAATATAAGTGTCATTTGCATTCTAGGTTGGTGTTCGAGTTCTAGGGCGTCGTCTCTGGCTTAAAAGTGTTATCTCTGATCTTTTCCTTTCCTGAAGAGAGTTCTCATCCTTGGACTTTCTGGTTTGGTAGAAATTTTAGTAATATGGCATGGGACACGTTGTGTATGTTTGTTCTTAACCAAGTTATAATTCGTCAGAGCTGATGGTCTTTCTGCCTTGATCCTCTATTTATTTCCAATCACCATATCATTTTAACACACAAAATGACCAAACACAAAGGTAAGAAAATAGATTGTACAAGGTGCTGATCATATTTTCTGTTGGAAATTGGCTCAAATGTAGAAGAATTTTGGAGTTGCCCATGTGAGTCAAAGTTAGTTGCCCATGTGAGTAAATGTTGGCTTACTATGAGGTCAAAAAGGGTGGATTGTTTGGTAGCCATCCATTGGTAAGTTTGGTAGCCAACAAATGAATAGTTGAAGCTTGCATTCACACTCTTGCATCTTTGGCTATAAATTGGAAGCAATTGGTTCCATTTGAAGCATCCCACCAAGTGTTGAGTAGAAGAGGAAAATAGCAAAGAAGGCATCTTGCCAAAGAGAGAAACATTTCTCTCCAGTTGTTCTTTGCTTTGTATTATTGTTTTCTCTTCAATTGTTGTGAGAGTGAGACTTGGGTGTATTTGGGGCTTTGGGTTTTCTTGAGTGATAAACACTTTGTATACTCTCTTTGATTATAGTGAATTACTCCGTCGTCTCCAAACTGGATGTAGGCATTGCCGAACCAGTATAAATCTTGGTGTTCTTGTTGGTGTTGTTTTTGTGTTCCATTTATCTCCTGTCAGTTGTTGTTTATTTTTCACTCACAATTGGTTGACGCTTCTGCACAACATTTTCAACTAGATAAACAAATGCTGCCGAAACTTCCATGCAACCTAGGATTAGGAACATGCTGCTGTTTCAAGTACTACGTATCGGACTCGAAACGTTTATCAGTTTATGGTAATTTCTCCAATCTATCAGAAAGAAACATCTTAAATATTTGGGGATTAGCCAAATATGACTACATCACCCCATTACTTTGAGGCGATCATTGGATATCAGACAATAGCTAATTATTAAGCGTCTGCCATGTGTTGTAAAATTGGCTCACATTTAGTATGCATGCGAAGGAGTGAGCGACCGGTCGCTAGGTTTGGGCGACCGGCCGTTTAGAAGCAGAGTCGAAGTCTGAAAAATTCGCAGGAAGCGACCGGTCGCAAGGTATCAGCGACCGGTCTCTATGTATCCAAATGGTCGTAGCGACCGGTCGCAAGGTATCAGCGACCGGTCGCCCCTGTGCTGTGCTGATGTTTTCTTACGTGTTTTCAACTGTGTTTTCGGTGGCTATCGCTTTCCAACTAATTGCAGGTGCTTAATGGGTCACTTCTGAGTTAAAAGAAGGTGGACTACCTGCTGTATAGTTGGGAGAGCACTCATTGCCAATTGGTTGTCTTGGTTTGGAGAATCCATTCTCCATTTTCTGGTTTTGTTGGAAGGTGGCTGAAGTGGGATTTGTTTACTTGCATGATCTGATCTTTAGTCTAAGTGGGAGACTAAAGGAAGGAACGTGGAAGACAAGATGGTGCCTTATCTTGTGTCCATTGGTCTGTGTAAGAAATGGGATGTAAAGCAAGACATTATAAGTTGTGAAAGCAAGTTGAAGTTAGGTGTGGTTAATCTCAAAGGTGGTCAAGTAGCTGGGTGCTATTGTGTTCAAAGGAGGTTAACTCACCAAGGGAGAACGTGAGGGAGAGCAATCAGTTCAAGTTAGGAGCTGAGTTGGGGTCTTGAGAGTCTAGACACCAAGGAGGGAAACACCAAGGGTTGTGAGAGTGTTCACAAGTGCATCAAAGTGTTGAGCAAGGGGTGTGAGAGAAAAGAGAGCTTGGGGAGAGAATAGAGTTCTAAAGGGGTTTTTCTGTGTAAAACCAAAGTTGTAACTTATTCTTTCATGAAGTGAATTTCTCAAGGGGATCACCAAGAGGATGTAGGCAATTGCTGAACCTCTATAAATTCTTGTGTCACTTTGTGCTTGGTTGTTGTCTCAAGTGTGTGTGTGTGGTTCATCCATCATTGTGTGTGTCACAAAGTCCATCAACAACAAGATCATTAGGGGAGTGAGTGAAAGTGTTTGTCCATTTTTTTTTCACAACAAGTGGTATCAGAGCTGTGTTGGAGCAGCAATTGCTAGTGTGTTGAAGATGGCAAGTGACAAGGAAGCTGAAGGTGGAAGTAGCTCTATGCATCAGAGGCTACCACAATCTGTCAACATGAAGGTGGAGTTGAAGCCTTTCACAGGGAAGGAGAACTTCACACTTTGGCAAAGGAGGATGAAGTCAGCCCTTACACAACAAAATCTCAGTGTTGTCTTGGAAGGCAAAGAGAAGAAGCCGGTTACCATGACAGATGCGGAGTGGGGTGTGCTAGATGAGTTGGCTAGAGGAGCCATCGAGAACTTCATCTCCGATGAGGTGCTCATCAACGTGATGAAGGACACAGCGAAGCAAACATGGGAGAAGCTCGAAGAGATGTTTGCAGGGAAGTCGCTGTCCAACAAGCTCTTCCTCAAGGAGGAACTCCTAAATCTTCGGATGGCGGAGGAAGGTAATCTAATGGAGCATTTGAGCAGCTTCAATAGATGTGTTGCTGACTTGCAAAGAATGGATGTGTTGTATAATACGGAGGATAAGGCACTCATGTTTCTAACATCCTTGCCTCCGTCTTATAAGCACTTCCGAACTACACTTATGTTCGGGAAGAGTACTTTGAATTTTGAGGAGGTGGTGCAAGATGTGATGACGCATCACAGGATGTCTCAACGTTCGGAGGAGAACTCTCAAGAAGCTGGCTTGTTCGCAGGGAGGCGTTCAAGCAAGCAAGAAGGCAAGGGCAGCAAAAGGAATTCTAAGTCCAAGGACAATGAAGGGTGCTTCGAGTGTGGATCTATGGATCATTGGAGACGTGATTGTCCGGTATGGAAGGAGAAGCTGAACAAGATGAAGAAAGCTGGAAGTTCAGCCCACGTGTGTGATGAGGACACATGTGATGAACTCTTGACGGTTACGGATGAAAGTAACGGGGAAGTCATGGCAAGTTCTTCGTGTAAGGATTCTTCTTCAAGTTGGATTTTAGATTCCGGGTGCTCATATCATGTGTGTGCAAATAAGTTGATGTTTAACACATATGAGGATAAGGATGCATGCAAGATTATGTTGGGAGACAAAACTACATGTGCAGTTTTGGGCATAGGGACTGTGAAGATCAAGTTGCAAGGTGGTGAAGTTTGGACTCTTAGTGAGGTAAGGTTTGTACCTGCACTAAGAACGAATCTAGTCTCTCTTGGTTCTTTGGATAGAGAAGGTTGCTCTTACAAGGCCAAAGGAGGGAAGCTCATGGTCACACAAGGTTCTGTGGTGGTTATGAAGGGGGAGATTCAACCAAACAACACATACAAGCTCTTGGGTGGTGCAGAGATTTGTACCAAAGAAGGAGGGCAAGCAACAAGTCTTAATGTCAAGGAGCCGGTCCAACATGATGTAGCTGCAAGTATGCTCAAGAGAAGTTGGGCAAGGAATGTTAGTCAAGGTTGTATGACTAACGGTTCATCATCAAAGGTGCTTGATTTCAAAGCTGCAGAAAGTGTGGAGAGGAATATCCACAAAGGTGAAATCAAAACAAGGAATGATGGGGAGGATGTTGTTGAAGAGAAGCTTCTTGCCAAGGTGGTCATGGAAGAGACTCCATTTGAGGTGGAGCTTGACACAAGGGCTGAAGAAGGAGGGCAACAACAACAAACTCACAAAGGGGTTCTACTTGAGGTGGAGCCATCATCAAGTGCAAGGTCCGGGCCCAAGGAATCCATCAAACCTTCCCTAGGTTTTGGATGGATGGACCAAGAAGTTCCAACCACGTTTCGGGGCGCTATAGGGAGCATGAAGCGGGAAAGTTGGAGAAGTGCATTGATGAAAAGAAATGTGTTCTTAAATCCAAGAGCAAGGAGTGCTAAGTGGAGATTTAGTGAACAAATGTTTGGTATGTGGTTTGCATATCAAGGGAAGTCCAAGGTTCAAGGTTCCAAGGAGGCAAGGAGCAACGAATTTGGCAAGGGGGAACTCTTCTATGCACAAGAGGTCCAAGTTACTCAAGTTTAGGCTTGGGTGGAGCACCTTCCACCAAAGGTGCATTGAGGCAAGAGGTGTATTGCCATGGTGGAGCTCTTGGAAATTACTAGAACGATTTCTAAGAGGTTGAAAAGGTTCTAGAGGTCAACAATGGTTCACGGGGGTGATTGAATGGTTCGCCAAGGTGGAGATTGTTGTAAAATTGGCTCACATTTAGTATGCATGCGAAGGAGTGAGCGACCGGTCGCTAGGTTTGGGCGACCGGTCGTTTAGAAGCAGAGTCGAAGTCTGAAAAATTCGCAGGAAGCGACCGGTCGCAAGGTATCAGCGACCGGTCGCCCCTGTGCTGTGCTGATGTTTTCTTACGTGTTTTCAACTGTGTTTTCGGTGGCTATCGCTTTCCAACTAATTGCAGGTGCTTAATGGGTCACTTCTGAGTTAAAAGAAGGTGGACTACCTGCTGTATAGTTGGGAGAGCACTCATTGCCAATTGGTTGTCTTGGTTTGGAGAATCCATTCTCCATTTTCTGGTTTTGTTGGAAGGTGGCTGAAGTGGGATTTGTTTACTTGCATGATCTGATCTTTAGTCTAAGTGGGAGACTAAAGGAAGGAACGTGGAAGACAAGATGGTGCCTTATCTTGTGTCCATTGGTCTGTGTAAGTAATGGGATGTAAAGCAAGACATTATAAGTTGTGAAAGCAAGTTGAAGTTAGGTGTGGTTAATCTCAAAGGTGGTCAAGTAGCTGGGTGCTATTGTGTTCAAAGGAGGTTAACTCACCAAGGGAGAACGTGAGGGAGAGCAATCAGTTCAAGTTAGGAGCTGAGTTGGGGTCTTGAGAGTCTAGACACCAAGGAGGGAAACACCAAGGGGTGTGAGAGTGTTCACAAGTGCATCAAAGTGTTGAGCAAGGGGTGTGAGAGAAAAGAGAGCTTGGGGAGAGAATAGAGTTCTAAGGGGGTTTTTCTGTGTAAAACCAAAGTTGTAACTTATTCTTTCATGAAGTGAATTTCTCAAGGGGATCACCAAGAGGATGTAGGCAATTGCTGAACCTCTATAAATTCTTGTGTCACTTTGTGCTTGGTTGTTGTCTCAAGTGTGTGTGTGTGGTTCATCCATCATTGTGTGTGTCACAAAGTCCATCAACAACAAGATCATTAGGGGAGTGAGTGAAAGTGTTTGTCCATTTTTTTTTCACAACACCATGTTCTGTTGTATAATGGACAGTCAGCATAATAGCCAACAACCTGTCTCCTAGAACGATGTCTGTAGAACCTGGTCCAAGTGTTTGGGGGTCTTTAGTTACTGCTTCTGTGTTGCATGAGAATCGTGACATGCAAGATCTAGCTTACAGGTTCCTTATTCAACTAGAACCCAAAAACCCTTCAAATTATATTTCGCTATCGAACTTCTATGCCTCTTCTAGGAGGTGGGACGTTGTAGCTGAAATGAGAAGAATGATGAAAGAAAGAGGTTTGAAGAAGGCACCTGGGTGCAGCTGGAGAAGCATTAGTTCAAAGACTCGTTGTTTCTATGTTGCTGATGAAGCACATACTTGTTCTAATTCGATCTATCAGATGCTTGACTACCTTATCTTAGTGATGAAGGGAGCCTGCTATTCTGATGATTTTGAACATCCAGCATAGATCCTTTTTATATTGGGGCAGCATTCGTACTACAGTTAGGGACAGCATTCGTACTACAGGTACCATTTAGTGATCTAATGAATGTTGTCAGTTGCTTACACAACTTTGTAATTTTTTTCTTTTTCTTTACTAAATTCAGGTCTTCCTAATGTAAGTGATCTAAGAGCCTTATCTGGCTTACATGCAACGGGTGTTGTGGTAGCTGCAGCTTGGACTTGACATTGAGAAAGTATGGGGAAGAAGCTCTGCATGTGCCAAGACAATTTGCCAGTTTGAATAAATAAATAGACAGCAACTTTCTTGCAAGAAGACGAAAGCAGTTTCTTGTGGTGAGTAGAATTAACGACTCAGTCAAAGTTCGAAAAAAATAAAAATAAGTTCTTAAAGAAAAAGGACTAATAAATTGTTAAAGATAAAGTGATTAAATTATACAACTTGCACCAATTATGGAAGAATAATTTATTTGAAGATTCCTGAAGTTGTCTGGGGTGTGCGATACAAGTGGTTGGACAAATATATACAAGTGGTTGCACAAGAATAATTTATTTTTTGAGAGATGTTGGGACGATTATTTATTAGTTTACTGGACATATACAGATAGAAATTGTTAAATCAATCTAAAACTAATTCTGGTTCACCTACTACAGCGTGCATTATATTATATTTTAGAACAAGGTGGTCAGGAAACGACAAAGCTGACGAGTTCTTGTTGTGTTGAAATAGACCCAATTGGCTGCCATTCATACATCGACAAGGGACTGGAGATCGATCAATCTGCAAATTAGATCTGGAGGTTTAGTTGTTGTTTTCGTTTTGGCGAAGAGAGAGAAAGTAGTAGAGAGAATGGCTGAGGCAGTTGTTTCCTTTGTGCTCGAAAGTGTCAGAGACTTCACCATTCAGGAAGCCAACTTCTTGTCTGGAGTCAGCCGTCAAGTTGAAGCTGCACAAACTGAGCTAGAATTCATGCAGGGATTCCTCAAAGATGCAGATGCAAGACAAGGACAAGATACAAGAGTCCGTATTTGTGTTGCCAAAATTAGAGATGTGGCTTATGATTTGGAGGATGTCATCCAAACTTATGGCTTGAAAGTGGATTCCAAGAAGCAGGAAAGAGGCCTCAAGAAAGTTCTCAAACGATTTGCCAGAACCGTCAAGGAAGGGTTTGATGTTCACAGGATTGGGGCAGAAATTGAGAATATCACTACCAGAATTTCGGAGTTGAGATCGAGGTTGCAGAGTTATAATATCACGGAAATACGGGACAGAGACAGTAGTGGTGGTGAATCTTCCTTGCAATTGCATGAGAGGCAAGGACTACTCAGGCGAACTTATTCTCATGTTGTTGAACGTGATGTTGTTGGGTTAGAGAACAACGTAGAAGGATTGGTAATGCATGTATTGAAGGATGAAAATCGTCATCAAGTTGTATCTATTTGGGGGATGGGCGGTTTAGGGAAGACCACCCTTGCAAGACAGCTTTATCATCACAAAAAAGTAAGGCACCACTTTCGTAGTTTTGCTTGGGTCTGTGTATCTCAACGGTGTCAAGTAAGAAATGTTTGGGAAGGAATTCTGTTTAAACTGATTTCTGCTACCAAGGAACAAAAACAAGAAATTAAGGAAATGACTTATGATGAAATAGCAAAGAAGCTTTTTCGTGTCATGGAAGAAATGAGATGTTTGGTGATTCTTGATGACATTTGGAGTATCGAGACATGGAATCTTTTGAAGGTTGCATTTCCAAATGTGCAAACAGAGAGCACAATACTGCTTACTACACGCAATCAAGCGGTAGCTTCCTTCCCAAATAGAAATGTTTTTCTCCACAAACTCCAGCCACTCAATGAGAATGAGAGTTGGGAACTACTTGTGAAGAAAGCAATACCTGCAAGGGCTGAAATCGGTATTTTCTCACCCTCCATCTTTTCTTTTCCAGTTCCTTAGTTATATAGCGAGCCACATAGAAACCATTGCATATGACACAACTTATGTAGTGTTTTATCTTTTTTCAGTCATTGTTGGGATTACCCTTTACAATTTTATAAACTGCCTTACTTGGTCACACATTTGTTAGGTAGTATGGTAATTTATCTTATGCAATTGCAAATAATAATCACGATAATTTTAGCTAATTCAAGATTTTCTCCCAGCCTCCTCTTCAATCCAACAATATCCCATACGTTTTATGTGTTGGTGCAGATTTAATTTTTAAATGTTTTCCATTTGGCATGTATTATAAAATCCAAACTTATAATAAGATAAAGAATATCAGTAAATTTCAGGATTTCACAATTTTAATTTTAAATCATTCGAGCAAGGAATATCCACTACGATTGCTCATACTACAAGTCTGTATTTAATTTTTTTTTTCTTTCCTATTTTCCAGACTTGGGAATGTACAGAGACTTAGGAAGGAAGATTCTTCAATATTGTAAAGGTTTGCCATTAGCCATCATTGTGCTTGCCGGAGTTCTAGCAAGAAAACCCTCCATTAGAGAATGGGAGAGAGTGTATGAGAATGTTCATGAATACATAAGCAGAGGCATAGGTCATGAAGAAGAATATGGAGGTGTATCACAAGTGTTGGCATTGAGTTATGATGACCTACCATATTACTTAAAACCATGTTTTTTATATTTAGGTCATTATCCTGAAGACTCTGAGTTTTTGGTGAGCAAATTGACAAAGTTATGGATGGCAGAAGGTCTTATCTCCTCGAGACAACAAAGACATGGTTCGGGGAAAACAATGGAGGATATAGCACGTGACTGCTTGAGTGAGTTGGTGGAAAGGTGTTTGGTTCAAGTGGGAACAAGTGGTTCAACTGGGACAATTAAAGGTTGTCGAATCCATGATCTTGTGCGAGACATGTGTTTGTTAAAGGCAAAAGAGGAAAGCTTTCTCCAGATTAACAATTCTTTGCAGGAAAATATTTCTTTTGTGGCAGCCGAGGCAACACAATTGGGGAAAATTCGAAGACTTGCAATTTACTTGGATGAGAAGGCAGATAGGTTGGTTTCTTCAAGAGATGAAACAAATGGGCATGTAAGGTCTCTATTATTCTTTGGCCTAGAAGAATGGATGCCAAAAAGTGAAAAAGGATTACTATCTCCGTTGAAGGATTTCAAAATGCTTAGAGTTTTGAAGGTTGAAGGTCTTGATGAAGTAGAAGTAGAGTTGCCAAGTGAAATTGGAAATATGGTACACTTAAGGTTTCTAAGTGTGAGGCTTAGCAAAATAAAAACGTTTCCGCCATCCCTAGGTAATTTAGTATGCTTGCAAACTCTTCATTATATTGTTTACTTTGTAAGACAGCTCATGGTCATCCCAAATGTGATAATGAAGATGAAACAATTAAGACATTTATATTTACCCTGGAATTACAGAGCAAAGGGTAAGCTGGAGCTGTCTACTCTTGGCCATCTACAGACCTTATATAACCTTTCAAGTGAGTATTGTGATTTGAAAGATGTTGGTAGATTAACCAATCTTAGAAAACTGAGAATAAGAGTGTCAAGCTCTTTGCAAAATCTGGAGGAAATCTTAAAATCTACAAGCAGAACGCTTAATCGTATCCGGTCTCTAATTGTGTTTGTGGAAAACAATAGTGGTGAAGAGCAAGCCATGCAAATAGTATCAAGCTGTCGGGGTATATACAAATTGACGTTGGTAGGGCCAATCGCAGAATTACCGAAAGAGCTCCACAACTATCCAAACCTCACCAAGTTACGATTGTGGGAATGTGGTCTCAAGGAGGACCAAATGGGAATGCTAGAGAAATTGCCAAACCTAACATCTCTGAGCCTTAGAATGAAAGTTTTCAAAGCGAATACAATGATACTGGTTTTCTCCAAAGGAGGCTTTCCTTCTCTTCAATTTCTTTTTTTTTTTGGTATGCACGAAATAACAGAGTGGAGGGTAGAGGAAGGAGCCATGCCTAGTCTCTGCCAATTGCGCATTGAATATTGCAAGGGATTGACTACACTTCCAGATGGGCTGAGATATATTACTAATCTCAGGGAATTAACCATCAGAAGGATGCATAGAGAACTCCACCGTCGGATTGAGGAAGATGGAGAGGATTTCTACAAAATTCAACATGTACCTTCCCTTGTAATTGGAGAACCACACGAGGACTAACCACCACCGATGCAATGATGGCAAGGTAATTTCTTTCTTTTAATTTTTTAATTTTAAAGCGAAATGGTTGCATTTTAAAGCGAAATGGGTGGTTTGGTTTGTGTTTATTAGTTATAAAATGAAGCAGCGAGAGAATATTAAAGTAGAAAAGCCAACAGAATATGGGCTCCCTTGTTTAGCTATATTTTCTTTCTCCATTTTTATTGCTTTTTGTTTGTGCTTGTGACTTGTGAGTGAGAAGCTTAAAAGCCAACAGGTTCAATTTCCTTATTTTGAGACCAAATATCTTATAATAATATTTGATTTGTTTTCTTTGTCAATTTTTGCTTGTGAGTCCTGACTCATGAGCCTTATCATTTCCCAATTTCCAAATATTTTATTACTTATATGTTTTCTTTGTCCATTTGGATTGCTTTTTTGCTTGTGCTTGTGAGTTGTGAGTGAGAAGCTTAATCTAAAACCAACAGGTTAAATTTCCTTATTTTATTACTTATAAAATGAAGCACCGACACCGACACCGAGAGCACAAAATAATAATTCTATCGCATGCCAAATTCAGGTTTTCGATGGTTTCGTGGCAATCTTATAATAATATTTCAAGGCATGTTAAAATACATCACCATTAAATGTTCTTTTTGAAGTCAATCAAGTAAGAGTTGAATATTTATGTGCTCTTTCCATTGCTACGCGAACAACAAGCAACATGATTTTTTCTAGTTGATCATGTTAACAACAAGTTATCCCTCCTTGTTTATGTAAAAACATAAAACACAAAGCTTAAATATATACTCTCTTTTTTGGCATACTGGATAAACTATTACGTACAAGAGTAATAGATTGAAATGAGTGTTTTTATTTTCAAAATGTAGTACGATATTACTACTTTATT